>NC_062244.1:10012500-10717500 GCF_905475465.1 Pieris napi
TATACCATACTAGTTACAATTATTGTTTTAACTAAAATACGTACTTTTGCCGTCTGTTAAAAGTCCGTATTTTAATTATGAATAAAGAACATATACCACCTTGACATACAGAAACGGGAGAAATTACGTCTCGAGAAATTAAAGAATCAAACAGCACCGACTACAACGCTTGAACAACGAGAAGAGTCATATAAAAAATGGTTAGAACGGAAGCGGATTCAAGTTGAGCGACAAAAGGCGGAGGCGATAATGCGCAAGTTTCGCGAAAGCGAACGCGTTGAAGAAGAACGCAATCGGCGCCAACGTGAGAAGGAAGAGAAATTTGCTTCATGGGTAAGGAGAAAGGAAGAAGAAATGAAATGTAAGTAGTAGCGTATGTTCGTAAAAGGTTTATATCTGGGTGTAATACTGATTTTCTTTAGAATAGACCAGCTTCCACTGAAACAAAATTTTGTTTTGGTCCCTAGTGAATGTTACGCCAGCGGTAGTCATGGTTTCTATACAGCCTAAATAATAAGTATATGCTAGTACATAAAAAAATTATGAATCTGATTTGAATGAAGAGCTGCTTGACTAAATTGATTGCCTGCAGAATTTTTGCATACGTTTTTTATTTGGTCTTAGGGACCATGTGTCTAAATTCCGCAGACAGCTCGGTGGTTATCTATTCGACTCAGACGTGTCGCTCATCTCCTTCAACTTCAATACTCAATGCTTTTCAATTCCAAAACTCCCACTTATCTTAAAAATGAATTTAAATTTTCAGTTCCTTATAACTATGAATTTAATAGATACTATTTGGAAATTCATCATCTTTCTTAGGCCATTTGTTTAGAATCTTCGCCATTAAGTTGTAATAGGCGGACCGACTCAATACGATTGGCTACCTCCCTAACATCTTTTGAAACTCTTCTACATAATCATATCCTATCCTCTTGTATTGCATCGCAATTCATGAATGCGTGAGATTTTTTAGTTTTTTTTAATTATTTCAGATTGAGGTTGATTTTTATAAGATTCTTGCACTTTATCCATCATGTTTCTTTTTTATGTGATGAGCCTTTTGCGACTAAAGTTGTTCTAAACTGCAAAAATTTTAGCAATGAAAACTAAAGCAGAGCGTCGAGCCGCTCGGGAGGCCATTGAGGAGCAGCGTCGGCGTGTACAAGGCGAAAGAGCTTACAGAGATTGGCTACGTACCAGCAGGAACAAACCGTTGCCGGTTCCACTTAACCAGGGAGAACTAAGTATGCGAAACCTAATAACACTAATAACTTCAGCGTTTCAACTCAATTTGGTACCAACAGTACCTGTTGGTAGACAAAGCTTTAATCGACTACATGTTCTAAAATCATAATCGCTAGGGGCTACAGCCTAGGATATGTGGGCAAGAACCTCCAGCCGGTTCTGTTTTAAGCCGGGTCCACATTTGTAGCATGTTGACGTATCACGATCAGTCGTATCGTATCTAGTATTTGTATCATAAATATGGACGCTCATTTTGTCCATGTCGTATTTTTAAGGCGTATCTTGTAAAAAGCGCGTCCATACTTATCAAATGCTGTATCATGTCAGTGTATCGGCTTTAACTTTACAAATATAGACGCTTTACTTTTCTTCCGATGTATCCTGATGCGCGTGTCTTTCAGTGCACCTTTCCCTTCTCGTACGGTTCAGTCATGTCTTCGTTCCCAAACGGTTTAGCCATGCCAGCAATTGCTCACAGTTTGGCGGTGACTAGCGCCTGTTATATTATCATTAATAGTATTTCAAAAAAAGTTAAATCCCGACGTAGACGGCGCTGAAAGTGTTTAGAAACCGAAACAAACATGGTGGAATACCATGGATGAGAGATTTAAAATTTCAGCATACCAGCGGAAAATACAAAAATTTCACTCGCATATTACCCATTGATGTTGTGTATTCCCTTTGATGATCGCGAAAAAACCGACACAGGATGGTTCGGGGTGTATCAAGTATCGTATCGCGATACAGTATCGTGATACAGTATCAAAATACGTCCATACCACCGATCGTGATACGGGTATCGGATACGAGGTGTATCAAGATACGCGCTTAGTGCGGATCGGGCCGTATCCGATACGGCATGTATCATAAACGGGTATCATTTTGCGTCCAAACTAACGATCATGATACGCGCCGAAGCCACGCAACGGAGATACGATACACCGAAATGCTACAAATGTGGACCCGGCTTTATGCGTTTTGCTTCCAGTTCGTCATTTCCATAACTTACTATAAAGGCAATTACGTAGACATATGATATTCATTGTCCTTACACCGCTTATACAATATTTAATATTTTTCAAATCTTTATTTGTGTTTTCGTGTTGTAAATTTGACCTTGAAAATAAGTAAATCCTAGGACAGGTCAACTAAAATTATATGAAGTTGGCCAGTAATCGGGAAATACAGCAACATACAATTTTACGCAAGATGGAAAACTTTTTAGAAGTCGGTAAAAAACAAAACGGACGGTTTATAATTTTTTACATATTATGAGATAAATTGAGACATTCTTACCACATATGTGAAGAAAAGATGTGATTGATAGTTCTACTTAGCAAATTATCTTTCATTTGTTTGTATTCGAAAATGAATTTTGTAGCCATTATTATTTTTGCAGGTATGAGAGGATCTGTTTCGCAAATGTACATAAATCCAATTCCCTGGCAGTCACCTACTTGATTTAATAACACTTTAATATTAAATTAGTATAATGTTTTGTATCGTGGAGAATTTTTGAAATCGCCATTAAATTTTCAGAATTGTTTGCACAGCTTTATTATGTTTTTTGTTTTAGATAAATTAAACAATTTATTGTAATGAAAATTGTTTTATTCTAAGAAGATTAAAAAGTACAGGGTCCCCAATATATTACTAAATATTGAAAAATACTATGTTTTTTTACTACAATTAACAATTTTTTTTTGTTCCTGTGAGTCTACATTATATGTGCATACGAAATACATTTTAATCGTTTGTATGTTGGTAACAATATTCTTACGAAGATATAATAGGAAAGCATTTGTTTAACAGTTTTTAGTAGTTTGATCTTTTTTTAACTCGAAACCACGTAACGGCGAAGTTTCTTAAAGCAGGCATATTTTTGTGTCTGTTTTATTGATAAATTTTCCTGTTAGATAAGTAGACATGGCCACATATAAATGTTAACGAATGATTATTATTCTTCACTAGGAAAAAATGCTTTAGTTCCAAAAGGTCACCAGATCAAATCACCAGCAAGGTTACCATGAAATTCAATAGTAATTCCAATTTCAACATATCACAGACATTGTGACATCACTGCAAACTTCGATAGAACTCATTCGGGTGTGATCTACATAATGTTACGTTGTAAGCTTTCTCTGTTTTTTTAATACATTTCTTCCTCTTCCTTAAGCCTCAGTATGTCAGATTTGTTCATGTAGTAGTAGGTAGGTTGCCGGCCCTTTAGGTCCTTCAGTACGCGTTTGGCTCCGGCTCTTGTTAATATTCGACTGAGTGATTCCATTTTTTCTACACCCATCGCGTAATGTAATGGTGTGCGTTCTAACTATAAAAATACCAAGAATATGTTTCAATAAAATATGTAGTCTTCAGTGGATTAATTATTTCGACAAATGTTGGTAGAGAATGAGGTTATTCTAAATATTATAAAATATATGGAGTTTGTTGAATATATGGTATATAAACACTATTTGTAAAGATTAATTTAATGGCGTAAAAGAACATTGTATTTAGTAAGTAAGTTAGTAATAAGCTGTAAATCTTACTCAATAAAAAAAAAAGTAGTCTTATAATATGTAAAAACATTAATTAATATTATCAAATAATAGATACATGTTGTGCTAACCGGAGACGTTTAGAGCATTTGTTGTATTTCTTAGTCGGCAAATTCTTAGTCGGATTGGGAAATACCGCTCTAGGCTATAAAATGGACATATTTTTGCGTCTATTGTACGTTATATTTCGCTAAGAATCGAATAATAATTTATGTTGCACGAAGGTCAGAACTATAGCTGAAGAAGTCGTTCTAAAACAACTTACATTATCTCCAATTTTCAAAAGCCCTGGGAAAATTTCCGCCAAGTATTCAACGATTTCCTCATTCTGCGCTAACACAGCAACATGTAACGGTGTCCTGCCGTACGAATTCTGCGCACGCGCAAGTGTCTTTCCGCCTTCCGCTGAGAGTATTTCACGTACTTCTGATAAATCCCCGCGTCTTACAGCAACGTGAAGACGTTCTCGGGACTCCTTTTGAATTTTTAATAAAATGAATAGGTAATTACTACATATTCTAAGAATAAACCAGATATAGTGTCTCCCTGACAATATGTTTTTCTTTTAATTTATTTATTTTACAGAATAATATACTTAATAAAATGTTACATTAGAAGACCGCTGTGGTTTGTATAAATGTAACCATAGCAGTCTTGCTTAGGAACGCGAAAAATACATATAAATGTAGTTTTTCACATTTTGTATGTTAGTTAACCATAGGCTATCTAACATCTGACTGGGTAGTCCATTTATTAGCCGCTTTAGCAAATACCTCTATGTTCTCTCGCCATATACGTTGTTTGCTGTCGATGTACCGAACTTGCGTTATAGCTCGGGTCTGTACGTAATGCTGAACTCGTTTTTCTATGTCATCTCGAAGTGAAAAAGCCTTTGAGTATTAAGCCAGAATTATTAAGCCAGAATTCTGGCTTAATACTCAAAGGAAAAAGCACTTGAAACGTCAATTATTGTAAATTATAAATTAGCTTTTTTATCCTTTTAGGAATTCCGCTTAATAGTCCGCTCTAGGTGACTAACGATTAAAGAGAGAGAAGTAGGTAGAAGAATCGTTTCTGTTGCGCCTTAATGATGGCACAGTTATTTAATGTTATATCTAATATCTAATATATATGTATATTATTTATTACCGAATATCATATTTGATATATGCTTTGCCCGAACTGCCTATCAAGTGTAAATTTAAATTGACACTATCTGTATATATGTAGGTACTTCAGCAGACACTTTCAATTCGGTTCTTCCACGTTATGGTATATGGTTTAGTTTCTTATAGTTTGAAATAGATTATTAATACAATTGCCTCAGTGGATTTCATTTAAATATACAATGGTGTTCGTAGATTTGTTCGCTTGTTTTGAGTAAGTTACCTCAAACGTAGGTATTGAAGCAATTAAACTGGACATTTCACTGTCACCCCGTTGGGAGATCACCTCATTAATGGGAACTCCTTCCTCATCCACCACGTCCAGTATGTGGTCATATCCTTGGAGGAGCAGCTCCATTATTTTATTAGTGTTTCCTGAGGAACAATTTAAGGTAAGATATGTAAACTGCTTTGGAACAAGACTATTCCTTCATGATTCGCAGTATATTTTGTTTAGATACAGTTTCTCAGACCATTCTACATCATAAACAAAGTATTTCATATTATTTCTCTTTTATTTATAACTGGTTTTTGTTTTTTTTATCAATCGAACCAAACTAACGCTGCGTTAACTGATTAATTTTCTATTAAAATAACAATTTTAACATAGTTTTCTATTTGTATCAGAAACATTATTTGTATAATAATAACTAATAACTGAACAGTGTTAGCCTAGTGGCTTTAGCGTGCGACTCTCATCCCTGAGGTCGTAAGTTCGATACCCGGCTGTGCACCAATGGACTTTCTTTCAATGTGCGCATTTAACATTCGCTCGAACGTTGAAGGAAAACATCTTGAGGAAACCGACATGTCATTAGACCCAAAAAGTCGTCGGCTCGTCTGATCATCTGCTTGACTATTAAATTGAAAAATGATGATGAAACAGATTCAGAAATCTGAGGCCCAGACCAAATAGGTCCACTGATTTATTTTTATTTCACTTAACTATTACTATTTTGTATGCCACTCCAGAACATACTTTTATTATTCAAAATAATAATAGTTGAATGTAACGTTTTACTAAATACTTGAACTATAGTTTGAAAAACATTTTACCTCTAGCAGCCAAGTGTAGTACGAAGCGATCAATTTCCCCAGTATTTTCCAAAACATTAGCCTGTATAGAGATATCTCTTGCCGTTCTATACAACTCATCTCGGTAGCCAATGCTTACGTCAGTCTCTTGTAATAGTTGAAATAAAGCATTGTTTGTATGCGTTCGCGCAGCTGCAAAGTGCAGCATTGATTGGCCATGTTCATCCTAGCAATACACAAATGAATATAACTTTACTTTACATAGTAAATATATTATACAATAAATCGTGCGACTTCAACATAGATAGAATGGAGAGTCAACCCGACTGTACTATTTATATTACTGGAAGTATTCCACAGTCCGCTTCTCCAGTCACTTGTCTTTGTGAACCGAGCTGTGGAATCAACTTCCAGTGGAGGTGTTCCTGGGAGATACGACAAAATACGAAAAAAATGGGCATACTCGTATTGGTTACGGGAGCTGCTTATCATGAAATGTCTTATTCTATGTGTTATTTTGTCTAATTAACATTATATTAGAGGCCAAGATAAGGTCGTTATTATATAATGCATGGCATCTTTATTGACCTGCGACTTTAGATTATATTAAACAATTGTTAAATTAATATCATCACTTGCTATGTATAATTTATAACAATTAAAAAAACTTGTATTGTAACAATTTAAAATTAAGAACTTTTGTCCATGTTATAAGCTACAAAGATGAAAGGAATGAAGAGGGTATCAAATAGCCAATTCTTCCTTGTCTTTATCCTTCCGTGTAACATAATTGTTTATATTATAAGCTTATCCAAAACACAAACTCCACTTAGAATAAAAATAATAATCCATTACGTTTGGTTTAATTATATCTCTTTACTAGCGACTTGCGACTTCATCCGTATTAATTTCATTGAGCGGTATGAAGTATACGATATATCCTTATACAGATTATATATGAAAAATTCCTAAAAATAGGTCAAGCAAGTTTAAGAACCGAAATTTATATTAATATTAAAGACATTTTGATATCTTTACTAATTTAAAAGAGAATACACTTTGCAAGGTTAAAATGTGTTTTTCATACATTTATGACAATTTGTTTTGGATGAACGAACGCAATACAATCCGATAAAAAGTAATGAAACTATTGTACCTACTACTTTTTAATCTACCCTCTAGTAATGTAGGCCTTCTTAAATAAAAAAAATATAAATAAGATTTTATTTGTATAAACCAAAAGAACTATCGCTTAGACCTTTTTTTATACACAGCCGCATTATTTATTCATTAATTTTATTTCCTTAAATTAGTCCCTAAATATAAAATGTATTAACTCAAATATTGGCCTATCCTTTACAATAAACCTACTCTCTCAGCACTACTTGGAGCCACTTCCGGTACATCGGGACTGGCTGCCTGTAGAGGATCGACAGTTATAACTTCAATGGGTCCAATTGGTCGGTTTCTTGCGCTTTGTATACTACTATACGGTTTTTTTAATTCATCTGGTGCTGTTTGGTTCTCGTACTCAGGAGGCTCGTTTGTTATCAACGTGTTTGATTCCTAAAACGAAAGTCTTATGAAAGGTTTTAAAGATATCGTTTCCATTGGACAAGTACCATGCACCATGGTATTTTAAAAATGAAAGATCCATAAGGATCTTAATGTGGATACAGTCCTAAATACGGCGAAACGGTTTGCCTAAGCTCACTTATACCTATTACTCATTACACACGCTACAGCTCAGCTTTGACATAGCTATTATGTCAAAGCTGACGCAATAAACTTCTTCATACAACGAGAATAAAACGCCTAAAGAGAACTAAACCTTTTGTGTTAAAAAACCTACTGTAGAGAATATAAGTGCAAGTGCGGTATCTCGGACACACGAACATAGTGTCTAATCATTAAAGAACACTAAGACTAATAAAGGTGGGAACTGACCAAAGTTACGATGTGTAATGTAGCATTCGCATCGAGCTTGTAAAGGTGGGAACTGACCAACGTTACGACGTGTAATGTAACATGTAATGTAATGTTACACAGCGAGCATTCGTGCAGTCAGTACGTCGTGTTACGGGGAAACCAGCGAGCAACGAGCCGCTCGTTGCTCGCTTTGAGTGCTCCACCCGGATGTCGGTTTTTTGGCGAATCCTTTGACTGTTACGCGGTTCAGTAATTACGCGTCGCACGTCGCGAGTGATCATGATTATGATTTTATATAAATTGTGTCTTTTTTAAGTACTTTTGGTCCAATTAAATTCAACAGTTCTTCAAAATCGAGACCTGCGTACAAAGTTTTTATACTGTCCAGTAATCATTTGGTTTTTAATATTGCAATCAATAACAAACCACCTCATACGCCTGTGTTTTTAAATAAGTTTTATGTCCAGTAACATTTTTTCTTCTTCTTAATTTGGATGAAACAATAATTAAATAGAATGAAAGATATCAACATTATCACTATCACATCTCGTGAACACTGGCGGCGAAAGTTGAGCACAGAGTTTTGACGAGTATGTTACGCCGATTTTAGAACACAGCGTAACATGCTCGATGCGTAACACGATCGATGCGAATGCTACATTACACCTCGTAACTTTGGTCAGTTCCCACCTTAACGCATCGAGCATGTTACGCTGTGTTTTAAAATCGGCGTAACATGCTCGTCAAACGTCTGTGCTCCGCTTTCGCCGCCAGTGTTCACGAGATGGCCGACAGCGAGGACGCGTTGGTATCTTTGATTCTACTTAATTATTGTTTCATACAAATTAAGAAGAAAAAAAAACGTTACTGGAGATCAAACTTATTTAAAAACAGAGGCATACATATGTGTCATACATGGTGGTTTGTCATTGATAGCAACTTTGAAAAACCAAATGATTACTGGACAGTATAAAAACTTTGTACGCATGTCTCCGATCGATTTTGAAGAACTGTTGAATTTATTTGCTCTGGATGAGCTGGGTTGCACAACACTTCCTCGTTTCTTCCATTTTATAGAAAAATACAGAGATTTTTCTTTGTTCCACTCCATGTTTGATTGATTGACGTGTGATTAATCGCGACGCGCGTGCGCTCGGGACGACGTTTGACAAAGAGCGTACTGACCGAACCGCGTACCACTCAAAGGATTCGCCAAAAAACCGACAGCCGGGTGGAGCACTTAAAGGGAGCAACGAGCGGCTCGTTGCTCGCTGGTTTCCCCGTAACACGACGTACTGAGTGCACGAATGCTCGCTGTGTAACATTACATTACATGTTACATTACACCTCGTAACGTTGGTCAGTTCCCACCTTTAGATGGGCAGACGAAATTGTAGCATGCGCGGGTGGAAGTTGGCGCGGATGGAATTCCTTGGGGGAGGCGTTTACCCGAATGGGGTCCATGCATTAATATTATAAAAATAATAATTATGTTAAAATAAAATAAATAATCAAACAATAAATTAATTAAAAAATAATAATTACAAAATAGAATTTATAATTACTAATCAAATAATTCATACAAGCGTAACAACTGTTAATGACTATTATAGTCTAATAAGCACCAAATTGTATTGTTAAATATGTACTATGCATGGAATTAAATAAAGCTTTATTAAGACTGTTAATGAACATTACCTTAGTTTAAGCTACTTATTAGTTTTGTAGAAAATTAAGTCAACACAATATTACTTATTAGCCATAATTATTGTTTAGGCTAGATTGTAATTCATGTAAAGTCACACACTTTTTTGTGAACTTTATAATTTAAAAAAAATTGGACAAGCGTCACCAGGAAAGTGAAGATACACACCAATGTGATCACGACTTCCTAATAGTTGAAATCTCGCTTGTAAAAGAGCGCTTAGTTACAATTAACCGATCAATTAGACTCGGGATCCATTTGAACAAAAATTGTCGAATTAAGACTCTGACTATCAAAAGCATAAATGATCTCTCCGTTTATGAAAAGGTACGGTAGAATATTGAAATATAACTTGATTAAAAATTAACTTTTGTGACCTCAAAAATATTCAGTTACTCTATGCATATTTCATTACAATCGATCGAGAATGGAGCTGTAAATTATTTAAAACAAACAAGTAAATAACTACTTATAGTGGCGAGCACATAATCGTTTCACAGTTAACACAATAACAAATGCATTTGCTAAACGATTAACTATTAACGTACCTGAGTACCTAATTGAGGCTTTTCGTGATCGGGGAAATTATGCAAAAAGGTAGCGAGAAACGCGATCGGATCCTTCGGCTTAACATTAGCCACTTCGGTCAGCCCTTTTATCAAAGGATCGCCGAGAGCTGAAAACACAGTTTCCACATCAACTTCCCGTTTATCAAAAGCATGAGAGCTCTCCATATTATTTATAAACGCTTACACTTTGCGAGGTATCTGCCTTCTTCTGTTTGAAAGATGGGAATGTCCAACTGGCCGTTGTTCGCGTGGTTAATGCCTGTAAATTGATCAATTATTCAACGTGACCTTCGACGTAATAATACCGTTGGCAGGTGTTTTTATTCATGAAACGTCACTGAGGAAAATCGAATATCGGAAGTTGAGAAACAATTTAATATAGGCTTTTATGAAGTTTTTTAAATGGGTATTTATACAAAATAAAACATTAACCTTTGATATTTTGTCACCTTCGCATTTGACGTTCATTCGTTTGTACTTACTAAAACAAAGCTCGATTGGAAAGACAAAGGTGTCCTGTGCTATAGTGAGTGCGTTGAGCTTTGTTTAAGCTATATACTACTTCGTGTAAAAGCGTGATCGTTTAGCAAACACGTCGTCCTGAAGTGTTCAGAAACACGCCACTCACAATGGTAAATATTTAATATGTAGTACTGACCTAAGCTATGTAGACCTCCATGACTAATACTTCTATACACCTGTGCCTTTCCAAAAGTAATAACTATAAACTAATTTTTAATTTATAGGGCCATGCTACTCTAAAATATGCTGCATTTAAAATTAATGTTTTTCATCTATATCTATATCTGCAAGACTACTTCTTTTCCTTCTAAATATATTGCTAAGCATCGTCGCAATTTGAGCTGAATTGTGTAATGATAAATCTCTTTCGAGATGAAGAAGATTTGATGTCGCTGTAGCGAAATCATTAAAACAGACTGTTTCAGTAACACTCAAACATTGGTAGTTGCTAATTCTAGCTATTCCAGTGCTCAGAGTCTCCCGGTATTGTAAACCCCTCATTGCGCATAGATGTTTTATATTATCAGCGTCTCTCGATAAACCAGGAAAGTTTATAATAAGACTTAATCGGATTCCCGAACCTAAAAATGTTGGTCGACTTGATAAATGGCCAAATTTCTCATGCCAAACGAAGTCTAGTTTATCGTGAAGATATTTCATGATGTAGGATATCTTGCTAAAAGCTAGACCTATTTCCCCAGGGGTATCTGTAGGAGTGGAAACTACAACTCTGATATGGTCGTGAACATTAATCCACACAGCGACAGTTTTATCGTCACTTAGATACACTCCACGTCCATAAGGCCAATGTTTGCCATGTAACCGATTAAAGTCATCAATTTCTTCACGTTCGCAAAGAGCAATTAGCAGCCCCGATGCAGCTAAAAGAGCACAGATTTCGGATGGTTTTTCCAAGACTTCGTTTAGGGTGTAATAACTACCACCTTTTTGATTAGATTCAGGACTTAATTGTTCAATAACTTTTGAAAACTCTGTGTTCATCAGTATCGTGGTTATAATCCTTTCAATACTTTCTAGTTTGCCAATTTTAATATTAAGAGGTAATTCAAATCCCTTGATATTTCTTGAACACTCTATATTTCCAGAAAGTACAAATTCATCGTGTGCATCGACGTTTAATTCAACTAACGGTTCAGATGCTGCAGTTAGTAGTGCTGATGTATTTTTAATAAAGTCGGATGGTGGATGAAAAGGAAGTTCATACGAGATATTTATATTATGTAGATCCTTAATTAATGGTGTCAAAAATTCATTAAACACATCATAGACATAATAATCCGGTGCTGTTACACCACCGGGAAAATCTTCCTCAACTGTTTGTATTACATTTCGAGTTTCTGGAATTTTTTTAACGGCTGGCCATATAACATCGAATAGATCATGGTCAAGTTTTGTAATGCGATGTTTAATTGATTCAAATATTGATTTCTTTAAGAATCTTCCAAGGACAAGTGGTGGTGTTGCCTTATTAGATGAAGCTGATAATGGCGCACGTGTTGATTTAGCTGATGTCAGAAGATGGTAACATCGATCTAATGTGTCTAGAACTTCCGGCATATCCAGATTTCGTCGACTTGAGACACGATCATCCGGCACTACCCACGATATAATAGAAAAGAATTAAAAATATAAATAAAAAATGAGGTAAAAATTATGACTTCATAATATATTATTAATGAAAACATACCTTGATCTGAGAACATTTCTTTGATCTCGTCGTCACTTATACCAAAATCACTTAAAAGCTGACTAAATGGTAATAAGCTTGGGTTCCTGTAGTAATCATCCGCGGATCTTCCATTCTGTAGTAGATATCGTAAATGACGAATAAATTTTGTTAAAAATAATTTTAAAAGTTTTATATACATAGTATAAAATCTTACATCATCTAAGTCCTTAGAATTTGAACCAAGTTGTTGTAATAGGTTATAGTAATGGCCATTATCTGGTAAGACAGCTGCGTAGTGTAATGCTGTGCGTCCTTCAAAATCCACTGCCGATAACGTTTCAGGAAATCTTAAACACAAATATAATGACATATTAAATTATGAAGATGTTTATCGATTCGTACAACCTAGTTTGTAGCTTACCTTCCTCCTAAATATTTAATAATATTTGTTTTCCCGAATACAGTGGCTACATGTAGAGGCGTGGCTCCATTTGCCGAAATCGGATCACGAGCTATGGCAAATTTCCGTCTGTCTAGTGCCGCTTGAAGTTCTCTTATACTTCCTTCTTTAGCTGCTAAGTGTACTTTATTAATTTTGTGCTAGAACAAATGATTTTTTTTAGATCCTGATTAATACTGAACACAAGTATAATTTATCAATAGCAGTATAATGTGTCACACTCTAAACTACAGTATCACTTTCGTGTAAAAGAAATCTCTCGATGATGGCTCATGTAACAAATTTACGATTGCATGCATTTAATAAGTTTAATTTATAAATTCATGTTTTCTTACCATATAAGATGGTACATTTTCCAAAAACGCTTGCAGTTCTAAATTATCTGAATATCTGCCGATAAGTCTTGATCCTTCTCCGTTCAGTACTAATGTCGCTAACATTTCTAAATTGACTGTGTTTATTAATTCAGTTACTTCTGGGTCTATTTGATTATCCTGTTAAATAAAGTACAATGAAATAACTAAGTCCATAAACGGTATATCACAGACATAAGGCAGTCGCATTCTACGTTTGAAACAGTACATTCTAAGAAGCTCGCAAATTATAGGGTGTTGTGACTACAATTGTGCTACAATGATGCTTTTGTAAACAACACATTATTATTTGGTTGTTACCTTTCAACTGCTCTATATCCTAATAAATAGTATTATACTCACAATAACGAGCCGGTCGCCGTGTACGGAATTTCCTTTTATTACACTTGCATCTTGCGAGTCTTTTTCCGCTTCGCTACTCACAATACCCTCTATGAGACTTTCTTGACTATTACGTCCGTTGTTTCCTTAAGTTGTAAAACAAAAATAATAAACAAGTAGGGACCCTTTGTAATTAATTCTAAGAAAAAATATGTTTAGATTTTATGTGAGGTGCCAGAAGGAACTCTGTCACTCCTGATCGCACTCCCATTTTTGTGTAGTTCCTTTTGAAAATATGTGTCATTGTGTTCTGTTTGTGTGTTATCCTGCACTTGTACATCGTCATCATCTTCAATGCTATCAACTTTTGTATTACCTTCATCATCCGAAACAGTCGTAACCTCTTCAACCGAATGATCGTATTCCATTTTATTTTGGATCTCATTAGCAGTAGTCTCATTAACAGTAGCTTCATTCACAATTAGAAGTTTATCAGGTTCTACTTCCTTTTGGACAACATTAATATCCTCAAAACTGTCATTTGGTTGATTACTTTCTATATCGCTTTTTGATATATGGTCATCATCATGCTTTTTAACATTACCTTCCTGAGAATGAGTACTTTCAGGCATGTTTTCAGGATTTTTATTTTCTATTACATCTTTTTGTGTACAAGATTCATCTTCATTGTTATCTTCTTGGTTGATTTGGTCATGAGTATCAGCATTATCAGTACCTTTAAATATTGGTGAGGCTGGCAGTACTGGATGTGGAGTTGATTCTCGATTTAAAACCTCGCTGTTAAATACAGGCTCTGATTTAGTTATAGCGGTATTTAAATCGTTAGCTAGTTCAATATTATTTTCTAAATTTTCTTCTTTCTCTGGTTGTTCTAAATGAGTATGTTCATTTTGTTGATCCAGACCATTTTGACTATTCGGTCGTGATTCACCGTTACTCGTTTCTTTCAAAGTGTCTTCGATCTTATTATCACCACTAGTATTTTCTTTGTTGGCTTGATTTTCTACAAAACATGCTTCGTGGTCAATGTGTTCAGAAACCTACAACGGAAAAAATAATCATGCAGATGGTTATGAAGCATTGCAAATGAATTTAATTATGATTATGATACATGCAATGCTTACCTGTTCATTTTCTTGTAAAACAATATTTTCAGTTATGTTATTATTTTTTTCTTCTTGTATGGTTTCATGTTTATCATTTAATTCTGGTAAACTGTTTATCATTTCATGAGTGCTACTATTTTTCATATTATTTATATTTTCCGTACTTTCTGAAAGAGTATTTTTAGAAGAAATGTTTTCAGATGAAGTTTTGAAGTTCTTTCTTCTAGGTTTCTTATTCAGTTCAGCTGTGTAGTCCGTATCTAAGATTTTCCAATCCCATGACGCTGGGTAAGCACTTGATGGCGTTCTAGGTGCTTCAGGTAAAACCTTTAGATTGCGTTTGTCTATCTCCTGAGGTCTATTCAAGTAATAAGCAGGGGTTTTATTTCTCTGAAAAAAATATTAATCGTTTATATTATTAGAATTATGTTGAAACGGTGCTGTAACAGTGTTACTCACATTATCAACAGCCCCTTCATCTGCGCCAAAACCAATCATTGTGTTGAATGTGTGTTTATCATCTTTCACAATAGCAGCGTAGTGTAAAGGTGTGCGTCCTTCATTATCTATTTCATTTATACCTTGTGGATATCTTTCGACTATGTAATTTAAAATACCGCAGTGTCCTAATCCAGCTGCCTAAAATATTTAATTACATGTACTATTGCTTTCTTTCTAAGGAATATTGTAAATAAATTTTATTAGGAAAGCTTATTTGACAGCCCCTTTATCACACATTGAATGTGAACTAGGGTGTCAAAAGTGCATTCAATGTAGCAATACAAGTCACGGCGCATATCTTGGCTGGCCAACAATACATTCGGGTTTTTACCATTTTGTATAGAACTATTAATTACTCATTAATGTATACATAATAAAGTATGTATATAATAAACATACTTTATGAAATACAGTCATATTATTTGGGTCCTTGCTAGATAAAATCTGCGGCGGTACAGGGCTACTTGTTAATCTAATAACATTCTCCAAATCGTTTTGAATCACTGCATTGTGTATATCCTTAATTGTATTCTGTAAATAGAAAATAAAGTAACTTTTTCAATAAATATCTAATTAGGCACCTCACTATTAAATCTAGTAAATGACTCGATTATGCTAAAAATATCTTGTCACCATCTTATATATTAATATACTTAATAAATAATCTAAAATAGTTGGAGGAAAAATGTAATATTATAATTATTGCTGTATAGATGTATACAATGACTTATATATCCATATTGTAAACAATATAAGTATAGTAATAGATATTTTCTCTGATTCAACAGCCTATGTTTACTGACTTGTACATTTTTGTAGGTTTAAGGTATTACCATCATATATGGCACGGTTTCCAAGAACTTCTTTACAATTGGCTGGCTTGATACTTCGCTCAGAAGCCTGGAGCCCTGGCCCTCCCATATCACGCGCTGGAGGCGCCCCATGTCGCATTCGTGACACCATATTCGAATGTTATGCCGCTTTATTACCATACCTGTAATCATGGAACCTTTTTTAGAAATCAATTTGAAGATAATGTATTTATTAATTAATATTAGAATTTTTAACTAATTATTTATACATTTATTAAAAAATTAGTTCAATTTAGAATTAGAATCCATTGATTCGAGGTTTTAGTGGCTTATTTATAATAAAATTGTTTAAAAATTTTGTTTCATTTTATTTACTTATAATCAAAATAAATAATACACCTTGTATTGATATTTAAATGTGTGTTACATATCCTTTGCACTCCTTTTGCCCCGCATAACCTATACCTGTACCCCTTTGACGCAACACCGTTATAAAAGGAAATGGACAACAGATACCAACAGCTTTTGATCGGATACCTCTCATCGGACCGGTCAATTCTCAACTAGTAATAAGTCTATAATATAGATTATTGATCGTGCATCTCCTATCGAGCCGATTCAATTTTCATATTTAGTTAAGTCTCAATTATTGTACCTACTAGTAATTTAAATACATTTTGTTTTTTTTGGGATTCACCGCTGGCCCTCACATAATTTGTGTTTATATAGCAAATAATAATAATGTTACCAAAACCTATGAGTCACGTGAAGCTAAACATTAAACATCGTATGACCAATTGTAAAGAATTTTTCTAGAAAATCGAATCGATATAAAAGTTCAAGGCAAATCGGCTGTCGATAGGAGACATGGGAGTTATTGGTGCGTAAATGGGTTGTGGTTGGGTCTAAAATAGAAATGGTGTAGATTAATGGTACTGATAATGGTTTACTTAGAATGTTTAAAGTTTTATTTGAAAGCGCTGATGATACGCAATCTTTAAACGTATAAAAAAAATCACGAAAACAACGTTTTTAAATCATGAATAAAGAACGATTGAACTAACAATAAAAGTTATTTTCAGGTTAGTTTGCGATGTTTTTGGGGAAAGGAATACACTTCTTTAATAAAATCCCAGAGGCTCTTTTATCTCTGCCTTTCAATAAATTTAAGAAATGTATTAAAGAAAAGCTGTGTAAAAAGGCTTACTATAAAGTCAACGATTATCTAGTTGATAAAAGGGCCTGGGACTAGTGCTAGACAGGCTACCTCTAATTAATTTGCGATATTTGTTTTAAAATAAGTGTTGTTTGATTCTGCTTTTTCTCTCGGCCTACACCATCTGTCTTCCTTGCCGATGAGAAGGGATGCCTACAAATTCAAATTTAATGACGTGATACATGTATCTTATGTTCCATAATAAACATAATTTATTTTATTTTATTTTTAGATGGATAACATAGTAAAGGTGACTACTGTCCTTTGCAGTCTCTTTCCAAGTGGAAAAAAAAATCATCCAATGTTGTCCTGTATGTTATACGACTGTAAAGTTTTATATTTATTACCATAACATTTATAGGAGTAACAGATACCCTCATGCGGGTAAGATAAAAAGATACATTCTTTATCGCTTACACGGAACAGACATGCGTATCAAAATTTATAAGGTTTTTAAAAAGAAAAATCTTATAAATGAGTTTTATAAAATGTAAAACTTTTTATTTTAAAACATCAGCAAGAAACGCCATATTAAAAAGATTAATTTTGCAAAACCATTTTAATTCGAGCGAACACAAAAAAACGACACAACAAATATGCTTCATGAGAATTAAAATTTATAAGACCCAAATAAGTTGACACTTCCAAGGTTTAATGAAAGACATTTATTAATGTTTAATGACATACAAACATCGATCCATGTGTATGTAGGACATGTCAATTATAATTACGTCCGTCAGTACAATAAAGTTCAGTGACTAATTCCGGCAGTAATGCTTTATCGATCCATTGGAAATCTATAGACCACAAGCCCATGAACAAAAAATACCTGTGAAATGACCCAACCTGAATTACGCTTAGAAGGCTGTTACTATATCTGAAAATAGCTCTGAGCACTATGCCGTCATTTCTGAGCGGTACATGTGAGTACGTGAGTGAATGGACTTTCTCAGGTACAATGGGGCAATTTCGACTAATTATTAATGTACGGCTTTGTTATAAGTATATAGATGATTAAAAATAAATGTCGAAAACCTAGTGCCGTACAAAAGTGATGGTGCCGGAAGTCGGCGCAAATTTTTAATTCGACGACAGTTGCAGAAGCAATATAGGTCATTTATTACTGTACGGCATTTGTGTCATTCCTTTTGGACACATATACAGATACTTTACCCGTAAACGCCGTACATATTTCCAGCGGAGCGGTCGAACGCCAAGGGTCGGAACCCTACCCCTACACCCATATACCCTAAGGTCATTGTAAAATGTACGGCAACATGTTCAAAATATTATTTAACACGGACAATAATGTTTTATAATTATGCCGTCCAAATATTATAGTTAATATTTGTGTAATTAAATATTTATCGAAATTTCAGGATTTATCAAGTTCTTACTGCTGTAAGATCAGAGAATAATGTACGGCAACTTGTTTTTTTACATAATGTTACTAAATATTACCGTTGTACATTATAGCCGTTCATTATAAATGGTAACAAATAAAAATATTATGATAAAAAATATATGAAATTTCCGAAATTTATATGACTTTTCAAATGCTCCTAGAGTAATATGGGGAGTAATATTTTCAAAGATTATTGTTATTTTATATGTAATAAATATAAATAAACAAAAAAAACCAGATGCCGTAAATTTTACTCCAGATTATTCTTTACAGCTGATAAAAACTTCGACGACGTTTGAGGTGTCCCTTAAGGTCATTAATAACTGTACATATCTGAGTATACTACCATAAGGCTGTAAAGTATATTTACAGCCTTATCGCACCAGCAGAGAGAGGTAAAGGAAAAATATTTTTAACAAAAATATATATAATACAGGGCGTCCCAAAGTTATGAGACATGAAGGAAAAGTACCTTAAATATCGCAGATAGGGTATTTTACTAAAAGAAGACTTTATGTTATTTTTAAAAGTTAGTAATTCTGCATTCAAAGATTTTTTAAAAACTACTTGCCTCGTCTGGAAATCGAACCGGCTTAAATTAAAAAAATAACACCCCTACTTTTATGATGCCAATCGAAACAATGGCCAAAACCTAATAACTTTTCTAAAGTAACAGACTCGTAGGGGATTTTTTTTAGGCCGAATACGATAGATAATGTTTTTAATTTGATTAAAAAGATATATTCACGCTGTTCCTTTCTTTTAAAATACTATGTTACTTAAGAAGAGTTATTAGTTTTTGGCCATTCTTTCTTGTATGTAAGTATAAAGAAATACAAAAATATTAAAATTCGATTTCTAAACAATTGGTAATTAATATACATATTTACTACTTTCCAAGATTATTATTAGGATGGAGTTGCTTCTTACTGCGAAAACAAATTAGCATACAATTATCCTAGAAGATGATCTTTGTTTCATTCATATCGAAAACCACTCATCTATTAAAAATAGCATATAATGGGTTTGTTACGCTTTTGTTTAATTCGTGATGTCTTTGGAGTATTATTTACTCTTCCTGGGTGAACCCAGGTGAAGGAAAATTATTAAAGTTTTAGTCATAGACGGCTAACAGGGTCTAAAACATTGCCGTGACCCAATGTATAAATAACAATTAAATTGTGTATTCTATATTTCTATAAAAATACTAACTGATCCGGAAAACGTTGTTTTGCTATGTATATTATTGCTAGGATCATTTTTTAAGTTCAATAAAAATAACTATCTACAATAATAAAAAATATAAATTGATCGTAGAAAGGTGAAAATTAGGGGTTGTATGTAATTTTGAATGCTATCCAAAAAATAAGAGTATTTTTTTGGGGTGGACACACCTAATCACTTAGGGGTTTGAAAGATAGACAGTAGCCGATTTTCAGAATTACTGAATATGCATAAAAAATTCATAAGAACCGGTCGAGCCGTTTCGCAGGAGTATGGGAACGAACATTGTGACACGTTCAAATCATTCAAGAGTATTCAAGACTATATTAAGCCGAATCAAAAGTTACTTCGTAGAAGCAACAAGTTTGCGTGTATTCAAAAACGTTGAAGATTACCATAATACTGAAACACCTGAAGTGATTTCATGATAAAGTTATCGCATTAAATAAGTAATTAAACAACATGTCTAATATTTTGTGGTTTTAAGTAATTAGGTATGAAAGAATGGTAAGGTGGGGCTGGTGTAAAAATGTACATGACCACGCGATTTCACCCCACCTTGGAGCCAAGCCTTTTATTTGTCTACACGTCGAACGTTTTGGGGTTATAACACCTAACAGCTGTAAGGTTAATGTGATTTCTTAAAACGTCATATCGCAATTTGACGGACGCTTATCGAAAACAGTGTATTAAATTGTTAAAGGATCACAATTCTTCTGATAGATCACAAAATATTAATGAATATTGACAAATTTACAGAGAAAAGATTTGTATGTTTGTATAGAATTAAATTAAAAACGACTGGAACTATTTCGTAAATTCTCTCACAATTTAGATGTTTATCCCTGAGTAACATAGCTATTTTCAAAATATTATATCTGTATATAATATATATGTATCTAGTAATATGCATGACATCCCGTAGTATCTTGAAACGGTAGTGAATTTTGAGAGTATATATTATTATTATTTCGAGATAAACACTTTGCGGATTTGGTTAATTATTCAACCTATTCTTAAAAGAGTTAAATGTGTGTTAATTCTACTTTCCTGAAGCCTATTCCAGTCAGCTTTTCGGTTTGGGAGTAAGTTTTTTAGGGAATTTGTATTATATTGAGTGCTCTTCAGTTATAAAGAGCTACCCCTCAAAAGTGTGGTTTTACTTAAAAAAAAAGAGTTTCTCAATTCCCGGAACATTCAAGTAAGGAATTTATAGGTTTCAATGTAATTTCTTCTTAATCGCCTACTTAAAAAATCAGTAAGAAGTATGTATAGATATATATTATTATTATAAATTATTTTATTTAACATCGACTTTTGCTTTCTTTAAAATATTATAAAAGAACACGAAGATGTTATTATTCTACGCAAATAATTTTTTGCAGATTGTTAATAGTACTCGAATACCTTATTTTACTTCCCTGAAATAGATCGCAACAACCGAAAAAATAGTTTTAGTTTACATTGTAATTCTACCAAATAATCATAAAAGTTAATGTGACAGTTTAAAAACAAATTAAGAGTGCTATCTATTTTACCAACGTCATATTATTTCCGCAAAAAGAGTGGTAATATATTATTACGTTCTAGACATTCGTCAAAATGTGCCGTCGTAATGTGCGGTTACTGTATCGTGAATCGTCCGTAATTATGTTTAAACAGTGAAACAATCATAAAATGCTTTTGATCTTCAGTCTAATTAGATAAATTACTTAAAATTACACTAAATACATATAACGTTTAAATCGTCCAGAAATTTGCTGTCATTCGATATATATACTTGTATATGTAATTACTTAGTATCCTAGTAAGCATGGCTTCATTTATTTTTCCTGAAAAAAAAAAAGAGATTTTGCCTTTACGACTTTGTTCCCCGGTGCAAGCGATCTATACAATCTACGAGTAGATATATATTATATTTAGAAATATGGGATAACAATAGGGCATTAAAATAATATAGGCCCTTAATTGGCAGGTTGTAAGGGAAGCTTATATAACTGGTCACTTTGTGTCACACGCAACTAAGTGGTGATAAAGTTTCTTGCGTCATATTTTATTTTTGGATTCATTTACAAATAATTGGGTTTGATTAGAAATTAAGTTTGACAGAAATATTGATGTATAAATAATATCAAATTGGTATAACTACCTGAAATTAGGAACTGTTTTTTTTGGAATATTATTTTGGAATTGTAATGACTATTCTCGGACTAGACTCGATTTAATTGTGAAGGAGGCTTGTTTAACTGTCAGTCAAATATGAGTTCCGGATACATATATTTGGTGTACCTAATGATTGAAAAAGATAAACAGATAAGTTTTCCGATTTTGATTCCGAAAAAAATTAAATAACAATTGAATTTTGTGAAGGTATTCAGATGTTATAAGCATTATATATTTTAAGATAGGATAATTGGTCTCGCATATTCCCAAGGATACAAAACATAGATAATTTTTGTTCGGATGACAGGAGTCCGATCACCATTCCAAAAAGGTATTTATTCAATGAAACAAATAAATCTCGTAAAATTTTTCCACAACGACACAAAAACTTTCAATTACAAATTTATTTAAATGTTTCATAATAATTAACTTATATAATAAAATCGGTAGCAATTGTATTAAATTAAAACTTAAACTTAGTATATATTTTATTTATTTATTTATATCTTCATCCTCGTTTTTACATCGCTGTATTTACAAGACATACACACTTATGTTCAAACAACTCAAGCACTTTGAACTACTTATTAGGTTAAATTTAAATTTTAGTTTAAACGTCTATTCAAAGTTCAAAAACTAAATCTAGTTGCACTAAAAATTTATAAATATTTTGGTAGTTTAGGACTTACCAGGTCGCGTCGGCATGTCGACAGCAACGGGCAGCGTGAGCTGAGTGCGAGCAGTACGATAGTGGGCCAACGTATGCCCGGCTGCGTCCCGCGCGCCCCTCGCCGCCCCCGCGCCCAGGAGTAGTGCGGACAATTGCGCCTCATCACGACACGCTGCCGTGTAGTGAAGGGCTATCCGACCTTCCTAAACATCTATATTATAGTCTACTGTCTATGGCTAAGGATTTTATTTAATGCGTTTACTTTGGTCCTGAGAGCTTTGTAAAAAAGAGACTGACCCTACTTGAAGGTACTATAAAGTTAAACAGAGGTAAGTTTTTTTCTCTTAGGAGGGATAAAGGATTAGATATGGGATGGATCAGATCGTCAACCCCTACACCATCCTACAGTCGTATAAAGGTAATCGGTAAAAATAGTCATAGATTTGTTTTTTTTTTGTTATATCACAAGGGGCAAATGGGCAGGAAGGTCATCTGATATAAAGTAATACTGCCTATAGAAACTCACATTACCAGAGGGCTCGCAAGTGCATTGCCGGCCTTTTAAGAATTAATACGCTCTTTTATTGAAGCAATCGATCAAACAGATAGCCTACCTTTCATATATATATAATTAAATATAATTATATTATATATACGTATATATACATAATTAAATTTGCACAATAACCTTAAATAATAAGTCGACAATCAAGTTACAACACCTTGAATCACCTTACGTGACGATATTAATCTCTGATGTCTACGACGTAGCATTCTACGCCGTAGCAATGTGCGACGTAGCAAGTCACAACTTATAAATTATTAACTCACGGAATCCTTCTGGTGGACCAGATGTGGATAATATTTAGCAAGATACTCCACAATATCCGTGTAGTTGTAGTACACAGCTTTATGCAATAGACCGACACCCGCGTCATCACAGCACGATGATAACTTGTTGCGATTGTAGTCAGACTCCAGTAGTTCCTATAAGGTGGTAAAGTCAACTCCTTTGCTTTTTTGACATTAAAAAAGTGCAACTTAATTTTAAACTATCGTAACAACGTGGAAGCTGAAGCAACGTGAAGAATGGATGAGTAAAATGTATGTTACACTCATAAATACCTACTTATGCGTATTTTATTAAGTCAATTTAAACATAGTAGATATCATTTCGCTTTGTACGGTTCTAATATTATGAACTCGAAAATATCTGTTTTACGTGATTTTTTTTAACCTTATTTAGGCTAGTAAAATGTATAAAATTCCACTCCCAAATTATTAAAAAAACTCACCTGTAAATCAAGCAGCGATCCTGTCTCAACAGCAGCGTGCAAAGCTTCACATTTATTTATCAAATTAATAAGGTATCTTGACAAGGGCAAACTTTCCGCTTCTGATAAAAGGCGCCGCCCCTGACCGTTGAGCACGGCTCGTTCCAGCTTGCCTTCTTGCCCCGCTCGCACCCACTGACGAAGGTCTGATGCTGGTATAGCTCCTAGAGCTAGAAATCAAAAATGGTTCATCCTCAATAAATAAGACCGCAGACCAAGACTAAAAACTCTACTCACTTTGTAGTTTTTTTGCATGCATAACATGAATTATTTGATATAAAACAGATAATATTTAAGGTATATTTAGTTTTAGTATGCGCTTGTTTGGAACCCACAGGGAAAGCAAAAGCGTGGCCGTTCCAAGAAAAGACTTGGAGCGAGGTAAAATGCTAAGACCGAACGCGATGAAACTGACTATGGAGGCCCTCTGCCTCTATCCAGGAGTCATAGAACATTAAGTAGCTTTAGTAGTTCCAAAATAAACACAGTATAATACTGATAAATTTAATACCTAAGTATTCTAATAATTAACATTATACTAATATCATATAAGCTTTTATTGATTACATTTACAACACAATTACAATAACAGTATTTACAACTTTCTTAACCTACAAAGTAATAATAAAAATAATTAAACATTATTAAAAATAAAATCAAAACAATTTTAAAAAGTTTTGTCCCTGTGGCAGTGTACCTTTTCGTTGAGCCAGGAAAGCACCAGCTCTGGGACCACCGGTACCATCTACCAGACGCCAACTTAAATCTTTAGTAAGCGCCTGTGCACTTGAACCCCAAGGCCAAAAAGTCTCAAAAATAATGTAGATATTGGGTATTCTCCAAAAATAACCAAATTTAAAAATCTATGATAACTACACTGAACAGCACTAATATTTGGAAGAAGCTGAAATTTGTTTTATTTTAGGTGTTTTCGAAGCACTTACCGAACGCCTATATATTCATATTGAACAGGTGAAAATCGTATTCAACAATCCAAACGTGTGCTCAGTTTAAACTGCACTAAGCAATATCTTTAAAAGTACAGTAAAAGAAAAGTCACAGTTGTAACTTAGACACGCCTTGACTCCAATCCGATATGAGCACTGATTTACCGATTACCTACGGTGTGCTTTTTAAAAGAAAATATTAGTCATTTCCGTTGTATGTTTAACCTGGCTTGTTAATCGAGAGTTTATCAATTAAGTAACTTTATCAGTCGTTGTTGAACAGTTAGTGAACCCTCAATGTGGTATTGAGCAAACCTATTCCTGTGTCTATTTGATTCTTTTTTAAAGCAGGTTAGGTAATAAATATTGTTTTGCCGGGATTGGCTACAGAATCCCTAGGCTAGTAACATGAGAAAAGATGTGTTTTTGTTGAAAAGTGTTTTTGTTTGATTGAGCGTGCTAACTTTCTCTACTAGATTCAGGTGTTTTTTTTTGTTTTGGATAGGAACGGTGGTTAGCCATGGGCTTTATAATATCACACTGCGATTTATTTAACGCGGGTGATATCGCCGGGCATGGATCTTTACACATATTATCTCAAATTAATTCTTTATATCGTGAATAAGATGTGTGAAGGTATAAGGAAACAACGAATGTTTTTGATTACTTCAAAAACGAGATTGAGATAACTATTTTTAAATTATTAACAGTAGGTATACAATTATTTAGATTACCTTATAAGTATTAAATTTCATAGAAAATAGAGATGTCGTGCGTGTGTTATACACGTTCATTACCAAATAATTAATACAGTATTATAATTAACATTATTAAACACCCCATAAGAAAATAGCATGTACTAGCCAGATTACATGAACTTTGATTACACGATTTATAATTTAATGGTTGGTTTAGACTATCGCGACACTGCTTAACCTTAAAGGTTATGGTGTCAATTGTAGCGATTAATTTCTCAGAAACATATAGAAAGCCTATAATTTGACAGTTAGAATTTAAAAATGTACTATTAAAAGGTGATTGTCACTTAAAGTTTAGAATAATAATTCATTATTATCCTAAATTTCTGAGGCAAATCTCTCGCTTCCGTTCTGACAAACATAAATGTTCAGTAATTACAGTATTCTTAACCTACATAGTAATAATAATAAAAATAATTAAAAATGGATAACAAGAAAATTAAAACAAATTTAAAAACCACCAGCTATGCGGTCACCTGTACTATCTAATAGGAATCTAAATAATATTTATTGTACTAAATATAACATAATTTGCATTTTTAAGACCGTGTTAAACGCTGTCAAAATTTGCGCCAAAAGAAATTACATAACTGCGTAGCATGTTAATAGGTCTGATTTCTGATTTGAGTGAATATTTATGTAAATTCCTCAACCCTACAGGGTTTCTTTGATTCGAATTATCAACGGTGTAATCTACGTGTTTGCTATGTGACAAGCAAATGGTTGACGTTTTTAGAACACATATAATTTTTTCGACATATATGGTTAAGTTGGATAAGTCAAGTTTTGTTTTAAAAAAAATTTTTTAGACAGAATGTGTTTTTGGAGATTGCAATAGTCGGTGTATGGCATTTTGGCTATAATATAAAATGAAGATGAAAGAAGGGCGCGTTCCGTCATTTTTGCTTGATCAACGAAACCTCTAGTGCAACACGATACGTAAATGCATTTGTCCAATTACAATTTAAGTCGTCATTTCGTTTGACATTATCAGCCTAGCCTAATTAAAAAAAACTTTACGCGTGTTAGAAATAAATATTGATTGACCCAGAATTCAAAGGCTTTGATATCGTATTGAGTATATCCTAGCTATCTACATTACTTTGTAAGAGTATTTAATAATTCAATGCTTTGTAGGCAATAGGCGTAGTTATAGGTCGTAGGGAGGTAGACTAGTTTCTATTTTATTGTTGGTCATCGAACTTTTCAATTGTAATATGCCGTAACATTAAAAAAAAAAGCTATTACAGTACATCAAATAAATTTGTGTAAAAATTATTCGGTAGTGGGCTAATCAATTTTAAAAAAGCATTGTTAATTGCCTATATGCTACCTTATCTGCATTGTTAAGCAAAAAATTACTAGTAAAAACTAAAATAGGCAGTGAAATATTTTTATTTTTTGTAACGTTTATGTTCACCATAATTGTCATGTATTTTAGAATATATAACAATTATGGTGAACATAAATATATAATACATAACGTAACATATATTGTACAACATTTATTATATATGGTGTGGTTAACCTTAGTAATTAAATAAATAAATGATAGGTTAATAATAATTGGACACTACTTCCGGATTACATATGCAGAGTATAATATACGAGTATGTGATTTGTGTCCTGTGTTCTGTCAACATCATTACATCAGATACAAAGAATATTTTAATACGTTGTTGTTGTTAATAGAATAATACATTTTTACCAAAAGTAGCAGTTTTAGTTTAAGCTTTACAAATAATAAGTATGGTTATTTAATGCTAATCACAGTCATTCGATAACCCCAGGCCAAGACGGAACCCAACTACGTATATTATGTAATCTAACCAGCCATAAATCTAAATATTATGAAGCTTGACCGTTCATAATAGTCTAAAAAACTGATTTCCATGTTACGTCATGCTAAGGTCACAACCATACCAAGTAATGCTTTGATTCCGATTTAATAATTAGCATGTACAACGTTCATTAATTGTTAATATATTCCTGGACTGTACAAGTCTCAGTCACTACATACATGTGTAATATTAATAATAGTAAAACTTTTATTTCAGATACTTTTATATTTCTATCATCACATTCTTTTTAGATAACTGTGTGCCCTTTTTTGGCCAAGACCGCCTCCAAATCCAGCCATTTTCGTCTGCACTGTGCCACTGTCTGTCATGTACCACCTCCTGTTTCCTACCTTCTAAATTGTCTTCCTCTTTTGCGTTTATTGTACCTTGGGCACAAGTTAAATACTTTCTTGCTCCACTTGTCTGTTCTTCTTGCCATGTGGTTGTGCTAGTGTACATGTATAATATAACAAAACGTTATATATTATAAAATAAAGTCCCTCGCCTGCAATAAACTCAAAAATACCGATTGTATTGAACAGTTTTGATCTAGAGATAGTGTAACAGTCCTCAGGGAAAATTTATTACGGTTTTCGTAAATTGAGTGAAATATAATGATTCGTTGGGTGCATAAAATATTTGTGTGTCTTTAACATTTAATTTAGGCTTCAATTTTCGCAAGATAATCCATGGACTTTTAAACTATGGACGGAAGCTTTCAAAAAATTATTTATTTAACAATTAATACTTTGTTTAAGTGAGGCTATGTTTACTGTGTTGAAAAGAATAATTTAAAATTAAAATAATTATTATTTTGGCAGAAAGAATCTTGTATCGTACCATTTTGAAATAAAATAAATTTCTATATTGGACTACCTAACTATCCTACCTGGTCTATTTTTAAATGATTATAGCATCCTAGCCCTAGGTTCGGTTCCGATTAAAAAAACTTTACTAAAAGAAGGATTCAAAAAGAATGCAATAATTATTGTCAAGAAATTTTTAATTTTTTAATGTATTGATTATTGTCCTTTGGCGCCATCTTTGTGTTTACGATTATGCCGTTCTTTCTATCGCTTTATCGAAGTGCGGGTTATTACAACCCGTATCGATCTTATACAGTTATTATTTATGATGGTTTCCGTAACAGTATAACAAATACAGGATAATTAATTACATTTGTACGTGTGTGTTTATGTTTGTGAGAAATTACTATGAATCGATCGAACTTCATTTAGGTATATCCCTACATACAATTACACTGATAAATTAATATTTTTATTTTAAAAGTAAATAAGAAAGATTACTGAATATATATTAGGTGCTTACTAATTTCAAGGGGCGTAACAATTCTTAAGGCAATGCATTCGTAAGCCTTTTGGTATTGTATGTGTATATGACTGGTATCAGATAAAATAAGGTGCCCCAAACACCTGCCCCATTACGTATACATATATAGCAGGCCCGATGTTATACGGTCCTCCATAGGTATATCATAGTTTGTACATTAAGTTCATATCATTTTATGACACATTTCGTCGTTACATAAATAATAATGAATAAATTCCCTGTATTACCATAGCGGGAATTCGCGTGGGCGTAGCAATATTAAAGGTATGATGTCCGAAGGTTTACGAGGTCGTTGAATCATTATAATTACAGACACGCAATAAAAGTCCATCCGCAACCTCACCCTTTAAATGTTAATAAATTCCTTCACAGCTTCAGCACGAACAATACATAAAATCGAATAGGCAACGTAAACATTTTGCCAGACCATTTTGTATCACTCATCCTAGATTTATTTTACACACTTTCCATTTAAATACATTTATAACTTCTCATTCTTTCTAGATATCTGTGAGCCCTTTTTGGCAGACTCCTCCAATTGCCGAGATTTCTGTCTGCATAGTGCCAATCTCTGCCACCACCTGCTGTTTCCTTCATCTGGTCTATCTACTTTCTATATTGTCTTCCTCTTGTTAATACTTTTTTCTCCAATTTTATGTTCCTCTTGCTATGGTTGTGTCAGTAAACATGTGTCATAGACCAAATCGTTATACATATATAAAATCGAATAGGCAACGTAGAAATTTTACCAGGCCATTTTGTGTCACTGATCCCCATCAGGTCTTGCTTTAGACTCCTCACATTTCATAATCCTATGCTTATAGTTGTATTACACCTAGGGATACTTCGCTTCCCTGTCCCACCAAAGGGACGCCAGGAACTCGGGGCTGTGGTTTTATTTAACTTTTACATGATTACTATGACTACTAGTAATAATATTAATCAGTGGTTTCCCGTTGCGTTCTGCCCCAGACATTTTAGGGATTATTTCTTCCCACGATCGCTGTAACCTCTACCAATCCGTTGCCGTTTCAGGTGTGTGGTCATACCGCCGCCGGCCGGTCGCATGAGCCTTGTCCGTTATCAAGCACCACGTTACGTAGTATAGTCGCAGTGCCGTGCGTGCAGGTGAGGTTCACATTTGGGCCAGGCATGAGGTTAGTTCCATTTTCTTACTCCCCATTTTTTTGTACCTACTATATACTAATACTAACTAAATATTAACTATATACAATTTTTTTAATTGATTTAAGTCACTAGAGACTAATCTAGCATTGAAGCTTTTGAGACAAATTTTCACACAAGGAGGTACCTACTTGCTTACCACGTGTATATGTTAACGTAAAATTGTAAACACCGTTAGATTGTAATCTATCTCGCGAGATTATAAACTGTCGAAAGATTGTGAACCTCAGCTTACTGCTTACAATTTAACATATTATTATTCGGTAGATTGTACTACACTAACTTAGTTATCATTCAAACTTCTTTGGTCAATTACAGATTAATTTTACTTTCCAACAATTTCATATAACTACCGAATACGTTAAATTGTAAGCAGTTCGTTGAGGTTCACAATCTTTCGGCAGTTTATAATCTCGCGAGATAGATTACAATCTAACGGTGTTTACAATTTTACGGTGACATATAGAACGTGTAGTGAAGGAATCTTAATACGCAAAAAAGTAATAATAGATTAAAAAACCTGGATCCACTTAGTTCTAAACTTTATTTATTTTTTTATTATTACCTTAATCAAAAACATACACATAACAAAAATAAAAAAAACAGGTTACAAAAGTTATAAGGCAACTGGCGGCCTTATCGCTAATAAGCGATTTCTTCCAGGCAACCCTAAAGTGGAACAACGAAAAAGAAATACCTACAGACGGTAGAGTACAGGTAATGCAAAAATTATTAACAAAAAAAACTTAAAATAACACGTTACTAACTATAACTTAAATAAAATAAAGTAAAATCTAAAGATAAAATAACAATAATAATAAATAAAAATATGTAAACTTGTGGGTTTTGGAATGGAAATTAAGTATTAATGAATAGATATTTTGAAGAAAAATATTACTTACCTTTGGGAGGGCTATAGTGCACATATAGTCCCTGCTTCTTGTCATCTTTCTCGGACAGAAGTTTTTTTACACTTTTCATTGTACTATTGTCTTTTTGCTTATTCACGCGAGTATTGCACATTAGAGTTAGACTTTTATCTAATTAAGACGTTTACGTATTTTCAATTTTTAATGGCTTTGTTATTTAATATATAAAATCCAAAACTATTGTATTTCTTGCACTTAAACTAAACGAGATTAAATTTGTCCAAGAATATTATTAGGTATGATTGATAGTACAAAATGGGCAATTTACACGCGAGACATATAGCGTCCAGTGGCGTTTTTTTTAGTTAAATCGAAATGTTCGTTATAGAAAAATATTAATAAAAAGTCAACAAGTGTAATAACACCTAATATGACCGCTAATACCATGATTGATACAGTCTGTAGAATACGCGTCAATTTGCGACATTATTGCTACATTGGTATATTGCAAATATGTCTAGCCTTTTCTTAACAAATGGCGCGAACCATAAATAAAATCTAATATAATAGTATACATATTTTTAATTCAAAGACATTAAAAGCGTGTGGAAGCAAAAATAGTTCATAGTTCGTTCGTGCATAGTTCTAGTAGTATTCGTGAACTATACATACTACATCGAAAATCAGCGTGTCAAAGCTGTCAGAACTGACATCATCGTTGTAAAAGTACTTAGGGTACAATTTGAAGTATCAAGCCATGTATACGGTCAAAAGAATTATAGTACAAAGTATCTATTTGTATCGATTTTATGCCTCACTAAGTTAGCGTGAACGTAATGTTCCTGATTAAATATTTACGAAAGCACTTCGATGTCGGCTACCTTTCGGAAAATTATAGATTTTTAATTTAAAATTCTTTGTACTACTTATGTAAACTTTCGACATGCTTTTGTACAGAACTAATATACGTTTTAAATATTGAATAAATTATTTTTCACTTCTAAATTTTGACACAGATGGCAACGATTTAATTCGATTTCATTTTTTAATTGTTCTTATTTACTTGCTAGTTTTGAATCAAATATTAAAAATATATAATATAGAGACAGAAATAAAAAATATTTATGTATGGCTGTAAATATGTATAAACGTCTCGTGGCACAACTCCTTCAAACCAGCTACACAGATTTTTATGATATTTTATATATATTCGGTAGGTTAAACTTTTTTAACACCTCTAAGTAATAAGATTTCCCATAAACATATAATTTTATCTTTCTACCCCAAAATTTGGATTCTTAATAACAATATTAGTACTGTGATAATCATTATAATATAGCAAAACAACGTTAGCCGAGTCAACTAATTAAAAATACAATGTAATGAACATTACCTTAGTTTAAGCTATTCACTAGTATTGTAGAAAATTAAGTCAACGTAATATAACTTATTAGCCATAATTATTTTATAGGCTAGATTGCAATCCATGTAAATTCGCACTCTCTATTGTGAACTTTATTGTAGGAATGTGTATGGTCACGGCTGGACCGATTTGAATGAATTTTTTGATTGCGATTGGGTGACGGTTTAAATTCACAAATCAGCCCGTCAGTTGGCACTGCAGTCGGTACTTTCATAGTTTGTTTTATATCCTAATTGCTTGAAAAATCATGCAGAATATTGTCTATCGGGTCCGCTAGTATATATATATATTAGTAGGTTTGTTTAATGCCTGTCCTTTTTATATTCGTTCCAAGTACATTTTAAATATAATTTTTTAACGTTTTCACATTTATTAGATACACTTTATAATCCAGTCTAGTACACACAAATACACTGTACCAACTCCATTAACTTATGCGAATGTTAACTTTTATACGGTTTTCATTCAAGAGGAAACATAATACGCACCATTACCATTCCAAGAATAAAGGGTACAGTGTATAACGCAAGTCTTCCAAAGGTGATTAACTGAGATAGAAAAATAAACTTGAATATAAAAAACATCTCTTAATTCCTGAGTCCAGTCTGTGTGTACTATTGGTAGTGTAGACTCTTAAATATAACTTTATTTCTCATTACAAAATGATATTTTTTTTCATGAGAAACTTATTATTACAATACGGTGCACATCGCCATCAGACAGCCGTCCTATTTTTAGTCTTCTAGGCTCATTCTGATGTGTATCTTTTAAGCTCTTAAATTGATTAAAATCTAATATTTCGAATTTATAATACCGGTAAGAACCGATAACATTCTGAAAAATGAAGCAGTATTTATTATAGTAATACATTATCCAAATCTTTACTATCTATGCTATATGCTGTATCTACTGAATGGAAGATACGGTCCCGAGATAACAATTCATTTGGGGTACAGAGGTTTGATCAACCTACGTACCTCAATAATCAATTAATTGATGTACTGAGATGTGTCTTCGCCTTGCCCCAATGAAATACAAACAAAAACCAGCTACAACTTTTTAGGTCCGGGTCTTAGATTTATGTATCTGTATATTGATCAATTGATTTTTCTAATAAGCAAGTAGATAATAGCCTTCAGTGCCCATCTTTGGCTCTAAAGCATGCCGGTTTCCTAGCGATGTTTACCTTCAACGTACGGATAAAAAATAAGCAGGCATTGGTATCGAATCTACGACCTCAGGGGAGTAGCACGCCAGTAGGCAAAAATTACACGCCCAAATGAAAATTAAACACAATAAAAACTTAATATTCTCGTAAAGTGGGTGTAAACTTTAACTACCTTGCTACTTCAAACTTTTTATAGCCGCCGTTCATGACGGCGCGTTTTCACACAATCCCTTTTCGGCGAAATTCTGACGTGATTTATGAAATACTGTGTAAGGTTTTAACTAATTAAAGCTTCACTGTGTTAATTATTTAAACCTTGACTTTGATTTTCAATCAATTACACTAGAATCATTAACATATTAAATTTATATGTAATAACTAAGGGAGCGTTCAATTACGTCACACAATTTTTGGAGATTATTGATTATTGTATTCTAAATTTAAGCTTCTATGTGTGCTAGAAGTGCCTTAGAGTTTTGATGTTCGGCCAGTCAGTTAGTGGGTGAGTGGCAAAATTAAGAAACCTACGAGTATCCTAGTAGTATAGTTTTTAGTCTCATGCACTACGAAGTTGTATCACAAATGGCCTAAACTCTTTTGAGAAAGGGAAAGGTGCCGCTTTTATGCTCGACGTGCCACTAGATCAATTCAACATTATCAACAGCATTTTTATTAGATTTCCGTACCCGTAGTCTAGTTGGCCATACTATGCCAAAAAAAGAAATAATAATAATTTGTATTTAACTGTTTATTGATGAAGGCAATATAATTTAACATTAATTAGACACATCTACTTGTGCAACTTTTCTTCGCTTTCCGATAGTGTTATGTTTATATTTAAGCCAATATTCTTTTTATTAGGATCAGAGTTTAATTCGGGATTTTCATCGTTGTAGTTTAATTCAGGTTCTGTAAGAACAAATATTGTGAAAGTTAAAAATAATTCCGAGAAAAGCCAATGAAATGCCAAGAAGCGTTATACTTAATTCTGATGTCAAGTTGTATCTGTGAGTGATTTAGAAACGTTTTCTTGATTCCGCCAAACAACTTCAGGCTTCAATAATAAAATGCGAGGTATGGTTAGTAATAAAGGGGATTACACTATAAAATATGAAAGACGTGGCACACGTCAAGGGTCTTCCTCTCAATCTAAGACCGATTGTGATGAGAGATTTTTCTTTGATCAGTTTTATAGGCAAGAAGTAGTCTAAAGAAAAGTTATTAATAAAACAGACACTGAAAAGATGTCTGCCTCAGGCCCCATTGAGAAATTACGGGGCTACAAGTAACTAAATTACCGAAACTAACTTATCTTTTTTTGTAATGTTGAGAAGAAAACATACCGTTGTTAATGTTAGTTTTGTTCAAAATCTTGTGATACAATTCGTTGAATTTCTTTTGCCTTTTCACATTCGACGGTGAACGGATAACTAGTGTTGGTAATAGTATGTAATGTTCAAGATTTGGTTCTTGGGGTTGAAATTTAGAACGCCCAGTACTCTTCTTTATCACAAGCTTAGGCTGTTTTGGTCTACATTTTGAAGTAATTACACTACTCCCGCTAGTTTCTTGGTTCTCTTGGCCTTTATTCTTATTAGTAGGGCTAGAAGTTCGATAGCAACAGGTGGATTGTTTGTTACCAGAACGATTTACCCGGCTAGGCCCCGGAGTGCATTCTTCATGTGTATAGACTCGGCGCCGGCTTTCAGGATATATTGAGTGACTTTTACTTGATTCTTTTCGGCAAGCCTTATCCTCGTGGTGCTCAGTCTTCTCCGTATCACTACCACCATTTTCCGCACCTTCAGGTCTATTCTTATTGCTTGCAACAATAATATCACCTGTTTTGCCAACGGCCCGGCAATGTTCATGGCGATTATTTAATTTAACTATTCGGTAGTGCCGGCGTCGCCTACGTTCTACATGAGCAACTCTTTCTCTTAAAAGGCTGTCAATCAGTCTTTGCAGTTCGGATCGGGGGCCATATCTTTCTGGATGTGTTATCCGGCGACCGAGTCTAGTATTTGGCCAGTGTGTTCGACACACGTCCTCCCAAATGATATCGCTTAATACAGCTTCACGTGAAGGTGTTAGTTTGATACCGTCATCACGAGGTGCAAACTCTCCTTGGGCAAGATAGTGAACGGTGTCCATCAGTCTATAGTCACGTACAGGATTTAATTTATGACGAATTTTATGCACTCTTTCTGCGGCTAGTTTGGGGATGTCATCACGTTTGCATGGAACTGAAGCACATTGTCTTCTTCCCCGAGCAGTTATACCGTCATAAAGAGTGAAATCCCGTCCGTATTGTTCTGAATTATGTTCTTTCTGTATTGTTGTAGCTTTACTGGGGGAAAGAGGGGCTGGTGGTTGAGCATAACGTTGAAATGCAGAAGTTTCTGGAATGTGACTATATTCGACATAACTGCAACCCGGGTCGGCTTGAGGAAACGGCTTTATTTTTTCATTTTCTGTTTCATCTTCGGTGGAAGATAACTGGATATTAGGATCGAGCGTTCTAAGCACCATCTCTTGTCTTAATATTCTCTGTTCAAGCCAATCTATTCTTTTGTGTATGCTTTCTATATTTTTACCTGATATTGTATCGTCAGATGAACTATTTGTGACTACTAAAGCGCCAATGTTCGTTTTATATCGGATATTTTTAGAATTTTCGGTTACTGTTTCAAGTTTAGGAACATTAATTGTCATATGGGGATGAGTGTACATGTAGCATTTTTCAGAATTTCTACGTCTTCGTCGATAGACTGTAACATCTCGAGATGAGCTAGATGTAGCACATTTTGATACAGCTGTCGAAGTTCCTTCAATTGTACTGCTTGGTGGAGATTGTTTATCAACTTTGATCTTAAATGTTTTACATGAATTTGGAATACATGGAATGATTTTTGCTACACTAGAATCCTCTTCAGTATAGTCTAAAAAAAACAAAAGTTAATAACTGAATATAAACAACTATCGTACTGTTTAAATATTTACACTCACCGTATGCAAATGACGAATGATCTCCTATTGCTAATCTAGAACCAGATTTTTCAGAGTGCTAGAAAGTGAGTTTCAATTTAAAATGTATTAGGTAAGTATTAAACTAACTATTATTCTTAGCTGAAATTACCTTTTTGTGATGAAACCTTTTTTCCGCAATATAAATTGTTTTGATAGCAGGCGCTCGAGGTTTTATGGAAACTAGTACTTTTTGGGAAGACTTCCGAAATGATGAACCCTTTTGTGAAATTTCTATAAATATTATATTTAGTAACTTCACCTTTTATGAATAAAACTAAAAAGATGAATGAAAATTACCTAAAAGTAGTGGTTTTTTGGGAGCTCGATTAGAAACTCCTGCTATTGAATCGTAATCAAACTCTCTAATAAATTTTTCGTCATGAATCAATGATTTCTTTTTGGATGGTGACTGTTTATATTCCATCACATCCCATTTTCTTTCTCGCGAGCATAGTTAATAGGTATTCTATTAATTAATTACACTGACTCTGAATTTTGTTCAAATTAATTTATGCAGTTAATAAGTTCATATTTGAATGACATGACTTTGATATTTAACTTTCTTCTTTGAAAGAGGTGTAGATGAAAAGAGAATGAATTGTTAAGATAAATATCACACCATACGATAGGATTTCCAATTGAGAAAATATGGTAAACATTTAATAGTTTAAAGTAATTTTTATGAGTTTTTGTATTTAAAAAAGACACAAGTCGATTACATGAAGATTTGTAGGTTGCTACAGTACTTCTTGGAGTTCCATTTCGAAAATAGAAGATATGAAAAATAAGAAATATTGTTGTCAAAATTGCAAAGCGTGACGTTTCAGCCATTTGTACTTTTCAAAAAAATTGTTAATAAAAATAGTGAGTGAATTGTAGATTAGGACGTATGGATGCTTGAATTGCTTTAGAAAATGTCTGATCAAGATAAAAAGAGTGGTACGGGTACCACCCCCGTGGTGGTAGAACAAACTACCAACAGCAGACACAAGGCTCCATGTCGGCCTAATGATATTCAAGATGAAACTGACCATCATCATAAGCATTCCAAAGCACCAGCTGTACAATGTAATCAATCTATTATAATCACATACCCTGCATACTGTAAATAGAGTTTACTGACTTCATTAATTTGACATCCTTTGGCATCTGTTAAACCCAACTACCGGCCTGCTTTCACACTGCATATTTGTTTAAATAATTTGGAAATAAAATAGGCTATCACACGGGGATAAAGAAAAATAATCTATTATAGTGAAAGAATTTATTAAATCAGTCCAGTCGTTTATTAATAGGTACAGGTTAACATGACTGATTTTGTTAATTCACTACTATATATATAAAAATTACAGCTGTTGGTGAGGATGTTAAACATAAAACAGCAGAGGATTTGGAGTCAGAAAATGAGGACGATAAGGATCGCAAACGGGGTAAATTAAATTGTAAACTAAAATTACACTAGCAGATAATTTCTAAAATCATTATTAGTGTTAATACTAACGTGCATACAGCTAGTACAATCCACGCAACATGTATCCGTGAGAGTTAATAATAAATAGGTTTATCTGTTGGTTAAGTTTAGTATATATCTAGGTGCTTCAGCGTGCGACTCTCTCTCCTGAGTTCGTAGTTTTGAACCCGGGCTGTGTACCAATGGATTTTCTATGTTCTCATTTCACGTTTGGTTGTACGGAAGGAAAACATCGTGATATCAAATCCGTGTCAGAGACAGCAGGCTACTTGCCTATCCGAAAAAATAATCAAGAAACAGATAGACCTATAGACCTAAAACGTTGTGCCACTGGGTTTTTGGTTGGTTAAGTTTAAATCGTGAGCAGTGTTGGCCTAGTAGCTTCAGCGTGCGACTCTCATCCGTGAGGTCGTAGGTTCAATCCCCGGCTGTGCACCAATGGACTTTCTTTCTTTCGCATTTAACATTCGCTCAAACGGTGAAGGAAAACATCGTGAGGAAACCGGCTTGCCTTAGACTCAAAAAGTCGACGGCCTGTGTCAGGCACAGGAGATCACCTACTTGCCTATTAGATTCACAAATGATTATAGAACAAATACAGAAATCTGAAGCCCCGACCTAAAAAGGTTGTAGCGCCATTGATTTATTGATTTATTTTACCTTTACAGTTAAATCTAATGAGATGAGTAAGCAGAGTGCCGCCAAAAAATTATCTTTCATTTCCAAGAAGCAAGGCACGCCGGCCGATTCCACAGCTTTGGGCCATGTCGAACTTGAAACAAAGGTATGAATACTGTTGTTTCATTGTCATGCAAGCGCTATAAAATATAAATTAATGTTTGATAGGCATTCGCGATAAATAGCCAAATTAAATTCCATATATCCAGATTTTAAATGTTTGGTAGGTATTTATTAAATGGTATAAAGCATTCTACAACGAATATATACAAAGCCATTATGCTATAATTTATTTATCAATAAGGAAACATAACAATAATAATAAAAACTTTATTTATGACTTAAGGGTTGTGACAAAATTGATATATCGCTAGTACCCACACTACGGAATCCCTGTGTTGTGGGTAACTAGTTAACAATTGTTCCGTGGTACATGGTACATGATTAAAACAGTTTAAAAAAGTAATTTTAATGTTACAACTGTCTTATAAGTCATTAAGTGAATGTGTGAGTGTGTATGCGCATGTATTTGTGAGTGTAGCTGTGAGTTGTTATATTCGTGCGCTGTGTCAGTGTTAGTTTTTAGAACCTCGAAAGTCATGCCAAGATACGTAGTAAGGCACCTGTAGAATCGAAATCCAATTTGGCTTGCGTAATTTTTATGTGATTTGCGAGTTTGTATCTGGATAGAGACTATCTCAGAATCCATGACAGACACATCACAAATACAAAATATGTAAAAAAATTACAAGTTATAATTATAGAAGTGTCCTTTAATTGTTTCACAGATTATATTTTTTTATAAAGTTAAAAAAATAAAACAAAGACACGAAAATGTAAAATTGTATTTTTTGATATCAAAGATAATATTGTATTGTTAAAATATTTCTTTTAAGTATTTCACTTTTATTTTCAGAAGGGTACAATGACGCCCACATCGCAGCCAATTCCACAAGTTGCCGAAGCTCTTTCGAGGGCTAATTTTGGTGAAAAGGAAAATACTCAAACGGGCGAAACGGACAGTATTACGGAAGAAATCTCCGAAGCACGGATTGTTAAACCATCAAAGAGATATTCAAATTGGGTATGTTACATACTTTTGAAGTTAGTTATACATAGGCGCGTTATGAAAAATTTATGAGTGTGAAATTTTACGATGCGCGCGCACCGTGACACAAAATTAACAGAATGAAGTTGCCCACGAAAGATGCTACGGCATTGGACATAATTTAAAAACAACATTCGAATAATAATAGAATTTATGTTACACTGGATGTAAGAGAATAATAATAAATATTTGTTTATTTAATTTTTCAAATGTAAACTGAACTTTATTGACTTATTTCGTGTTTGACTCACTCCTTTTCCAGTCTTTGATTATTTAATTATTATTTCCATGCAATCAAAAACTATTTTTAATAATGCCAAAGAAGTATAACTTCTTACGCGCGTACATAAGTACACGCACCCATTTTTTTAAACTGCGTGGCAGCCCGCGCTTGCGAAGTTTTATACAAAGTGAAAAGATCGCTAACTAAGAAGTTTGAATATTTTACAAATATTTATTGACTGAAATGTTTCTTATAGTCAGATGACGAAGAGGCGGGCGGGCTGCCGCGCAGTGAATCGCGGGCGTCGCGCGTTTCCCGCGTCGTCCGACAGTTTTTCTGTTGCGGCGTGCCTTACGAAGCTCCATCCGAAGAAAACATCTCATCGGGACGAGCTTTTGGTCAAGGAATATAAAGCTTTACTCAATAACACAACGTTTGCGATGCTTTCGCGTGCTTTAATGTTATTTTGGCTGGCCATTTTCGATTGCTATCGCCGCATCGAATAATTATTTATCGCTTTTTGTCACAAGGATGTTAAGAGTAATTGAAAATGGCCAGCTAGAAGTACTGGAATTGTGAACTTGCGTTGTACTTAGTTGGTGTGTACATAAAATTAATAATAAAAGTGGCATTTTATTACCCTGCAACTTTGTAAAAACGTTTATATATCCCTAATGATATAGATGACATTATGTTCATTATTTTAATTTAATAATATATTTGTTCAGAGATAAAACAGTTGAATGAGAGTATTATTTTTAGTATAGTCTGTATTTAGACTGTTACCATATGTACTAGGCAAGGCTGTACATTTTGATTATTTAGGGTTTCTTAGTTTTATAAGCGTGGCGATTTACTAAATCGTCGTAGTTACGCCTAGAGAGTTTTACTCTCTCTCTCTCTCTCTCCAGCCAGACGCAGCCACTCTCTTCAACTGTTACATTGCATTCATCGTAACATAGCAATTAACATTTCATTATTTTACTTATATGTATAGAGTAAGAATAAAATCCTCTATTATTTAAAGCACCCCGATGACCCATTGCGCAGAAAGGTCCTACTTATAATGTCAACGTTATGCCTGTAGCTTTATGTGAGAAACCTCTATAAGAGAAAATAAGATCGCGGTCCCTTAAGCGGACCGTAGACGGACCGCATGTTGCATCCGATACCGACTGCTCTGAGCGGTTGCCGCACGGCGATCTGCAGTTTCCATACTAAATTCATATTCGTAATACACGGACCAATCTGACAGTTTAAAAATTACGGAGGGAGTAAAAATTACTGGATTTGCGTTCCCTAATTGCCAACCTTTCCCCTAAAAATCTGATAAAAGCCAAGAGGCTGATTGCAGATAGATGAAGAGTTTAAAAAAACAAAAAAAAAAAAAAATACACGGACCGCTCGAGCAGTTCCTGAGCAAACCGCATATTGCAGCCGGTCTTGACTGCAACATGCGGTAAGTCTATGGCCCGCTTTAAGCTCTTACCTATCCAGGTTTGACTGTATTTGGTTTATGCGAATACTACACATTTGAAATTTTTAATATAGGTATTCACTTCAGATAGTAATGGCTGCGTCGTTATTATTATTATTATTATTATCTTTGACGGTATTATCACCCGCAATTACAGGACACATCAAATAAGAATAAGGAACTAACTTGGCAAGAAAAGCAAGAAGAAAAAGGAATGATTCCGGTATGTTTTAAATGCATTGATGACAATAAATATATACACGATTATCATTATAAACTATTTCAGGAGATAGACGCGAAGAGTCAAGCCTGGATATTGGAACGTAGAGCCTCTGTTGGACCCTGCTTTAGACCTGGGATGCCGTTTGAAGGGCCTACTGGAATCGCTATTCACATTCCAAGGGTACAAACTCTTTTATACTATAAATAAAAATTGATTTTAAATGTAAATATTACAAAATTTCTGTACTTCGGGAAGAATCTATATTCTTCCCGAAGTACAACTTTTTTTCACTTATCATGATTATCACGCGTTATTTCTCTTAAATTTAATATTATTATCTTTTAAACAATTAAAAGCAATCTGGTTTGGTTTGACGTTTAACAAATTTCAAAAGCGATATTTTTTTAACGAATGAACTACTTATTCTTTTAAACGACTTTATAATATAAACGGAACGTTAATGTTTGGTTTGGTGAAATTGTTTAACTTTTAGTATAATAGAAAATTACCCACAAATAATTTGTAACGGAAATATTTTCTTTCAGAAGTCGATGAGTACCGTGCGATCGTCTGGTATCAATATAAACATGTCCCGGGTAAAATAATTTTAAATAATAAAAGCATATAAGATTTATTTATTTATTTACACTTCGATACCTTATACGAGAACATACATTTAAAATTATATATTATCGAAAAATAAACTAGTGGCGCTACAACCTATTAGGTTTGGGTTTTCCTGGTCCGTGACCATTTTGTTTTTAGCAAGTAGGTGATCAGCCCTCTGTGCCTGACACATGCCGTCGACTTTTGGGATCTAAGGCATGCACAGTTTCCTTCACAATATTCCTTCGCCGTACGAGTGGGTGTTAAATGTGTACAGCAAATCTAATGGTGCACAACCAGGAATCCAACTCATTCCAATCATGGGAATCAAACGCTGAAGCCACTACCACTCGATAGTATCAAAGAATCGCATGTAAAACAATATAGTATGTTAAATTCTATATAAATATATGTTATATTCGATACTCAATTATGTTTCGGTCATTCCATCTGAAATAACGCCATCTAGTAGAATTATGAGGAATCAAAAGCAAATAGTATTTGTTGTTCATTTATGAGTATATTAGACTTAATAATTGCATCGATTTAACTTAAAATACTTTTAAATTTTCCATGAAAGCGTAAACACAATTGGACACAGTCGAGTACTTTAGTTAAGAGTGCAATACGATGTAGTTTTTTTATAAAAATTTAATTTCATTTTCTAGAAAAACTTAAATAGCCGATCAAAAATAAACATTAAACGTGAAAAATCAAAGGAACTAACAGAACACGACGAGACAGATGGGATACCGCAGAAGGTTCGCGGTATTTTAAAAATTATAGTAAAACCATTTCATTTGGGGTTAGGAGTTTTTCTTCCAATAGGATTAAATAAAATAAGTTCATTTTCCTTGCATATAATTTATTTTTACTATTCTAATTCGTATTCTACAATAGTGGTTTTAAACTGCTAGTTTTGTTTCTACCTCGTGTTAGTGTTAGTTCTTAGCTCTGATATGAAACATATTTTTGCAGAACGATTGCCAAGTGAATTTTCTATCTACCCTGAAAGAAAAACTTAGCAGCGTACATAACAAAATAAAAAGCGTTTTTAATTGTTAAATTTTAATTGTCAAATAAAGTATATCAAAGTTCTTTGTATATTAATTCATGGTATCGTATACATTAAAAATACAACATTGATTAAACACATAGATTGTTACTTATTTAGTCAATCATTTTGAAAATTTTACAATAAACTATCACCTAGAGACAATAAAAAAACGTTTTACAAATTTAAGGGCGTATGCTTTGTCTCGGCGTCTAAAATTCTAATATGATTTTAGGAATAAACGCGATTTTAAGTATTTTTAATAAAAGTTGTTGAGATTATAACGATAAATCAGCGATTTGAAAGTCCAGCGTCTGTAACACTTAATTATATTACCAAATTAAGTTATTGCAAGGTAAGTTCTGATTAAGTACACGGATCAGTGGCCCTTTGCCTCAATTGCTGTTCAATTTGGACACTCCTAGGCACTGTACGAGAGGAACAAGCCAGACTTTTAAGAGGCATTTGGTGGGTGAAGTTTTTAGCACGAGCCGCGTCGTAATCAGCTTGACGTGGACGCCAGCACAGCTCTGTACTACCACACTTGCAGGTCATCTCACGACAGATCTAAATTATTTTTTTGTTATTTATTGTTTTATATTAAGTAAGTGGTTTAGATATTCCGATAACTTCTAATCACAACACTACAACCTTTTGAGGTCTGGCCGTTAGATTTCTGTAGCTGTTTCATGATCATTTGTCAATCTAATAGGCAAGTATGTGACAAGCCTCCTGTGCTTGAGCCCATTGGTGCATAGCCGGGGTTGGAACCTATGACCTCAGGGATGAGAGTCGCACGCTGCAGCTACTAGGCCAACACTGCTTTTTATAATGATAAAATAATTTATAATATCGGTTTTGCATGTTTTGAGGTTATAAAACAAAAAAACCTCGGAAAAATTTATTCTATATAGGGAAGTTTGTTTATGACTTAACATTCTTAAATGGTTCCAAATCACTTGGTTTCGCACCACCATGGGTTTCGAACACATCGCCAATTTTTGAGATAGATGGTTTCCATACAATATATTCCTCCTGTTTTTAATATAGCAAAGGGCAAACGGGCAGGACGCTCATCTGATGTTAAGTGACACCGCCGCCCTTGGACACTCACATTGCCAGAAGGCTCGCAAGTGCGTTTCCGGCCTTCCAAGAAATGGTAAGCTATTTTCGTGACCCTTAATCAACTTGGTTCGGAAATACTTCAGTGGGCAGTTGGTTTCATGTAATGGTGGTGCGCGGCAAAAAATGCATTATAAAATTTGGATTTTTTTAATCTGCCTCATCGTCCGATGATGAACTCAGCTGCAGCTATTAATCCGAACAACTCCTCTGAACAATCTACATGGTAAATGTGGTACCCCCATCGCCCCAGAGACCCCACATCTCTACGCAACGCCAAGGGATCAAGCCGCTCGGAAAGTGACTGGTCGTCGACGATTCGAATAGCTCTTCCTTGAAGTGGAAGGAGCTGGTACTGGAGCTACTTTCGCTTAGATTCCTTAACGTAAAAATGTATAATAATTTGGTAAACTTTGACAAGGCAACTCACCGAGGCTAGATATTCATCGCGACAGGCATCAGGACAGTCACAGGTCCAATTGACAGGCGGGGCACAGGGTACGTAAGGAGGCGTGTAGCATGTCTGCGGGTGCGCTATGCAGGTGGGACAACAGCACTGTTGACACATGGTGTACACCTAGAATAATGGCAAATATAATAATAATACTCGTACTTTAATTACATTACAGCACAATATCTCAAAGTAGAAAAAATAAAAGAAGACATAGGTTGTGAATAGGAGATTCCTGCTACAAGCCATTTCTACCATACATATTTATAATAAATAAAAGGTGTTTATTCATTATAAGTACATATGCATTACAAAGTGTAAGATTTGGGAACCATTTCAAGTTAAAAAATATCTGTATATTATAAAATATATGTAAAATATAATTCCTTGAAAGACAATTTAATTACATCTTTTATGTTATTTATTTTTGATTTTTCAACTGTTTTCAACACCTCTGAGTGCATGATCGAGTGTGTGAGTGAGTGAGTGAATGAATGAAATGTGTAACTACATATTAGGTCTCAGAAGCATCTCCAACACTGCATAAGGTGTGTTTATGGGCCAATTATTTTATCGTAATTTTACATTGTATACGGTGAGCGGGTAGAAATTAAGCAGCCTATTTAATTTATTGTAGATTGTCCTTACGGTCTGACCGACGATAAAATCCCTATTTCTTTTTATGACCAGCTTACTATCATACGGGAGCGCTTGGTGTGTTTTTAAAATTACAGCTTCCTAACGGAAAGTAATTGGTTGAGATGATAAAGCTCTTCCGATGGGAATCTGTATGGCCGGAACAAAATTACCGTTAAAAGAGCCCTATGTCCTCGCTCTGATTCCAAAAATTCTGTTTTACTGGCCGCTACCCATACGTTTATACAATATGTTAGTACGGATTGAGCGAGTGATGTGTAAATTCTCGTATGTATTACATTTGATGTTACGTGTCGCAATTTTTTTTAAATGTATGTGAATTGAAGTAAGAAAGAAAGAGAGAAAGATACCAAAAGTGACCGATTGCAAAAAAATGGGTAGGTTGCAACAGACATTGAAATCTTTTTTTAAGGTATACACTATACATTGTATATATATTATATATACTACATCTATGAAGTAAATAAAAACGAAGTTTAATTTATATAAAATAAAAAAGAACCGCATTTTTACTAGTTTTTTTTCTAAAGTAAGTAGCCAGTATCATTGTACCGTGTACACTAGTAATATGAATACCATGCTGGACTATGCGCTGGACTATTACCAGGCGCTATATAGTCCAGCACTAGTATTTATAGTTTTAAATATACAAGTATATATAGGCTATCATAAGCCATCTTTCTAACAAATTTAATAACATAAGCTTTTACCAGCCAAATAGCGCGACAAATCTCATTACGAACATATGGTAGACAATTGCAAAGCAGACAATTCTCGAATTTAGTTAGTTCAGGAACGCCGAGGTTCTTCGCTATTCCCGATGGGCCCAATACAACCTGTAATTTAATAACCAATATTTATTTTTAATTATTTATTTACGTGTGTATGGCCAAATTTCAAGTAAAAATATTACTATTATACAATTAAGTCATTTTTATAAAATACTAGCTGACCGGGCAAACGTCGTTTTGCCATGTATATCATGTATAATAAAAAAATAGGGGTTGATCGTAGAGAGGTGAAAGTTAGGGGTTGTATGTATTTTTTAATGTTGTATCATAAAAAAATAGAAATTAAAAACTTTGTCTAAAAAATAAAAATTAAAATTTAGGGGTGGACTACCCCTAACATTTAGGGGGATGAAAAATAGATGTTGGCCGATTCTCATAGATACCGGATAAGCACAAAAAATTTCATCAAAATCGGTCGAGCCGTTTCGGAGGAGTATGGCAACGAAAACTGTGACACGAGAATTTTATATATTAGATATAATAACCCCCCCCCCCATACGCTTCACAAATAAATCGCTCTCCGGCGATGAGTCGAGAAAACTATTAAGCGGAGAATGGGAGCTTGTGAGGATCCTTGGTTTGAACTAACACCCATTTAACTACAATATTATAGACAACAAATTTCTTAAACATAACACTGTAAGCTGGGACAACCATGAGATCGCGCGTTCTAACTCGGCCTGTGCATGAATTTTATATTTATGTGTAAACACTTGTACGTATGGTGAAGCAAAACATTGTGGAGACACTGGCTTGTCATTCTGTCAAAATTCGGCGCTGTCAAGCACAAAAGGGCTGCCTACTGGCCACTAGAAAAACGTTATTATTTACGACCCCGCCTTTGCACAGTCAACCGTGAGCTATGGCTCACGGTTGAAGGTTTATGAACCTTAATAAAGAAAAATATACATCTAAATCATGAATTAGTTTAGATATTGAAGAAAACAGCAATTCCGTGCATTTGTTGTTGAGTTTATCACGAACAGATAGACTTTTTTTTTAATGTAATAGAGGGCAGGAGGCTCATCTGATGCTAGGTGATACCACCTCCCATGGGCATTCACATTGTCAGAAGGCTCTCAAATGATTTGCCGGCCTTGTAAGAATTGGTACGCTCTTTTCTTAAAGGACCCTAAGTGGAATTGGTTCGGAAATACATACTGCAATGGGCAGCTGGTAGATAGAAATTTGGTGCCGCTGACATTTCTGTAGGTATTATCTAGCTCTACAATAACTTTAAGACAGCGTTGGTGAGAAACGTTTTCGTTCGACCGTATTTCTCATTTAAATCTGCGAAGAACTACTACCACGAAAGTATTTTCATTACTCGGATTAGGCTGGCTCTATATGTAAAAAAATCCTTTGGGGAGGGGGTTTTTCGATTGTTTCATTAAGTAGATAAAAGTATTAAAATGTTCTACAATATGATAGTATAATAACATTCCCAGAATGTAATCCAATAATTTAAGTATATTATAGTTTACTAGCAATACGTACATCACTAGCAAAATACTGGCAATCCGGCGCACAAGTACCAAGGCTGTCCACGTACGCGCATTGAACCACATTTGAGTCCCCTTGCAGACCCTTCACAACATTGACGGTGGTTCTTGCGATAGCAAAGGCACCAGAAAGACATGCTGTAGCTGCTTTGCATCCTTTGGCAGCGCAAACCGCTTCGTTGCCGCTCATTATACACGATGTTACGCATTCGATCTATTTACAATTTTATTTAAATAAAATATACTAAAAATTATGTGACGGTGGAACATAAATTTTATTAAGTATATCTTTCAGGCCGCTGTTAAACAGCGCTATTTAGTTAAAAGGCTAGGCTGTTAATTGAACGTCTGATTTAAGTAGTTGGCTGCGATATAAAAATACATGACTTTTTTTTTTAATTTTTCTGATAACTGGTGTGGCATTACCTATGAGAAAATTTCGACTTGACGTCGACTTTTGGGACACCTTGTATATATTAAAGAACTAAATATAGAATTAAATGAATATAGAATCAAACCAATAACATAGTTAACATATTTGCGAAATATCAGTGAAACATAATATATTATCTAGTGTTTGTCGGCCACATAAAATTTTAAATATATCTAAAATACTGTGTACCAAGAAACAGACATATACTAGCAAAATACATTCTTCTATGTACCACTATTAAAATAATAATTTTATAAATTCACTCTACAGGACATCAGTGTTTTGAAAACTGAATTTTTAGAGCATCTTCAGCATCCTTAAATATTCAAAACATACCTGTTCCTGACTCATAACACACGGGTGAACAGCTGCTGATAAAACCGGCACCATAGTAGTGGGTGTGGCGCCGCCTATAACCGGAACTCGTACTGACTCAGGTGGTACCCGTAGAAAGTCTGCCAGTATCGTATTAGCGCGAACACAGTTCAGCTCGACACAGCCAAGTAATCGTCGCGGGTCATATTTGCACCTACATCTCTGAATTTCACCCACGAGTGGGACCAAACTTTCTATAGGTTCCGTTGCTACTATTGTGAAAGCCTGAAATAAAGGCGACCTTAATAGGAAAAGGAAATAACATCTATACGTATTTGCCAATTTACTCAATGAAAGTTCTTTATTATTAAAATAAATAAATCAGTGGTGCTACCACCTTTTTAGGTCTGGGCGTAAGAATTCTCAATCTTAGAGGCAGGTAGGTGATCAGCCTCCTGTGCCTGACACACGCCGGTGACTTTTTGGGTCTAAAGCAAGTTGGTTTCCTCACGCTGTTTTTCCTTCACCGTTTAAGCGAATGTTAAATACGCGCATAGAAAGAAAGTCCATTGGTGCACAGCCGCAGATCGAACCTACGACCTCAGAGATGAGAGTCGCATGCTAAAGCTACTAGTCGAACACTGCTTTACTATTCTTTATTATTATTTACATATATCTAACTCTTTAAACAAGTTGCTTAATCCTTTATTCCATACTACAACAATTGTTCATTGTTGTTTCGCGCGGTAAAGACTTGTGATAAGAGTCGTGTGATATAAGAATAGGTATATGCCTTAATTGCTTTAGATATCGCAAAAATGTCTGATTATATCTATCTAAAATATTCCATATATCTCTTATAAAATACATACATCAGGGCAAGTGTTGCATATTTGAATCGCGATTTCCGTCAAGATAGGTGAATTAGCCTCAAAAGAATCCACTTCATTCCTAGCGACAATCACGACGACTCTGGCCCCCTGCAATTTGACTCATCAATATGAATAAAATCACGAATAATCCTAATGATCACTACTATACTACGATACTCGAAGATGAGATAAGTCTTGTTCGGACACAGACAGAAGACGGTGAGTAAAACTACTACAATTTGCTCCATCTATATAAAATCTTAAAATAAGAGTAAATATACAAATGATTAGCTAACAATTTAAAACTGGAATCTGTGTCTAATGAAATCAATCGTAATGTTAAAGAAGATGCACAAAAATTATTCAATTAGACAAAAATTCGCACATCTACTTTATTTTTTTAGGAATTTTCTTTTGCGAACCAACGAATTGTAGAATCGACTGGTGGAGGTGTTCCCTAGGAGATACGAACTCTAGTTGTAATAAAGTGTGGAGTGGGTAGCATCCACTAAAATGGGTGTCAAGGGGCAGCGATGACTGGACAGTCACGGGCGTCCCATAGCCTATAGGATGCTATGTTAAAAAAATAAAGAAATAAACCTATGGACAACCTTTAATGCATCACAAAGCATGTGCGCTCCAGAGTACGACGAAACTTTGCATTTAGTGTCTACATGACTGAGTTCCATTCCGTAGCCACAGGTGGCGCAGACATCAAACAACGCTATTTCGTCCAGTAATGGACATTGCTTCAACAGTAAAGCCAGTGGTTCACCTGGGAAAAGCATGAAATAAGCAAGCAATACGTGTTCTAGTCACAATTCGTTCACTGATTCATCATTCAGTAGAGTGATATAGACAAAACAGATCTCTCTCTGTAAATCTATGCGCTAGGATTTCCGTCGAAGAATTTTCTTATATTTATTTACCTGTGCAACCAGCTGCTCCACACACAGTAACTTTCATGCCGCTTGGACAAGTACTGTAACGTTTGATTTCTTGCCCTTTATTCAAATTTGTCTTTCCATAATATTTTTGCATACAACCGCCTGGAATACGTCGGCCTACTAAAAAACTAGTATTCATTAAACACTTGAAAATCATATTTTTTGTTTTTAAATTTTTTACACAATAATTTTGTTTATTTTTCTATTTTATTATTTAACGTTTGATTTATTTGACAAAGACTGACAGATAATTGTTTATTCTTTCATTTTAAGTCTGAAGAGTGTTACAATGAGAAAAGATAGAAGAAAGTAGTGTTTTACCTGTTTAAAATATAGTCCGAACTATATTTTTAACACTATCTGAAGAATTATTATTTTAGTGTTATTTATTTAATTATTTACAGCTATGTAAGGCCAGATTATAACTAAATTATGTACTTACTAAATATAAACAAGTTTAAACGCAAATAAAAAAATCTTCCCTACAAGTACTTAATTATTTGATGGATAGTAAATAAAATCCAGGCTAACTGGTAACTAGGAAAGAAAACAAAAAATAAATTTAAAAATGATCATGAAACAGATTCAGAAATTTGAGTCCAAGAGCTAAAGAAGTTGTAGCGCCAATGTTTTTTTTTAAAGAATTGTAATATAATTGTAAGTAAAAACCTATTATTAGGCAACCATTCTTGTTCTATAGAACAATAACATCAAATTGTTAATCGATTAAAATTTAATCTTTAATGAGAAACGCAATATCTTATTTGCCTATAAAATCAAACTACTGTTTTTAAATATTAGCTTTTAAAATAATTAAAACAAAAAGTATATAAAAACATGATACCGGCAGTACTGTATTATCATGACTATTATGCTTGTTCGTACGTTCAGCATACTATTAAATATGATATTTCTACTATAATAACATACCTATTGCAGTGAATAATTATATAGTCCAAACACAATATGCTTACATTACAAATCCTTATTTTATAGTCATTAGAAACTTTTGGTTATCAATTCATAGACGTTTTTATAGTTTGGATATCACCAACGTCAATACCATGATTGCCGCCTTAAGATTCTTGCCATTGAGAAATATGGAGCAAATTGAGATTCAAGATGTTTTAACACCGATTTTACTCACGGGATCATTTTTTGGATTGATACCGAATAGTGTGAAATTTTCAAAGTCAGAACAACGTTTTAAAAACATCCCAAAATCCATATATTTAAATATTTTGTGTGTTGCTTTTTTTCTAACCCTCCATGTAACGTTTTTAGTTTATCACCTCTACCTTGTGTTTTATATAGAAGAAAAGAGAAATACTTCAATGAAATTAAATTATGCAATGGAACTTGTTAATTTTCTTATAGTATCTAGTACAACATATATTTACGCGTACGTTAACCGAGCCAAGTATTTGAAAATCTTTAACATGATCGTGTCTACATGGAGTGGTATACCACAATCTCCGAACAGCCGAAATTTTTTAATGAAATTGTACGTTTCAACTAACATGATCCTTATAGTCATTGTAATTTTAATTTTACTACAGATATATTTAAATACGAATCAGGCAAATATCGTGCAAAAATTTGTAGTTGGAATTACATTAAATATGCCGCAAGTGATACAGTTTTGTTTTCTTTCCTTTTACACCACGCTGGTAAGATGTATCACTGCAATATTGGCAAGAATAACGGAGCACTGCAAAAGCTTAAAAGCGTCTGATGAAGCAAATATGAGTATAAGGCAAATGGAGCTGGTATATATGAAGGTGTTTGAAATTAAAATGGACATAAATAAGACGTTTGAAGGGTCTATTTTAGCCTCACTTTTCCAGTCTTTTCATGCGCTGGTCAGCGAAGCTTATTTAATATATTACGCTGAACTGCATACCAGCGACACTTCGAAGACTTTTGTATATAATAATGGTGTTTGGATTACATGCCAATTCATAAAAATATATTTGCTATCTTATTCAGGAAATTCATTAAAGGCTGAGGTATGTTTAATTATTGAGCTGTAAATTATTATATTGTTTTTTTAGATAGTGCAACCTATATTCATGCGTCCAATTTCTAACACTTTTTCGGGGTTTTTGCTACTCCATCCCACAAATGCAGCTTCGTTCTACTTTTCCTTGCCACTGGAACCACATTCCAGTAAGAACCTTGGGGCTATTTGGTTTGGTACATTTCCCAGCAATTGTCGCGTTTTATTAATTGGATTTTATTTGCGTCGTCAGAGATAAAATTCTTAATTTACGCGAATATACCAAACATGTCATCGCAACCACTTGTAAATCGTTGATTTTATACACATATTCTTCATTTGGATTAAAGAAGTTTTTTACCCGAAAAAAAGTTTAAATCTTATTTTTTTTCAAATATACATATCTAAAATTCGAAACTTCATACACTCTAAAAATAGAAATTTTTAATATCAATAACTTTAAATGTAAAAACTGCCGTGTACTGTGTTAAACAAACTTTAATTTTATATAACATTAGTATAGGCTACCATTTTGTATTAATTAACATTGACGTCGCTGCAGACTATTAAATTATTTGATATTATTTTAATTTGTTTAAGGCTTTTAAAATTGGTGAAGCTCTACACTACGTATCAACAGAAGGGCAAGGGTTACGATGGATGATGGAGGTAAGAAAAAATACTAACACGAAAGTTTGCATAGAAAATTCATTTCATTGAAAATTCTCCTACCAATTTATTTGCTTTATTAAATAAATAAAAATGCTCAATGTTTCAGGTACAACATTTCTCTACAATGCTTAAATATCAATCTATGGACATTAGTGTGTTTGGATATTTCTCATTAAATGCTACTCTAATGTTCAATGTAAGTGTTGCATTTTATATCAAGACTAGCTGACCCGGCAAACGTTGTTTTGCCATGTATATTATTTCTAGGACTTTGGGGTGGAAACCCCTATGCATAAAACATTTTATAAAAATCAGTCGAGCCGTTACGGAGGAGTATGGGAACGAACATTGTGACACAAGAATTTTATATATATAGAGATTATTTAAAAAAATTAAGCGTGGTGTCTTATTCGAATCCCGCCGAAACATACATACATTGCTTGTTTATTTGATTACATTAATTGAATAAGTTTATTTGCAATTTGTATAGTATACGTAATAGCGTAACATAGCATACGTATTATATAAAGCTTTGTTCTAAAAAAATACAGGATATATACCTATAAATTATTATTGCAGATGTCTGCATCAGCAATCACCTACCTGATTATTATGGTGCAGTTCGCTTAAAGTCTATTAGTTCAACGACGTCATCCGCCCATACTGTACGGTTTCAATGGCTTGAAAAATTGAATGTATGCATTTAGAAACTTATGAATTTTCTTAAGCTGCGTATAAATTAAGCGCGGCGGCCGCGCGAGCCAATGTTCGACCAGATTTGACGTTCATTTGCCGCGCGAGCCAATATGTAGATATAAATTTAGTTGGATGTGACTGCCGCGCGCGGCAGGCAATCCATCACGAACAGACCGCGGCGGATAGTCAGACCAGTTCACTCTTGTAAACCTGCGAGTATGGACGCGCGTGGTCGGTCGGCTGCCGCTTTCATTGTGATTCACCATCTTATTTGTAAAAAAAATAAAAGAAAAATAAATATAATTATTTATTTAATTTTTCAAATGTAAACTGAACTTTATTGACTATAATGACTCCTTTTCCAGTCTTTGATTATTTAATTGTAATTAATTATTTGCATGTAATCAAAAACTATTTTTAATAATGCCAGAGAAGTATAACTTCTTACGCGCGTACATAAGTACACGCACCCTTTTTTACGTATTCGCCGCGCGAGCCAAATCACCAAAACTATAACCGTCCCAACTGCGCGCGAGCCAACGACTGAAGCTCCTTTGATGCGGTCTCTAAAACCGACAGCGAGCGGATCGACCCGCGGCACGTTCGAGCGCAGCAATGTTCGAGTCGCCGCGCGCGGCAACCCCGTCTACATAGAGCGCGGCCGCCGCGCGCGCCAATGTTCGATGGTTTGCCGCGCTTAATGTATACGCAGCTTTACTTTCGTGTTATTTTGCATATAATAAACGTGAGAAAATATTCTCAGCCTAATTCAGGTCTTTAATTTTATAAGATAGTAGTAACTTAATAATTAATAAAACCTATGTCCTTGATCACTTGGAGGATGGGACGGGCTTTGGTATGGGATGCTACTTGTGTGGACACGTAAGCCCCGTCGTCGTCCACGGACAAGTAAAAAAGCTGGGGCGTCCGCAATGCAGGCGGAAAATAATAAACGGCTTAAATATAAGGCTTTCCTCCAACTTCCCTTTTTATTCCCTTTAAAGTAGAGACTCTTGGGCCGTGGGATTCAAGTGCACAGGCGCTAATTAAAGATTTAAGTTGGCGCTTGGTAGATAGTACCGGTGACGCCAGAGCTGGCACTTTCCTGGCTCAACGAATAAGTATCACAATAGAGCGAATAAATGATACCAGCGTTAAAGGTACACTGCCACAGGGAAGAAAACTTTTTAAATTTGTTTTAATTTTTAATTATAAATACAGTGTAAACTCTTTATCACGAATTTCAAGGGACCGAGCATGTTCTTTCGTTATAGAGAGAGAATAGAAATAAAACCAAATTTAACCAATTACAATAATTTCTAATTTTATTACTATCAATAGGTAAATTATTCTAAACACATAACGCTTTTCTTTTACTGGCCATCTTGACAGATTCAAAATTTATTTACGACTGATGATCCACGTTAGGTGACGGTGGTGCTTTTAGTAACTGAGACCAAAATTTCCTACAGGCTATGTAATCTAAGAATAATGGCACACGTGTTAATGCAATTAATAACAAAGGCGAGACGGCTGTTTATGACCTCTTTCTTAGAAAGAGACCACAGATGTCTTTCTTAGAAATTTCGACACCTCAAAAGTTTAGTTTTGTAAGCTGATTATTAAAACAACTATACTTAAGTATGTTGTTGATGTCTAAATATGAAAATGTTTCTTCGTTATAGAGACTGGCTGGTGCGTTATAAAGAGTGAATTAATGTAAGGGTTTGGTGATAAACCAAACACATGTAACTAGTTTTTCGTTATAACCAATGTTATAAAGAGTTTTCACTGTATTTATATATTGATTATTATTATACTATGTAGATTAAGAATATTGTAAAAACTTCATAATTAAAGTTTAATATAAAACATTTATATTATTTACCTTTAATAGTATCATGCACTATATTTATATTTTGTGCAAACATTTTGGATTGGTTTCAATGCTCTAATTTCAAATTTAGGTTTAAAATCAAACAAAATATCTGCAAACAATTCTTATTTTATTATTTGCCCTCCCTCCAGACTAGTCTTTAGACTGTCTTGTCTAACTTATTTTTCTAGATAATTAACCATTCGTGAGACAAAAATGTTAAGCAAAATGCTACTGCAATAGGCAAGCGACTCAGCCCGCCATTTCCTTACAAAGTACAAACAGAAATGGCGCCAAAACTCAACTAATCACTGCGCATATTAGGCTCTGCCACAGAGAAGAAAAACAAATAGACATGGTGAGTCCATGTATGTAGCCGTTCCCTTGAAAAAATAATTAAACCTATGGGTAGCCATAACTTTAAAAAATAAAGTAGTGTAAGTAAAAGAAAAGTTACAATAAATTTATTTATTTCGTTCATAAAATATCATTTCTATAGAAATTAGTTTTAAAGTGTGATAATTAGTTAGTCTGTAAAGTCTACCTTAAGATAAACTGGTAGCCTAGAAACCAAATCGAAAACATTTTTTAACTTAAATACAATGCACTATACAGTGACATTTTTATTATTAGCTTGACTGTTTATGTTGAAAGCAAGTCATCAATGAAATGAAGTAATAATTATTATTTTAACCAAATAGAAAACAACTTTTACACGTAACATGTGATGTCGGGAATATATATCCATATACTCACTGTTATTAACAGTCATTAGTGAATATTTGATGAAACAGCTACGAGCTACATACTACGAGTATCTGAAAATGTTTGAGCGCCACAGTCGTCAAATGATGTCTATATTAAGAAATATTTTGCCATCTTGTGAATATAAACAAGAGTTTAACAACGACAGAGAAGTTATTGAAGATATTATAAAACCAATTATCATGACCGCAACCTTTTTCGGACTCTTACCAATTAGTATAAACTTTTCGAAGATAAAACAAATTTATGTACCCGTTCCGAAATCTATATATCTAAACAGTTTCCGTTGCGTCACATTTATTTTACTTAATATTGTATTCTTGATTTTTCATATCTATCTTTTGTACGCATCAGCTGAGAGTTCTAACTTCGCCAATCTTCCAAAACGTATTAATTATATATTTGAAAACTTAAATTTTCTCATTGTATGCGTTACAGCGTATGTAAGTGGTTTTTTGAATCGTTATATATATTTAGAAATATTAAATAAAATAATTTGCGCCTGGACGAAGATGCCACCATCTGACAACGGCCAAAAAATACTGAAAAAAATTGCTGTGCAATGCTATATAATACTTCTGGGTATAATGTTAGTACTGTTATTCCTGATATATTTCAACAGCAATCAAGTAAACATACAGTGGAAGCTTGTGCTTGGAATGTCTTTGAACATGCCGCAAACAATTCAACTTGTTTACCACGGGTTTTACACAGTATTAGTAATATTGTTGGCCGCAGTTCTCTGCAGAATAACAGAACATTTTAAATCGCCTACTCAGTCGGCATCAATCATTGAAGTGAGACCAAAACAAAGGCATCTGTCGCTTGTGGAAATGAAATCGCTTTACATAGAGGTCTATGAAATAAAATTGATTATCGAACAGGCATTTAAGGCGCCATTGACTTATTCCCTTTTGCAATCTTTCCATTCTCTGATTGCCGAGTCGTATTTCATTTTTTACGGAATACTTTATTCGAAAGATATTCCAACATATATAATATATGCATGCGCTGAATGGATTTTATGCCAAGTAATCAAAGTGTACTCCTTATCTTATTCGGGAAATTTGTTGAAAAATGCGGTAAGGATACATTCACGCCCTTATTTATTAAACTAAATCACCGTAACTCATATATCTGACACACAGTTCTGTCTGTTTCTATCTCAGCGTAAACAGCAAGAGATGAAAGATGGCTAAACTTACGATTAACTTTTTTATAATTGTTTCATTAAACTGGCTTAGTTTTTATAAAACAGAGAAATAAATAGGTTACAATCACAACTGTCATTTAAAATTAATGAAATAATTAACAGAATGTTTTAGTCTAAACACCAAAGCGGATAATTCATAGGTTATAATTTATATGATAAAAACAATTTGTATTCCAGGCATCAAGATTTGCTGAAGCTTTGTTATCTCTGCCTACAGAAGGACAGAGTATTCGATGGTTTATGGAGGTATGTACAATACGTAAAAGCTTAGTAGGACATAAAATATAACATGTAGGTATGGGGCCGTTCAAGTATTACGTAAGCCCTATAAGGAGGAGGGGGTTGTTTTTGGTTTGGTTTCTTATTTGGTGATTACATCAACAGTAATTATTTACTTTTTTATATGTATTACCCACACATTGTCTATGCTTGAAAACGAAATGCATTTTCGACGATTCCTACAAAAAATTAATACGTTTATGTACAAATTTTTAGAGCTTTGCTTACTTTTGCTGACAAGAGGAAGGGGGGGGGGGGGGGAAATTGCAGTAAATCTGATTACGTAATACTTGAACGGTCCCTATGACGTCCCCTGAAATTCCCGCAGCTACGAATACATACTTCTCAAACCACTAGGGCAGGCCAGTCAGTGATAAGACTGGTCAAGGATCCTTCCTTTACGTTAGTGGAACAGTAAACCATGATCGTGAGCCTGACCAACTAAACTAAGAAGGCAGAGGTATATTCAGCCAATATTATAAGAATGTATCTCCCATTCTTAGTCGGTTAGTTATTCACCATACCAATAACAATTGACACAAGTTTTACGTTAAAAGGCGCATTTGAGATCGTCATTTTTTTAAATACAGACAATGTCAGAAGCCCATAACCAAGCGATATATATCTTTTTAAAATACCTAATGTGTTCTAGTATGAGTCATACTATAAATCATACTGTGTGACTCAAATTGCAGGTTCAAAACCTTTCTACATTATTGAAATATCAGTCTATGGATATTAAATTGTACGGTATTTTTTCGTTGGATGCTACACTTTTGTTTAACGTAAGTTCTATTAACAAGTAATGTTATTAATTAAAAAAATTAAAGAAATAAAACTCTTTATTCACTACAACTTCTTTTGTTCTTTCAGGTATTTGCTTCGGCATTGACGTACTTAATTATTTTGGCACAGTTTGCAGAATAGTTAAATAGCTTGACTAGCACTTAGTGCAATTACACATAGATTTGCTATCCTAGACTAGAATCTAGTAGTACGGGAGGTAGCAACGTTTTCGAGAAAGAATTTCAGGTCAGCTGATTTTGTGATATGTCTTCCTTCTTGCACTTCCGGTTAGAGTCTGGGCAATCTGGCTGGCGGTAGCGGTTGCGTTCATTAGTGCGCATCCTATCTGTCCAGGTAATAATCCTGGATTTTAAAAGCATTTTAAGAAGCGTAATTTTTAACTTTTCGTTTTTAAATACGTCTACCTGACATACTTTTTTTATTGCCAGACATTTTTCACGTTGCTAACTATGTGCCAGACGCGATTTTAAGTTTTATTTTTATGAAAATTTCAAAGCATTTTAGAATGTCTGTAATTTTAATATTATGTTATTTAAATATAAGGAAAACTGAAAATGAATTTGCCAGACATTAATTCGGTTGTTAAGTCTTGAATTAAAATGATAAAGTATTGCAGTATGATGAAGCATTGCATTTTAAGAAGCGTAATTTTTGATTTTTCCTTTTTAAATACGTCTACCTGACATACTTTTTTTATTGCCAGACATTTTTCCCATTGTTAACTATGTGCCAGACGCGATTTTAAGTTTTTTTTTATAAAAATTTCAAAGCATTTTAGAATGTCTGTAATTTTAATATTATGTTATTTAAATATAAGAAAAACTGAAAATGAATTTGCCAGACATTAATTCGATTGTTAAGTCTTGAATTAAAATGATAAAGTATTGCAGTATGATGAAGCATTGCATTTTAAGAAGCGTAATTTTTGATTTTTCCTTTTTAAATACGTCTACCTGACATACTTTTTTTATTGCCAGACATTTTTCACGTTGCTAACTATGTGCCAGACGCGATTTTAAGTTTTATTTTTATAAAAATTTCAAAGCATTTTAGAATGTCTGTAATTTTAATATTATGTTATTTAAATATAAGGAAAACTGAAAATGAATTTGCCAGACATTAATTCGGTTGTTAAGTCTTGAATTAAAATGATAAATTATTGCAGTATGATGAAGCATTGCATTTTAAGAAGCGTAATTTTTGATTTTTCCTTTTTAAATACGTCTACCTGACATACTTTTTTTATTGCCAGACATTTTTCACGTTGCATGAATTATTCATAACTTACATTTAGTAATTAGGACAATTTAAATAAAGTGTTGATTATTAATTTTAATCTAATTTTATATTCCTTTTTATGCTCGTACTACAAGCATTATACTGCAATACTTTTTCATTTTAATTCAAGGCTTAGTAATCGAATTAATGTCTGGCAAATTCATTTTCAGTTTTTCTTATATTTAAATAACATAATATTAAAATTACAGACATTCTAAAATGCTTTGAAATTTTTATAAAAATAAAACTTAAAATCGCGTCTGGCACATAGTTAGCAACGTGAAAAATGTCTGGAAATAAAAAAAGTATGTCAGGTAGACGTATTTAAAAAGGAAAAATCAAAAATTACGCTTCTTAAAATGCAATGCTTCATCATACTGCAAAACTTTATCATTTTAATTCAAGACTTAACAACCGAATTAATGTCTGGCAAATTCATTTTCAGTTTTCCTTATATTTAAATAACATAATATTAAAATTACAGACATTCTAAAATGCTTTGAAATTTTCATAAAAATAAAACTTAAAATCGCGTCTGGCACATAGTTAGCAACGTGAAAAATGTCTGGCAATAAAAAAAGTATGTCAGGTAGGTATTTAAAAAGGAAAAATCAAAAATTACGCTTCTTAAAATGCAATGCTTCATCATACTGCAAAACTTTATCATTTTAATTCAAGACTTAACAACCGAATTAATGTCTGGCAAATTCATTTTCAGTTTTCCTTATATTTAAATAACATAATATTAAAATTACAGACATTCTAAAATGCTTTGAAATTTTCATAAAAATAAAACTTAAAATCGCGTCTGGCACATAGTTAGCAACGTGAAAAATGTCTGGCAATAAAAAAAGTATGTCAGGTAGACGTATTTAAAAAGGAAAAATCAAAAATTACGCTTCTTAAAATGCAATGCTTCATCATACTGCAAAACTTTATCATTTTAATTCAAGACTTAACAACCGAATTAATGTCTGGCAAATTCATTTTCAGTTTTCCTTATATTTAAATAACATAATATTAAAATTACAGACATTCTAAAATGCTTTGAAATTTTTATAAAAATAAAACTTAAAATCGCGTCTGGCACATAGTTAGCAACGTGAAAAATGTCTGGCAATAAAAAAAGTATGTCAGGTAGGTATTTAAAAAGGAAAAATCAAAAATTACGCTTCTTAAAATGCAATGCTTCATCATACTGCAAAACTTTATCATTTTAATTCAAGACTTAACAACCGAATTAATGTCTGGCAAATTCATTTTCAGTTTTCCTTATATTTAAATAACATAATATTAAAATTACAGACATTCTAAAATGCTTTGAAATTTTCATAAAAATAAAACTTAAAATCGCGTCTGGCACATAGTTAGCAACGTGAAAAATGTCTGGCAATAAAAAAAGTATGTCAGGTAGACGTATTTAAAAAGGAAAAATCAAAAATTACGCTTCTTAAAATGCAATGCTTCATCATACTGCAAAACTTTATCATTTTAATTCAAGACTTAACAACCGAATTAATGTCTGGCAAATTCATTTTCAGTTTTCCTTATATTTAAATAACATAATATTAAAATTACAGACATTCTAAAATGCTTTGAAATTTTTATAAAAATAAAACTTAAAATCGCGTCTGGCACATAGTTAGCAACGTGAAAAATGTCTGGCAATAAAAAAAGTATGTCAGGTAGACGTATTTAAAAAGGAAAAATCAAAAATTACGCTTCTTAAAATGCAATGCTTCATCATACTGCAAAACTTTATCATTTTAATTCAAGACTTAACAACCGAATTAATGTCTGGCAAATTCATTTTCAGTTTTCCTTATATTTAAATAACATAATATTAAAATTACAGACATTCTAAAATGCTTTGAAATTTTCATAAAAATAAAACCTAAAATCGCGTCTGGCACATAGTTAGCAACGTGAAAAATGTCTGGCAATAAAAAAAGTATGTCAGGTAGACGTATTTAAAAACGAAAAATTTAAAATTACGCTTCTTAAAATGCTTTTAAAATCCAGGATTTTTACCTGGACAGATAGGATGCGCACTAATGAACGCAACCACTACCGCCAGCCAGATTGCCCAGACTCTAACCGGAAGTGCAAGAAGGAAGACATATCACAAAATCAGCTGACCTAAAATTCTTTTTTTTCAAACGTTGCTACCTCCCGTACTATAGGCAGATGATTATTACATTTACTGACGGCTCTAGACACTCGCGAGGCGCCTCCTAGGGACAGGGGACTGTCTACTATAAGATGGGCGTGATTGGAGTGACTGCATTAGCTACTTTATGTGCCTATCAATATTATACTGTCTTGCGCTTATATCACAAATATAAATAAAAATATCATATCATGTGGTATAAAATATCATTAATTTTACGTTTTATTCTTCCTCAGATGTCCTCTAAAAGTGGCCATTAATATTTTTTTTAGTTTTAGTAACATTTGATTGCTTATTTGGAATCGATTTTTTCACAACACCACTTTCTGTCTCCAAACGATTTCATTTGATATAATGTTATAATAGTGGTACACAAAGTGTAACTCCACTGCGTAATGTTAAAAATAATCCTTGCTACGCAGTTGTTAACATAAAATTGTGCGAGCGCGAGAGTATGGTTGAATTTTCGTCTCGCCTTCAGGCGTCTTTTAAGCAGAGCGATGGGCGAGACGAGGCGAGGTCAGACGACGAGCGCACCATCCTCACTCTCGCTCTCGCATTCCCTCGTGGAGGATCTGGATGGTGACTTAGATCATATAAACTGGTGTATTGTATAATGTATCCACGAATCGATTTAAAAGCAATTTGGCTTATCTATCATCACTCAAGACGTGCCACTCTGTGGGCTACGTAGGTCACTGTGCGTTTTCCAATAACAGAGCATAATGCGACTCAGTGCCGCACAATGCCGCATAATGCTGAAGCTTAATTGGAACGTGAATTAGTTTTCAAATGCATCAGCAGAGTGCGCAGTCAGTGTTGAAAAAAAATGTTCTGAATAGAGTTAGCAACCTCATTAATGTATAAATAATGTGGATATCAATAATAATTGGTCGAAAACTTTTTACGCTTATTTTAATAATCAAATTATTTCATTAACATTTTTTTACGGAAATAAGAGAAAACCTTTATAGAATATAAGGTTTTAACAAGCTAAATTAACAGTAAAATATATAGTTTCATGTAAGAAGTTTACATCATTTACGTTTTGAGTAATTTTTTTTAAATGATTTCTAAAAAAATTACCTATATACTTTTTCAAAACCATTGCAATGTTTACAAGAGTATAATCCTGTAAAATAAATTTGTTTACAGATCCGAATTTTAAAATAAAATTGTATTCATATTTTAAATGTGGAATATAAAAAAGTAACTATTTTTATTACCTTCATCCATACTTATATTTTTTTTTTAGCAGTTTGAAATAACTTTAATTATTTTCAAAATCTACGAAACAAATTTTTCAACAATAAATAATATTTACTAACGAAAATTTCGATAAATGCCAACTTAAAGAAAAACACTGGTCTATTTTCTGTCACTGTATTGGTATTTATTGCGAGAAGCACGCGAGAGCATTAGTTTTGAGAGTGCTCAATTGTGCGAAGCGTTGCTGTAGTTGGAACATTCAACGTTGAGCATTATGCCGCATAATGCGCTCTAGTGCTGTAATTGGAAAACGCACAGTTTACACTTGGCAATGTCAACGGTTAGAATGTCAACGCTAAACAAATTAAAAGTGACAATTTGCACAAGTCAATGTGTACGAAGATATTTAAATTATTTATAATTTTTCGCTCCAGTCATTTTGATTTCGATGTATTGCTCGAAATCTTTTAAGAATTAATTTATCTTAATAATAAGTATTTCCAACTGCTGTCTACTTGTTGGGGAATTAAATACTTATAATATAGTTAAATTACATAATTCTAATTCCTAAAATTTAATTAATTTTGTGAGTTTTAATTATCTGCAGTTGTGGAGAGAATACACAGGATGGTGAGTTAGTTTATGTTTATTAAAAATTTAAACAGGGTTCGTGGTGACACCGGGCTCGGCAATAATTTGTAAAAACACTGATTACTATTTTATTATTAATTTCAACCTCTTACCGGCTGAAACCGAAGCCATCTTGGCAAGTTACCCGGCCGCCATGTCATTGTAGAATCACATGGTGAGAATTAGTGAATATTCGTGTTGAAGTTTCATGCTATAATAGTGATAATTTATTGTTTATTTATTTATAGTGTAGTATCCAGAATAGTTGTGAATTGTGATTATGATAAATAGTTATATTCAGGTAGGTCTAGAATAAAAGAAAGTTTTAATCAATATTTTCTTGTTAAGAGATAACACATAAAGTAGTTTACCGGTGTACACACAGTGTAGTACTCTGATAAAATTAAATACAACGAACTGAACGACTTCAAAGACGGATGCAATAACATTTTAGTTAAGGTTCAAAATTATTTTTTTTACAAGTTAACATAATTTATCTGTAATGACAATAAAGAAAAACAAACTTTTCAATCGTAACTTTGGAATACTAAAAAAAAAAAATAAAGATATGTTTACATAATCGTGGCTTCTTAAGCTAATTCTTCAAATCGTGAGGGTAGGCAGCCAACTAATAGCACCACGGGAATACAAGAGAATCTTTTGTATATATATGTACAACCAATTCATGCTAGAAAGCTTTAAATCTAATTGACAGGACAAGGTTTCAAGGACAGAAAAGGTTCCTACAAAAAATGTGGTTTTGTCTAACAGATTATTTGCTATTAAATAGGTTGTGGGCATTATAGAAAGGAATGTTTAAGGAATATTTCAATATGCTGTAATACTTAATCTATTTCAATACACTTGAAGGTTTGCCAATTGTTTCTAACTAGTTTAATTATGTATTTGAGGGTAATCTTGTTATATTTATTCTTGCAAATTATAGAAATATGTATTCCGTCACTACATTTACTATCATTTCTGAATGCAGGTTTGTTTTTCTGAAGGATTTAATAAGTTTCATTTCTTTCATATCAATTTTGAGAGAATAATATATTGTAAAACATTTTAACAGATGGACGGAGGTGTTGTGCACCCTCATCCAGGGGTGGTACATGGTGGTATGCCTGGTTTAGTCCATGGTATGCCAGTGCATGGAGGTGGACCTGATGGGGAGCATGCCCCTCATGGTCCAAGGCGTCGGTACCAAAACAGACCTAAGCCACCAAACAATTTGGAAAGGCTACCATTAGATGAAGCAGCTAAGAGGGTATGTATTATATTTATTTCAATTTATTTTATAGTCTATTTTCATGTTTGGGAACAAAATTAAGCCAATTGAAACCCACCTTATTAATGTTTAATGAGAAGAAGTCCTATCTACATGTTTATGAAGTTTTCACAAGACCTACTTTTTATTATGTGCTCTGTTTATTCTGTTTATACCAAGTTAAATATATTTTTTATGAAATTCTATAGGAGATGGAGTCCTTGCCAATGAAGACACCAGTGTCAGTTCTTCAAGAATTGCTTGCCCGCCGAGGAACAGTTCCAAAATATGAGTTAGTGCAGATTGAGGGCATGATTCATGAACCAACCTTCAGATACCGGGTCACTGTTGCCGATTTAGTTGGTAAGTTAAAATATCTGTATTTAAATTTATTTTTTATTTTTTGATCAATAACAATGAATGCAAACTCTAAGCAAGTAACTGAATTAGGCAAATGCCTTGCTTCTATTACTGACTATACTCTTATTTTTTTATCAGCAAGAATGTAGGTAATGCCTTCTACGTCGAAAAAAAATAATATGAATCAAAACCAAGACTTTTGACCATGTTATATCTCAAGTAAATAGTTTTATTATATTTTTCACAGCAATGGGCACAGGCAGATCGAAAAAGGAGGCAAAACACTCGGCAGCAAAGGCACTTCTTGATAAATTGACAGGTGCAGCACCTGCTGATCAGAACACTAATGGCAATATACCAGAGACGTGAGTACAAAAAAGATTTCATAAGTTTCTATAGTTCATCATTAATATTTAAAATTAATTCAATATATATAATTAAATATTATTTATAATGTTATTGAATTAAAAATGAAATATTATACAAAATGTGATTTTAGGGGTGCAGTTGTGTCTTCATTTGAAGACAAATTATTGGGTAACCCTGTGGGATGGCTTCAGGAGTTGTGCATGTCTCGGTTCTGGCCTCCGCCATCATACCATGCAGAGAATGATGACAACGTTAATAGACGTATGTTTTGTTAGTAGTCTTCATCTTGACATTTTTACCCTTTTAATTTATTTGTAATATATTAATTTGTCACTTACTGCATGTTAGATACACGCAGGTTGGCACCTTTCATCAATTTTTGATTACGGCTGAGATTTAAAACCCGAAGGTCTGGGTGTGTACTGTGAGTTACTAACCCAACCAAGGTAGTGTCGGAATTGCCAGAATTAGACGTATTTATCTAATTTTTTGTATAGGATTTACATATTGAATTTACTTTTTTATATTAAATTTTTGGCTAAATATGTTGATTTATCTTCAGTTTGAATTAAACAAAATTAACATGGTTTAAAAATATTTCAGGTCTGCCGCACGAGCGCCAATTTACGATTATATGCACTTTACTGAAACGTCGTGAAGTTGGTACAGGCAAATCTAAGAAATTGGCCAAAAGACAAGCTGCTTACAAGATGTGGCAGGCACTTCAAGATAACCCACCTGATACTTTCCAACCCGAGGAAGAGGTAATTCTTACGACTTAACAAATGTGGAATTACGTCGCGAATAACAATAAAATATTAATAGGCTTCAAATTAAAACACACATGGACGCTTTATTTAATAATTTAGTCATATAATACTACGTCTAAAGTTGTACCGTGTTTGTTACAGTGTTATTTCTATGAAAAAAGAATGGTAACCGTGCTAGCAAACATGGTACTAACCCAAAGCCATATTTTATAATAAGCCTGATATTTTAATTATCATAATCAAATGGAGAATGCGAGTTTGATATTTAGTTGTCATCAAAAACATTTGATTTGAGACTTACCATATATGAAGTAAATATATATACTTTTTAGAATAGTTTATTTTTAGATGCCAAAAGTAAAATGTTTTTTCTAGGCTTTGCCATTTAACATGCTTGCTAGAGAATAACAGATATTAAAAAAAACATTGAACTGTATACAATGATTAACAAATGTGTTACTTAATACTTGTTTTGGTAAATATAGAAATGTCTATTACCACTAATTGCTTGCTTTCACATATTAGGCTTTACATGCACTTATATTTTCAGGCGATACAATAAACATCAGTCATAAAAATGCAAACACTTTGCACTTTTCATAGAATTATTTAAATTTTGATTCAGAACATCTATGAAGTATATTTTTGACTAAAGAAAACTCAACTAAAGAAAATTTATTCACAATAAACAAATTCAAAGACACAAGTGGCTCTCTAAGGCACTTGGCCAGGTCTTTTACTATCTTTCATCGGCTCTTGCGACAGGAGGGTACTTTCAAAAATTTAAATTTTTTATAATTGGTGTTGTTTTCTAGGGTGGTGTCGCATCACGTTATGCCGACTTGAAAGATAGTAAAATCTCCACATTAACCACAAGTCACAGCCACAAGGTGTCGCAGTTTCACAAACACCTGAAACAGTCTGTCGGGCCCAACCTGGCCAAGTTGCAGGTATGCATTTCATTACTTTGCATGAGAGCATGATTTCTATGGTATGTGCTGACAATAAATGTGGAACGGTTCCCCGAGTGTGCTTTGCATTCATAAATAAAAAAAAAATATTGTTGTAACTCTTAACCATTCTTTACCCTCGATGAGTAATCAAAATTTAATTAGGTGGATTTCAAAACACCAACATTTATATAATAATTAAATTAAAGTTTTAACTGATTTTAACAAGTATATAACTACATTTTAATTAGTTAAATTGATGAGAAATACTGGATTTAAGAGGTTTGAATTGTATATTTTGATGGTGTTCTTTTATGTTATAAGCTTAGGATTGCCTTTGTATTTGCTGCTTTTTCAATAAATGTGATCTGGGTTATTTGTAATTATTCAATTTCAAATGTTTAACTTCATAGAACATGCTGTGCGAATGACTTTTATATACACTATTTGTTTGAAGAACATAGTCTGTTTCATTTTCTATGTAGTTGATGTTACAAATAGTACTTGTCGCTTATGGAGCAGTGTTAGGCCGGGAGATAGTGACACAAAATAGTGGGTCATTTGTACCAGTATGACGGTTTTTCAGGGGTCTTATTACACAACGAAAAAAAGACAAATGATTTTCATAAATGGCGCCAGCTCTATGACCATCATTTTTTTTTCATTTCGTAATAAGACCCCTGAAGAATTATTTTATGTCACTATCTCCCGGCCTATGTTGGTCTGCGACTCTCATCCCTACAGTTGTAGGTTGGAATCCCGGCTGAGCACCAATGGACGAACAATCACTAAACAGATACAGAAATCTGAGGCAGTCTATGAGTTTTTCGTAGCAGAAACACTGCTTAAATGTTTTAATGTGCTATCAATGTGTATATAAATTTGATGTAAAACAGATTTGTATGGGTGATTAAAAATTCCAGGTTACCCCGCTGAACAACAAAGACTTCAACTTTGTGAAGTTCCTTCAAGAGATAGCCACGGAGCAGTCCTTTGAAGTGACTTATGTGGACATAGAAGAGAAGTCGATGGCGGGTCGCTGCCAATGCCTCGTCCAGCTCTCGACTCTTCCTGTCGCCGTCTGCTACGGGTCGGGGCTCACCAGCAAAGATGCCCAGTCTTCGGCAGCTCACAACGCCCTCGAGTACCTCAAAATCATGAACAAGAAGTGAATTCGAACCGTTCGCCCCATACAGATTTATTATATGTAAAAATGGCCACTTCACATTTACATATAATAAATAGGTATCGGACGAGCGAGACGCGGTAAGCCCTTTAACCACTCTACGGGTTCAGCACTTCGGGCTATGCTGTATAACTGGCACATTTGCAGTGTCCTAAATCCATTATCTTTGACATAATAAGGCTAGTCACATAACGTCTTAAACGCTTGACGGAATCAATTAAAGAGCGTTGGCGTGACATTTAGTCATTTGTCTAGCTTCAGTTTTCTTAATATGTATTCTGTGGGTATATTATTTCTCATGGTAAAATAGTGATTTGCATAATAAATTTGAAGAGTTAAGTGAAAGCGTCTCTATTGAGGGCTTTTGACTATTTGTACAATTTTATTTAGAATGGAAATATTATCAATAATACAATATTTTATCGCGAACCTGGGCCGGTCCAATCAGGTTTAATGAAACTGGGATATGGTAGGTTCAATTATTTATTTATATCAAAATTGGAAATTTAATTTTTGATTGATTTAGTTTCTGAAATTGCTAATAGTGGGAGGGGGTCAAGTATCTTTTATTGGCTATTTATGTCCAAAATGTTTCTCACATTTAACTAATGACGCTTCAGAGTAATTTGTACTACGTAATGATTAACAACTTGCCTAATTAAAACAAACAAAAAAAGAATCACATAAATAATTCTTTACATTAATATAAATGGGGAAATTAAATATTCAATAGGGAATTATGTTACACCGCTTGTGAAGAAGCGTACCATTTCGTAAAAGGCCGGCAACGCACTTGCGAGCCTCCTGGCAATGTGAGTGTCCATGGGCGGATGTATCACTTAACATCACATGAGCCTCCTGTTACGATAAAAAAACCACTATCATCACAACTAACTTTAGCACAAACTACTGCTCTTTTAATATGAATTTCTTTATTTATTAATATTATTTTTTTAATTTGAATCAAATTATTAGTAAAAACAAAAATTTAAGTCACTGGATTGTATAACCAAATATGAAATTTTAAAATATATCCAATTTTATCGGCGTCATTGTGACCACTGTTGAAAAATACCTTCAATGTTATGTCTAATCATAATATGAACTGAATCATCATTTTTTTTTTATTTAAGTTTGTTTTCCTGCAAAAATTACACAAAAAGCTATGACTGCGAATGTGCGAGAGTAAACATCATAGCCCGTAAGAATAAGGAAACAAAGTATGGAGTGGTCATATTATAATACAAGCTATACTTTGCATAGAATTAGTGTAATTTTCCCAGCGTGGAAATTACTTATAAAATAAAAAAATATAAAAAAAAATAAAAAAACAAAAAAATACAAAAAAAAGTGTGTATTATAACTTTCCAGTTTAATATTCAGCATTATTTAGCATGTTTTTGCATTAATATTAAATTGAAATCATCTACTTATCGAAATCATTAGCTGTAATGTATATTGTAATGAAATTATAGATTTTTCATATTGTTTATTTGAAGCTACTTTGTTTTCCGGTGTGTTGAGAGTTATCTAACATGCTGAGCATTAAACGGAAATATATTCTCAGCCGGTACAGTCTAGAGGAACTGTCCGAACCTTTGCTTTATTTTTGATTATATATTTATTCACGAAATGTCCCGTTTTAATCGATTTTTATTTATTCGTATTCGTATACGATTTTATCAAATGACTAAATGAATAGTTTTACTCGAAATCATAATCGAGCAAGGGTTGGGTCTTGCGAGATGGGCTGAGCGAAGGCAGGATGTCGCCGAATGAAATTATTATGAATTTACCAATAATCGTGTACTTTAATTTTTACATGATGGTAAACTTTGCATGTGAGCTGAGAACTAAGCGTTTGAGTGATAATCACTGGAAATAAGGGATGGGAAGCTAGGAGATACCTTGCCTGTGAAAATGGGCATTATTTTAATGCAAAGTATAGAGGTTGTAACATTTTCTATCAGTACAGAGTCGTCGTTATGCACGAAGCGAACGCGAGGATTCTGCACATCGAGTTTCTTTTAAATTGAATGGTGTGCCTCCGACCTGCCCTTAATCGATCGCACTGTTCAACTTAGAAGGGGCTGAAAGGAATGGAGTTTTGTTCAACCAAGACCTACTAAATAAAACTATAATGTCTGACCATCGAGGCAAATGTTCGTGTTATATTTTGTGTTTAGTCAGTCTTGGTTTTACTAGTATGTAGATCTATTGTAATTCTAGAATGTAATGTCACTGTAGTTCTTTACATTTCACTTGCCTAGTTAATAACTTGTTGAAATACTTTCGAAATAGTTTTTGTTTTGCTAGTATTAATACAGCTAATAAGTACAATAAAATTGGTGTTGCTTATACTCTTGTTTTTTTTATATACCTTCTAGCAAAGATTCATTAGAAAAACACGTTTGTTCACCCTTAGCACAAACTTTTCAATATTTTATTTCAAGTGTTTAAAACCTGGCAAACGATGTCAGTTTCAACTGCTGCAGTTAAAAATTCAAACGCCATCAGTGGCTTTCATACAAAAATGTATTATTATTACTGAGTCTTGTCTTTTACAAGGCGTAATATAATATAGATTATAAAGCTAATCATCATGTGTGAAAAGATTGCATGGCGAATCTTACGTCATAAAAATGTTTAGTCAAATGACTTACGTCTTACCTAAATGAACAAGAGAGCCACAAACTTAAAATATGGTATCGCCGAGTTCTCACAAAGACATACAAGTCGCTTAATATCCTTAAGTTCCCTATCAAGGTTCTATATACTGATATAGGCAGGAGTAGCTAAGTCCGCATAATTAATACTTCTAATAATAAAATATGGCGCAGACACATATGTGAGTCGGTTTTAGTGACAATGACATAATATCTTTATACAAAAGTGGGTGTTCAGTGTCTAAGACATACATACATATTTCCTCACGATATTTTCCTATCCGTATAAATAAGTCACAATTTGATATATAGGACAAAAAGTAACGGTGCATTGTAGTCTAGTCGACAAGTTGAAAATGGAACAAAATAGAGATACTGCTCTTAAAATTATGTGCGATACCTCATTGGATCCGGAATGATGTCTAGAAAAATGTGCTAAAAGCGTGTATTAGCACATAAAAAATTGCAAAAGTTATACACAATTAAAGATGAAAAAAAAATGTAATTTAGTTTTTTGCCAATATTTAATAAACTATTAATATTTAAGAAATTTCAAAAAAAGATTCTAAAAGAGGAGGAAATTTCCAATAAAAAACTCTACTCTCGGAACTCTATCTCCATTATTTATAGTTTTAATTTAACGCTGAAAATAGGTCTACGCGTGACATTTTTAGGATTCGCGCGTGGCGTCAAAAGCGACTACGGCACATTAATTAATTTATTTAAGGTGTTGAATATTTTTTTTTAAATTTGAAAAAATTATGGTGTGTTCTGAACACTATAAATAATTTATTCCCGTTGGAAATTCTACTTAAAGTTAATTTTTCAACAAGTTAAACAATTGTTAACTAACGAAATTTTCTCGAACGACCGTCTTAATTGTAAGTGAAAAAAAATGTTCAAATAATGGTCGTAAAAATATTTCGCTTCGTAGAGCCTTTCTTACATACATACTTAACAAGATCGTGCCATAAAAGTTAAAGAAATATTTATACTTTGTTTATAACAATTTTTTTACTTAAACAAAAACTTAAAAATGCATGTACTGTTGTTAAAAAAAAATTTTTTTTCTAAATCATCATATAATCGTTTTTTTATTAATACAAGATATTTATTGATTTGCAAAAAAAAAATTCCCGCCATTTGTTAATAAAATTTAAAAAAAAATATGATTAAATCAATATTTAAAAAAAAAAAAATTACACAACTTTATTACATTAAAAATATTATGATTAAAAAAAAAAAATTTTTCCTTAATAACAATTTTTAATTGTTTATAATCGTTTTATTTTATTTTCTATTGTTTAAATAATTAGTTAAGAATTTTTTTTTTCTAAAAATCATAATTGACAGTCCTCTATAAAGTAATAGAAAAAAATTTTTTTTTAATCAACAATTCTATTGTTTATTAACTTACCAATTTGTTATAAACAAATGTTCAACTTTTTTATATTTTTTTTCTAAAACTTCTAAAATTAACAAAAACAACCATATATAACAAAGTATAGAAAAACAATTTTTTAAATTTTTTGATTATCATGAATATTACTTTTATTTAAAAAAAATTTTTTTTTTTTCTAGACTTTGTTATATATGGTTGTTTTTGTTAATTTTAGAAGTTTTAGAAAAAAAATATAAAAAAGTTGAACATTTGTTTATAACAAATTGGTAAGTTAATAAACAATAGAATTGTTGATTAAAAAAAAATTTTTTTCTGTTACTTTATAGAGGACTGTCAATTATGATTTTACTTTATTATTAAATCTATCATTTGACGAAACAAATTACGAAACCTGTTTTTGTACGGTTAAAATTCTGTTATATTTTACTTAATTATTTTTATTTATTAAGGACGTCTTAACTACTGTAAATTAAATAAAAATACCTTTTTTTATTTTTTAGTATATTTATTTAACATACCAGTACAATATGCAATCATTTTTTAAACTTGTAATTATTATTTTTTCTAAATTTGAATTTGTTTAACTTCATCGTGCGTTGAGTTAAACTTTCTGACAACGACAAATTTTGACTTGTACTTTCGTATGGAGTATAGCTTATATCGTCTTCTCTTGATAAAGTCCACTCTTCTTTGAGTCCTTCCGAATTTGGTTCATAATCAATTTTTTCTTCAGAAATAGCGTCCTCCGGATCATAGTATTCGTTAAAATTATTACTAAAATCGTTTTTGTCATATGTTGGGGAATAAGTATCCAAAAATTCAGGTGGTGGAGGAACTATAACCTCATCATTCACGGCCCGCAATAATGTTTTTGGGTTAAGCATGGTTTGACTTAAGTCATAATCATTTTGTGTAATATCTGTAGGAGGAGAGTCAGATAAATCATCATCTATTGTATATTTAAAAGATTCTTTTGTAGGAGTTAAATCTATCTCTTTTTCTTCTTTATCTAATGGTATTGTGTTAGCTTCGTTAATTTGGTTTGAAGTATTATTAAAATTCTTCACACATGTTTGAGAATTAATTTTGGATTCAGTTATAACTGATGCTAATGCTTCGGGAAGCGGAATGTTGATTTTATCGAAATCTCTTATTTTGTATTGTCTGTTTGGTTTTTTATCCTTTTCAGGTTCATTAAGCAAATTTTGGCTTATACCACGTTCAGTAGTCGATTCTTTGAATGACTGCGACGGAGTATATTGGCTAAAAAAGAAACGTCTAAATAAGTAAAACCTAGTAGATATAAAATCTAAAATCTAGTAGGTAGATAAAAACTGTTATCCTAAAACATACCTGACGTGACATTTTCTTTGGTATTTCTGTAAAATGTCTTTAACATCAACGACTTTATTTTGTTTACCATTTTCTGTATTCTGATTGTTGGCCAAGACGAGTTTATTTTCTATTTCTGTATTTCTTGCCGTAGATTTATAGCAAACCTTTGTATCATTATTAATCATATTACTAAGTGTTCGTGTTGGTGAGCAATTTAGTGAATTAGTACAACCGGTTATGCCATCTAAGTTAGTTCGTTCAATATCATCAGCCTCAATATTTTTATTTATTTCATCATTTTCAGAATTATTGTATTCTGAATAATCCGTATTACTGTTATTACCCTTAGTTTTTATTTCCATTACATTAAAGTCTACTTTAAGTCGACCAACTATATGTATTTGTCGCTCTGGTAAAACCTTTGTGTACGAGTTTATTTTCGTTGCACTGAAGAAATATTGGTTTACGTCAACGTTGTCTTCTGTTTTTGTATATTTAAAATCGTTCCTATTTAATGTGTCTATAGATTTCGGCCCTACTATTTCCAAAATTTGATAATTATTAAAATCATTTTGTGCGGGTATAGAATCATGGTGTAAAGAAATGTCTCGGTTTTGTGAGGTTAGCATCGAAGAAGGTTGGATCGGTACCAAGAAATTATTGTAACCAATTGAATTATTTATGTTTGACTCAACGGGTTTCTCATGCATATTTTCCAGATTTATTTGTTTATCAGGTAGACTTGGATTGATTTGTTTGACAATCCTATTATCATTGTTACTTGGTAAAATGTTGTCGTTATAATTATTTGGTAAAGAGATAAGAGGTTCTGGGATAGCAAGATCTTTCGTGTTATCGTTCTGTAATTGATCCATCATATTATTGTTTTTATATTTTATTGGGATTCTTTGCTGAACCAATTGGGAATCGGATGTCGATTGTATCAAATGTGTATTTTGGGGTGAAGTATCTCCGTTGAGCATATTTTTATCAATTGTATTCCTTACATTAGTGCTTTCAGCAGCTGCTTCTGGATGATTAGAATCGTTGTCTAATAAAAGATGCATGTCAATTTTATTTGTGTTTTTATGTTGAACATTGACAATAAACTGATTCAAATGTTCTCTTATAGCGTTTGAGAATCCCGCATCAGATTCCGTAACCAGTGGTTCATTTTGGCAAGATTTATTTTCTATAGATTCTATGAAGCTTGAATTATTTGATGTCTTCTTTCGTTTATATTTATTTATATTGAAGCAAACATGTCTATCATTTGCTGACATAGCTTTGAAATTTGCTATACTGGAATCTAGTTTATATGTTTTTCCTGTTTTTTGTGTTAAAGGATCAGTGTTTTCCTTATTACTTTCTATGTCATTTAAAATATTCATAATTTTATCATCTTCATTTTGTTCCTCCGTGTCGGATGCTTCTATAGTATCATTAAAATTACTTTCATCAATTTCTAATGGAGAGATACTTTGAGGTTTTTCATTGATTTCGTTTAAACTAGTTGATTCGGCTGTCTTTTGTAAATTTTCTTTTATGTTCTTTGATGTTATTCCTAATGATTCCCGTAAGTTTTTAAATTGTTTTATGACGTCGGTGTCTCGTTTCTTTTTTTCGTTTGATTGAGAAATACCTTGTTTGGGACTTTTTCTTTTACGGGTAAATGTGTCTGTTATGTTTGTTTGTTTTAAGACACTTTCACGTGGCGTGCAAATTAATTTATGACTTTTATCAATACATGGATTTAAATCTTTGAATACGTATTCAGAATTAACATCGATCCCAACTGAAAAACATATAAAACATTACAAAATATAGTTTTCCTTATAAATTCCTTATAAACGCGCATAGTTATGCTTTCGTGTATTATTTCGCACAGAAGTTATGGCGTATCATTAATTCGACTATTGGAAAAAATATTATTGTTTATTTTAGAGATAAATAACAGTGAAATATACTCATTAATGTATATTCCTGCCAGAAGCAGTTTACGGGACTCTATCTTTAATTATAATATTATGTTAAATGATTTAGTTTAGTCATCATTTAGATAATATTGGATCTGAATAAGGGGAAAAGACAAAAGAAATAATAAAGGTAATTGTATCGAGATGTAATATGAATTAAGCGTGTTCTTAGTAAAAGTAATTATTTTTATTCTAAGCAATGCAAAATAGGTATTATACCAAAAGTTGAGCTGATGCAATGTGCTATAAGTTTGTGCTCGTTAGTTTGCTTCCGGGTAACGTCGCACGTAATACACCCATCGTAAACGCTCAAGAAATCTTTATCTCTGAAATATTTAATTGAGTACAATTTATTCATAATTTAACTGAGGTATTTGTATGTCTTATATTATTCGTTTACCGAATTAAAAAATAATAACAAACTAAACATTCTGATCTAATAATTTCTGTAATAAGTCAACTTAAATTGTAATGTTTGTTATACACATTTTACTACAAAAATGTTTATTAATTATAACATCGAATTATTATTTCTCTGACGCACGTCAACGATATCTGCTTAGTCTATAGTCTATAGATCGAACGCAGCTTATCATGGCCTAAAACAGATCCCCAAGTACCTACAATAGAATTTAAGCACACACGTAATATTTTGTTCGAGTAAAACTTTGCACTATTGTTGTACCCTCTATTGTTAAAAGATTCTGAAAAACTAGAATGCAACTTACTTAAAAACAGAATAATATAGTAGATTATTTTCCGAATCGCCAACTATTAAATAAAATTTGTGATTCGGTCCAGCAGTTAGACGTTCCATGTTTTCCATTAAATACACTTGATTTACCATGGCAAGTTCAATTCGGACTGATTTCTGATCTAGAGGGACGATTGTTAGTTGATATTTTAGAAGCAAAGATATCTGTTTTCTTAGATCGTTGCCTGCGGGAGCGCTTTTATTCATAATCTGAAAGGTGAAGTTGTCTCTTACTGAGACGGTTATTGGCGTATATACAGGTAGCTCCAGGCTAATATCTCTATGTTAGCCTGGCAGAGGTCAGTACTCGGCAACTTCCAATACCGCAATCTTTTTGAAGTGAAACTTCTTTAGGCGCATGAGGGTAAATTTTTTACGGATGAAAGGCAATAATAATATTAGCGTCACGAAGATGTGCAGCGATTTTGTCGGAGAAAAGGGAGAGAGCGATTGAGAACGATTGAGAGAGAGTGAGAAGGGCGAATCACCTTATATAAATTCTATTTTTAAAATAAAAATTTCTTAAACATAATTTATGAAATATTAGTATTTTATTATATGCAAAATAATTTATTGAAATCCCAAATGACGAATTGTAAATTAAAATGCCACGTGTTTTTATTATCGAAGAAATAAATTTAAAAAATTAAATTTATAATTTGTATTAATTTTTGACACTTTTAATATTTTAATTACAATTAAAAACCTTAAATTCCTAACGTATCTTCCTTTTTCCCTCCTTGTAAGTCTCGGAAATCTAAAGTTTTAGATTTGTATAAATATGAACAAAACTTAAAAATTAGTTTGCCAAAGAAGTTTCACTTCTGACATAGGTATACGTGTATTTTGTACGCATGCACTTTTTTTTTATTGGATTTCGATGTAGTTTCTTCAATATTCCGTCGCGCTGATGTCGTTATATGCAGTACAAAGCTAGTGGGAATTACAAAGTACCAGCGCTGAATATATCCGTAATGTCAATACAAAAATGCAACCTTAACCGCGAAATAGCTGTCGTTGAATGATGATTGATGATATTTTAACGAACATGCGATTAAAGTTTGCAATTATTACAAACAAAAAATATTTTCATATTAGTGAAGAAGAATTTATGCGAATATTTTAGATATTGTTTGACGCTAAATTGGAGGAATTTGATTATCAGAGATAAGTATTTTATGTACTTATAAAAAATTTGCTATTAATGAAATTTAAAAATATAATTGATTTTATAAAATCTATTATTCTTATAGCAATAAAATGGGTTATATCGTGAGTCGGCATTATTATAAAGCTCTGACTAAAAATAGTGCCGTAGGAGGTTTAAACATGTAACCATGGTAACAAACACTAGTCTACGTATTTTAACTTACCCGTTCCAAATCTCTGGGATGACTCTCTTCGAGTAGCATAAAAGTGGTCTAAAAATTTGAAAATACGCTTAAATAATAATTCAAATAAAAAAAGGGTTAATTAGTTAATAATATAATAATATAAATTAAATAAAAATTTGGGATAGTTTGTAAGAATTAAAAATAAGCTTATTTTCCAAAAAAAATATTGCTAATACTGTTCGACTATGAGCGTGTTCAGCGTGCGACTTTCATCGCTGACGTCGTAGGGTCGATCCCCGGCTGTGCAGCAATGCGCTTCTGATATTCGATCGAACGGTGAAGGATCTTGAACTCCGGCTTGCCTTAGACCCAAAGTCGAAAAAGTCGAAGGCACGGTAAGCTGACCTACTTCTTTTTTTTTATAGAACGGGGGGCAAACGGGCAGGAGCCTCATCTGATGTTAAGTGATACCCATGGACACTCTCAATGCCAGAGGGATCGCGAGTGCGTTGCCGGCCTTTTAAGAATTGGTACGCTCTTTTCTTGAAGGACCCTAAGTCGAATTGGTTCGGAAATACTTCAGTGGGCATCTGGTTCCACATAGTGGTGGTGCACGGCAAATTACTACAACCTAATTGTCTATTAGATTGACAAATGATCATGAAACTGATTTATTGATTTATGACTACTGTTTAATTATTAGTGAAGGAAGAAAAGTGCTGCTCTTCCTTTAACTGAAAGGCAGCCTGAACCACTATAACAACTGATTGGTCCGAAGGTCGAGAAGTTGTATATATCTTTAATGGGAATAATTTTCTTAGCGCGTTTTAGGGTCTGACGTCATCGTAGTAATTTTTACCGAAGATTTAGATGTCGCTTCATATTAATAATTATATTACTTTTTTTAGAACAGGGTTGAAACAGGCAGAAATCTCATCTGATGCTATCTGATACCGTCGCCCATCGACAGTATCAATGCCAGACGGATCGCTGGTGCGTTGCCGCCCTTTATTAGTATTATTCTTAACTAACTTAACCTAGATGTATATTGTATACTTTGTTCAGCTTGATTGAACGCGCTAATCTCAGCTCTAAATTGTATTGAAATACTTCATTTATCGAATAAGGCAAATTCTTAATGAATAGTAAAACTGTGGAGTACAAATACTTTGAATATCATAGACTCACTTTCCCCGCAGACGCGAGTAACGAACTAAACGTAGGTCCAATCCCTTTGAGTTGTTTGCTTAGATATGGTGAGTTCTCCCATATATGAGCTGATAGGCATTTCGCCAATATCACGGCGTTCAAAACCGACGAAAAACATTTCCGATTATCTGCTATTACTTTTCCGCTTGTTACGTATGCTATTAGACCTTTAAATATTTAATTATTAATACACAAATCCTAGAGAAGGATACCACTGGATAGAAGTAAAAAGACTCTTCAATAATAAAGAACTCTGATCTATATACAGTAGAACCTCTATAAGTCGAACATCAAGGGAGACGCCAAAAAATTCGAGTTATAGAGTTTTCAACTTATGGAGGATTTCGACTTAGGCGGATTTTGATTCGACATAAAGAGTTTGAGGTTTATTCTTATAAAATAAATAATAAATAAAATAATTGATGTGTATTGCAGTAGAACCAAACTACTTCTGACAGTATTTAAGTCGAAAACAAATGACTGGCTTAGCTAAATTTCAAAGGGAATCAAAATTGAACACCTGACACAAAGCAAGCAAACACGTGTTTCCATGAGTCATAAATTTATTATTGTATACTCCTAAAATGTTTTCTAAGAAACAATAGTGTACTCACATTGTCGGCAAGTTCTTAAAGTCGGTAACTTATTTTTGTTCGAACAATAGAGATAATAAATTCCAAATGATCAAGTTGTAAAGGTTGTAAAATAAAACGTTCCTATGTTCGAGATACAGAGGTCAAATTTAATTTTTCGAGTTATAGAGTGAAAATATGTACCAAAATGGCTTGGAGGGACTCGGTGATTATTTCGATTAACAGAGGGTCAAGATTTCAAGTAATGGAGGTTTTGGTGTTTTAAGGGAAGGGAACAAAACATTTTTTCGAGATTTGGAGGTTTTTGACTTATCGAGGTTCCACTTAACGAGGTTCTACTGTATACAAAAAGTTAAAACGACACAATAGTAAAGCAACAATAGTCTTGGCGAGAATCTTGATCGGCGTTGATTACTTTAACGAAAATTAGTCGCTAAAACTTTTCAATTAGTAATAACTTAAATAAAACTAATTAATATTAAATAAATACCTTTAGAAAAGTTTTAACAGAGCAAAATATTCTAAAATGTATTAAAAAACTAAAAGAGAAGTAAGTAAATGTATTAAGTTTATTATTTTATATATGTACAAGGGGTAATTTTGAATAGTCGGTGCATGTATGGAAACTTCAACATTCAAAAAACGCCTGCTTTTTTGAAGTCGATTAAAAATACGCTAATTACTTTAGCCCGTTGCACCATTTGTATCTACAGTTTATTGTTTGAAATGTTAGATAAACTTATTATTTTCATACGTATGTTATTAAAATCCATACATTTACAAACTCGATCAGCGATCCTCATAATTTTAAATGCTTCTTGGTTTAATGACGGTTCCGGTATCGGAAGGCACCCGAGGACTGCTTGTATAATACTAAAACAATTATAGAACAAATTTTAAAGTAGGAACTCTTGTCATTTACCAATGTAGTATCATTTATCAATACCAAAAAGCTTTTGGAGATAAATTATTTTCCTTACCATCAGAAACTGTATTTTTTTTGGTTTTAAAAATCGTAAAGCAGGATACCTATATGGTATATATGGTAAGCTTAAATGGGGTAGACCCACAAATACAGCGCAGCAGCCAACTAGCTTAATAAGCCGCCCAAACGGCTAAACGGCGCCGTTTAACTAGCGGGCTTAAAGATGTTCAGCTAGTTGTTGAAACAGCTAGGCAAGTGACTTGGATCGATGACGTTTTATTACTTGCCTAGCCTGTTGACTCATGAAGGTTAGCATTAATTTTTTATTTTGGTTTTTAATAGTATAATGTTGTTCTTGTTATCTGTAATTTTTTTAATTTAGTTATGCACTTTTTACACTTAGTATTTCTACGTTCTTATTAGTTAGTACTGGAAGAGATCGCTTGTTAGCGTCAAGGCCACCCATTGCCGTTTATTTATGTTTCTGAATGTATATGCACCAAATATGTAATGCAACTAACAATTAATTAATTAAATAAAGAAATAAATTTTGTTTCTTATACCCGAAGGTGAGCTCGTTTCGATCCTACTGATTTTAATAAACAAAAAATATAATAAATTCTTGACGAACCAGTTAGATATAAATAAATGATTTTTTTGTCTAGAACTTGTCTGTTTATAACGGTTTGTAAACTTGTTTATAAAGATTCTAGATATATTCTTCTAAATAAACGGTAAATAATACGAGAGCTTACTTTACTACACAAAATTATGCTCCGTTTATTTTACACAACAATATAGGAATCATGATTTTAGTATATTATTTAAAACCACTCTAATTAATTAATCACCTAACAGCAGTCAGGAAGTAGCTTATTAAGAGATTTGCTTTACTAAACAAACCGAAACAATTTCTAATAAGAATCGAACCCAGGTAGAAATAAAAAATCTCATATCGCATTTCTTCAAATATTAAACACTGCTAAATATAATAAACGTATTATATATAGGATATTACGTATTATGTATTTATTTTTTTATTTACACTTCGTTCCATACGTTACATTAATAGAAAAACAAATAATACCATACATAAAAATTATAAGTGATCTCTTCCAGGCAACCCTAGTTAGAAACTAAAAAATGAAATATGATGGGTAAAGTGCAAGAAGCGCATAACCAAATCTTATAAAAACCAACCTTAATCTCAAATAATATTGATAAAATAAACTAAAAACCTAATCTCACGGATTCAATGCGATCAATACAAAAGAATAAGAAATACAAGAATTACTGGTCACGATTGATCACGATATGATTGAGAAATGTTTATGCAGAAGAGTTTTAAAAGATGTTAGGGAGGTAGCCAATCTTATGGAGTCGAGCAGCCTATTACAACTTAATGGCGGAGATTCTAAACGATTTTTTTTTATAAAAACAATTCACACCAATTGACCTAGTCCCATGCCAAGCCGGTGAAGCTTGTGTTATGGGTACTAGGCAACGGATATACAAACATATTATAGATAGATAGACATATAAATACATATTTAAACACCCAAGACCTAATCACAACACCAAATGCTCTTCTCATCTAACCACTAGACCAATGAGTCGTCAAATTGAATTGCCGAAGAAGGATGAGCTGTGAGATGGAATTTCCAAAAAGCATCTATTAGAGGAGGGTAATATATAGTTATAAGGACCTGAGAATTTGAATTCATTTTTAAGATAACAGGGAGTTTTTATAAGGGAGTGTATTAATAAGTTTGTAATAATAAGTATGAGCAGTGTGTTGGCCTAGTGGCTTCAGCGTGCGACTCTCATACCTGAGGTCGTAGGTTCGATCCCCGGCTGTGCACCAATGGACTTTCTTTCTATGTGCGCATTTTAACATTTTCTCGAACGGTAAAGGTAAACATCGTGGGGAAACCGACATGTCTTAGACCCAAAAAGTCGACGGCGTGTGTCCGGCACTGGAGGCTGATCACCTACTTGGCTGTTAAAAATGATCATGATACAGATTCAGAAATCTGAGGCCAAGACCTAAATAGCGCCACTGATTAATTTTATTGATTAATAAGTTTATATACAAAAGCATAAATATGCTTTTAATAGAGGTTGTTCGTGGATAGAATAATAATCTCAGAATATTTTTAAGTGAAGAACTTACCAATTCAATTTCATCTGTCTACTATTAATCTTGCCTTTCATTGGGAAGCGAATTGTTGCAGCCGCGTTGTTTCTATTGAGTGCATTCAGAGATCTTCGCTCGTCGACTCGTAAATGCATATCTGCCAACTCATGGCTCTCGCATACAAGCCATAATAATTTTTCTAGCGATTCGGTTCCTTCTATCTAGAATGCAAAAATACCAAACGCATTTTGGCATATTGTTTATTTCAATCAATCAAAATACGTTTATTCAATTTAGATGCGTCTTAGCGCATGCTTATGAATATCAAAAACGTTTACTACGCCATCCGTTCGCAAAACTACCAGGAGGCCTTGTTCTGAGTATATATATGAGCTTGCCAACGATCGACACACATATTGGTCCAAGAAAATTAATTATTATCATGTGAGAAGCACTTATAGCCAAACATAACATACACGAAGAAATTTTTTTTTTTTATAAATACTAAAGGAATTAGTTTTTAAGAACTAAAGGAATCGATTTCAATGTGGAAGCAACTATAGATATCCAGACACAGCTTGTTTATCAGAATGCTCAATCTGGATATCGGTGAGTTTTGGGATGATGGGATGTATTCCATTATATATTATATCCTGATTCTTAAATATCTTAATTGCGAAATGTTGTTAATAATATAATACATTGACTAACATAGCGTTATGTATTTTAAAACAAAGTTTGTTTTGTCAAATAACTTTGACTTACCTTCAAATGTGGTGATGTAACACTGTATTCAATAAAGTCATAAAAATAATAAAAGATACTTAAAAAATAAGGACGAATTTGATTTAATTAAGGTACTAAACGTTTCGTGTTATTAAATACAGGGAATAAATTAAAGGATTATATTTATTCTATAATATTATTCTTTACTAATCCTATTAATAATGTTCAAATAATTTTTTAGTCCCATAGTGGCGACATTTTGTTCATTGAATTGCTTTTGCTTAAGATTTCCTATTTTTATAAAATACCTTCATAATCGCCTTCATAGTCTCTACATCAACATAGTAAACAGACATAAGCCGCCCCGCATCGGTGGATTGTATACAACTCGCCTCGTCCATAGTTATAAGACCGGATGTGGCTAAGCCATTCATGGCTTTGACACACAGTTCTGAAATTGATTATTTTACGTGAAGCCTAAAAAAACATCGTCAACCTCCTTCGTTTTTAAGTCGGTTAAAAAACAACTGTTTTGGGCCACAGATTTTTGTATCTGTCTGTAACAATTTATTTTTCGTAATATCCAGGTAGATCAGCCTGACACGCCGTCGATTTTTGAGTCTAAGGTTTCCTTTCGATGTTTTCCTTCACCGTGCGAATGAGTGTTAAATGCGCGATTAGAAAAATTCAATGTCCCATAGGTGTGATTTGAACACGCGACCGCAGAGTCGCACGATTAAGACAGCAAACACTGCTCCAATAAAGCTTATAGGATAACTAATTAAGCCGAGGGCAGTATGAAGTTGTAAGCGGGGATCTTTCATTGAAAACGAAAATAAATCAGTGGTAAAAAGTAATCAGCCTCCAGTGCCTGACACACGCCGTCGACTTTTTGGGTCTAAAACATGTCGGTTTCACCGTTCGAGCGAATGCTAAATGCGCACATAGAAAAAAAGTCCATTGGTGCACAGCCGGGGATCGAACCTACGACCTCAGGTATGAGAGTCGCACGCTGAAGCCACTAGGCCAACACTGCTCCGTTATACGTTACAGTCACGAAGGCGTTTAGATTTCTGTAGAATTCAATCTAAAACATTCGTATGACTCCCGAATGTCGAAAACGTGTTAGATTTGACATAAGCGATTCACATTTAGCAAGTCTCGACTCTGAATACCCTGTCTGATTGTTACTAAGCCCTAATAATATATTTGATTTCAAATTATTGTCCCGTGAATAAGAGGATTAGATTTCATTTATTAATACTGAAGATGAGTATCAACTGCAAGTGACGCATCAATGCCATATATTGATATTTACGATTCTAACATAACGCACGCTGGCATTTTATGGTAAACGCTAAATCTTCCGTACACGTTATGCGAGATTTTTTCCGTTAATTTTAATTATTTGCGGTTAAGGAAAATGTATTTCTTAGATTGTTGCTTCGTGCTAAGCTAAATAAATTGCATTGCCTTTTTGGAAACGGGTTCCTAAAACATTTTACAATATTAATGTCGGTGAAACATTAGGAGGACAAAAAGGGTTCTTTGACAAGGGCACATTTTTAACGTTGCGAATTTATTTTTAGGTAGAATTGTAAGTATTCTGTTTTTTTACGTCCAGAATAAGAAAGATAGGTTTTTTATTTATTAGTTAACTGATTAAGCTAGTTCCTGGGCTGTGCAAGTTTTTTAGACTTTTTAATCTTTATATATATAATTCTTCTGTGAGTGTGTATGTCACTGAACTTCTCTCAAACGACTGGACCGATTTTGATGAAATTTTTTGTGTGTGTTCAAGGGGATCTGGGAATGGTTTAGATTCATAAATCAGCCCGGCAGATGGCGCTGCAGTCGGTACTTCATACTTTGTTAAATATCCTAATCGCTTGAAATAGGTATAATGCAAGAGAAAGTCTGTGGGGTCCGCTAGTTTTTATATATAGTTTAAAATCTAAGAGTAGTGTTGGCCTAGTGACTTCTGCGTTCGGCTGTCATTCATAAGGTCGTAGGTTCAAACCCCAGCTGTGCACCATGTGGACTATCTTTCTATGCGCGCAATTAACATGCCCTTGAACAGTGAAGGAAAACATCGTGAGGAAACCGGCTCGCCCAAAAAGTCGAAGGCATGTGTCAGGCACAGGAGGCTGATTTACTTGCCTATTAGATTAATAAATGATCATGAAAAAGATACAGAAATCTGAGGCCCAGACTTAAAAAGGTTGTAGCGCCACTGTTTATTAAAAATATTTCACAGTACTCTTGCTATTTTTCCAATTACGATGTAGCTATGGACTCGACTCTCACACGTTTTACAAAGAGATACAAATTACAACCTTATTAGTTTTGGAGATCGATCTTAAAATTGGTACAATATATCATTCGACACAGACTATTAGAAATATGAATTGGGCGGTTTATTTAATTGTGGTTATAAAAATTTGATTTCGCTAATTCTCACTGATTCGAGCCCAACAATTCCAGTCGTGTGATTTATTTGTATGTATTTATATTTGTTTTTATTATGAAATATTGGTTATGCACTTCTTGCACTTTACCCATCATATTTCTTTTTTTAGTTTTTCCCTCCCTAGGGTTATATGGAAGAGAAGAAGAAGAGAAGAGATCGCTTGTTAGCAACAAGGCAGCCCGTTGTATCCCTTATAATTATTATGTATTTTATGTTATTTGTTTTTTTTATAAATGTAACGAAGTGTGAATAAATAAATAAATATTACAATTTTTTATAAATGCCAAGTACGTCCATAAACACTTAAGAACATTGTGTAAACCTATACATAGCAGATACCTAAGTAATGTACTTAGGAAGGCTTGCGGAACTATAGTCGAGGCCATAACGCATCTTCATTCCAATAATAATTCCATCTTGAATCACGAGGAATCATTGGTTTTTATGGTATTATTCAAGAATTTTTTGTTTTTGTTTAAGTGAGAGTAATTATATACGTTTCCGTTGCAAAACTCAAAGATTATTTTGAACATAAACTTTAGTAGATTTCAGTTCAGTAATAATATATCTACTATTTATTGTTTTGAGTTTGATTCCATGGAAGATGGATCGGGTACTGGTATGGGATGCAACCTGTTCAGACACGCTGGCCCCTTCCCATCTACATGGAACCAACAACAGAGCTGGTGCGGCTTGTGAAGCAGCTGAAAAAGCTAAAGCATGCTAATACAGGGGTCTAGGCTCAGAATATGATTTTGTCCCATTCGGTGTCGAGACCCTTGGTCCGTGGGGTCCTAGCGCTTAGAGGCTCTTTAAAGAAATATCAAAAAGGTTAGTCGACATCACAGGAGACCGAAGATCTGGCAGCTACCTCGGACAAAGAATAAGTCTACCTATTCAAAGGGGGAACGCTGCCAGTATCTTCGGAACCTTGCCTAAAGGGACTCCTTTTAATAATAGATTTTAGTTATTATATGTTAAGGTTAGTTATTTATTAATTAATTGGACCCATTAATAAATAAAAGGACCCTAAGTGGGATTGGTTCGGAAATACTTCAGTGGACAGCTGGTTTCACATACTGGTGGTCCGCGACATAAACTTAAAAACACTCGATTTGAACAAATTATTGATAATTGATATAAATAGCTTTATGTGGTTCGAATGATAAGAATTTTTTATGAATTTAACAAATACATAATAATTCCTAATACATAATAAAAATAATCGTTGTCCTTTTTGTAATTTTAAACCAATTTTAACTCGAGAGATAATTCGACGTATATTTTTTAATTTACAATATCGTTTTGTCAACATGTTTTCCAAAGACAGCGATAATTTTACATTTTTATTATCACCGTAATAACTTAGGTAATATAATATAAGAATCCCTACTGCGATATTTGGATTTTATTATAAGGCAGCCTTTAATAAATTATGTGATATTTAATGACATCCTAAGTTCCTTATTATATTTTTTTTTCACCACGGTCGAAGATAGAGGAAATGCGTTAATGTTAATATTATAAGATTGTTTTTACTATAATAATTTCAACTTAAATAACATTACTAATGTTAGAGGTCACAAGGTGGTACTTATAACTCGGAAGTAATAGATTCGATTACCGATAACAATTGTTTTGGTTGAAAGGAATGCCTGAAAAATTCTGTAAATTGTGTCAAAACGTATCTGGTTTGTTTGAATAGTTTACAAGACTCAAAAAGAAAAAATTACTATGAGCATCGTTACTGCTCAGTATAAACACAAGAAACGCGGAACGAAATAATAATTTCTACGTATTGTAAGGCTATAATTGCCTATGAAGAAAAAATATTAATGAAACCCAGATAGATACAATTTTATACGAACTTAATCAGCGATCTTTTGATTTTGTTACACGCTTTAAACAAAAAAATATATCAATAATTTATCATAGATCGCCTAAGTACCAGATGTATTATATATTAACATGTACCAAAAGCGGTGTAATTGCACACAATTAAAACCGTTAAATATTACAAGCAATGCTGGCCTAGTGGCATCAGCGACTCTCATCACTGAGGTCGTAGATTTCATCCCGGCTGTGCAAATTTTACATTCGCTCGAACAGTGAAGGAAAACATCATGAGGAAACCGGCTTGCCTTAGACCCAAAAAGTAGACAGCGTGTGTCAGGCACAGAACGCTGATAACCTACTTAGCTATTAGATTACAAACTTGTGAATTTTTATATATTTTAACAGTGCCAAGATATGAAAAAAAGTAATTTAAAGTACCTACTTTGGATTTTCCTATTAATTAAACAATTTAGTTTAATTAAATAATTTAAGTTTACGATTATTATTAAAAAAATATTGGATTAGTAAAAAATGTACGCCAATGTCAAATGGTCACCTAATTACCTCATTAAAATTGTTTTGTTTTCAGGGTCGCTGTAATCGGATTCAGTCTCAGAATGATAGATTTACATATTAATTTAACCGCAGTTTTGAGGGCGTTCATCATATTTACTCAACATTATTTATTTTATAGAGAAGTTGATAGGACGTGTGTTTGAATTCCGGCTCAACATTTTTATCTGGTTGCAGTTAAATTTCTCCCTAAGTCTCCGATTTGAGACCTTTTATTAGCACAAACGATCCGATCAAAAAAATATCCCTAATAAAAAGAATGCATCACTAATAGATAAAAACTAGCTGACCCAACAAACATCTCGCCATGTATATTATTTCTAGGAAACATTTTTTAGTTTAATAAAAATAACTATCTACTATAATAAAAAATAGGGGTTGATCGTAGAGGGGTGAAAATTTGGGGTTGTATGTATAAGGGGTTTGAAAGATAGATAGTAGCCGATTCTCAGACTTACTGAATATGCATCAAAATGTCATAAGAATCAGTCGAGCCGTTTCGGAGGAATATGGGAACGAACATGACACGAGAATTTTATATATTAGATAATACCTTCTATTTTCTTCGTGATAAGCTCTTTGGAAGCGTTTTGTGGAAGTCCCAGATAGCGTCTGGGGTCACGAGCCGCTCTGACGCAAAGAAATGTCGAGTTCACCCATTCTACACATTGTGCGACGTCAGTAACTGTTCCAAGAGATGCCTCGCTGTTTAAATTCTCAGCCAAGCGCTTGTGTAGATAACTTTGAAGCGGTTCACATCCACCGACGAGAGATTGATAACGAGCCTGTTTTCATATAAATCTTTTAGCTTTTCAATCTATACGTAAAAAAGATGAACGTTTAAAATAATAAATTGACTTTAAAAGGCTTTGGAGATTATATCAATACTAAATATAAAAATAACTAATAGGGTCTTAAATGTTGTACCCAAATTTCATAGTTCTTTAGATGTATTCTTATAATTAATTCATTTATTCACCATAGATAAAATTCAGACTCTGAATAAGTAAATATAATGGTATACAATCTTTTTGGATCTACGTAATATTTGTCATAATTAGAGAAAAACGTCATTGTTAGTCAATATTTTAAAATAAAACGTTACATTTGATTCAAACTGCTCTTATTTTATATCCTTATAATTTCTAAGAAGCCATGGGACTGACAAAGGAAGAGAAAAAGGCTCAGAAAGAAGCCAAAAAACTCGAAAAGCTAAGGGCTGAAGCAGAGGCTCGTAAACAAATTAAGCGTAAAGAACTACAACGTGAAATGGCAGCTCAAGCACGAAAACGAGGGGAGTTAGATAAAAGCTGGCGTGAAATGATGATTAAAGTAAAAGAACCCGTATTCAGACAAGACATAGAAGTGATGTGGCATGTATTTGAGAGGGTGTATGACAAAAAAGATCATTTAATTCGCTATACCACAAAGCTAATGAACATAGCAGATGACCAATTTCAAAGAACAGTAGCTAGTTTCTGTAACACAATCGATACGACGATTAACAAATTTCTCGAAGAAATGGATATACTATCAAAACAAAATGACATAAAAACAAAAAAACTGCTCAAATTTGGCGAAGATAATGCCAGCCAAATCATGAAAGATCATGATGTTGCAGAAACACATCTACAGCTTCTAATTTATCACGGCCATACAACAGCCGACACTCAAGCATGGACAACTAGGGGTGAAAATTTAGTTAAAGAAGATGAAGACCGAATGAAATATTCAAATGAACGAGAAAATTTACGTTCCTTTCTTGAAAATACATACAACACTACATGGGAAGATTATAAAACAGTTCTTAAAGCTTATGTCACAGAAACAGCAGATAACCAGAAAAAAGTGCGTAAGCTGCGTCAAAAAGAAAACTTAATGGCTGATATTATAGCCTCACAGTCGAAGAAGATAGCAAACAATGACAGCGTTTTAAAGCGGCTGCGATCTGAATTGGCAGCCTATGAATCAGGTACAAAACAAGCAGTGTTTCGTGATCGCCGTGACCGCCATAGGGCTGCGTGCTTCCGTTTAAAGAAAGGTTTGATAGATGGATGCGCATTGGATGCTAAACTTTTAGCAGTTTTAGTAAAAGAATCTGATGATACTCTTGCATGGTTAAATACATCACAAAGTAAAGCAGAAAAGATTTTACGGACAGCAGCACTGTGTAGAAAATTTGAAACTCAGCGCGAAAAAGTTCTACCATTTGGAACAGCGTTACCTCACTCCCCCACCGAAACTAAAACAAGTGCAAGACGACTTCAATCTGAGGATTCATTGGTGGTTAATGCAATAGCTTCGACGTGTGGACTAACACGTCTCTGGCAGAAAATATCTAAAGCAGAACTATCTAAACGAGCATTACTCCATGAAAAGATGCTGTTAGAAGAGGAAAACGCATTGATTGTGAGGAAATTAAAGGAATATCAAGAAACTAAATTCCAAGTGGATGCGTACAAATGCATATGTACTAAATCTAGAAAATCATTACCTCATCCGGTTGCTGTAGATGGTGGTTTAGAAGTTGCAAAGTATGAGAATTTTGCGCGTCTGTCTAAACAATGATTAATATTTAAAATATTAAAGAGTATACAAGCATTCGTTGTAATTTTTTATTGTTAGGCATTTTTTTTACCTATAAGCACTGCATATTGAAATTACTGTACAACCTAAGCTTTTTTCCAAAGTGGTTTTATATAATATAACAAATTATATGTAATGTATGGATACGGCGCTTTTTGATACAACATCTTGCCAGGCCGAATGCATAATTTTACCCCATTATTTGTCCGTATAATATACCTGATACTATAATGTTTTTTATAATATTATAATTTTAACTTAAAGTTTTTTCCAATGCTGGTCTATATTGTTGTAGGCTTTTTAAATGTTGCCTATTTCTATGATTAGCGTAATGAAAGACTTGATTGTTTCGTCTTTCGTTAGTGAATGATGATGTAGTCTCTCTAACATACAACTTTGATATAAAAAAATATACGAAATTAATCTCATTTAAATTGCAGACGGTGAAAATAAACCACACTAAAATGGTCGTTTTGACTGGAATGATATTAGCATAAATCTTCGGTTTTGAGGCTATAAATACTCAAACCCTTTTTAAAGCTTAAAAATCTGTATTTCATTTGAGACTTCTTTTAAGATTGCATCAATAGCGATAGGAATGTATATTTTAAACATATAATTAATAAATAACTCACTTTATTAAATTCCGGCAATTTTTTTTATATATTTAGATAATTAGCAGTAAATATATATTACTGTAATTATTATTATTATATATTAATAATTTAACGTTCAACGTTGTCTGATGCTAATTAGAAAAATATAGCAATCGATTCGCTTTAATAAAATATTCAAATTATTCAAATGCTTTGTTCACATATATAATATATATATATATATATATATATATCTATTATAATTTTGATTCCTGATTCCTATTAATGAAATTCATCAAAATCGTAAGCGTTACGTTATGATTTGTAAGTTTTCTTTCTACACTAATAGTATATAATATGGAGGAATTTGATGTTTTTCTTTGCGTATAAGTGTGTACAATGTAATAAATCGGTTTTAAAAATTATTTCACCAATATAAAGCTACATTATCAGTTTAGACTATACATTATTACATTTAGCGCCGTTGAAACAACAAGGAACACCATTTATATACAATAAAGAGTGCTATTCCTTAAACATACAGGTACAGGGAAATTTTATATGTCATACGATCAAACCAGATCAACCAGTCTGTGCAAGACAGGTAAAAAGTGTGTCAGGCACAGAAGTATCACTTCTTGCCAGAAATCAAGGGATCTAGCTCCACTGGTTTACTATATCTTTGGTTTCTACATGTATTTTAAACTGATGATTATCTTACATATTTACGTAATGACGGGATGAGCGACTCAATAAAATTGCTTGTACGATCGATATTCTATAATTATTATACAATTGTCATTCAACATTGTAACATGATAGTAATAAATCATAGGATTCTCAAGTAAATAGTGTTATGAAATCTTGACAGTATAAAAATATCCTTGAGGCTTAGATTCACAGATACGTTTAAAAGGCAGAGTATTGTGACTATAGAATAATATTATAAGTTCTAAAACAACGTGTATGCACAAAATTATACATGATTATTTTTCCGACCCAAATGTCGACCAATAGAATTGCACCATTCGACGTCACGTGGTACAACCTACATGGTATTATACTGATAATTTTTTGAAAATTTTCTCTGGTAGTTGCTTCAAGAAAAGTATTAAGTAGTTGTTTTATTCATTATGAAATTCTTATTTGTTAACTGTACATTTCGTCTCATGGTGCAATTCTATTGGCCGACATTTGGGTCGGAAAAATAATCCCCCGAATACCACACGAGCTTCAACATTATCTGGCATTTCCCTCAAGGTTCCCTGCAAACAAATAAAGTCGTCAAGTTTTTCAGGTTAAAAAATCACGAGCGCGAAGCGTTTTTTAACGTGAAAAACGACTTTATTTGTTTGCAACGAACCTATCGGGAAATACCCGATAACTTTGAAGCTCTTGTGGTATTACAAGTGAAAATATGACATAACAAATTTTACACACATACATAAATTATTTGATATTAAAGACTATCGAGAACTTTCGGTTTAAAAGTAAAAATGTATTTTAATTATGCAAGGACTAATTGAAAAAAATCGCAAAGTGGTTTTTATCGTATTTCAGGTTTTATTTGTTAAACAGATCATTTATTGAACAAAAAAGTTTAAATTGTCTGGAAAGATAAGTCGAAAGATGAAACGTTTACACGGAGCTTCGAAGATAGAAGAGTATCAAATACTTTCAGTGCTAGAATACTCTCGCCTTAAGTACTACTTTAGTATATTATCTATATATTATTTCTCTATAACTGTCATACGGTAATTTGATAACGCTGACGAGGTCCAACGTCCGGGTTCTAAATTGATAATACCATCCGTAATTGTAACTAGACATTATTTTATAGAAGGATAGTCAAATGCTCTCTATCTGCGAATACCTTTTTAACTTTTTTCAATAACGACTGGTACCTTATAGAACCCACGAAATTCAAAATTGCTTAATGTTATTTGTAAAGAGTACCAACACGTCATGCATGCTGTTGTAATTTTTTTACAAAGCGGTTAATGTGAACAAATATTACCATATTACTATTTGAGCTACGACGCTTATACGTAATTAGCAAAGACTTCAATCAAGTTAACTAGAACCACTCGGAGACGGAACGTTTGGATCTTCAATGATCATAAAGACATTTCCTCGTCACGAGAGGTTGACAGATTAAACATTACTTTCACTATGTCAGGACGAATCTTCTCTGAATAAATTTAGTTGCACCTTAATGTTTAATTGTTAGTCAATATGTACCACAATTGGAAATGACTGATAAACTGAAGGAGATTTAATTAATATTGTGTACCATTGTAAATGCAAATAAATTTATGTAATTTATCATTTTTCTTGAATGAAGATGGTAGCAGAATAAAAGACCGCGCTTTCTACCTATGGAATTACGACATTGTGAAGTATTGACTGTAAATAGTTGAGATTAGTACGATGCCAACATCCAAATGGACCCCAACATCAAATAAAAAAATGTAAATAAAGTTTCTCTGCAAAAGTCACTGTACAGGGTGGGTAAACAACCTTAAAGAGGTGTCATATCTTAATATATAAGGACTTAGATGTAACGTATATTTATATTTTTATAAGTAGATCAATACTAAAGTACAGACGAAATTATTATTCGAAAGCGAGGCTTCATACCACGACTTCGTCGAATTCCCATAGAACCTATTATCAATTAACGATTCACGATCATTAATTATTGTACTTAATAGGCAGACTATAGTACAATGTTATCAACCTAGACTTATATATAAAACTAGCTTTCTAGATAGCTTTTTCGGCTTATCTCATAAATTATATAGGACTAGCATCCCGTCCCGGCTTTGCACAGGCGGACATTTTGTGTAGATATTGATATGTTGTTTAATACTGTGGAACAATTTTTAATGTGTACGATGAAAGATATTTTATAAGTTTTTTATGCCTTGGGTAACATTATTGTTATTTTAGTAGGGATTTTTTTCTTGCAATTAAAATAGCCTATATTAATCAGTGATAATGTAGCATTTAAATGGTAAAAGAATTTTTTAAATCGGTCCAGTTCTTTTTGAGCCAATTCGTTACAAACATACTCACATACAAATCTTTTCTCTAAATATTAGTATACATATAGATAGAGCTTTCGCTTTCGCTTTATTGAAACCCGTAATCCCTTAAAATAGGCATGTAGGTGATCTGCCTTCTGTGCCTTACATATCCTCATGCTATTTTCTTTCATAATATGTGCAGGTATTAGTCCACTAGTGCAAAGCATAAATCTTTAGGGTTGAAAATCGCTTAACCACTTAGACACAAATTATAATAAGCGTCGGTGTTTAAAACAATTTGTTAACACAGTGTAAAGTTATAAAATATATATTTTATGAAGGGTGTTGCATCGAATGCAATTGAAAGAAGTCAAAAAGGATCTTATAAAGATAATCGCTATCTTAATAAGATTATTTTATAAAAATGATAAAATATAATATAATACTTGATAAAGACGAGTGGACTTGGAAGAGGTAAGTTTTGTATAGAGATTTTAGGGAAAAAAAATTCAATGTGTCTTATGCATAAACTATCCTTTATTATTTAATGAGTGTTTGGTTACGTTTACTTATTCGAAAATGTTATACCAAAGACGACGAAAACTTCGATAGATATTTGAAGCTTATAGTAATGTTTTTGAAATGCGTCTTTTTTATGTTTAAGGAACTTTTGATGTCCTGCTAACAGCCTATATAAAATTTATTTTAAAGATAAATAAACTTCAATTGTTTCTTTTTCTCTTACCTCATGCTAGATTTGATTCCCGACGAAATTAATGAATTCGCTGTTACAAAGGGAAAAACGAAATCAACAAAAATTTGTCTGCCCCACACATTTAAATTTGGAACACACCAAGCTATAGGATTTTTTACGAAATATTTTGAATTTAAAAACGTGGTAATGTACCCATATGTTTATCAGAGATCACGCGTCGTGTTTTGTTTTGGGGCTAAATCACGATAGTTGCAGCATCTTCGCGCACCCGAGGTTGATTCGGTATATAAGAACATAAGGTCGCGGCGCGGCACAAGTCAGACGCCGATCACCTTTGTGCTTACTGTGTTAATGGTGAGTAGCGTGTTGTGCAGAGTGATTTTTAATATACGTATATATATTAATTGTATCACAATTTTATTATTTTAAATTAAATACATAATATTAATTAAGTTCTAGTAGCGTTTTAATCTGATACTTCTGGAATAAGGGACCTAAATTATAGCAGTGTTTATACGTTTTATGTACCAAAATTCTAAATCACTTGTTTTTAATTACAAAATTGCCGTGACATTTTTAATTTAATATAAATTGTGATAATTACAAATTTTTATAATGTGGTTAATTCTATTTTATTGAAAATACATTTAAAAATATAAATATTACTATTTCTTATTTTAAGCTTAACAATATTCTTTTAAAGTGATTTATAATTAAACTAACAGTTGGTGCGCTAAAGAATAACTTTTATACATAAATATAATAATGATTTTTTAAAAACTTTAACATTACATATTGAAATATTATTATTCTAAATATATAATTAAAATACATAAATTAAAATTGAAAATTAGTAGACATAAATAAAATTAAAAAAATATATATATTAAGAAAAATAATTTTTCACTTAGAGTTTTTCAATAATAAATTAAACTATTAAATCATTAATCCAACACTTTACTACGCAAGACGACCGCCTCAGTATTCTAGTGGTTAACGCACATGGCGTATAAACTGAATGTCTCAGTTTCAATTACTAGCGAAACAAAAATTATTCTCGTACCACACAGAAACTTCAATCCAATATAAATAAAACGTAGGATGTTTGACTTTTTTCTATACTAAATTGTTGTTCTTTCTTGTTTTTATTAATGATACAGAACATTATTTATTTCTTCAGGTAAGTTTTCGTATTAGAATTCACGCTCAGTCATATCCCAAATAAAAAAAAGCGTAAAAACGACATTGATAAAGTCACCTAATTTAAGTTTCTGGATGTAATATGTTGCACATAACGGAAAGTCGATTGTTGCCAGGTGCACAGTAAAAATGTGTGAAACCGGGTCATTATTACGAGATTATCTTTTTATCTGCGTTTGCCATTGAAATATTAATTAGTGACTTAGATTTTTAAATATTTAATTTAGAAGTGTGTGTCCTGTGAATGCCGGAATAATTGTAAAACATTTTTGAAGGGTTTTTATAATAAATTTTCAAAAAACAATTAGAATTGAAATCTACGAGATAATTTTACAAAAAGGCTTTTTAAACGCTACAGGCCATGCATAGGCGGTGGTATCACTTAATCGGGTGATAAAACGGACACTTATCACCTGTTGTTTTATAATAAAAAAAATCGAAGTACGTTGCCAAAATAACAAAAACCTGATCCACCGATTTAAGTCTTTCCATAAATCTAACTCAGTTATAATATATTACCTTTTTATATATTTAATAAAACTGAATTTGGTTGGAATTTAAAAATAAATTTTCTGTTTCAATACGATTAGTAAGGAAAGCTCATCGCCATAGGGTATGTACCCAAAGACGTTAGTATAATACAGTGATAAAGTAATATTACAATGTTTTTGATAATTGCCCCTCAACAAATTTCTGAACAAAAAAGTGAAGGAGATAGGAAACATTACTTTTTCTCTAATTCTCGGTTCCTTGAAGATCTTCTGAATAGCATTTACATCCGCACTCGTGTAATGTCTTCGTGCATTTTTGTATTAATAAATCGTTTAAATCCTTGAATAAAATCTTAATTTCATTAGAGGTGCTTTTGGTAAAGTTCTAACAAATTAATATGAATGAAGAAATTAATTGTTCTTATATTTTTCGTGCTTTATCCTTATTTATTTATAACGTACTATAAACATTATTTGCCTTAATTGACTAAGGGTCATATTGAAAAATATTATGACCAAATATTGTTTAACTAATTTAGATATATGTACCTACCTATTTATTTTTAAATAATTAGAAAATCGTAATTTTTTGTAGTAAGGTACAGATTTATTCTGCGTAACTTTTACTACCCTAATACCTTTAAGACTACACGTAGATCTGAGATTATCTCATGATAGATGAATAATTCGATTATAAAGAAGCTACTTCTGTTTGCTAACTTATATGTCAGGAATTTTACCGATAGGCAAAGCATTTTCTGGTCCAATTTTAATCATAGTAAACCTTCGTATACGCTACGCCAAGGTTCAAACGTATTCATAATATTCTTTTTGTCGTTTAGTTCACGGTCCGTCAAACCACAAACTGTTTTCGCAGGCTAAAATTACATTCTGAAACAGGTATTTTGCACCTTTTTTTTTATTGCGGGAAGCTCTAGAGCTCTGAATTATTTAAAACGCCTTTGGAATTAAAGCGTGTATGCAACCTTGTTGAAAATCCTATAAATAGATATAGTATTAACGCAATCGGTCTTTTGCAGATGTAATAACGTAAATTTAATTAAAGATATATGTAGTTTTGTTAAGACATTAGAAATATAAAGCAGTGTTATTTAGTCGGAAAGAGTCTATTAAAAATAGAACATTGATTTCAGACTATACATACGAGATTAATATTAAGTAAATATATTATTATTTACATAACGTCGAGAGGAAAACGTAACTAATATAGTTATTTTATTAGTCATACATCAATACATATGTATTTCTGAATATGTCTCATAAATTCTATGTTACCTGTTCCATATTTAATTACAACTGTTAATCACTATGTAAATATTACTATACAATTATTAATTTATGTTTACGTATCACATTTAAAAGATGCCCATAAATTATAATAGATTTAAAACTGATCGATGTATTGCGTGCAAGCATGGCCACAAGTTGAACAAGGTCAATCACGGGTCCTGAATATGCAAGATCACGGACAATTTTATAATTCTAAATTTTAAATAATATTAAAATCTTGATAGCTACCAATTTAGACAAACAAACAAATTTGTTTCTATCAACGCAGAATTGCAATTAATGCATAAATATATGTAACAAATGAAAAGGAAATTGTTTTCTGTTTTACGGAAAATCTTTATAAAAATCAGTTACTTTAGTTAACTACATAATTAATTAAATGTGAACTTTACGGTTTTAATGCGAAAACAATAATGAGCGTATTAGCTACTAGCCAATTAACTTAATATTCAAGCTAAATACCCTGAGGTAATGCGTTTAAATCCCGGCCCTTTTTTCTATTTTTCTATTATAATTTGAGGCCATGGAAATTTTATTATGTGTTTTTATAAAAAATGTGGCATTCATTATTCATTTAAAAATTACATTTTTATATAAAATTATATATTTATTTTATATATACAGTCAAAACCGGTTATAACGACATTGAAGGGACCGTATAGTTGCCGACGTTATATCCGATAGTCGTTATAAGCAATGTCATATACACAAGTACAGTACATATGTATGTACATTGTACATAGTTATATTATCATAGTTATCGATCTAGAATAGGTAGGTATGGGTTATAATATGGTATGTTAATATTATAATATGTAAACGAGTCAAAAAAGAAAACAAAAATATTTATTACGAGATAATTAGGTACAATAGTAATCATTCATTTTGGTCTGTTTTTTTTTAGCCCAGTCTCAAATATTTTTTGCATTTTACGTTTCATACTCCTCAAGGTATGAGTATCACCAGTATCAAACTGTTCGTTAAAGGCAACAAATTTTTTTAAGAGCCTCGGAAATCGTTGTTGGCTGAAACTGTTCGTTGGGAGAAAGTGCGTAGGTAATAATATGCCTAAATATTCATTCAATGCTTATAAATAAGATTTAAAATCGTTTGTTTTGCTGAGATAAGAAGCGGTTGGTCGTTATAGCCGATGAATATCGATAAAATTTCGTCGTTGTAAGCGATATGTCGCTGTATCCGATGTTGTTATAAGCGGTTTGTTTACTGAATAGTTTAATACGGATTCGGACGGGACCATACAATCTGGTTGTAATAACCGATAGGTCGTTGTAAACGATGTCGTTATAAACGGTTTTGACTGTAATTCTATATTTTTATATTCCATAAAAAAATATATAGAACAACGTAATCCTCAGATTTATATTAATTAAAGATTGACTATTTGTGCATAATAGTGGATTCAATTACCACTTGTAAAAACTACGTGCGTTTTTTTTACATAAAAACAAAATTCTGCAGCCCATACGACTTGCTAACTTTAAAACAATTGCATAAGTAATGATTATTTTCTTTGATTGTTTCCTTTCTAAATCGCAACTTCCACTAATGAAATTGAACAAAAAGTATCAAATCACCACAAGTCAGTTCACACGCGAGATTGCACGACAGTAATTTTTCCCGCAGGAATCGATCACGCAAGGCCTAAGGTATTAATTATGTATTAGCAAAGATTTTTTTGTAAATATCTTATGTGTCAAGTTTGAGGTCAAACGCAATTTTAAGTGCATAAATTGTTGATACTAGATTAATAAAAAAATCTATTTCTACCCAAAGATTTGAGAGTTGGTTTTATAAATAGAACTTGTAAATATTTCTGCGTCATTATTATACCTTGGTAATTAAGTTAATAAGCCATTAAAATATCATATATGTAATTAAATTAAAACCTTCATAGGTTTGAATTATATTAAGTGTTATTTATAATTATTTATTTCTTATTTTAAATATGTCGCGTTAATAGCACAAATGTTGATAATTATTACATTTTACTAATATTTTAAGATTGGTGCAACTAAAAAAATTATATGCCCTATTATACGGAAGTTCCGTACGATAATCTCAGTACGATTTATGGCGAAGTTACATATTTATGGATTATTCTTGAACGACTCTGCTCTATTATAAATTTCCTACCACATTTGTTATTCTAAATTTTTGTATAAAGTTTATAATAATTGTCACATCCGCCTATTAAGTGCCGACGATTAAAAAATATTATCAATGAGGCGTCGTTAACAATATAATTACGTATCGGCGTAGTAATTGAACACGAAAGGTAAACAATAAGTGATGAATTACGACTTGAACCTTCAACACTATCTTCTAAGAGAATTTTAAAACCCCTCCTTCTTGTTGATTCAAAAGGCGATGCATAGGCGAATAGAAATAACAATGTTTAGATATTTTCATCACATAATAATCTTCCCTTTTTCCTACAGAGCCTATTTCAATTGTCATTGCTTGTTTGTTTTACTTTGGAGATACATAGGTCTTTATAGTGTATCCTATCATTTCTCAAGCGGAGGGTCGCGACCCTTGGGGGGGTTGAGTTTGTTATAAAAGGGGGTAGCAGTCTGTGGTAAAAAAAAATAATAAACAAAAACTACATAAACTATTCTACTAAACGAATCTTTTGTACCTAACAAAAGATTCGTTTAGTAAAGGATTTAATGATTATAGCGTAGTGTTATGAAACTGAATTATAATTTTACATTGACTCGCAAGAAGTCGCAAGACTGTTTTACTAAACTTTTTGCCTTTTTCGTGGGTCGCAACATAAAAATGGTTGAGAAACGATGTTGGATACCAATTGAATCGGTCTTGCTCATAGAGCAAGATCCCAGGGCCGCCAGACGTCACGTATTTTCTGACGGATGAAATGTGGACGATTGGGTAGTGTTAGTATGAACTATGATCGTATGCCTACCTGCTAGCTTGGTCAAACGGCCAATTTCCAGGTATCAGGTAATCAAGGTACACAAAAACATTACTTACTTCACGTAAATTCTCATGGCTGATTTTTATATATGTTTTCGAGTGTATAGTTAAAAATAAATTGTCAATACTCCCAGACACTTTCCGTCGGCCATATTGCTTAACAGACGCTTTAAGGGTCTCAAAATAATTAGTCAACTTCACGTAAATTCTGACGCTCCATTTTTATATATGTTCATCCGACAACTATTTTAAAAGCTTTGACAAGAAGACAGACCGATCCAAGGGGCCAATCATCCTCTAAACTAAATTTTAATATCTCTATGAGTGGGAGAGCATTATCTACGCGCATGAGACTGAGTGAGACCGACTGCGCTGTTAAAGCCATGAAAATTACTTGAACAGATATTTTATAATTTTTAGAACTTTTGTTGACAAGTAAATTATAGCAACAAAAATAAGAAAAAAATTGACACATAATAAATAATACTAAAGTTAGCCGACATTTTTTTTTTTCAATTTATTAATTAGAACTAAAAAATATTTTTTAAAAATACCACTTATATTTAAATAGCAGCAATTTTTTTAATTAATTATATATTGGAAATTTGGAAACAAAGTGGAAAAATATTAATTCTTCAATATTTCTTAACAGTGGCTTTTAATTTTCATTATCATCATCATCAAATATCAATCTTGAAATTGAATATCTAAATCGTGATCGTCATCATCAGCATTATCCTTATTTTCTTCCTCTGTAAAAAACAAGTTAAACAATGAAGGTCTGAAAAAACTAAAAAGATACAAATAATATGAGAAACGAAAATAATTTACCTGATTGTTCTTCCAGCGACTCACTGACAAAACCCGGTAATTGATCTCCATCGAACCAACGAGAATCATATTTACCATCTTGTAGTGTCCAGCCATTGTTTTCGGGGTTAAAAATATTTATCATCTTCATACTTGCATTGTTCCAAAGCTAGCCCGTCGAAACTGTTGCCAAAGCTCACTTTTACAAGGTGGTAAGTTACTGGCATCGAAGTTTCTTAAATTCTTTCGATTGAATTCTTCATTTATATCAGATACCATGTATGTAAATGATAAACAACTGTAGTCTGGCAGCATCTACATCAATTATTCCAGGAACGTTGTAAACATCACAGATAAATTTTTGTATTATGTTGAATACACGTTCTTCTTCATCTACATCACCAACAAAATCCAACGTACTAAAACGGTGAAATGCTTGTTGGTACTCTTCATTTTTCTTCAAAATATTAAACGGCTTTTGCTTGCCCTTTTTGAATAATAATAATTTTTCAAGTAATTTTCATGGCTTTAACAGCGCAGTCGGTCTCACTCAGTCTCATGCGCGTAGATAATGCTCTCGCGCTCCCACTCATAGAGATATTAAAATTTAGTTTAGGGGATGATTGGCCCCTTGGATCGGTCTGTCTTCTTGTCAAAGCTTTTAAAATAGTTGTGGGATGAACATATATAAAAATGGAGCGTTAGAATTTACGTGAAGTTGACTAATTATTTTGAGACCCTTAAAGCGTCTGTCAAGCAATATGGCCGACGGAAAGTGTCTGGGAGTATTGACAATTTATTTTTAACTATATACTCGAAAACATATATAAAAATCAGCCATGAGAATTTACGTGAAGTAAGTAATGTTTTTGTGTACCTTGATTACCTGATACCTGGAAATTGGCCGTTTGACCAAGCTAGCAGGTAGGCATACGATCATAGTACATACTAACACTACCCAATCGTCCACATTTCATCCGTCAGAAAATACGTGACGTCTGGCGGCCCTGGGATCTTGGACCATCAGACCGTTATGCTAACCTGAATGATTGTCATCTTTAAGTCATGCCTGATACATTCTTATTTTATATTTAGTGTAGAATGAACTCGACGCAAAGCGTAAAATAAACTCAAGAACTAATTAATAATGAAACAATATTGCTTACAGTAGTCATGGTGTAAATGAACTATGAAAAGTAGACGTTTATTGGTATAAGGGCGGGGTAAAAGTATCAGTCGAAAATTATTAAAAATTTCTGTATTCAAATCAATTATATTTCTATATGTTATAGATGTAAAACTATAAATATAACGTAATTCATTGTTTCCCAGATGACGTCGACAAAATGGTTCATGTGCGTGGTTGCGCTAGTATGTGTGAGCGTACGTTACGCGAACTCTGCACCTACGCCTACTCCTGAGGAGGAATACCCACCACAGCCAGTAAGCATTTTTTTTTTATTCCAATGAAAAATGAAAATATCAATATAACAGCACTCGATATTAAAATATTTAGCTCAAAGTGTAATATGCTCTGATACAAACCTATTTGCAAGTTTAAAAAAATACTAGCCTCTATCATAATTATACACAGTGGAATCTCTATAAGTCGAATAAAATTGCCATTCCCTTCCACTGAATACGCGGTATCTCGAATTATTTAGACTTTTTTACTCGAACAAAATGTTATTTCTCTAAGATGTATTGATAATACATATTATTTATACTCTATAACTCTAATTTCAAAAAGGAGACTCCGTAAGTAGTAGTAGTAGTAGTATTAATATGTAAATGTTATGTACTACAAAACTTAGTTGAATTGTTATTCAAATTCTACACTCGAACTCGAAAAACACACTTAGAAATATCAGCAGTTAAATCATATGTATGTCGAAGTTCTTGATAAAGTCAAAAACTCGGTAACTCGATTTTTTTTTGCATTTACCTCGACATTCGAGTTACAGAGATTCCACTATATAATAATTAAATACACAAAAATTTATCAAAAAAAAGTCTGCTGGTAAGAATAATCTATGATTTATTTAATTATTTAAATACACATCTATTGCAAACAAGTTACGATCTTGTCCCATATGTCATATGACATTTTAATAGTCATACGATATGCCAAAGGTACGATTGTAGAGTTATTAGACAAGCGCATCCTTGCAGGTCAATTGGTTAAGGTAGACAACTTTTCATTTGCTATTTACCTTTAAAGTAAATAAAATTGTTGTAACATATGTTTTTGTAGTTTAGGTTTCAGGTTGTAATAGTGCGCATTACCATAGTTTCAAGATACTGAACATATTCGACTAATATCTTCTTAAAGAAGAATCTTATTGTTTGTACAATTTGAATAAGGAACACATTTATGTAAGACTAGCTAGCATTTGTTTTTAGTAATATTTTATGAATGACACTTTAAAAATCCCACTTTTTATTCAACATTAGGACAACTAGAACACCTTTGGAATATTGAACTGTACCTAAAAGCCTACTTTTATCTTAGAACAATTAATTATTGAATATTGAAAAGGCTATTGCTTATACAAATTGGTAAATAGTTGCGTGTCATTACAAACAATTAAAATATAATCTTCATAACATTGACCCTTTTGTAGGAACTCGTGACATTTGAGTATAAACTTTAAATTATATGTTTCTAGGTATTGTCTAACAAATTTATTTTTTTAGATTTCATTTACGAATATTATTATTTTGTAAAAAGTTTAGAAACCTTCAAAAAATATTTTTAAATCAAAACATCGCGTGTTCCAAATTTAAATTTAAATTCTCAAATAATGACACGATGTTACAAGCACATTACACATATACTTTATAATTGACTTGAAAAACTTCATATTACATAAGACTAGATGATAATAGCTATTTACAAAGTGTTGATATGCAAGATGTAATCAAAGCAGCCAATTAAATCGCTTAACCTTAAACACAATTACAAGAACATCGCATATTTCACAGCTGAAACGTATTTCCCATAATTATCAGGTGTGGTGCGCTTGTCCGCTCATATATACTATCACAACCATCTAAGCAATGCACCCATTATACTAACGATGTGAACACTAACATTAATTAGAAGGAATTGCGACCTCTTTTGTGCTGTGATAAAATCACACAAAAATCTAATTCAATTATATTATATATGTTTTTAATTAGACAATGTTTTGCGACAGTTGTGTTGTGAAATATCAAGGCTATAATAAATATAATATAAAGGCTAATTGAATGGTGAAATTGGTAGATTTTTTTTTATTATGTTTACAAATACAGAATATTAATTTAAATCACATTTATTTATAAATAATCGGTTTATTTATTTTTTTGTTGAAAAATTGAACAAGATACATGTTTCTTTGATAATTTTACCGCGTAATTTTTATTTTACTATAAATCGAACCCAAGATCTTATAACCTTCGATCCTAAATGCGTGGTTAGTAAAACATATTACTTTATTACTAGGCGTAATAATAGTCAAATTATATTGCCATATTGTTTTTATTTTACCTTGACCGCCATAATCCAAAAAAGTAAGGAAGTATAAATATAATAGACTACTTTAGCATAAAATATAAATTATTTTACGGTTAGCTGACTTGACAAGATTTTTGTACTCATCTTTATTTTGATAACAAAAAATATACTTTGGATTCGAGCTAACATCTGTTGCCTTAATCACGTACTTAATTATTTTTAACGAAATGTAGTTAAATCAGTACTATAAGGAAACAGTCCAGGTTATTTAAGTAACACGCTTGTTTTTATTGACTTCAAATTATACATTAGTTCTATTGCATTTTATATATATTAAATAAATTCCATCTTGATTAAATTTATTGCCATTTCATTCTAACGACTGACTGCTAGACCCATATTCATAGAAAATACATTTAGATTGACAACTCTTAAGAGATTCTGCATTTGTTTGATTTAATTATTTATTTAAATACAAGTAGGTCAAAACTTATAGTTATATATATATACTGTATATAGTTTTGTCTAAGCGGTAATGTTTTCCTTCTACCTATAAGCAAGTGTTAGTTAGCTAACGCATGAATCACGAAACTAACACTGCTCCTTAAAACATTAATTGTAACCGTTACGACTTGTAGATTTTAAACCAATACAAAAAATGGGCTATGGCATAAGTACTTGTGACCCATGAATCATAAAGCGTTAGTCAATACATACACATTACTTCAAAAATATCTCATTAAAGACTGAACTTAAAGCTTCGTAATGCAAAGCTTAGATGTCCCTGTATATGCTTCACTGATCATTGAAACTTACATACTTCTGTAGCATCTAATCATCAAGAAGATATTTCATTTTTTTTATTGACGAAATTCTTACCTTGTTTTTGTTTACAGTACGAATATAAGTACGACGTAGAAGACCCTGAAAAGGAGTTATATTTCGGCGCGAACGAGACAGGAGACGCACAAGGCAAAGTTGTTGGAGGTTACCGAGTTTTGTTACCAGACGGTCGACTAATGGTAGTAGAATACACCGTTGAAGGAGACAGCGGATTCGTACCCAAAATCAGTTTTCTAGAAAATGCCAGTCCTTTTAATAAGGGGACGTAGATCGCTCATAGACTTAAGAACACAATAACAGTTTTTTTAAATTGACGTTTATTTACGAGAAGAGTAAATTACTTAATAAAAGTAATAAATTGTTACTTTTATTAAGTGATTTATAATCTTTGTCACGATTTCAGTGTTTCAAAACAAACCTTATAAAAATTTTCACATAACATAAATAAAAGTAAACAATCATTTTGAGTTCAGGGGGTTTTATGACTAAGTAATATTATTAAGTTTTCATGTATAATGATTATCTTAATTCAATGTTACCGGATCTGTGACTGATAGTTTGGTCTGTCCAGAATTTAAATTGTGATAGTACATTAGTTTAATTTTTATATGTACGTTTAAGAAATAAATTTTTGTACCATATTACATTTTGTCGTTTTATTTTACAAAACCTATTCAAAATATATTACATATTAAAATAGTTCAATTAAAAACACCATTAACATTTTGAATCTTTTGATACGAGCATATATTATATGAAGGCGATGACGCATTCAGATATTATCGGCGAATACAAATTGTAGTTCATAAAACTTTTGAAAAATTCGTCCATCCTTTAGAGAGTGCTTAGCTCTAAAATATGTGACCAAGAGGGTCACCATAAATAAATCGCTGCTTTGAGAAAGCATTAAAAATGTTACAATATTTATAAGTTTTCATACTCAGTATGAAAACTCTTGTCTATAAAAGAGATTACGCAAAATTTGTACTCAGTTATATTTTTGCACTTTACAAATTACCTTTTTTTTTTTTTTTTTAAATTTCTTTATTTTACAAAAAAAATATAATACAATCATAACAAGTTACATTAGCAAACCGCTGTGGTTTATATTCATGTAACCATAACAATCTTGTTTAGGAGCGCGACAAATGCATATAAAAGTAGTTTTTTAGTTTGCTGTTTATATTGGTTGGCGTTAGGCAATCTAATATGTGATTTGGTAGACCATTTATTAGCCGCGGTAGCAAATACCTCAACGTTCTCTCGCCATATACGTTGTTTGCTCTTGTTGTACAGAGCCGGACTTGCGTTACCGCTCGGGTCTGTACTTCATGCTCTACTCGTTTTTTTAAGTCATCTCGAAAAAAGTGCTCGACTAGAAGACATTTATTAACTTTATCTGATACGGGCAATATTTTACAGTGTTTGAAAACTCCTTTTTCTTCATTTTTATATGAGTCGAGCACATTTCTCGAGACAACGTGTTTGAGGATTCGCATTTGGAGGTTATGTATTCGGCTGAGATACGTTGGATAAGTTCTCCCGTAGCTACTTAGACCGTAATTGATGACTGATTCGCAAAGCGCGTTGTAAAGTGAAAGTTTGGTTTTAAATGGGATACGCTTTTTGAGTATTGTTATTTGTGCCAAAAACTGTCGAAGTTTATCGCAGACGTATTCTATGTGTTGATTCCAATGCATATTTTTGTCTATAATTAATCCGAGATATTTTTGTTTATCGACTATTTGTATAGAAGGGCACTTGCACACTGTTGATTTGTGGAGACAAGCGTGATCGTGAGCCACCAATGCTATACCAGTAGCTTCTTTTATGGAATTGGATTGTATGATAAGTAGTTTTGTCTTTTCAATATTAAGTACTAGTTTAGCATCATGGCACCACTTTAGTATGTTGTTAAAATCTGATTGTAACCTTTCAATAGCTATATGAGGGTCCCTATCATCAGGCTGCATGGAAGAAATACACCTTTATACCATTTGCTGACCACGAATTATCTCATATTTCGGCCATACAGAAGCGTTGAGAACTTGGAGAAACTGATCGTGCTTGGCTACACAGAAGGCAAAAGACGTGACCGTTCATCAACCAGATGGATCAAGTGAAAGACTCATCGTCCTCAAAACTGTAGGAAGAGAAGTGCGGGACCGAAACCGAAAACAGATACTCCGCTCCTGATGTTTCCTTGCTAACCACGACGCTCTGATATGAGCTACCGGCCGAAGAGTGAGATGGAATCATTTATTAACAAAAATCCCCGCATATCGTAGCGTAAATTTATATTATATGTACTGTTTAATTATGTACAATTAATTGACAAAGAATTAGTCTAGCTATTCAAAGGGGGAACGCTGCCAGTATCTTCGGAACCTTGGCTAAAGGGACTCCTTTTAATAATATATTTTAGTTATTATATGTTAAGGTTAGTTATTTATTTCAATGTATTTATTTAAGTTACTTACAATATGTATTTTAATCTGATACAACAATATTAAGTGTTAAAATAAGTATATTAAAGTATCTTACTTTATCAGCCATTCTCGTCATGATAACAGCAGTGGCCTCGGTGTCAAACTGCGGTCTTCCAGCTCGACCGACCATTTGGAGGATTGTGCTTATACTGTACTCCTATAAGATTATAGTCTGCTACAGTTTATTAGGATTATATAGTAAAACTAGCTGATCCGGCAAACGTCGTTTTGCCATGTATATAATTTATAATAAAAATAGGGGTTAATCGTAGAGGGATGAAAATTAGGGGTTGTATGTATTTTTTAATGCTGTATCATAAAAAATTAAATATAAAAATAAAACAATAAAAATTTATCTAAAAATAAAAAAATAAATTAGAGGTGGACTACCCTTAACATTTAGGGGGATGAAAAATAGATGTTGTCCGATTCACAGACATACCCAATATGTACACAAAATTTCATGAGAATCGGAGTTTCGGAGGAGTTTAACCACAAACACCGCGACACGAGAATTTTATATATTAGATTGTGATTATAAAAGGAGTTATATAAAGGTGTCCCATAAAGCAACGTCAATGTTGATAGGGCAGGTAGTGAAAATTAATAAAAAAGTCACATATTTTAAGCATATTGTCATTCAAAAAAGTAAATGAATTTTACGCAACCTTTGATGGTCTTACTATTATTAGCGAATTCGGCTTGAATATTAACACCATGTAGATTAAATGAGTATGGTGTAAAATATTTTTTTTTTCAATATAATAAAATTGTTGGTATTTTTAATAAATTTTGCTTATTACGGCTGCTAATCGAGGAATGTAAATAATTGCCATCGATTTCATTAATCGAAATCGATTTATGTATGAATTAAATTATTTATGTCCATCAATCAATTTTTGTTAGTAAAAAACTAAAAAAAACTGTAAAAGTAACTTTGTAAAGATATTTTCTAATTTGGTACGTAAATGTATTAGAAGAGGAGCGTTTACTTCTTATATCGCAATTGCGTATCAGCTATCAGCGCACAATTATAAATATTTTATAATTATTATATCATTTTGGAAATTTTATATGCTCTTAGTATTAATTATTAAATAAAAAACATAGCAATCTTGTAGTTCACGTAAATAATATTTGTTCTAATATTTTATAACCGTATAAAAGGCTTAATGAGATAAAAAGTGACCCTTATGTAAATACATAGGATAAAAGATTAAAAAGCCTACCTGATATGCTCCATTCATGTATTGTTGTGTATTTTTTATGATCACCAAGTGAGCTGGTAGATTGACGCCCATTGCTGAAAAAGTTCTATAGATAATAATATACATAATTGCTAACTGGCAAGTGTGCTGTTTGGTAACTTTCACACATAACATCAAAATTGATTAACTGACAGTAAACTATAGAGAAATAAACTATAAATAAAATTGTATGAAAATGTTAAGGAAATTAAATGTAATTTTTTTCGTTCCATGTACAAATATTGCTACGTATTAATTTTTTTAAAACAAACCAATTAATAAAACATATTCCACCAGCAGTCAAAGATAGAACTAAAATTATAGAAGTATATAGTTTCCACTTTGGACCTGATATTGCTCGGCGGTCAGATATTGCTCCTTCGTCGCCAATTGGTAATGATGAGGCGGTTTAAGTTCAAAGAATTAGTTATACAATAAAAAAAATCTTATAATAAAAAAAAATTGGATATATTTTATTATTTATATATTTATGTAAGGATAAATCACAATGCAAATCAATAGCACTAAGACTACAACTGTAGTATAATCTTGAACTTTATTTAAACCTACAATCTTTCTTGGAACTTTTATATACAGTTAAGAAGATGATGAGCTTTCTGTGCCTGGGACAGTTAGTTGATTTTGTCTAAGGCATGCTTTCCTCACGATGTTTTTCTTCACCGTATAAGCAAGCGCTAAAACCGCACAGATGAAGTCAAGTTCATTGGTGCACAGCCATTTTAAACGCATGTAGGAGTATGGTGGGAAAAGACTGAGCAAGATTACTTGTCTATGAAAATGATCAACATGCATAATTGTGATTGCCCTAACATAAGGTAAAGGATTGTAAACAAGAAGCACGTCAACATCACAAATATATATATCTTGTGAGAAATTCTCCATAACTCTGGTTAAATCCTTTTTGAAAACTTTCAACAGGATATCCTGTTATAGAAGATTAAGGTGAAAGGTATCACGTGAAGGAATTTCAAAATACGGAACAGCAACTAGGAATCATATAATCTAAGTTCTGACGAACGTTTTCAGATTCAAGTGCGATATGTTCAGATATAAGGTTTGTAGGTCTATCTGATCAAGTTTCTTTACTAGCTTTAGCTTTGTCCGCATTTAGTGTGTTTTTTGCGACCTCATCCGTTATATTTCTGTCAATTTACATAAAACTATGTTTATTATGCACCTTTACCAGAAATCTACTTGGAAGTTTTTGAGTTCACCTTCATACATGCAGACGGGTGCGGCCGGGGTTATATAATATGTAAGGATATACAGGGTGTGACGTAATGCATAATATGGAACCTAGAGGATGTTGTGGTGGTTCCGATAAATACCAGATTCGGGGAAGCATGCATTAGGAAATCTTTCCCGATACAGTGCTGCAGCTCGATTGGCGCTACCAAAATACTAACAGTAGAATAAATACATTTATTTGAGCATAGTAAGAACTAGTATATAGCTAATACATTGCTGCTAATAGAAAATCCAAATCACGAAGTCATTAAAGTCCTGGATAACGGCACAAATCGATGAATTGAGTTGCTTGTTTTATTGACATAACTCATCTCGAAATCTCAATGAAATAGACATGTTTTAACACCACAATAGGTTGAACTCAGGAGAAAAATAACAAATATATGAAATTTTTGTTGTTTAAAAAAACATGGATGGGTCCAGAAAATCAATACAATTGATAGCGCATCTACCCAAGCATACTATCCAAAACACAAATTAAAAAATGTGTGCGTGTACTAGGTGTACACACGTAAGAAGTGAAACTTCTTTATGACCTTATTTTTCGAAAAATGATCTACTATATGCAATTGGTTAAATAAAGTTAAATTAGATAAAGTTTTACAAAAGGCTTTTATTATCATAGACATGAATACAAATATAATTGTTTCATTTTACCTTATTACTACTAAGATTATTACAGAATTTCATTAATTGTAATAGAATTATTACTATCATTGTTATCGTTATTATATATTTTTGTTATTAATGGCTTCGAATCTCTTCGGATCAACCGTGGTAGAGACAAGAAAAATAAGGCGCGTAACCGAAAATGGTGACGATTTGCTACAAAATTTCTCCCATACGTAGTTAAAGAAGTTTCACTTTATAAAGTTTTGGCACCAAAAAGGGTGTAATTTTTCGAAAACGGGATAGCAAAAGCCTGAGCAACACACATCAGAAATAACAAAAACTACTTGGGCCAATTTCAAAAATTATTTCACCATTAGAATACTACATCGCTAAGAGTCTATGTGTATTTTCAAAATATTTTAAAAACTCCAGTTCTATAAAGACAAGCTTAATATAATAAGGTTCCCTCACCTAAAGTAGTTGTCGTAATGAGAATTGGCAAATCCTTATTTCTAAATGCATTTTCTATATTGACCCTCTCCTCATACAAAAGTCCCGCATGATGACAACCAACTCCGGATAAAATAAGTGACTGCGGAAATTTTGTTAGCAAATTTTATTCACAATTTTAAACGCCTTTATTTTACACCTTAGTTATTGGCAGCTAGATTTAGAAGGTATTTTCAGGAATGTTATACGGTATATTATATGTGAACCGTTATTAACTTTTTATTTTTGAAGTTATACTTCTTTAGGCGCGTTATGAAAAATTGATGAGAGTGAAATTTTACGATGCGCGCGCACCGTGACACAAAATTAACAGAATTAAGTTGCCCACGGAAGATGCTACGGCATTGGACATAATTAAAAAACAACATTCGAATAATAATAGAATTTATGTTACACTTAATGAGATAATAATAATAAATATTTATTTATTTAATGTTTCAAATGTAAACTGAAATTTATTGACTATAATGACTCCTTTTCCCGTGTTTGATTATTTAATTGTAATTAATTATTTGCATGCAATCAAAAACTATTTTTAATAATGCCAAAGAAGTATAACTTCTTACGCGTGTACATAAGTACACGCACCCTTTTTTTAATATTTTTTTTTATGTAACAGGAGGCAAATGGGCAGAAGGCTCAACTGATGTTAAGTGATACCGCCGCCTATGGACACTCACATTGCCAGAAGGCCCGTAAGTGGGTTGCCGGCCTTTTAAGAATTGATGGATCTTTCTTAACGGATGAAACGCGAGTACAATAAGGCAAACCACTTCAAGCCTTTTCTGCGAGTGGTACTGGGCCGATTGTGCCTGTCCATTTGACAAGCATGGGACTAGGAATAACTTAACACTAATTCAACTTAAAATTCTAAATTTCTCTAAAACAGTTAATACATAATTCTAGATACACTGAATATTAGTATTACTTTGGCAAGAACCTATTGACGTACAACTTAGAAGTCCTGTAATTCCCAGCAAAAATCACTGGATACTCACAAACAAAATTGAAATTATTAAATTTAAACGAAAACCATTAAAGTTAGGGGTCTACACACACGTGTTCATGATTAGGACAATAATGCATTCTAAACTAATGTCTAATTTATAAAAATATTTAAATACTTGTATTTTTTTAGTCTTAATAGTCGAAGCTAGAGCCGCAAGTCTCGCCCTCTGTTCGTTAGTGAATCCGACCGTGATCTCACGGGATAATGTTTCAGCGGTCAGCGCTACGCTCTTGCGGGTGTTGCAGAATATCTGTTACCGGTTTTTATACAATGTACTTTAAGTTTAACAGTGTTGGCCTAGTGGCTTCAGCGTGCGACTCTCATACCTGAGGTCGTAGGTTCGATCCCCGGCTGTGCACCTATGGACTTACTTTGTATGTGCACATTTAACATTTGCTCGAACGGTGAAGGAAAACATCGTGAGGAAACCGACATGTCTTAGACCCAAAAAGTCGACGGTGTGTGTCAGGTACTGGAGGCTGATAACCTATTTGCCTATTAGATTTAGAAATGATCATGAAACAGATTCAGAAATTCCAATTTTTATTTTTTATTTTAAGTTTATTCCGAAATTTTTAAATCAAACATCTACTTTCGGTTAAAACGACAAAACATTTGTAAAAGACGATAACCAAAAAAAACCACTAGCGCTTTAGGTCTGGGCCTCATTATTTTGTATCTATTTCGTGATCATTTGTTTTCTTATAGGCAAAAGCAGGTGATCAGCCTTCTTGCTTGATACACGCCGTCGGATTTTTGGGTCTAAGGCCGGTTTCCTCACAATGTGGTCCAACCAGCGAGTGATAAAAGCGCACATAGACAGAGGTCTATTAGTGCATAGATACGAACCTACGGCCTCAGTTATGAGATTTGCACGCTGCAGTCACTCAATATGCTAACACTGCTCTAAGACGAACATTTGGAAGTTAGCTCCAAAATATCGTTTGAATTTTCTAACGAAGTATGCGTTTAAAAGAAAATTTGTTAAATTAAGACCATATACCATATATATACAATATAAACCAAATGTCTGGTATTGGATTCGAATCTAAGCCATATTGTTATTATTTTTAATGAATTAGTAAAATATATGCAAAAACGGCTATACTGAGGAGTTACGAAGCTTTGCATACCTTATATGCGAGTGCCAAATTATAATATAGATAAATTAAAGATGAAAAAAGTTAGAAATTGTATGTGTATTCTTACGTAATTTAAAGAGCAAAATCGAACTGCACCAACACATACTCCTATGACCTCAAATTACTGATCCTATTAAACTATTATCATATCTCTTTAAAAAAACGATTTAAACGAAAAAGGGCATACCAAAGTGGGTTTTCCGTTATGATATTTTTGTATGATTGGCCATAGTTTGTAATTAAGAATAATATCGAACTTGAATATGCTTGAGCCTTCAGCGCAAGGATATCCTTCGACCACTAGGTTCAACTTTACTGGTCGACATTCGTCACCAAATCTAAAATTTTGAATTGGTTAGCTTGGCGAGATTTTAAACAGCTCATTATCTTTTTCACCACTAATTAAGTCACGACTTAACTTAGGATGAGATACAAAAACTAGACTTTTGTCGCGCCAACTATGACTTCTGTATGTGAACATCTAATACACTTTAAAGTTCGGGAGTCAGCAGTAATTTTTTTTATGTTGGGCAAATGGGATGTTAATTGATTCCGCCGCCTGCACACTCGCACTGCCAGGCAAGCACGCTGCCGGCCTTAATGGTACTTACGCTCTTTTCTTGAAGGACCCTAAGTCGAATTGATTAAGAAATACTTCAGTGGGCAGCTGGTTCCACATACTGGTGCGCGCAGAAATTGCCTTAAGAAACGCTCAGTTGTGGAACGACGGATGTTTTTTGTATATTTATTATTATAACATATTAAATATATGTACGTAAGCTGCGAAGTGCCTAGGAAACTTCTGAGTTCTTGAAGGTGCTACACTGGCTTAATTACCCAGGACTCAACGCACAACAGACCAAATAGGCCCCTAAGTGCGGAGACTAAGTCCGCCATCATAACAATAAATTAATATATTTGCACAGTTAGAACTACACACATGTCTCTTTCCATCACAACGTAAAGATAATTCGTTTATAGTGGTAAGAAAGAAGTAACTAAATTAAACTATTTATTTTGAAGAATAATAATCCATATTTACATGCAATTGGTTTCTGTTGGTTTCTGTCGAAAAACAAACAAAACAAATCATATACAATATGATTAAAATGATTGAGGCTTATTTATAAGTAAGTAATACGTACTTGTAAAATACAGCCGGTTGTTCCAGGGTGCCGAGCCAAGTAGCGACATCTTCTGGGTTACTGACAGTAGCTGATACGGCTATAAAACGTATTTTAGGAGCTGGTGATTCTACAGTATCTACTATATTTTTGTACTGCCTTTGCAGTTTCTCTATACGATGAGCTGCTTTAGCTGAAGACTGAAAGTTAGAAATGAGAGAAATATTCAGATGTAAGTTGAGCTCCAGTGATGGACTATATAATATTAGTTATTTCGTTGACATGCAAAGTTGTTGAAGCAATTGAATCAAGTTAATAAAAAATAAATCAGTTGCGCTACAACCTCTTTAGGCCTTTAGGCCTCTTGGCCTCAGATTTCTAAATCTGTTTCATGATTTTTTAAATAATAGGCAAGTAGGTGATCCTCCTCCAGTGCCTGACACACGTCGTCGACTTTTTGGCTCTATGTCATCGGTTTCCTCACGATGTTTTACAAAGTTCGAGCAAATGTTAAATGCGCTCATAGAAAGAAAGTCCATTGGTACACAGCCGGGGATCGAACCTACGACCTCAGGTATGAGAGTCGCACGCTGAAGCTATTAGGCCAACACTGCTCAATCAAGTTAATATGGTTTCATATTTAAAAACAATATTGTCTTGTATTATTATTATTATTATTACTATATGTATGTATATTTTTAAATTCACAATTGTCTATTACAGCGGAGGAATCCTGACCAATACCTACATAAAAGGTAAAATGTTATTTTAGTGTAATTAAGTGTAATTTTTAGTCATATTTTCTTTTTTTTAGGCAAGGCTTTATAGGAAAAAGGCAAGCCGGTTTCCTAACGATGTTTTCCTTCACCATTCGAGCGAATATTAAATGCACATTGGTGCACAGCCGTGGATCGCACCTACGACTTTAGGGCTGAGAGTCGCACGCTGAAGCCACTAAGCCAGCACCGCTCATTATTTTTAGTTTTCTTTTATTTCATTTTTAATATGTAGATTAAGATTGTAAATAATTTACGTTGTGTTAAATATATGAATGTTACTTCTTACTTCAATGGTTTTCATTCGACTAACGACGGCTTCGAGAACGGGTCCTCGAACTTCATCATTAAGGATATGTACTTCATCAATGAGAAATAGTTTTATAACTTCAACTAAATTTGTATGGTCCTTCCAACGACGCGTAAGCATATCCCATTTCTCCGGGGTCGTTATTATTATTCTATAATAACGTTCAAACTCAATCTCAAAATAACTTTATTCATATAGCTAAGTAAACTTACGAACGTCAAAAGAAGATGTTAAATTAATTCAAAATTTACATTTACTACCAGTTCGCAAGAGCGTAGAGCTGGCAAGAAACTCTCCGCCACTCTTTTTAATCGCTATTATTGTTTTTTAGGAGGAGTATGGGAACGAATATTGTGACACGAGAATTTTATATATTAGATAATAAATTTTCCACTGGGACTGCTTATATAATAAATAAGAAACTTTTTATAGATTTTTGTATTCGGGAAATGCCGGTTACATCACGATGTTTTCCTTCACCGTACGACCGAATGTTAGATGCGAACTTGGATAATCCATTGGTGCCCAGCCGAGGATCGAACAAACGACCTCAGGAATGACAGTCGCATGCTGAAGCCATTTAGCTAACACTGCTTTTTACCGCCTATATTGTACACCGATCGTTCTATTCTTCGGTTGAAAATTAAAGACAAAGTACGAAACAGTATCATGCGACGCCTTACAAACATAATAGAGATCGTATCACATTTAAAAAAGTTAAAGTGGAATGGGCCGGTCACATTGCCCACCTTTGTGATGATCGATGGGTCAAAACTAACTAACTAACTTGGAATGGCGCAGGGGGGAAAAAGAGAGGTCGCCCACTAGAAACCTGAGAAGATGTAATAAGCAGATAGCTGAGAAATTGGAAAATAGTAGCGAAGATTGAAGATTACTTCGGCCCTCACTCCGTCGGAGGTCGTATACTAATATTAAATATATACTATTTTTATTTTATTTATTTTATTAGATACCTAGAGCAAATTAATTATTACAGCAATTAAAATACCTATATGGCTTCAATTGTGGAAAGTCAACATCTGTATCACCAGTAACTTCTATACACAATAATCCAAGCTTCGTAAACTTTGGATACCATTCTGTTAATCGTTCCGTACATAGCGACTTTACTGGAGCCACTAAAATTTTAATTACTATTGGACTCTACGGCTAACTTCTACCAATGGCGCTACAACCTTTTAAGGCAAGTAGGCGATCAGCGGAGGTTTGGTCAAAGCACCAAGTCATTATTTAGAAACGCGGCATCCAAAATCCATCGACTTCTTTTGTTTAAGGCATTCCGATTTCCTCACGATGTTTTCCTTCACCATACGAGTGTTGTGCGCAAATAGACAGAAAGTTGGTGCACAGCTGGGGCTCGAACCTACGACCCTAAGGATAAAACACTATTTGGATAATTACACTGTTCTATCTCTATTAAGACTGGCCGTGTTCTTTTACTCTTGAAACCGTTGTAAATTGTCTGCTCCTCGTCTGAGTTTCTCCCTTCTCTCTCATGGGATTGTTATAACTTAACTACTTGTTAGAAAAATTGCATTATTTTTAATTTTGGCCCCACACGGTAATTATAAGCAAACTTTTGTGCATTTGAACATTTATAGGTACACAAATTGTCAAAAAAGATTTAGTCATGCACACACTATATAAGGTGTGAACTGTAAACTTTTTGATTTTACCTACTGTAAAAAGAATTTTATGACTTACTGTAAATTATTTTAAAATCCTGATTAATTTTCTTCTCCTCAATTTCCATTAGTAATTGAACTATGGCCATTTCAAATAAAAGAGTTTTACCTGATCCAGTTGGAGCGCAAATCACCAATGACTTATCTAAAAGGAAATTAGTATAACAGTTTTCAACTATTTAGGGCAATCACATAAAATACTATAAATTTAACTTACCTGAATATAAAGCATCGTCAATAATTCTAGACTGCACTAAATTAAAATAAGGATATTTAAAAACTTCTCGATATTTTTCATCTGAAATTTTTAAATTATTTTAAGATTTATTTACCTAAAGTCATTTAAATTGTAAAAATAAAAAAGGATATATATTATTATACCAATCTCCTCAATACTTCGAAGGTGTCCCTTTTGCCCCGTACCGCGCCTGGGTCTTTTAGGGCTATTTAAGTTAATAGCTATTCCGTCCTGTGAGTCTATACTTGTAACTTCTACATTGTTTGATGAGGGTAATGAAAGAGGTTGCGAGTCAGTTATTTCGTCGTCGTCTATAACGTTGGTAAAGTTAGACCTTTAAGATAATAGGAATTACAATATAAACATATTTTGTAGCTCGCCTTTATGATTAGCATTATAAATATTATATAAGCCCGCGGCTTAACTCGAGTTATTATGAATTATAATTTACGACTTATTCTTATACGTAAAAGATAAGAAAGAGTGCGACGGTGGGACTTGATAAATTTTAAATAGATAGAAGAAATAGAACAGAAGATTTTTACTTACAATTGGTTTCTTTTCATCTTTGTTGTTTAATATTTAGGCGCCAAAAGTTCTGAATATAGTCCTTTTCATGAAAGAAGTCCCCCAGACGCGGCGCTGCAATCGCATGACGTAATGTTGCCATTTATGAGTAAACATTTTACCTATTTTATTTACATTTAGCAGATGTAATTTATCAAATAATATTATTTTCTGCATACTTCGAAACAATGTTTCTGTTATGTAAAAAGTACATTTTTATTTACTTATATTAGCGGTGTTCTACCTACTTACAGGGAAGAGATGAGAAAATAGGGTAATAGAAAAGCAATACAATTTTTTATTCAGAGTTTTATTGCATAATTGTTGGTATACAATTTTTTTCAAAATACACGCCGCTATTATACCTTCGTTTATAATTCTTGTTACAGTTTTCTCTGACACACCTGCAATTAAATTATGAACAATTAAAAATAATAGTAACTTTATGTTTATAATGCTTATGTAATATGTAATAAGTATATGTTTTAATTTCAGTTACCTAGTTTCATCACGTTATGTATTTATTCAATTTTGTCGCAAAAACGAATTTATATCATAAAAGCCCCATCAATACAGCAAAAAATTATTAAATGGCAACTCTAAAAAGTACCCGTTATGGCGCCAACTCTCTTCCGAACATTGTTTAGTGGTATTAAAACACCTTGATTCTTATGTTCCGCTTCACAGAACTCTTTCACCTTTAATATCATTTCTCGAGCCGAACTTTTTACAACTTTTGGCATTGTAATCAATCTTTAAAATATACTAAGCTAGTTAAAAATTCACAAAAATCTACCACAACAAACGAACTTGATAACATCGACGAATGACAACATTGCCGACCTGTCAAATTTAGTTCCAAAAATCACCGCGGGACTTCTTTCATGAAAAGCACTATACCAATATAATTTGTTACGGATTTTTTTTTTGGAGTTTATGGCCTGGTATCTAGACCTTTAGGCCAAAATTTTTTATGGATCATATTAGAATACAGAGAAAAAAAAACGAATCCATAAGCCATAGATATTTCAATTTAAATATATTCCTGTGCAAGTGCGTAAAATACTTTTGGAGATGATTCCTGTATTTTATTTTGTAGTCATTGTTGATTAAAATGTTTGAAAAAGACCTCAGGTTTGTTTATATATTAAAAAGTTAAAATGCGCGTGTTGTTTTATTATATATAAATTGGCAATACCATAGTTCCGTCAGTTGTCACTTGTCATTCGAATTTTGTTATATTTGTTTTTGAAGTACTTTGACACAATAATATGATATTTTTCCTCAACGTTTGAAATGATGAAAAGGTATTTAGAAATTACCACAAATTGAATTCACTGTACTTTTTAGATGGTTGCAAAATAGTTACAAAGAAATTCGTAATTTATTCACACTTCATGCTCAAGATGTAAGTATTGTTACCATTTATGAAAAGTTCATAAAAACATTTGGATGAAACGTGGTATTTACGTGATGATTAATTTGCTTTAAGGAACTCAATTAAAGACCAGGATAATGCTGACACAATTAGTATCGACACATTGGCTCTGGAAGAGATTCTTGAAGACGAAAGGGCTCAGGAAATATCAGAATTGAATAGTTTAAGTGACAAAGTGTGCTATCTTCACACAAACCTGTTGTACTATAGAAACCCTAAGTCTAAGATGGGTTCAACATGTTACGAAGCATGGAGGACACTTGTGAAAAAAGTGGGTGGTTCACCTAATACATGGAAAGATTTGGGATATGCTTTAGGCGTCAATCAAGGAGACTTAGATGTAAGTATTTAAAAGGGTTATTCTTTTTATAACCACTCTAACGGATTTGAATTATAACAAATTAATTATTTTTAAAGATAATGTTGTGATATCTTAGTTATTACGAGCTTCAATTTTAAAGCCTTTATTTTAACTAATACAAGAGAAAGTTTACAAAATATAAATGTATATTATTAGTTTAAAATTAGTTAAAATAAATTACTAACTTAACACTCTTTAAATCAGTTCTCCCACAGTTGTATGCTAAAACTAAGGTTTATTAAAGATAAATTAGTGTAATTCATACATTTTGCTAATAAGAAATAGGTTCTTGTAAAATATAGGCTGAGTAATCTTCACAAACTCTTAAGAAAAGTATAAAAGACACATCAAGTGGACTTAAATAAATTAATCTTTATTTTGTATTTGACTTTAGAATATTATTTTTCAGTACATATCACATTCTGTTAAAGATGATCCAGCTGACATAATTCTCAAAGTCTACATGCAAAGTGAATCTGCAACACTAGATAAAGTGTTAGATGCATTAATAAAAATGAAGAGATATGATATACTAAAAGCAGTTGAAGATCCATTGTGTAATTTGGCACAGTGTTTTGTAAAAGATGATAGTGGATATCAAAGTAATAGTGATACTGGAAAAAGAGAAATAATTAGCTTAACAAAAAATGTTCCTAATGATTTGCCACCAGCTTTAAGCAAGAAATATGTTAAAAATGCTGATAAGCCAAAACAACCATCTCTCAAGCCTTCAACGAAGGCTGATGTAAATAAAAGAAGTACTGTAGAGGCAACATTATTTCTTACATATACAGAAGATGGTTTAGATACAGCCATTAATATTCAACATTATGTTAATAACTGGGATGAGTTTTCTGGAATTACAGTATTAACATTAAATGGTAAACGAGAAGAGGTTGTTCAAAATCCAGAAAAGTTTATAAGAGAGTATTTTGAAAAGGTATATTATGAATCTTTTTTTTTCATTCTTTCATGTCAATGGCTTTTCAGTTACTACTTAGGAAGCCGTTATGGTAAGTTTCAGAAACAAGACAGTACTAAATCTGACTGACTCCCTATAGGGATGGTGGACTCATTTTCCGCACTTAGACTCATAATTGGTCCGTTGTGCAGTAAGTCCTGGCAAATTTAGCCAGCCTAGCTCCTTCCAGAAGCACAGAAGTCTCCTGGGCACTTCACAGGGTTCATGGAGCGCTCCCTATAAGGAATTCATTTATTACATTTGGGAGCCTAAGTTGCACTATGTCTTGTTTCTGAAACTCCCACCTTCTATTTGTAGCCATAGTCTGAATATATTAGCTAGTTTTAGGACTTCATTCCTATTATTATACTTTTTTTTTGTTGCAGGCTCACTTTATAGTTCCGATTATAACAACAGGGTATTTAAGTAGAATTAAATCATACACTCCTTTGGAACCAACTACTGATGATAATTTAGATTTTAAATATGTGAACTTTATATACAATTTAATAGTAAATTATTATATACATGCCTCAGGGTGTATCAATGAAAAAGTAAGGAGTGTTCTGCCACAGAATGTTAATGTTGATGTATTGAGAGACATATCTATGTATCCAGACTTAATGCCTTGGACTTATGAAACTAATTTTGATGAACACTTTAAGGCATTTTTAAAAAACCTCTTTGTAAGATGAGAATTTGTATACTCATTTGTTCAACAATATAAGCTTTAAAAATAGCTAAGGTTCCGTCTTCCTGTGATAGAAAGGTGTAAGTGACATCCTTGGCAGTTATAATATATTATAGATACATATTAAAAACAATATTATTTTATTTTGTCTTTATTTGTATAATTGATATCTTAAAAAACAAGTCAATTCCTAAAACACAAAATTCCTTAGTACAACAGCATTAGACCATTGACAACTTAATGCATTTTAAGTTAAGAGTACACCAAGTTAATGAAAAATGTGGTAAGTAATAAATAGCATTTTTGACAACTTAAAAAAATCAACTTTGGTTGTAACTTAAAGCAATCTATTGTGAAGAAAAATTGTATTACTTAGAGAAAATATGAAAACCAGGTACAAAAGAAACTAAATATATTAACTCTATTTTGTGATAGATTCAGAGAAGATTATTCAGTCTTTGTTTCTTCAATGCTCTCCTGTGTTTCATCTGCTGCTTCATCAGCTGTACTGATATCGTTCACATCAATGCCAGTGTCATTATTGCTACCGTTAGCAAGCTCTTCCTGCAATAAAATATTTTGAAAGTGATTTAACATAGTAGTTGCGATAGAAGATATGATCCAAATAGAAATGCAATAGTAAAAAACCAGTACCTTTATAACTTCAACAAAGCTATTGGCTTCTTCCAACATCTTTATATATTGAGAGTTTTCTTCTTTCAAGTCATCAATAATTTTTCTTAACTTCTCATTTTCATCTAAAGCTTCATGTAATGCTTGTCTACCAAAAAATTAAATTATATAATTTAACTGCTATTGTTCACAAGAAATATTGTTTAAATATAAAGGATTTGCATTGCTGTAGCAATGTAAAATGTCAATAAGGTTAAAATCCAATATCAAAACTTAATAGGACTAGTTAGTTTGTATATAAATAGCAATTGGTATTAAATTTATTTTATTACTTAACCATGGAACCTATATAAATTTACTTACTGCCGCTTTTCTGCTAAAATTTCCCAATATTTTTCAGAAGCCCCATCAGGGTTAGTAAGATCATCCACAGATACTTTGTCTTTAATATCTACTTGCACCTCCTTAGTAGCAATATTCTTTCTTTTTACTTCTACATCTCTGAAAATAAATTTATTATTTTTATTACTGACTTGCCTAAAGAGAACTAAACCTTTTGAGATAATATACCTAGTTCAGTTCAGTAATTCACTACAAATATAAGTACATGTGCGGTATCTCAGACACACCAACATAGTATCAAAACATTATTAAACATTAAGACTGTTAATGAAGATTTACCTTAGTTTAAGCTATATTCTAGTATTGTAAATTCAGTCAACATAATATTACTTCTTAGGCATAATTATTCAATAGGCTAGATTGTAATTCATGTAAAGATTACTCTCTTTTGTGAACTTTATGATGGAAAAAAAAATAGTGATGTCTTATACTAATGTGGAGGTTATATGGTTTGTTTTAAATGCACACATGTGACAGAAATCAGAGCGAAGTTATGAAGGTATACAAATATATTTCTCACATGAGGGTCTCTTGAGATAGTTGGTGTTTTAAATTTTTAGAAGGTCTTCCAACTAAATTTTCCGTGTCTGTAGCGGCATGCTGCAAAGTTTTAAAGGATCTTCTTGTTGTTCGCGGCATGATCTGTAACAGTTTACGAAATAAACTTGTTATAAATTATTCCACACAAAATGTAGGTATCATTGCAAAATCGCCATTAAAATTTCAATTGTTACAAAAGATTTGGTGTGTTAAAAACCCTCACAATAAATATTGAGACCTTAGTTATTGCTCACTGTTCCGGTAATCGGAGTTTGTTAACAAATTTAAATCCAGTTTACTCAGCATAAAATGCAAAACAAACTTTAAAAGAACACTGCGAAATAACAGAAATTGTTAAATGACTTATGACAGTTTACTCATTCGTCGCCAAATTGACAGTACAGCCTTGTTTTCCCGCCAAAAAGTAACGGCTGCGTTTGTTTTCTATATTATATTCTTATATAATATTATAGTCTATTCTAAAATAATTAAGGATTTTTCCTAAATTTGTTTACAATAAACTTGTAGTTATTTTTATATTGACAACTTTTTCTAACTGTATACTTAATACTTATAATATTTACAGACAAAGTTAACAAAAAATCGAATCTTAATTCAAAACAAAAATTCAATATGGTCTTGGTAAAATTTTAGTCTTATAGATTGAAATTAAAAATAAAAGTAAAAATACTATGAAATTGCGAGGACAACCACAATTCAGAAGTTCTGAGAAAATATAAATAATTTTATGTGAGATCATTTTTATTACTTCCTAAGACATGCTAAATGGAAGCAACTATAACATCGGCCTTTTACAACCCGGATTTAAGTTAGCACCGTCTTCGTTATTAAGTTCCAATAGTTTGTCTAGTAGTAGTAATCTCTATTAGTGTGTGTATTTTATTTGTTGCCTCATGTAAGTATTCGGTTACATTAACCCCTCAACCATAAGAAAATACAGGTCAAAGGAAAATCAGTTTAAACCATACTAGATTTCATTTAACACAAAAAACCAAAACAAAAGTAACAAAATGTAATGGTAATTGATACAGTCATCTACTAAACTTTCTAAAACTTTCAGCAGTGCTAAACACTATGTGTTATACAGGATGGCCAAAAAGTCGTGGATCAAACGCAAATAGGGGATAGATGAGGTCATCAGCTGATAAAAATTGTACTACGGGAGGTCTCTAAGCTCAACCCCTGCATAGTTATAATTTATTTTGTGTTTTATAATAAAATTGACTTTTTTTAGTAATTCTTATTAAAATTCGAAAAAAAATACATCCTGTATCTTTTACAAAATATCCACTAGATTGGTACTGATGAGTTCTTTTGTTAGACATACTATTTATAGTTGTTTATTGAGTGTATTGAAGATAATATTAAGTTATACGATATAATTTTTTTTCAAATCAAAACTTTTTGTTTACTTCGGACCCCACTGTGAAAAAAAAAATACTCTACCGAAAAGTGACCCTGTATTACAAGTTTTGGCGCATTTAATAGGGATTCTGAAATGGTATTACACATGGCCATAAGTCGCTCTAATATCTTTCTAGGAAGAATTACAAACAACGATTGTGAAATAATTGTATTAAAACAATTATTTCTCAATGGTTGAGAAACAAAACATTTTACAATAAATGCTCAAAATTTCTGCCTCTGACCATAATACTTAATCTGCACCATCTTATCAACCTCCTACGTAACCCTCCAACCATCTGTCCAATTTTTTTAATTTAGTCCGATTCACACAGCACTGGTCACAGGTAGGTAAATAATCTATCATAAGTCCGAATCGTTGTTGTTTTTTCGTCCTAGAAAGATATTAGAGAGACTCATGGCCATGTGTAATACCTTTTCAGAATCCATATTAAATGCGCCAAAACTTATAATACAGGGTCACTATTCGGTAGAGTATTTTTTTTTCACAGTGGGGTCCGAAGTAAACATAAAGTTTTGATTTGAAAAAAATTTATATCGTATAACTTAATATTATCTTCAATACACTCAATAAACAACTATAAATAGTATGTCTAACGCAAGAACTCATCAGTACCCATCTAGTGGATATTATGAAAAAGATACAGGATGTGTTTTTTTTCAAATTTTAATAAGAATTAGTAAAAAAAAATCAATTTTATTATAAAACACAAAATAAATTATAACTCTGCAGGGGTTGAGCTTAGAGACCTCCCGAAGAACAATTTTTTGCAGCTGATGACCTCATCTATCCCCTATTTGCGTTTGATCCACGACTTTTTGGCCACCCTGTATAAGCTAAGAACGAAGCGTCCTATGACCATTGATCATTTCCAATCAAATTCGTTTTGCATTTGTGGTTCACGCCTGGCGCAAAGTGAATTTGTCTGAGCCAAGCTTAGTCCGGACAGCACCCGTCATTTAACATACTCTGTGGCAGACAGTCTCAACGGTGTTATTGAGGTAGTGACTGGTGTAAATTGTAATATGTTCAATCATCAATGGTCATGCCTGCTCTATAACTTATGGACGTATGTTATCTTTAATCTTATCAATAATTGATCCGTGATCGAAAGCTAAATTGTTAAATGTTAGAAGTGGTTTGTGTAAAATTGCAAAATGAATACGCTGAAGTAAGTCCAATTTTATTCAGCATTATTAGTGATCTCAATTTTTAATATTATACATTAGGTAGGTAAAATGTTTCTAATGTTTACATATCTTTCAGGTTTTATTTTGTGACCTGGAACGTTGCAACTAAGTCTCCAAGTCAAGACCTTAATGCACTATTGGATTTTCCATCGCAGTTTAATAAACACAAACCATTACCAGATTTTTATGTTATTGGGTAAGTGACACCATTCTCAGTTTGAAAACAGTTTAATGATAATGGCCAAGTAATAAATTTTTAATTATGCTAGACTGCTTTTCTCATAACATTCAGTCTGTTAATATAAGATCTGCATCCAGGGGTGTAGGCGATATTTTATACATAGCTGTTTCAAGCCTATGTCATGTTAAATTTCTGTAAGGTGTCTGGAATGAAAGCCTCTTGGTTTAATTTTATTTTATTGTCTTAATAGTTAATATACATACTGAGCGTTTGTTTTGGCCTTCCCAAGTCTTTTATTTATTTTTCTTAAGTCCATATATTGAGTTTAAAACAATGCAAGTTTTACTTTCTTTTATATTTTTTATGTCATTCATCATAATTTTTGTTTTATTAAATAAACTTTCATAGTTTTCTTTTATCTTTAACCATGATTTCTCTCAAATAAGTTTCTATATAATTTGGAAATTTCATGTGTAATTTATCATCTAAAGTTCTGTGAAGATATGCAGTTGTGAAATTCTTTAGCTTCAAATTTAAATTTTCCATAGCTTATTCATATATAGACCCTATTTTTCTTAGTTTTACAAAGCGTGCATATGTTTCATTAAAATCAATTCCTGGACTCTGAGTAAATCCTCGAGCAACTAACTTAGCTTTTCGAGTTGATTGTTAGGACCTACTTTATGCTTTAAAATCATTTTATAATCAACTTGATCTAACTGTGGTCTATGATATTTCTTTCAAACAAATCTTTTACTTTTTTCTTTTGAGTATCATGTATTTCCGATATAGACTCTTCTGTACTTTCATTTACAAGGTTGTCATAAGTTTCATTTCAATTTTCAAAATACATTATGTCTGTAACCCTAACTGTAAATCTGTAAATCTCTGCTTATCACAACTTTAATGTATTCTGGTATATAAACTCTGTTTGCTTAAGAAGTTAGAGAGTGTCCTAGAAACAGGCCTTCTTTTGTATTTTCGGAAAAATTACCTTTATTCCTCTTTACATTCAGGTGTTTTACCCATCTACTTTTAAATGGTGTGAAACTTTTTAATACTTTTTTTGAATAACGATTACGTAAATAATTTACAGTCGCAATTGCTTCAGCCCATAATTTTAGTGGGGCGTTTAACCTTTGTCTAATACTCTAATAGGATTTTGTTTTTTCTCTCATTTATGCTGTTTTTTTGCTGTGAAAGTAGCGGTGAGTCTCCTCTTTTTTCCATTTGCAGATAAGAAATAATTTAAATATTACAAAAAATTTTGATACCCCAAAATTGATTGATTTCATTCTATTTTTACTTTTTACATCAGTATGCACTGTCTCTAAGATGTCGTTAGTATAAACATCTTCGTGTCTTCTAAAGTGTTATTTCGCATTTGTCTAATATTTCGTCATTTTATTCCGTGCATCATTTTGTTTTTCGTCATTAATTTTAAATGTTTCACATTAATATGACCCAATTTACGGTGCCTTTCCCATAGGTTATATATCTTTTATTTTGAGTTTTATTATTCGCGTTCTCAATTCTATTCTATATCCAACCCTTAATGTACTGCGCTTTTTGTCTGTAACATACGCTTTGTAATTTTTTAATGTAACTTTGTAACCCATATTTGTTATGATTCAAACTGAGAGCAGATTTGTTTGTGTACTTACACACACTTATAAGGTGTTTTTAAAAACGGGTTTTGTGTTTAATATGACTGAACGACGATCGTACTCTCGAAATGAAACTCGAAGTGGAGTTATAAATATTCCGTTTATTGGTGGAACGTCGAACCCTAAAACTACACGCTGGTAAAGGGACCGGACCAATATCTGGCTGCCAGCTTCGTTTACCAGCTTTCTAAACTATATTGATCGTTGTCCGTAACCGATACTCTACCTCGTCCTTTGATGTCACTTCTATACTTCTTTGAAGCCAACTGTGGTGACCCATTTTCAGTCGTAATTGAAGAGAACACAGCTTTGTCCACCACACATGTGTGATGAACATCCACTGTCTCAGCACCACAGTAACTTTTTAATAGTGTATGCTTGAGCGATAGAAAGACTTGCAAATATTGATGTGCGTTTGTTTTTGTTCGATTTATCTTTATTGATGTTTTCTTATTTCAGCAAACTCCTAATGTGTGTCCTTTCTTATTACCGTTTTTATAGTATTAAACGTTACGCTTACTAAGCTTCATAAGTAGTGGTTTATTCTTCTTGATTTCTTGCCTCAAATTCTTTGAAAATCTTCACGTTTAAGAACTCAGACGAAGATCCATGAACCTGGCTTGTTTTCAACTTATCCCAAACTTCTTTTAATGTTTGGCAATTTTTATGATATCAATAAGAATGACTCGGCTTTGGCCTTCCCATGTTCTGTATTAAATTTCCACATGGTGGATACATCTTTTGGTAGTATTATTTTTTCAAACTCTCTACTACCAATTTGTTAGAATTAATTTATTACACGTTTAGGTAAAAATTTATTGACTCGAAAAGTGAATGTGTTTATTTCGAATGTGACTATGTCAATAAGATTTTACTTTTTATATATGCAAATACAATATAATATCATAGCTATAAAGGTCGAAAGCATCGTGCCAGCAGTTATCAGCTACCAACATTATACATATAATAATAGTACATTAATAATAAAACAATTTTTTTACCGGATTGAAGTTATGTATTTACAATTATTTTTCATAATTTAAAATTAAACCGACGTATCTGTTTATCGTGATATGCCGATGTTATGGAAAATAAAATCAAAAGATTATATGGACAAGAACAAGAGAATTTATCACTTAATTTCAACCATTCTCGACTCCATCGTCTTCTTTTTTTTTTCTTGATACACAGTGCTAGAGTCAATGCCACAATGTGTCATCTGAATTACTCATTGTAAGCACTAAGCACGGCGACGTCACGTTACGAAAGGAGAAACCTGAATCTACTAGAAATTTAACAAATTTGTTTGATATTTGGTTTGATCGTCTAAGCTATTGTTTGATGAAAACGTGAAGTTTGACAAACAAATTTGTCAAGCAAAATTGATCGTTTACAGGGCACTTTACATTAATTAAATTTACTTTTCAGTGTTTTGTTTTAAACAATAAGAATTTCAAAATATCAGCTCAAAACTTCCTATAAACTGATTGTTAAACTTTATATTAGTATTGTTGATAATAACTTTTATTTATTTATTTACAATTCGTTGCAAATAAAAGAAACACAATACATAAAAATTATAAGGGATGCAACGGGCGGCCTTATCGCTAATAAGCGATCTCTTCCAGGCAACCCTAGAAAAGATAAAAACTAAAAAAAAAGAAACATGATGCGTGCGAGAAGTGCAGAATCCTTAATCTAAAATAATAAAAAAAAATATTAATAACAAACTAAAAACTTAAAAGCTAATCTTACAAATACATGAACAGCGAATAGGAAACATAGAAAAAAAGGAAACATAAGAATTATACAAGTCACGATTGATGAGGATAGGATTTCTTAACCTTAGTTAAGAAATGATTATACAGAAGAGTTTTAAAAGATGACAGAGAGGTAGCCAATCGTACGGAGTCAGGCAGCTTATTCCACAACTTAATGGCGGAGATCGTAAATGAATTGCCTAAGAAGGATGAAGTGTGGGATGGAATTTCCAATAAACATCTATTAGAAGACCTAATCATCTTTTAGGTCAATAGAAGGATTTTATCCTGAGATAAATTATTATATCGGCAATTTATTTTAGGTTACAAGAAGTAAAGTCACAACCGCAAAACATGGTCATGGACAGCATATTCACAGACCAATGGACGTCAACTTTTAATAAAATTCTGTGCAGACAAGGATTTGTTATCGCTAAAAGTATGCGGCTACAAGGCATCGTTATACTTGTTTATACACAAATGAAACATCTCACACGTCTAAGAGATATACAGGCTCAGTATACTAAGACTGGTTTTGGTGGATTATGGGTGAGTTGTTGTGAAATATGATATCCTAATTGCTGCGTAGCTCTTGAAACATGTATGAATCGCTATCTGAGCTGGATGAACACCATAATACATTATTATTAAATTCATCCATAAAGTAATTGGTTAATTTCTTAGTAAAATTATTAGTTGTGTTGTTATAAGTTCCAAAAATTAAGGTTAGTTTTCTAGTATTTGTATAGCCCAGTTAAAAGCCTCCTATATATTTTTCAATTTTTTTTTATTTTTCAAATACATACTAAAGTTTGTATTATTTGAAAATATATTATAATCTATATAAAAATAATTATAATGAATTCAGTGGAAATTGTAAAAAAAATTTGTTCATATTTTAATTTGTGCATTTTTATGGATTCAGTATCCATGAAGAGAAAGATATATTTTGTGGTTAAAACTAATATTTTGGAATATAGCTATCTAGCTAGATAATTAGACGTACAATGATAATTATTATTTATTAAGCTTTAAGCTAACTTTTACTCTTTACTTCTTATAGAATAAATTTACAAAGCGGTGGTCAAAGTTTATATTCATTCAACAAAAATATATCATACATTTTCCTTAACATTGTTACATTACAAAACTCCAGTTAATTTCATAGACCTTATCCAGGAATGTTTTTTAGATCTTTAAAATACCTAAAAGACTATACTAAAGTGATGGCTATTTCTACAAAAAAGTCTAACTGACTTAAACAAGTAAAGGCATTTTTAAAAACTATAAAAAAAAAACAATAAAAAAATCAAAATACGTTTATTCAATTTAGATGCGTCTTAGGGCATGCTTATGAATGTCAAAACGTTTACAAAATTCGCGAAAGAGCAAGACTACGCCATCCGCCAAAACTACCAGGAGGCCTTGTTCTGAGAAGAACGGGCAAGAAACGGGTATAAAGTGTAATAACAGTGTTTTGTTCCAAATATGTAGTTCGAATACTGTGTGAAAAGTTTAGGTGTATAATTCATTACAGTTTTATATAAATTTACTGAAATATGCTTTATTACTAAAGAGGATTATTTCTAGTAAATATAAAGTTATCTCAATTTTAGTGTGAATCAAGGAGGGACAAAAATTATTATCTTTATTAAATCTTCATTAAAATCTTTATTTATTTATATTACAGGGTAACAAAGGCGCTGTTAGTGTAAGATTTAATTTATATGGGTGCTCGTTTTGCCTCATAAACAGTCATTTGGCAGCCCACGAACATGCGCTGTCCGATAGAATCACTGCTTGCAATATTATTTTACAAGAACACACCTACGAACTCCAGGAGACATCAAATATTTTGTATCACGAGTGAGTATCATACATTAATGTTACTGTAATCTGGACGAATATGGCTCCCATTGTTTTAGGTCGATCTCATTGGTACAACCTTCTTTTGTTTATGATCAAAATGAAAGAGTGTCCTATCCTGATTAAGGCAATTCTTTTGCATAACAAAAAAAAAGGGTGCGTGTACTTATGTACGCGCGTAAGAAGTTATACTTCTTTGGCTTTCTTTATTTTTTTTAAATATTAAATAATTATTAATAAATATTTAACGTTAATAATTTAATAATATTTAATATTTAGTATATTATTCAATTATTAATTAATATTAATAATAATTATTATTTATTATTTTATTATATTATTCATTCAATTTAATAACTAGGTATGTTTCATAACCTTTTAACTAAGTAACAATAGGTCTTTGTGAAAAAGCATTGCTAAATTTCTTTGAAAAAATAATTAAAACTCCTTTATTTGTTTAAAAGGTGCTACAAAGGTCATTATGGTCATTCAAAATTCTTGGCATAGCTGCTAACTTCACGCATATTCTATTTCTTTTTACTTGTAGATTGTCTTATTCCAATCTCGCTCGCGCACGCTCGGCGCCCGGCTGGTTTAAAAACTTCATACTGATAATTTTGTGTCACGGTGCGCGCGCATCGTAAAATTTCACTCTCACCAATTTTTCATAACGCGCCTAAAGAAGTATAACTTCAAAAATAATATTATCATTTATAATCAAAATTAACGGAAGAATTCATTATCCATAATTCAAAGAAAAAGATAAGCTCCAGTTTTTGTCACTTTAGATTTGTTATTACTTAGAATTTAGATAACTTTATCGCCCAATTTTTACGTTTTCCTACTTCTTTATCTTTTTTTACCTTAAACAGAATCAATAACAGCTATCGTTTGTTACAATGACGTACAATCAAACGTTTGTTCATATAGGTAACTAAGTGTACGCTTATGAATTTCGGAACGTCAGACGAAATCTCCTTCAGAATCATTTAATTTTATTAAATCATGATTGTTTTACAAAATTTGTTAGCACCTGCAACCCTCATAATCATAGGTTAAAGTAGTTAACTATTTAAATACATCTTACGACGAAAATTCTAGACAAAACTAGATAAAGTCATACAATAAATATGTATCCTTAAATTATTTACTACTAGCGGACCCGACAGACGTTGTCCTGTCTTAACTATGAATATTGGTTTCGAATTGGTATAATTAACTAAAAAAATATTTCAGAATCAAAGTGTTTATTATTCTAATGCTTTATGATATACAACATTCTTTGTTTGTTTTTCTGGCGCGTATATAGATAGTTTTCTTGGTATTCCGATACGGGAACATATGTATTTTATCAATAAAATTATAGATTGTTTACTTGAATATGGTGTTATAAATAAGCGATAAATATTATATCAGTTCTTATCAATAATATATATACATATCATGATTGCATACAGTTATCTGTATTTACCTAAAGGTGTGTTGATAAAGTTTCTAGGAAGCACTGTAGATAACAATTTAAACAAAAATAGAATGATATGAAATATTTGTAAATGGACAAAAATTATATCGAAGGGACCACGGTCCTAACATACAACTCTCGCTTCATCTACTTTCAAGACATATTAAAAAAATTTGAAGTTACACATGCAAAATGATAATTTGGCGATCAGCACGGCGAATTAAAAAAAAAATATCAGGAAAATCTGTGGCAATCAAATGAACACATTATTAGTGCGACTATACATTTCGCTTTGTTAATTTTTACGGCAATAGCTAAAAAGTATTTTAATTTTGAATACAAGCATTTTTTGAGCTTCGTACTTTTTTAAATTTCGGAAATACATTACTAACTACAAAATAACTTATTTATTTCAAATTATATTCAGAGTTTTAGTTTGAGTTAGGAACTGTTCGTTAGTTGCTATATTAGTATAGTATAGCCTCAATCAAGGATATTTTTTGTGTACTAAATCAAAAAATACAATTTAAAAATTAAGTTTTCATTTAATTTTAAAATATTTGGATGTTCTCATATTCTTTTTCGGTACGTACATTAATAGTAGGTAGTAATAATAATAATTTGCCAAAACCAGTATACATCACAAACGCGCATCGCAGGATATCGATGTAGTATTTATTTATTAAAAGCTCACCACATCACGTAATGCTATATCTACAGTATCTTTTTAAAAATATATTACAATTATTGTAAACATAAATGTTCAAAAAAAAAAAAAAATATAAACATTACAATTCCAATTTTAAATTTGACTAGTAATTTTTTGTTATTGTTAAGCAAAACAGCCGATTAGGTATCAGTTAGGCACTTAACAATTCTTTGAATTAATGATAGTTATTTCTTTCCCTCCTTTCAGCTATGTATTTTGGGTAGGTGATCTTAATTTCCGTCTGGAATTCCCAGCTGAGATTAATCTCACACCAGAGGAAATAGTTGAACAATTGCAGAAAATAGAAAAAGACAAATACGAATCGCTATTAAAATACGATCAGCTGTTTGCGGTGAAGGACAGTGGTGAAGCGTTCTCGGAGTTTAGTGAGGGGGAGATTCGATTCCCGCCGACATATAAATATGCTATTAACACATATGAATATGATCTTAAGTAAGTATTACGTAATTGTTTCATCTTTTAATTATTGAACGGGAATATACAACTAGCTGCCCCAAACTTCGTATGTGATTTTCATTAGCCTACCTTTTTAGTACATACCATCATGGAATATTTTGATATGCTACCCCAGAGACTGTTCGGAATGAAAACTTTTTAGATTTTTCTTTGTATAAACCGCAGAGTTCAAGTTTTAATTAACAAATAAAAAATACGGGTTGATCGTAGAGGGGTTAAAATAAGGGTTGTATGTATTTTTTGTATGCTGTATCATAAAAAAATAATAACACAAACTTTTATCTAAAAAATAAATTAAAAATTTAGGGGTCCACTTTTAACATTGAGGGGATTGAAAGATAGATAGAAGATATATAGAGTTTTTCGTTATAGGGAGTGAATGTTGTATGGGTTAAACCAAACAAAAAATGTATCTATTTTTATAATATAGACAGTTTTCATATAACAAGTGACGTTATAAAGAGATTACACTGTATATAGGTTGTGATTATTTAGTAAACACTAGCAGCAAAATGTTTGTGTGTATATCCGATATATGTGTTTGTGTGTATAAGATACCGCCTAATTTATTTTTTCTTCCTCGCCTCGAAGAGATCGCATGTTAGCAATGAGGCCGCCCGTTGCTCTTGGTACATATAAAAGTTCTTTAATATTTTTCACACTGAGGCATGTGAGTCATTATTTATTTTAAAGAGATTTTAAATTAAAATTCCAAAAATTTTAGGAGAAAGCCGTCATGGACAGACCGAGTGTTATATATGGTGAATCCGAATAATTACGAAAATATAGTTTTGAGAGCGGATCTAATATCATATAATCACGTACCACATTACATGGTCAGTGACCATAAACCGGTGGTGGCACAATTTAATGTGAAGGTAAGTGAATTTTTTTTTGTTGTCTCTTTCATTTATTTTAAATTTGGCATAGAGTGACAAGGATGTAGAATTGAATTGCTTGAAAGATGTATTGTTGTTTTCATAATTTTCTGGCATAATAAATATATGCTTTAGGCATATTTTTGTATCAGTGCATGGATTTTGCAAATAATAACTAACAAGTTACAAATATGGGAGCCGAAGTTCGCTGATTGAGCTTTGTTATGTACATACCCTGACTTACACACAACACACAAAGATATACTTGTTTAAGTAGTATTTGATCTATTTTTTTAATGTTTGAACCTTTTTGTATGTATTGTGTATTTCATTGTTGAATTCATTTTTAGTTTTATAAATTTAAGTTAAGAATACTATACCGTAAGAATACTTTATGTGGTATTCTAAATACAGTAATGAATGAATGAACGAATAAACGTATGAATAAATATACATTTTTGTCCAACAATATTGTCGGGCAGTCAGAAACTTTTACATAATTCTGACATAAAAAATATGTGCCAACAACATGTAAGTTTAATAGTTAAATATAATTTAAGTTAGCTGTAAGAGTGAATGAATGAATGAATGAATGAACGAATAAACGAATGAATGAATAAATATTCATTTATTTGTCGAACTGTTTTATTTGGCAGTTTTAAAAAATTATGATCTGTATTGAATCTATTAGAATTTTAGTACAGTGACGTATTAGAAAAGAACAGTCTTATACTAAATACCTTCCCTTTTGTAAATGCACAGAATTGTTAGTTCATCATAGGATTTGCTATAAATACGTACACCGGTATGGTTTTACTTATCGAATCAAGTTTAAGTTACGTCATACAAATCAGATTAGTCTTCCAGCCCTTCTATAAATAATGCAAATACTTTAAGCGACATTGATGATATAGGTGGTATCATTATATTTATATTTATCATTTCCGCTCCAAAAATATGTGGATACCACATTATTAATCATCCGATTTCGATGTAAGTACTCCCATAAAACACGTTTGCTTTAACGGGAAAATATGACAATACAAATCAGATTAGATAGGAAATTTTTGAACAAATATACCGCTGTGGTGGTTTTAGTGTGCGACTCTCATCCTTGAGGTCGTAGGTTTGATCCCCGGATGCAACAATGGACATTTTGTCTATGTGCGCATTTAACATTCGCTCGAACGGTGAAGGAACACATCGCGATCGGCTGCCTGAGACCCAAAAAGTCGACGGCGTGTCAGGCACAAGAAGCTGACCTAATTGCCTATTAGATTGACAAATTATCATGATACAGATGCAGAAATCTGAGGCCTAGACCTGAAAAGGTCACCACTGGTTTATTTTTTGTTTTACTAAATTGTGGTTTGAGTGGAAGTTTATATAGATCATCAAAACAAGACCAATATCGGGTAACTGATAACATCGTTTAATTGATCTCAGTTTAAAAACAAACACGAAAACTAACAAAATAACACTTTAGTCTAAAAAAGTTTATAAAAGTTCTTTAATATTTTTCCATTCTTCACATGTAATCGTTAACACGTACGTAAAAACTCGATTAACACCTTGAAATTTGTTTTTGCTACTCATACGTATAACAGTTCTTTGTAGACGTCATATGGTTTATGAAACATCGCGAATTTTAAATATTTACATTGAATTATTATAGCGGTATAAAATGAAAACTAGAAACTTGTAACAATAAATAATAACACTACAATCAATGCGATGACGTCAAACCCTGAAACGCGCTAACGAAGTTATTCCGACTAAAGATATACCTTCACGGCCTTAGCCTCTAGGGCCTTTCGAGTCCCTCTGGAGACGCCCTTGCGCTAGTCGCGGGAAAACGCCCATTCTGGCCGAGCTACGCCCGTGCTGAGCTGTAAGGGCTTAAGAGCCAATAGCGACATTCAATACAAAAAAAACTCAGTGTTTAGGATCCTCCATTTTTCTTGGAGGTATAGTACACCTTCACAACTTAACCTCTTTTTGACTTAAAAATTAAAAGAAAAGGTTCTTGAGATATCGTTCATCTAAAAATTTACTCTCAATAATTGTTCGTAACATTGCAATGGCGTTTATTTGGTCACTATAACAAATGACAATGTGTTTAACTTACGGTGTCCTTCAAAGTCAAAATTTATTAATTACTCAATAATTAAGATTTTTTACAATTTTCTCCATCAGAGACCGTTTCATATGTAACTAATTTCTAAAAATTTCACTATTCATTCATTCACTAACAATCTTAAGCAACATCTTATAAACCTGTGCTATGCTGAAACGGAAAGTATTCTTATTGTGCAACAGTAGTTTAATTTGTAAGTGTTATGTAGAAATCATGACGTCAAGAACAATTTTTTTAAATATTTATTTTATATATCTGAAACAAATATAAGTTTATTACAGTGTGGTGGAAATACTGGGCACAGTTTTTCTATCCATTAGTACGTCAAAGAGGTGTAAATAATTAACTTATATATTAAGGCCAATGACATACACATTATAGCCATTAACTTGCTCCACTAAAACGTCACAAACCAATTGAAACATCGACGGTCCATATAATATATAGTCCATTGAAATGTTACAATTTGAGGGCCAAACTGAACATTTGTTAGAGGACGCAATTTTATTTATGGGACATGTAGGGGGGGTTAATACAAGCTTCAACCCAAGTTTGTGGGGTTGGCGCCGTTGTCCCCCGGCCGCCATCTTGGAAAAAGGGGTGAAAACGCGTTTTTGGCTATATCGCCTAAAGTATCCATCGTATAAAAAATTGTTAAGACATATGTATTTTGTAGCAAATTGCTTTGCCTACAATTATGTATATGTGTGACTTTTTATCATATCCAAAATTCAAAAAGTTATAAGTAAAAAAGTGAAAAAAATCCTATTTTGCTTAATAACTTTTTTCTTTTGATTTTATCAAAAAATTATGTCAAAACAATTTTATAGAGTAGTCTAGTCGACAAGTTGAAAATGGAACAAAATAGAGATACTACTCCTAAAATTATGTGCGATAGCTCATTGGATCCGGAATGACGTCTAGAAAAATGTGCTAAAAGCGTGTATTAGCACATAAAAAATTGCAAAAGTTATAGACCATTAAAGATGAAAAAATAATGGCATTTAGTTTTTTGCCAATATTTAATAAACTATTAATATTTAAGAAATTTCAAATAAAGATTCTGAAAGAAGAGGAAATTTCTAATAAAAAACTCCTGACTCCCAGAACTCTATCTCCATTATTTATAATGTTAATTTAACGCTGAAAATAGGTCTGCGGGTGACATTTTTAGGATTCGCGCGTGGCGTCAAAAGCGACTACGGCACATTAATTAATTTATTTAAGGTATTGAATATTTTTTTTTAAATTTGAAAAAATTATGGTGTGTTCTGAACACTATAATTAATTTATTCCCGTTGAAAATTTTACTTAAAGGTTATTTTTCAACAAGTTAAATAATTGTTAACTAACGAAATTTTCTCGAACGACCGTCTTAATTGTAAGTGAAAAAAAATGTTTAAATAATGGTCGTAAAAATATTTCGCTTCGTAGAGCCTTTCTTACATACATACTTAACAAGATCGTGCCATAAAAGTTAAAAAAATATTTATACTTTGTTTATAACAATTTTTTTACTTAAACAAAAACTTAAAAATCCATGTAATGATGGTAAAAAATGTTTTTTTTTTCTCAATCATCATATAATCGTTTTTTTATTAATACAATATATTTATTAATTTGCAAAAAAAAAATTCCCGCCATTTGTTGATAAATTTTTTTTAAACAAATTGATTAAATCAATATTTTTTAAAAAAAATTTAACAACTTTATTACATTAAAAATTTTATGATTTTTAAAAAAAAAATTTTTCCTTCATAACAATTTTTAATTGTTTATAATCGTTTTTTTTAATTTTCTATTGTTTAAATAATTAGTTAAGAAATTTTTTTTTTCCTAAAAATCATAATTGACAGTCTTCTATAAAGTAACAGAAAATTTTTTTTTTTTAAATCAACAATTCTATTGTTTATTAACTTACCAATTTGTTATAAACAAATATTCAACTTTTGTTTATTTTTTTTCTAAAACTTCTAAAATTAACAAAAACAACCATATATAACAAAGTATAGAAAAAAAAAATTTAATTTTAAATAAAAGTAATATTCATGATAATCAAAAAATTTACAAAAAAAATTTTTCTATACTTTGTTATATATGGTTGTTTTTGTTAATTTTAGAAGTTTTAGAAAAAAAATAAACAAAAGTTGAATATTTGTTTATAACAAATTGGTAAGTTAATAAACAATAGAATTGTTGATAAAAAAAATTTTTTTTTCTGTTACTTTATAGAAGACTGTCAATTATGATTTTTAGGAAAAAAAAAATTTCTTAACTAACTATTTAAACAATAGAAAATTAAAAAAAACGATTATAAACAATTAAAAATTGTTATGAAGGAAATTTTTTTTTTTTAAATCATAAAAATTTTAATGTAATAAAGTTGTGTTAAAAAATTTTTTTAAAATATTGATTTAATCAATTTGTTTAAAAAAAAATTATCAACAAATGGCGGGAATTTTTTTTTTTGCAAATCAATAAATATCTTGTATTAATAAAAAAACGATTATATGATGATTGAGAAAAAAAAAATTTTTTTTTAACATCATTACATGGATTTTTAAGTTTTTGTTTAAGTAAAAAAATTGTTATAAACAAAGTATAAATATTTTTTTAACTTTTATGGTACGATCTTGTTAAGTATGTATGTAAAAAAGGCTCTACGAAGCGAAATATTTTTACGACCATTATTTAAACATTTTTTTTCACTTACAATTAAGACGGTCGTTCGAGAAAATTTCGTTAGTTAACAATTATTTAACTTGTTGAAAAATAACCTTTAAGTAAAATTTTCAACGGGAATAAATTAATTATAGTGTTCAGAACACACCATAATTTTTTCAAATTTAAAAAAAAATATTCAATACCTTAAATAAATTAATTAATGTGCCGTAGTCGCTTTTGACGCCACGCGCGAATCCTAAAAATGTCACCCGCAGACCTATTTTCAGCGTTAAATTAACATTATAAATAATGGAGATAGAGTTCTGGGAGTCAGGAGTTTTTTATTAGAAATTTCCTCTTCTTTCAGAATCTTTATTTGAAATTTCTTAAATATTAATAGTTTATTAAATATTGGCAAAAAACTAAATGCCATTATTTTTTCATCTTTAATGGTCTATAACTTTTGCAATTTTTTATGTGCTAATACACGCTTTTAGCACATTTTTCTAGACGTCATTCCGGATCCAATGAGCTATCGCACATAATTTTAGGAGTAGTATCTCTATTTTGTTCCATTTTCAACTTGTCGACTAGACTAGAGGATCTCTTTCTGAATATGTTCCTCTAGAATTTTTTTATATTTCGTTAAATGGAATGCCTGTTACAGCGCACCAAAGCTGACCCGGGTTCGGCAATGCTCATGATAAGCCGATTAAAACAACATTTTTACTTTACTTTTATGATCTCTCGTTTATTTTAAACAAATTTTAGAAATTTTTTGTTCAATTCCAACAATTTGTAACAAATAAGTAAAGCTTTTGGAATATTGTATTGACCCCTACATGTCCCATAAAAAATTGCGTCCTCTATCAATGTTCAGCCCATGTAATATTTCAATGGACTAATAGCCGATGCAAGAAACGCGTTTTCGACAAGAATTCTCATTTAATGAAGATTAATGGGATTAGGATAATTTTTTGTTATGCATAATTTATAATTGTTTGATTTATGTTATACATTTTTAATTTAAATGTAATTTTGTTTTTTGTTGTTAGTAAGAAGTGCAGCGGGTAGCGAGTTTATTAAATTTGGAATGAGATAGTCTAATGTTTTTTTTCATAAAGATTATTGTTTAGTTAATAGTAATTCGTTTTTTTTTTTTCATTTTCTACGTGTTAAATCTTTAGTTGATTTTCTGTAAAGTAGTTTTCATTCAATAACTTTAATATATATAATGGAAGAGACTAGCTTATCTTTTAGTTAAATGTCCTTTTTTATAATGTGCAATAAAGTTTTTTCTTTTCTTTTCATTTCTACACGCCTTATTACATATTTGCCTAACAAAAAAAAAAACAAATGATCACAAAACAGATACACAAATTCAAGAGCCATACAAAACTTTGTAGCGCTACTGTATTTTTGGTTCTTTATTGCTTGATAACTAATTTTAATTTGTACTCTCCATGCTTATGCCCTAACCCTTGCACGGTAGGTACGTCAGACATTCCCTCGTACGGTGTTAGCTGAAGAACCTGAGACCAAAGTGTCTAGGTCGTCTATACGCATGCGTTCAGCTTTAGTAATGCCCATGAATGATGAAGCTGGTGATTTAGAACCGGATGCAGACATTGAGCCCAGCAGTACATCGGATGTAGTCGATTCTGCGGAAGAGGTGATGCACGCTTTTATTTTGCATTTTAGCCTTTATTAATGACGCATGTCTTTAAATACCTTGTTATTTTGTTAAGTTTACCCGATTACGTCAAAGATTTCATCATTAATACTTAGAAAGATTTGGTGATGTTATTTATGAAAGTAATATATTTTTTTAAAGTGCCTAAGAATTAAAGCGCGACTAATGAAATAAAAAATCTGTGGTGTGTTAAATTTACTATGATTATGGCAACACTAAGTATAGTCATAGACAAAGTAAATTGTTATGACGTTTGACACATTCATAGAGAGCACTCTTCTAGACGTTATTTGACAGATAGTTCGATACATTGTAAGTAAAATTTGAATCGTGGCGATTTTATAATGCAAAACTTGCTTGATCACAAATGCACATCACAACACTGAAATAAACAAATTCAATATATCAAATGGTCTTTTATTATTATAATTTTCAGAGTTTCGCGGATTACACGGAGAAAACCGTGGAGTTTGCGCCAATATCTCGTATATGGTACATCGGTGACGCGGACTTTAGGACGGAGTGCACTTTGTCTCATGACGTCGAGATCAACCAGGGTGATTGGATTGGTATTTTTGATGTAAGTATCACAATAAATTTGATTTGATTACTGTTCGTTTACGTGATGTCAAAAAAAAGACTTAAGAACGGAAACATTTAATTTTATGAATTTTTTTTGTATAATGCCCTTATCTCAGACAGGGGTTCAAACGGTCACTTTTTACTAACCTTTATTTTATTTTAGGCGAATTTCCATAGTCTAGACGACTATATAACATATGACTATGTGAGCAAAGTGGGTGTTCAAGAAACGCCTCACGTCGCTGGAGAGTCACGTACTATAACGTTAAGTTTTCCCGTTGGCAGTGGGGTTAGAACTCCGGGATTCTACAGATTCATATACTTCAGCCAACCGAGCAATGATGTCAAGAGTGTTTTAGGTAAGTTAAACTAAAAACAGTTTCTTCAAAAACAAAAATATAAGAATAACTCGATGAGATGCAGAAATGAGACTGGACGAAACCCAAAACATTTGACGTGGCAACGTCTAATAAATCGATGAACGCCGGCTGCACGCACGAATAAGTATGACTCATTGTCCCGTTACGCTCCTTGTAGTCTTGCGCCGCAAGTATCTCTATCATCTATCTCTCTTCCACTAGATTGACTATGCGTCCGAGGATTCACTCCTTTGTATCCATACTAAATAGTGATAATTCAATAAAAATTATTTAATTTTATTCATAACAGTATGCGATCATTTCATCAATGTGGTGATTGGTCGTACTTGAATTCGTGTATGCGGTGATGTTAGTTATTTCGGCTATGTATTTGCGTGTTGTTCCCACGAGACTGTAAGTACGCGCTCCTATTTCACCATGCCTCCTGCTGATAGAGAAAAATCTTTGTTTAATTTATTTTATTATTATTAATTAATTAAGATGTCATGTGGAACATGGTGTAATGCTTCTTACAAACGTTGTGTAAATCAAAAAACTTGGCGATTAAAAAGAGTGGCGGAGAGTTTATTGCCAGTTCTTCTCTTCCGTTCTACGCCCTTGATTTGAGAACTAGCAGTAAATGTAAAATTAGAAGCATTTAAATTTTTTTTGACGTTCATAAGTGTACATAGTGTAACCTATAAAAGATTTTGAATTGAATTGAATGTTTTGTTATGACTTCGTCACGTTAAACTAAAGTCCGTAAAGTTTATGTGTGTGTGTTTTTGTTTGTAATAAATGATATGTCTATGTCTAAGCCGACTTTACAGACAACAATATTTTTTAATCATATATGCTTTTTAGGTTTACACTTTCGTCTTTTTTCTAAATTTGCTAAAACTTCTTTCAGGCATCTCCGATCCCTTCGAAGTGAGCAGTAAGGAAGACCAACTGGTTTCCATAGACCCATGTTCAGAGGCGTCCGGTAGTACGGTTAACACGGATGTATTCACAGATTTCACAGGGCTTGATGTGGCAAAACTTTCCCGCCATTTCTCAAACGACTTGAGCATTGACTGACTAAAAACATATCTGTCACCGACAATGAGACGCAAGAACGGGGACGGGTAAAATTATATTTTTATGTTAAATTGGATTATTAATTTAAAGCGATTCTTATGTATTGCCAATTAATTTGCCATATTAGCTGGATATTTTCACTGTTGTAGATATATATGCACTAAAGCGCGTATGGTGTCGTATTTTAGAACAATTTAAACCTAGTTTCAAATTGCTTCCATTGTAGTGGCTGTTTTATCTCAAATGATAAGCGCTTTTAAAATATTTATGTATATAAGTATACGTGAGTTTAGAGATTTTATTACTACGTTACCAAAATGTGATTTTTTTGCAAAAATATGACATTTCCCCCTTTTTTCTCTTTTACGTGCTTGATGAAATACCTTCTTATTTATAAATAACTAAAAACCATACTTTTTACTTAAAGTCTTTCGTCTCTTTCTGTCGAATTGTGTACACTGTGATGAAGAGAGACAGAAGAGTACTTTAAGTAAATGTACAATAGTTTGATTCATTTTATGTCGCTCGCTCGTACGTTTGCTAATAGCCGCGCGATAAGCTCTTTTAATTTTTGATGCACGTATTACGTCAGGTATCAAATTCATAGTACTTTTAAAATGCGTTTGCGCATACTTTTCCAATAAAACATGCATTAAAGGTTAACTGTAAGGGTATATGGTATTACTTATATAAATTACATACAATAATATTGTCTTTGATTAACATAACTATTATTCATTTAAATAAAACACTATTTTGACCGGATTGAAGTTATGTAAATTTATAATAATACATAACTTCAATCCGGTCAAAATAGTGTTTTATTTAAATACATACAATAATTTTACCAATTATAATAATATTTTGTATTAAGTTCATTGCTTGCCGATAGCGATCTATTACGTAATTTGGCAAGATATTGGAAGCAACGATAAAGCTTGGTGAAAACGTACGCGTACGAGCATTTGTGCGTATGCGTACGTTGTACGTATGCGTTTTCACGCGTATGGGTATGCGTATGTATTTCTAATGGAAATAGTAGCGATTAGATTTTGGGTACAATATTATATATTATAGATTTTGATTATATAGCCACAAGTAGTATTTATTCACGATGTTTAGGAATTGTATTTTAGCTTAATCGTTGCTTGACCTTGTCTCTTTTTATGAGCTTACAATAGATAGAGATGGAAATATTTTGTGCTGTAGGAGCACAATATAGACAATAAAAGACGTACTTACTATGCGTACTTATAGTAAGAGTACCTGATATATTATTGCGGATTTAATCATGTATAATAACCTTTTACATTTCAACTCGTAAGATTTGTTACGTTAATTTAAATCCGACGAAATTTTGACAGGTATATGTATGAAAAATAACTGAATTAAGGTTAATATTTATTATATCTGTTAAAATCTGATATACAAAATAGGCTTAGCTCTCTAGTTAATTCGCTTCTAAAATCCCACCTTTATGTCACAAAAATATATATTATTCTAGATATTTAGTCAAAACTTTTTCCCTTATTCATAAATGTAAATACATGTTTTGTCTCTATCGTACTCGTATCACTTTTCAAATAAATAAAAGAGACGAAACCATCTTTAAGGTATACGTTTATGAATAAGGCTGTTAAGAGAGACTTAAGTGCAAAAGAGAAAACGTACTAAATATAACACGTTTTGTCTCTATCACACTTGCATCATTTTGCAAATAAATAAAAGAGATGACACCATCTTTGAGGTGTACGTTTATAATTAAGGTTGTTGTGAGAGAGATTGTTTAAACTCTAAATTTGACGTTTGAACATTAATTGGAACAGTTAGATTATGAGACAACTCTTAACTTCACTCCAGGTCATTCCAGCTTCTTTCGCCTCCAATGATGCTTTCTTGCCAGGCTATTTATTTGGGCGGCCACTTTTTTGAGAATTCCAGTCGAGCGCTAGCTTAGCAACGGGACTTGGATTCCTCCGGTTTATGCGTCGCCTTCCATTTTCAGCATTTAATAGTTGATTGATAATTGTATAGATTTTATGTCTAGTATGACACCTTCTAATTCAAGTTCTTTACAAAGTGTTATTGTCAGTTAATTATAATTGCCTATAGTACTCACACAAGAAATGAGGCTGCATTTGTAGGCCTCGTAAATGCAGTGCCTAAAGCGTAATATATATATTCAATTTTCTGTTCACACCTCGGAGCGGGATCTCCCCAGCTCCAACTCCTTCCACTTGACCGTGAAGAGCGGTTTGAATCGTCGTGGACCCTTGGGTCTTTTTACATTATTTACCTGCAGCTGAGTTTCATCATCGGACATCGAGGCTGAATACGAAATTCCACCCGTATCACCTCGACGCCCGTCGTTCCACAACTGAGCGGCAGTATTTGCCGCGCACCAACATTTTGGAACCAGCTGCCCACTGGAATATTTCCGAACCATTTTTCCATTCTATAAAAACATATAGTTATATTTTGTCTTTATCGCTCTCGTGATACTTTAACATATGAACGAGACAAAAACTTTTTAAGAATATTTTTTTTTGTTTAAACAATCTCTAAGCTTTAAGAAAACTTTATGTTGGACAGATTTTAGTACAATATTTTTAATGTTATATTAGGGTAATAGGTGTTGTGTTTTATATGGGTATTAGATTTTGTTCCTAGTTTTGAAGCGTTATTCATGGCTGTTTTTCATTCAGAAGACCAATTTACAAAAAAAACTTGCAACATTCTTACGATTAAACACAAAATGGCAGTATTTTAAGTTAAATATATGGATCTGCATGAGAAAAAGCAGTTGCAGTTTGAGTTGCAGTCGAAATTGTGAAGAAAAATTTGCTATGGAAACATATATTTCATGACTGTTAATTTATAGGAATCGTAACAGTATTTATTGATGTACATTATAATTACGCAATGGGTAATAAAAATCAACGGTCTCGCATATACAAAATAATTTATATATATTTATTTAAACCAAAATCTGTTGTTTATTTCAAACTGTGTTTAAGCTTCATACAAATGAAGATCGGCGTTTTAATTTTGGTAAATTATATTGATGAATAAAATCAAACTAACGTCAGTTTGAAATGTGTAGAATAAAAAGCAATATGCCGCCATTTTTAATGTCAAGTTTTTTTTCTAAAATGGGTTAATATTATATAAAAGCCATGATTAGTGCAATTAATTCGACAAATTTGCCTTCGAGATTATGTTATCACAAATATTTGTACAAGTTTTGGGCTGTTAAGATATTGGTTTTATATTATAAGCAACTTTATTGTGAAAGCATTAAGCGTAAACTATGGATAATATATATTGTAAGTGATAAAAATAAACGCGGCAAGTCACAATCTTTAAATAAATAGCATTTTTCATACATGTTCTTATGCGATTATATGCTTAACACAATAGGGTTGCCTTAACGTTGTTATATATATATATATTTCATTTTTACAATAGGGCCAATTTAACAGATCACATTTGACATCTGTCAGTTGGTGTCGTAGTGAGGTGACCTGTTTAAAACACCGATTAAAGTATCGATAAGGACCGATTAAAAATTATTTATTCCTTTACAAGTAACCATTGAATTCGATTCTACTTATATCCTATAGTTCAAATGAAAAAACGATCCATTGATGCAACATTGTACCGGTGTTCAGTTCTCTTGAAAACCAATTAATATTGTTGAATGTTTAGAATTACTAGTGAAAGTTAATCGTAAAATTACTTACGATAATAAATATGTAAGCAGAATGGAAAAAAGTTTAGAAATAGTGTATAAAAAATTTGTTTTCTGTTAAGTCGGTTTACGGACGTGACAACAAAACATTGATGAAATTATTGCATACTTTTATGAATAAAATTGTATAATTTTTATTGAATTGTCACTATTTTGTATGGATACAAAGGAGTGAATCCTTGCATAGGCAAATCGAGTGGAAGAGAGATAGATGCGGCGCAAGCGTACAATGAGCGTAACCGGACAATGAGCTTTTTCATGCGTGCAGCCAGCGTTCAACGATTTATTAGACGTTGTCACGTCAACAATACATAATTATTGACCAATATGTGTCAAATGTGATTTATTAAATTGGCCCTACTATAGCTCCTTATTTTGTTAATGTTTAAATGGTACAATATATATTTTTACGTATGTAAAATTATTCATAATGTAAACATGTACAAAATGGCTTATGGATAACTCTGCATGTAAGTATCTTAATGTTTTAATTGTGAAATAGGGTCATTAGCCATTTAAAAGTATTTTATTGGTGTACGCTATTGGCCTACATAGTTCGAATGTTAGCGAGTCTTCACAATGAGATATGGTTAAAAAGGATTTTACGATGTCTTAAGAAATGTTGATATAATTGACAGCTAAAGGTAGGCCCTTAACAGTCGTACTCAGAGTCATCCATTAACACATGCAATTTAGTAAATATTTAAACGAGCAAATTGCAAATTAATTTTAATTTGATGCTTGAAGACCTATTTTCAAAAATCAATTGCTAACATTTCCTCGTTGTATTGAATGTTTTTTGTATTATTATTCTACCATTTGTGATAATGGAACACTCTCAATCGACTACGATCCGTATGACAGCGTACATAGTTTTCATAATTACCAAGTGTACAATATATAGCTCTATAGAATGACCAAACCTGTGTAATCATTAATAGTTAGTGCAATGCCATAGAGACAATTAGATTTAGGTGTTAAATAAATTATATTTTTAATCTGTTGTTTTATTAAACTGTACTGTGCCTGGGTTGACCACAGACTATTAAATATTATGCTAATTAAAATATTTATGAGAGTGCCGGAGATTAAAAAAACTAGTGCTGCTACAACCTTTTTGGTCTGGGCCCCTGATTTCTGTATCTGATAATTTGTTTCTTCTAATATACAAGTAGGTGATCGGCTTTATATACTCGTCGACTTTTTGTCTGTAAGGAAACGGATTTTCTACCTGTGTTCTTTAAGCGTGTTAAAAATTCGCACATATAAAGTCCTCTGGTGCATAGCGTGCTGGCGTTCGAACCTACGGTCTTAGGGTTGAGAGTCGCACGGTGAAGCCACTAGGCCAACACTGCTCTACATATTTACATACATAAAATAAATAGAATAGATTCAATATATTATAATAGAACAGGTTCTAATTAACAGAAACAGGTTAAAAAAATTCTCACTGTAGCCTTGACTCATACATGCAATCTAATTGAAATTCTGGAAATCGTACCACCTAAACTAAATCTAAAACGGTTTGAAAAATGATTTGGATTACTAAAACCATACGATCTCAAATTATGTTTTAGCTTGATAAAGACGTGTGACACTGTAAAATGTTCTAAGAGTACATTGTCTTCACATATAATTATTTAACAAATGTAACAAAATACTGTAAATCTATTTTAAAACAGTAAGTGTGGAGTTTCTTGCCCATTCTTCTCCACACGAAACTACCTTTTGGAAGGGGCAACTAGAATCTTTGTATTTTTTTTGACGTTCAAAAGTGCCATTTTAAGTGGTCTAATTGAAATAAATGATTTGACTTTGAATATAACATGTTAGAGCCCCTCATCATACCACACACATTCACTAACCGACTCCGCTGGCTAAAAATGTGTCATGGCTTCCGAACTTCCAGTGCTCACTGTCCTTCGCCACTTTTAATAATTGCTGGCTTTCAGCAGCTCCATAATCAGTCCTGAAAATGAGTCCACTCTTTGCATTGCAGAAATTATAATCTATGATGCCATCAAAAATATTACTTGTAAAAAAAACAAGTAAAAGGTCATCTATGTAATACCAAGTCGGTGAATTTTTTCAGTTCCTACCGACCTTCTGTTTTAAGTTATTACGTAGGTAGGTATCTTTATTATAACTTATGAATTAACAACATCTTATACTGACCATACCAATATTACAAATCATTCATGTTTTTAATAAATACATTGACTAATTTTATCTACAACGCAGTTATAGGGATCGCAAATGGTCTGAACTGCTTTGAGAAAATGGTGGTAGGGCCTTGCCTTTTTTTTGCTCGACTCGGCGCGGCGGGAACGACAGTGACGACATTTTAGATATTAGGAATGGCATATTACTACGTAAATTTTTTATATGTGACAAATTATTCTCTACGGCAAAAATTAAAGGTAAAATAGTTTTTAAATATTTGTACGTCTTGTAACATTTTAAAGTAAACGTGACAAAATAAACTCTAAACAAGTACGTTTATGGACTAACTTTGAAGATAATTGTGAAGCCTATCCATCAAAGTTCAAACAACCTAGTTAAACTAACTAACTAGGTAAACAGATACACTAGGTATTAGATAATATGCTAATACCAAACTTTGCAGCTGTTTATAGAAGATAGTTTCGCGTTTGTACAAACAAAACAATTTTATGATCCATATCTTCGTTAGGTAATCAATGTAGAACAACAAACACAGATCAACGCCAACGCTCTATTTTAACTGAAAACAAACATTTCTGAAACAAAACAACTTTGTTAGTTAGTTTATTTAATTTGAATGGAATATTTACACATTTAGGGTTCATATAAGATGTTTTGAAAACTTGCATAAAAATTCAACAAGCTTTCGTTTCCAGGCGACTACCATAGATAATTTTTTTATAGAATGGGGGTAAACGACCGTATGGGACAACCAAAAACGGCAGTCGTCGCATCCTATTTAATGGGTGCGTTGCCGGCCTTTGAGGGAAGAGTATAATCTTTCTTTAAAAAATTGGAGGTCTTCCAGGGAATGGGGTCTTCCCTGAGTCGATTCTACATTGCGCAAGTTCGCAAAAGAAATGTTTTGTGAAACGGACCGTGGAACACTTCCAAGTGATTATTAATAGTAGTAAATTATTTATTCCACAGACGAAGTAGTAGTAGTATGATAGTAGTTCTCAGTTCCCGCACTTAGACGCACATTTGGTCCGTTTTACGTTAAGTCCCGGCTTAATCCAGCCTAGGTCCTTCCAGAAGTTCAGAAGTTTCCTGGGCACTTCGCAGACTTCACGGAGCGACCTCTCTACTCCGAGGATTTCTCTGCACACTGCCACAGGGACCTATTTTTAATAATAAATAATAATATATATATAATAACAAAAATAAAATTATATATAATAAATAAATAAAATAAAAAGCCTTTTTATTTCTTGCAAAAGAACAGAGTTAACTTAATACTATTTTTACAAATATATTTTTAAGAAAGTAAATTAAACAATTATTATTATTATTTTTTCCTAATTTTTGTATCTCTTTCCCAATTATTATTTTGCAAGAACCATTCCGCAGGTGTAGGCCTCCTCCAGGGATCTCCGTGTATCTCGATTTTGGGTGAGCTGCATCCAGCTCGAGCCAGCTGTTTAAGCAATGTCGTCCGCCCATCTCGTGAGCGGTCTTCCTCTGTTTCGTTTCCCAATAGGGCCACCCCACCTGGTCACCCTTATGGTCTTGCTACATGACCTTTGAATGAAAATTATATATATAACACTATAATTATACAATACTAAACTATGAATTGATATACTATGCTAATTATTCTTAATAGCAGTAGGTAGGTAGGTAGGCTAGGGAAACCCGAGCAAAATGTAGAGCCTGGGCTCGTACTGCTATAATTGTTCATAGAATTTCATTTTAATTGAGATCATTGACTTCGTTAAGATTAATTGAGATTGACTTCATTAAATTTGTATCACTAAGGGGTTTTCATTATTATATGTTTTTGGTATTGCTATAGAAATCGCACGAAAAAAAAAGGAAGAGAAAGGGAAGTTTTATTATTAAATATTCCAACTTTGACTTAATTGAGGCTGTGCCTGATTTGCGTAATGATACACTTTATTACATATATTTTCTTTTTAATTCAATATTATTATGGATTAAAAGACTTAATAATAATTAATGCAGAACTAGATTTAAAGGTGCGTTTAATGCTTTGTCTATATTTACATTTTTTTTATTTAGCCAACACAAGGTAAATTTGGAAAGAAACAAATCGGTTTATTTTAAAATTATCCTTAAATTACGTACATATAGTTTCATAAATTCTGATTTAATTAAATAATATGATTTAATTAATGAAAAATGATATATTCACGATTTTCCCTATACATATAATTACATAATGATCAAGCGTCATACTGCGTTGATAGGTCTTATCAAGCAAATCAGATAACTCGTTTATCTTTGTGCGAGGTGGTGTGCGTTGATGTCGAATACTTCGGCCTTGTTATCGGAAAAGCGCGGGAAAAGCGGCTATCACCCGCCACTGGCTACGGGCTACGCTCAGTATTCTTCCGGTCGCCGTCAGCGATGGACGTCTCCGCGCGCGTGCTCGTATTTTTATTCGTAATCGCGCTCGTAACTGTCCGCGCTCACATGTCGCTTCCCTCTCACGATAACATCCTTAGAATACAACTTTGGGATGCTGAGGGGTTAGTCAGAGAACCCATAGCCACAGATACTCCGAAAATCGTAAGACACAAAACGAAAGTTGACTTATCATCCTTATATGATGCGATGATGGGTGATGAGTATGAACACGGTGTAGGGCGGTATGCAAGACATAAAGTTAGGCATAAGAGGCGTAGGCCGCGTCAAAGCGGGACCGATCTACCCTGGAGGTTCCATTCTGGGACAAAGGTGATGAACGTTGCGGTCTACGATGATGATGTGCCATGGAATGTGATAGAGGGAGCTGGTAGCGAGAACTCAAGTGCAGTGAGTGATACAAGTGCAAGTTACCAAGTGTATCATCGTGATGTGTCGCTGCCGATGCCGCTTCGACGAGACGAGGTAAAAATAACACATTTAATTTTAGTGACCTAAAGCCTGCAAAAAACTGAAGATAACTTGAATGAAACATGTTCCAAATATTTAAAGAACGGTGAATCACTATTATCAATATTACGATATACGTGGATATTATCAATGATTACAGTTGTTTTTCGATTGCGTGAAGATAAATTTTTAGGAAGAGATATTATCTTTATATTTTTACTAAAATTATTTAGAAACCAAATATAGTACATCAAATACGAATTAATGTTTCCAGGTTTTTTATAAATACACGCTAATAATGTTTCCGCTTAGCGTATTATGGGTAAGACAAACATTGTGTTGACTAATTACCTTTCAACGTATAGGTTGGCATTGTTAAAGGAAATTCCCAATTGTATAGGGTTACTAAAAACGTTTGCAGCAAACAGGATTTACTGGAACGACTAGGGGACTTTTTATAGGTATCCTGCGTCTGCAGGTGCGTTATACGAACCTTACTTTTAATTGAAATACGCGTACGTACTTGAGTTTTCAAATTCAGTATACATTCATAATTTATTCACGGGATTCATCAAATTAATAAAAACCCTGATTCACTTTAATCTATCCTTCAAAACAAGGATTGCGAGATCTTGCTTTTGAGATTGCTACTCAAGGTTTTTAAATATTCTATCTGAGTTAGAATTCCAGAGCTAATTACGAGGCCCTTACTCGCTGGGTACATTTTTAAGAATGAGATTAACATTTATTATGTTCAGGAAGCACTCTTGACACGAGACAACCCTTAGTCAATCAACTGACACAAAGAAATAAAATACCATGATTAAATTTAAAAGAAATTATTTTAATTTGGGATATGCTTATGCAAATATTTTGGCCAAATGAGAAGTGTTTTAAGGCATTACCACTAACATAAAATACTTAAATGAATTAATGTGTTTATAAGGAATTTATCTGCGGATTTATTACATGTGTAGGTGGACTCGGTAAATGCATAAAATTAATTGCTGCTATTTACAATTTCCGATTAATGAAGTCAAATTAGTTTTGTTAAGTATATTAGTCTTTGTTTTAGGATTTTTTTGTATTAGTTTTATTGCTTAGTTATAAAATAACTAAAGATACGAATAGTAATAAGGTGACGGTCCTCCGTACTAGTTTAAATTAATATGTGATAGCGGAAATTTGTCGCATTTACAAATTGTGTGTGTTACTTTTAGATTCATTTGAAAGTTTGCCAATTTCAATTGCAAATAGTTTCATAGTTTTGCGCTCATTTGAGTTATATATCTCAAATGAGCTATATATATATATCATATAACGTTTATTTCGCATAGAAGTGCTGTTAAAATATAATAGTTTTGATGTCTCACTAGAAATGTTGTGTTAATTATTAACCTCTTCGGTTAACGTTATTGAAATGACTTATTTATTATTTGATTTCATTTTGCTGGATTCGCCTATTATTTAGGAGTAATATATTAAATTACATAATTGCTATTTCTTAATGTATCTAAAGATTTGAGGCCGTTTGAGGCTGCGGTCCTCTTATTCAGTAAAAACAAAAAGAGTCCAATTGCACCTTACTAAACTTCTTTTACTAACTACTAGTAAAGTACTTTAGTTACGAGTGTAGACGTGACGTGTTTAATGTCAAAGTATCCAATATACATAATTACTATAACACAATATTAACAAAGTTGTAACGTTTCGAAATTTAAAATTTCGCAAGTGCTAAATATGATCGCTTGATGCATGTAACGTAGTTATGGGAGGGATATTGAACTGCGATTGAGTTATGACCCTCCCGTAGGTATCGATATGTAGAGAAAGATTGGGCCGTAATAGGTTTTATCCTCACCACTCGGAGGCTGCCCTTTAGGGATTCATTTAAGTAAAATTTTAAACATTCCCGCGTGTTTAAAATTTCTGAAGTTTTTTACCTGTAGTTAACAACGGTGTTATCGAAATAGTGAGTTGCATATAAGTGACATGCAAATTATCGTGATTTTTAAGCTGAGAAGAATTTTTATGTGTGATAGCCTAAGACGTTGATGAAATCTGATGAAATAAAAATGAGAAATTCATAACCTCTATCGCATATATATTTCACGTTTTTAGTTATCATAGTTTGCTATGGATATGTAATATATAAAATTCTCGTGTCACGGTTTTTGTATTCAAACTCCTCCAAAATGGCTCGATCGATCATCGTGAAATTTTGTGTGCATCTTAGTGTCTGCGATACGGACAACATCTATTTTTCATCCTCCTAAATGTTTAGGGTGGTCCACCCCTAAATTTATTTTTTAGAAAAAAATTTTATGATACAGCATACAAATATACATACAACCCTTAATTTTCACCCCTCTACGATCAACCCCTATTTTTTATTATAGTAGATAGTTATTTTTATTGAACTAAAAATGATTCCTAGAAATAATATACATGGCAAAACAACGTTTGCCAGGTCAGCTAGTACCATATAAAATTCATAACAACGTTCGTAAAATGAAAATAGCATTCGGCTTGTCAAAATTAAAAGAAAGCTTTCAAAGGCTCGAAATAAAAACATCGATATAGCGAATGTAATAACTTTCGTGACCGCGTGCACGCCTATCGCCCGCAGGCTGTCGATCGCCAATCAGCCGGATATTAGACACAAATCAATAATTTCCCTAGCACCGTCCACGCGAGACTAATGGAGTCTGATTGACTCGTACTGTCACGTATATTTAGTGTGACGCGCTGTAGAGGAAAAATGGAACAATTTATGAATCTTTTCGCGTAATTTTAAGTACATAATATTTATTCACTCATTAAAATTTTTATATCATTACTAGGCTTCCAAAAGAGAAATAATTATTTCTTCTTTACTATGAGATAGATTTAGTACGAAGTTTTAATATGATAAACAAGACTTACTTACGAATATAGCATATCAAACACATAAAAGTTCTTTATTTTTGAACGAAAATATCATTATTTACCAAAGACTGATTACGATTATTGCACACAAAATGTACTATTAAAAATGCATTAATAGATTAAAGAATATTTATTTGGTTAAAAGTTACTGAAAAAATAACTTTTAATATCCATAAACTAAAAATAGACTAGAAGAATTTCAATCATAGATTACATTTTATAAGTGTAAGCAATACGCTCTTTGGCTCACCGCACATATTTCTACGAACGGACAAGGTTTTCAATATATTCATTCCATCCATTTTTAAATTAACAAAAAGCTATATTTCAACTTCACCTTTTAAGTTTATGAAATCATTCCATTGATTGCAATTCAATTGGAGAGTAGGTTAGTTGGTTTTTTGTATTGCGTGTGCTTTATTGCGTATTTTATTACCTTTAAGTATAGATACAACCTGTATTTACCCTTTCAACAAAGTAATTTTACACAATACAATTTTGTGTATTAACTGTGATGTGCGCGAGTTTGTCAGCACGCTGTCTTATTGACTGTATTCAAGAAACGGTAGCAAAATACAATTTGACGTTTGACGCGGAAGGTTTTTTGTAATTAATTTGGAAGAAAAAATATCCGTCTTAAGGAACCTATATAAACGTAGACATCACGATTACAATTAAAGTTATAACTATATTTTCTTCAAACAATATCTTTATGAATTACCTACCCTAGAAAATGCAATTCTCTGCGGATAAAGATAAGTTCACAAAGGAATTGTATTTGTAAGAACTTTGTGACTATGCCAAAGCTAAACAAGCTTATTCCTTAGCTTCTTTAAAGCCGTAGGGCCTTTATTTATTTCTAAAATAAACGGTAGCTATTATAAAGGTATTTATAAATTTGTAATATTCTTAAGAGTTTCTAGATACAAGGGATAACGCGTTAAGTTACTATTTTTTAATAGAAAAAATATTGCTTTTCTTGTTTCTTTAATACGTGTTACAGCAAAATAGTTTTTTCAATAATTTTGATAAACACAGTTTAGTCAGTTAAGGTTAAGGTTCAGGTAGTTCACACTTCAACCAAACGATCTATTCGCGAGAAAATAAATATTTCTAGAATCAAACAATCTTGTTTCTTGAGTACGTGAAACAGCAGAACAGGTTTTTGAAGTTATATTTCTTTTGGCGCGTTAGGGAAAAATAATGAGAGTAAATTTTTATGATGCGCGCACACACCGTCACAAAAAACCGACACCCTGAATTTAGCTATTGTCAACATTTTAGTTTTTTCTATTGCTAGTGTCCTTTTTTCTACAATGGTACTCTATATACTCTATATTATATACAATTTTTGAAAAGATTTTTATCTTGTTACGCTAAAAAAGTATAACTTCTAACACGTGTACATGAGTACACACACGTTATTTATTATAATATTGATAAACATAGTTTATAATTAAAGTGTAATTCACACTACGATCGAAGGAGCAATGTCCAGTAATATTTCTGTTTGGAATCAACACAAACGTCCAGCGCTGACACAAATGTCAATCAAATAAGACTGATTCATGAATGTTAAGTGAAAAAACAAGTATTTTAAGTGGTCTCTATATATAGTGTTCTCGTCAGCGTGCAAACATAAATATTTGATATGTTTGGACTGTTTATCTAGTTATCATCACGTAGTGATGTCGCAACAAATTATACAACTAATTCACACCTCGTGTGTGCTCATTTGTCACGTAATGTGATTTCCGCTACACGCTGCTATTGTAACATTAGAAACTGGTAATCCCCCGCAACTACATCTGGACTACCTTTTTTTTAATGAGTCAAGTCAAGCTCGACATGCTTGACGCGGGGCCTGTGGCGCTGGAACACTGAAATCCTTCTGCTATTCAGAGGGGTAGCGAGACCCCAGTAAAAACACCTCAGCCCTATACACGTCCTTAATAAGGGCCCTCGGGGTTCACAGGCATTCTACCCAAGGGAAACATCTAGACTACCTACTATCTGGGTCGCTATGAATTCCGGCATCCATCAAAATCTTTGCAGGCACTAAATTCTTCCTAGCCTACTCGGAACGCATTATTCGCTGGTTTGGTTACGAATAAAATCGAAATTGTTATCGTGTAGCGCTTATCTCGATATAGATTATAGAATTTCGCGACCAAATTAAGGCGAAAACGAAAGATCCAGCGAGTCAAACTTCCAGTTTTTAATACAGAATAAAATATTGTAGGTCACCCAAAATGTATGGTATCCAGATTTACAAAATAATTCAGCTTCAAAACCGTTGGTCTTGGCATCAGATTTGTAATGTTTTCTAACAGGCAAGTAGGTTATCAGCCTGACACACGCTGTCAACTATTTGAGTCTAAAACCTCAAAGCCTTCCCCATACGAGCGTTGTAAGAATAGAAAGAAAACTCCATTTAAGTCCAAAAACCTTGAGGTTGTTCTAGAATGAGAGTCGCACGCCTAGGCCTACTACGCCCACACTGCTCCAAATTAAGATACATATACATATACGTCAAAGCGGTCCGCTTAATTTTGGATTCTATTTATACCGAAATCAATCGCACTAAATTATGTAAACAAACGGCTGATAGTGATGTTTGATTTGTTGGAATTTAGCTACGTATTTCTAATATCAGTTTAATAAATAATTAATCATGCGTGAACGATAGTAATAATTGTGCGTAGTAACAGAATAAATACCACATATCGTCTTTGTGTAGTTAAAATAAACATTTGTACATAAGTACTTCAATAAAACAATACAATTCGAACAAATGAACATCATGACAAATGAAAAAAAATTCAAACGATGTCGACGTCGTTTTGTGGCTCACGTGCATGTCCCTCTAGATTTTTTCTCTTTTGGAATGATTCGAAAACGTGTTCCCGTAAATCTTTAATCTTATGTATTTTGTATTAATAACTCTTCTTACGATGACTCTGTGCCGCTGTCAGACCTAATCCCAGATATATTTCTAGTATATAAAATTATTATCGCGAACGTAACAATTTATTTTCGCTCAAAGAGTCGAGTGCTGTGAATCGATATAAAGTAGTGGCTACTTAGCCGAGAAAGGTGAGATAAGTCTTCCGGTTCACAAAGAGTTAGAGCGGGCGTACACGGACTGCTCGAGCAGTTAACGGCTGACCGACGTACACGGACCGCTCGAGCGGTCGGCGTTGACTGCTTGAGCAGTCGGTTGTTGACTGCTCGAGCTGTCTCTACCAACCGCTCGAGCAGTTGAATTTCTACCGCAGTCTAGTCATGAATTCTGACGAGGAAGCACTGCTTTTGCTGCTTCTGCTCAAGCGGAGACGACGGCGCAACGTCAGAAGAGAAAATTTTGGGTTCATCCAATTTTGGAATTAAGAGAACAACATGGACAATTCTATCATTTGTTTATGGAACTTAGAAGTGATGAAGAAAAATTTTTCAACTATTTTAGGATGTCAGTGTCTTCGTTTGATGAAATGAATAATATACTAAGCGAGGCCAGAAGAGAAGGGAGGGGGAGGTCGTAGAGCTGTCGACTGCTCTAGAGCCGCCGACGGCTCGAGCAGTCAGTGTATGCCTCGCGACTGCTCGCGAGCGGTCGACAGCACGATGGAATTTCATCATGTAGTTGACGGCTTGAAGCGGTCGCAACTGCTCGAGCAGTCGTGTGTACGGCAGCGAATGAATGGCTATAGTTCACCGCGCGGTCGCGGCTTCAAGCAGTCGGTCATAACTGCTTGAAGCAGTCCGTGTACGGCTGGCCTTAGATATCCGTCAGATATTACGGGGTCGAGAATGCCTTAATAAAGGCTTTCATCATAGAAGTACTTTGAAATAAAGTTATAAAAGTTACTCGTCCATGAACAATGGAGTCGATATGCTGTCTATTTTTTTCTTTATCTGACAATTAAATAAGCTAAGCACAGTGTACTGGCATTATATCACCATAGATAAAAGTCTTATGGATCTGTGTGTCAAATTGAGTTTTATATGTGATAAGAGATAACTCCATAGACTGTTACTGACGGCTTTTTCTTTACTGTTTGGTATAACTTAAAAGAGCACTTTTAATTATTGTTAGTCTACCTATAGACTATAGTTACTTAATCTGTATATTTTGACAACAAAGACTGTCTGTGTTGTATATTTAATTTATAAGTTCTATGAAAGATTAGGCGGTATGGTCGAAAGACTATAGCCTGCGCCATGGGCGAAAAAAAAAATTAAGTATAGACTATACTGTCAAGTCGTTGCGACGTTGGTCCGACGACATGGTGTATCTCGCCAGCGGTACATGGACCCGGCAAGCCCATGCAACTGAACTTTGTACGGGGTTGGAAGAGGCATATTATGCCCTATCATGGGGCTCTTAAGACTAGAGTTAAAAAATGTATTACAATTATTTAATTATAAAAATTTTATAAATAGAAGGCTTTATTATTTTTACCTCTGTAACTGTTTACTCATCGATTCACGATTCTGGTACACTGATGCACTCGGGCCTAAGCCATGTGAGCACAGTTTTTTGTTATAGGTTGTCATCTTGTAGAAATTTGCGGGTTATTCTTGCTGTATTAAATACACATTTAAACCACTGTTTTTTGAAGGATGCAATGGCTTTTGGGATGTCTAACAATTTGATAGATTCATGTAACTGTTTTGGGATTTTTCCGGTGGTGTATAAAGTGATAGGGACTATTGATATTTTTAATATTATACTGTCAAGGGTATAACATTATTCTAATTACAAATACACCAAACCAACTGTAAAATGAAATCGTAACCAAATACGATCACTCCTTTTTGTGAGAAATGTATCTCATTAATTAATTAAATTCCCCATGCTCCCAGTCCAATTAAAATATAATTCACAACGAGGGTAGCATTCATAGGGGCTACATTAACTTAGGTAGAAGTTATTCTAATAAAATGAAATATTTCTATTTATTTGATTTTTTTTTTCTATAATGGATTTTCTAGTGTTGAACAGTCATGTATTCGTAAACATGATAAGAAACATAGACTTAAAATTTGTGCTTGATATTTTTGAAGGTCGTGACAAGATTGTGTTAAATTTGTGTATTATATACAAGAATCTTTTGAAAATTTATTAAAGTAAAGTAAATCATTTAATCATATAGGTAACATAATTTACACTTATGACTCGTCAGTACATATTAATGCTTCTAATTTTACATTTACTGCCAGTTCTCAAATCAAGGGCGTAGAACGGGAGAGAAGAACTGGCAATAAACTCTCCGCCACTCTTTTTAATCGCCATTTTTTTTTGGTTTACAAAATGTTTCTAAGGAGCTGCAACTATTACACCATGTCCCATGTGACATTTTAAGTAATTAATAATAATAACAACAAATTAAAAAACAAAGATTTGTCCTCTATCAGCAGGAGGCATGGTGAAATAGGAGCACGCACTTACATTCTCGTGGGATCAACACGCAAACACATAGTCGAAATAACCAACATCACCGCATACACGAATTCAAGTATAATATTTGTATTTATACATCTAGCTTTAGAATTATGAAATATAATATGACAGTTGTACTTAGATTCATCCATTGTGTTAGGATTATGTTTTATATCTAAATCGACAAGTATTGAACTTAATGCTCAAACAATTGAATTAAGGAAGCATGAACGGTAAAAGAATTGTTGCATCTCACTATACAATATTGTGTTCTTATTAAAACCTATTTTCTTTAGTAAAAGTTACTTATAATGATTCTTATTACGGGCTAAAGCTTTTTTTTAATAATAATAATACTTTTTTTAAAAGGGTTGTGACAAAAATTCATATATCGCTAGTCCCCACACTAGGGAGCCCTGTGTTGTGGCTAATTAGTTAACAATTGTTCCGTGGTACATCGTACGTACAAAATTTAGTGTTACAACTAGATATGTCTATGTTACAACTATATAAGAAATTAAGTGCGTGTGAATGTGTGAGTGTGTGTTTATAGATAAAATCTTTTGCGTAGACTATAACGCTAAATATAAAAAAGCCCATACAAAATTATAGTTTAAGTTTCAAGTTCAAAAATTGAGCGATCGCGTGACGGGAAAATATCAGCTAACTTGTAGAAGCATGGAACTAAAATTATGCCTCATTAAACAACTTCCATGCAATGTTATTACTTTTTTCAATGTTCACTTATATTATAAAACATTGAATTTATTAGGAAAGTGATGGGATCATTCATGTTGTGCGTAACTCCGGGTAATACACCGACGGCTGATAACCTCAAATAAGATTCAAAAACATAATGAATAACTACGACTCAGGTAAAAATTATAATATATGTTCCTACCCAGTAAACATAATCTTAATTGAAAATGTCAAATGTTACCTTTTTCAGGACTTTTGTTTTAGAATAGTGGGCAAACGGGCAGGAGGTTCACATGATGGACATTCTCATTGCTAGAGGGCTCGCGACTACGTTGCCTTTCAAGAATTTGTACGCTCTTTTCTTGAAGGACCTTAAGTATCCTTCCAATTTCTAAAAGGCCGGCTACGCACTCGCGAGCTCTCTAGCATTCAGATGACATCATGCACATCAGATGATACTCCTGCCCGTTTGCCCAGTTCTATAAAACGGTAACTAAGTTGTAATGAAACTTAATAAGGCATTTATTTGCGAAACGAATATTTATAATTAAATATGTCTGAATAGATAATTATATTATGAAATATAATTGATATGATTTAGCGTGTGTAAATTTAAATAGAGAAACCGTAAACAGTGGTTTTAATATAAAATTAATATCAAACCGTATGTATATTAAATTTAACTCTATTCTATACTAGCGTTTACGTTATTAACATTTCATACATATTCGCCAACGTTCAATTTTACATTAATGTAAGTACAAGGTCTAATTGGCCATTTCTGCTTCAATGGCGAGGTTAAGGTTGTATATAAAAAGGAATAAAGTCGGATATTTGACTCGGACGTCACCTATTTACCTTGATGCTGGCTTATGGGCATTTTATCACTTGATTGATCGTTTGGAACTTTATCAAGAACCTTATCAAAATATGTGCGCATTTAACATTTGCTCGAACGGTGAAGGAAAACATCGTGAGAGAACCGACATGTCTTAGATCCAAAAAGTCGACGGCGTGTGTCAGGCACTGGAGGCTGATCACCATCCTGCCTATTAGATTGACAAATGATAATGAAACAGATACAGAAATCTGAGGCCCAGACCTAAAAATTTTGTAGCGCCCTTGAGTTATTTTATATTTATAGTATAAAAGGATGGTAGAACATTAATCGGGGACACTGAACTGAAAGAAGATAAATAAAACTTTCGTGAATATTATCCCATACGATCAGTGACCATATCATTACATCGAATCTTTTGATGATAATTCATCGCATACGTATATAAGAATTCCTCGTAAAACTCACTGTTAAAAATTATTGGAATTTCACTTACCTACCGTTATTGCAAAGGAATTATCAAGTTACAAAATTGCAGAAAACTTTGTTTTTCGAAAATACTAGTAATCGAATCAAGAAATTTTTGTTTAAATGGCTAAGATGAATCCTTTCTCAATTTTGTTTGATTATAATCTCAGGTTGATATATTACATTACTGGTATTGTTGTTTAAAAAACTGCTAACCCCTCCCTGAGAAACACCAGTGTTGGCCTAGATCCTCAAGATGTTTTCCTTTACCATTCGGGCGACTGTTAAATGCGCACATAGATAGAGAGTCCATAGGTGCAGAGCCGGAGATCGAACGAACGACCTCAGGGATTAGAGGCCAAAGAAATCAGTGGGCCAACACTGCTTATACTTATAAATACCTATAATTGTTTCTTTATGTTTTACACTTGCTGTTTTCTTGCATTGCCTACCCTTATTTATCGTACATTAAAGTAATCGTAAATTATACGATAAATCAAATTATATAATTAATATGTCATCTAAAATTATGCATCATGCATTTAAGTCACCTAATTATTGTTTTAAAACTTAAGAAAGCAATAAGTTTGTCCCGGACAGTTTTATATTTCATTAATAGAGTTTTTTTGTATGGCAGGCAATTGAGCCTATGGCCATAAAGCTGCTGCGTAGATATGCATCTTTAAAGACCGGCGACGCGGTTGTATGTTGAAGACCTAAGACCTATGAAGGAAGACTGGCAGACGAGTCCACATCTCACTGTTTCAGAAGTAGAAGCATAGAGAAGTGGACTAAAGATTTCCAGCCATCTTGATGGTGTGGAGGAATCTGGAATAAAATTCTATAATTTTCTTATTAGCGTATCTTATTAACGTAGGAGATAACAGTTATCTTTTACATAAGATTTATGATAAAAGCTTATATCGTTCCATCTCACGGTACATGTTGGGGATTATTTGCATACAAATTACGGAAAGCTTCTTTGATAAGATAATTTCTAACTTCTGTTTATTTCGAGCTTTTTAAAGGCACAATTTATATGCGTTGTTTTGTTTATTATTAAGTAGCAGAATTAACATAGAAACGCCTTTCGAATTTGTTAGGTATAATAATTTACCAGTTAAGGAATATTAACGAGGTACCAGAAAACAAACAACCATTTGTATACTTGAAATATTTTTTTCGTAGCGAATCGAACCCAATAGTGCATTAACACAGTAGCAGCTTGTGATATGATCAGTTAATGAACCTCTGACGATTAAACTCAAAAACTTCCGAGCCAAGCTTTATTTTTCCAAAATTATAAAAACGCAGTCCTGCAAAACCAGGACAGGCCGATAGTATTTAATAAAGTATCAAAATTATGTTTAGGGACTCAATAATTAAATAATAAATAACGTAATTCATAAGTTATTATTTAAATATCTAAGATTAAATTTAAAATTAATTTAAACAAACATTAAAGAAAACTAACAATTATAGCTGTTTATTAAACCGCGATAACATATATCTTAATGATATAACAGATAAAACACGTCTACAATAACATTAATGTGCGACAGATTAGATTAAATATCTCCTTTCTGTTTATAATCTATGTCTTAACGCTTAGCTTTTAGATATCTGTACTTTATCTGTGGACCGACATAGACTTTTAACTTAATTGTTTTAATTAAAAATTAAGATAGTGGTTTATATCAACTTAAGGAATATCGACGCAATTAAGATAGCATGGTAAAGTGAAGGCAGGTTGACCTGTCTCTTTTCACTACATCGAAAATACAATTTGACAGAAAGAGACAGATAAGGGCGAGTGAAAATTCGATAAGTCATTCCTCACTTTTATGCTTAAACCTTATTCTAGAATAAGACTAGATCTTGGCGAAAAACGTAGATAAATTCCTTTCACTTGTTTTTGAGTTAATATTACGTAATAATAAGTCTTCTTTTCTAGTGTTTCATTGGTAGGTACTTACCTAGGCGTGGTTAAAGAGAGTTTGTCTAAATAATAAGTTTTACTTAAATAGAGGTATAGGTTCGACCCCTCATTAAAAAACAATTATAAATAATGAAACTGTCTAGTCTTAGTCTATTTAGTCTTCACAAATGAAAATGTTTTAACCCTAATCCTTAAACTCCTAACAATCTCAAATATTTAGCAATTTCTTGATAATATCTGGCCTTTTTATAAATTAACAGTTAATTGGAATGTCACTCGTGATATATGAAACTCATTTAGAACAAAACTGTGACTAGTAATTTTTTTTCAACTTATAAACCCGAACCTCCGGAAAACTATTCAATGTTGCGTGCGACATATTTAATTTATTAGTTAAGAATTTAATAGCCGAGACCTAATAAGTATATCAGTTGTACTCGTCAGTACAATAGTGTCTAACAATAAATGCCCCGCTGTGCTGAGAAGCACCCAATTAAGTCCTCTAGTTCGGACAATACGTAGGAGGAACTAAACGTTGAGCGCTGTACGTAAATTATACGATGAACAAGCCAATACCAATCTTAATCTTTAGGCATAGAATCGATATTCGTTTGAAGTCTATTGTTCCGCATTTTTCCATAATTGATAATGCTAATGAAAGCCGAGTAAGACATATGAGCGGGCTCTACAAAATATGGGATACGATCTTGGTTTTAAGTCATAGTGATCAATGTATTTTTCTAATTAAAGTTCTTTTTGGAACTTGATGTATGTAGTTAGTATAGACTTTTCACTATTCAGTAAATTTAATTTTTTATTTTCTTTTTGTATATATTATAAAGGATAGTCTTATAATATATACTAAAAAGGGGCGATTGACCAACCAAGCAACTAAAGTTATGTATGCTATATTAATTAAAAGGAGAAAAATGCTTGAATTTCCGTGATGAAAAATTCTGTAGATACTATCAATTTATTATGTTAAAAACCCATACTAATTTCAGTATTGATAATTAAAGTGCTCATAAATGCGGCAGTGTTGGCTTAGTGGCTTCAGCGTGCATTTCTGAGGTCGTAGGTTCGCTCCTCGGAGCACCAATGGAGTTTCTGTCTATGTGGGCATTTAACATTCGCTCGAACGGTGAAGGAAAACATCGTGAGGAAACCGGTTTGCTCTAGACCCAAAAAATCCACTTACTTGCCTAATAGATTAACAAATGATCATGAAACAGATAGTGTACAGAAATCTGAGGCCCAGACCTAAAAAGGTTGTAGCGCACTTTTTTTTAATATTAGCAGGATATTGTTTTAAATTTCTTACTCTATAACTTAAACAAAAGAAAATCGTGGAACCGCGTGGACCTCCTACGATTTCCACAGACCGACATCAAATCCTCATAAAGCGGAGAAGATGGCAACTCCACTATTCTGTTACCCAACAATGCATCCACGGTATAATTTGTCACATAGACCTGTCACAATACCATTCTTATGCATAGTATTACACTTAAGGCAGTGTTCACAATCATGTATAAAGGCCGAGTTAAAAAAGATTTAAACATAATGGACTTGCTTCGATTTAAATAATTTAGAATATGTTATTGGACTCGTTTGTTGTACATGCATTTGGAAAGTACTTAAATCATTTTAATGGCTTGTTGTATGAGGTCTCTTACCGTTTTTAGTTCGTGTATAAGTAAACGTTTTTCACGACTTTCAAGTGTCGAAACCTATAGAGTTTATAACATGTCGATATTCAAAGTACGGAGCCGAAAACAGAATATGAATTAGTTAAAAAAATTTTAGTGTTCTTCATAAACTTAATACATACTTCACTTAAAGATATTTGTCACGTTTATTCATTTTCAAATCGACCCAGGAGTAATAAGGACAAAATTATTATTGATTGTGTTGATCGCTCCTGCCTCGTTTCAACACCGTACGAGCCGTATCAATACAAAATTTCATCAACATCACCTTGATGGCTGGAAGTCTTCCACACTCCGTTTCCCAAGAGATTTTCTTTTGCAAACTGTGGAATCGACTCCCGGTGGGGGTCTTCCCTGAGAGGTACGACCTCCAACTATACAAAGTTAGAGATTACTCCTCCCTCAAAGGCCGACAACTCACCCACTCAAAATGGGTGGCCATGTGCTGCGATGACTGCCCTTTTTGGACGTCCCGTACGCTCGTTTGCCCCCCGATTATATAAAAAACCAATTTGTAGCGTTTGTATGAATATAGAGAAAAGTGGTTCGAGAAAATTTCATATCTAGGACCAAGCAATTGAGGTATCTCCGAAAGAAATCATAAAATTAATCTAAATCTTTACAGAGAATATAATAATATTTATAATACACAAATGCACAAAACAGAAGAACTATTAAAACAATAACTAACCTTAAATAATACAGTATTTACAATTTTCTTAATCTACAAAGTAATAATAAAAATAAATAAAATGAAAATCAAAACAAATTCAAAAAGTTTGGTCCCTGTGGCAGTGTACCTTTAACGCTGGCAGCATTTCCTTGCTGTATTGCGATACTTATTCGTTATCTAAATCTAAAGGCAGAACACAAAAATTTGTACAATGTTTTGTCCAGTGAGACCTCCAGTAAACAAACAAAGCTGATAAAAGAAACAATACCTACAAATATGACTATGGCTTCTATGAAATCGTTAACAGATGGGTATTTGATAGAAGCTTGGGTCCAGTATTGTTTCATAATAGGTGATTTATTGCTACACGATCATCGCTGTCAATACTGTGATTTATTAACGTAAGCTAAATAGTAAAAATTTCTAATGCGTGGGCAACTTGTAAATGTAATTCGGTAATATTAAAACCTCTAGTTAAGGTCTAAATATTGTATTGTTTTTATTATATTTAACACTTCGTTACATAAAGATTGTACTTAATAAATAAGGAAATCGGCAAAGCAATTACAAGCAAACTCTTCCAAGTGCCTATCATATTAGGGAAAAATAAAATACTGTTGCAGAATGTGAGAAATCCTAAATGACATACTATTATAATACATATAGTACGTATAATATTTATATGTATTAAAATCATAATTATTGAAGGGGATTTCCCTGATAATTCGTTATAAAGTTATATGGTATGTGTATGAAAGAATGCGGAAAAATATTGTCCAATTATTATTTTATTAAATCTAAAACAATAAAAACATAATAATAATCACACTTTATTCATGACAGAAATATGGTTGTTATAAATTTGATTTAACAGTTAGTCTCAACACTTGTGTTAAGGGTCACTAGAATTCATTCATTTCGTAGTACGTGTATGTATAAAACAATTTGTTTAAGACAACTGTAGACTTAGTGTTACATCTAATTAAACAAAAGTCATATAAGTACCTTAAGTATTCGTGTGTAAGTACGTGAATGGGTGTATGTGCATATATTAGACTCTGTATTTTAAAGTGTGGATGTGAGTTGTTATAACCGTGCACGGAACCATACAGTCCTCTGTAGAATCGATATCCAGTGCGTTATGCGTGCGTAAATAATTTTATTTGTGAGTTTATATCTGGATAGTTTGATTATCTCAGAATCCATAGATTGGGAGATTTAAATTAAAGCTAAGAGATAGCTTTCTTAATAGGGTTTTGTTTTTAGGTAGTTTGATATCATATTTCTTACGAAAACTCCCATTGGTCACATACCTATTTATAAATCACGTTTGGAACTGAAAGAGTACCTAATGATGTTACCAAGGAACAAACTATGTAGCAAACTGATTGTTAAAAAATAAATAAATCAGTGGCGCTACAACCTTTTTGGTCTAGGCCTCAGATTTCTGTATCTGTTTCATGATCATTTTTAAATCTAATAGGCAAGTAGGTGATCAGCCTCCTATGCCTGACACACGCCGTCGACTTTTTGGGTCTAAGGCCGTTTGAGAGAATATGCGGACATAGAAAGAAAGTCCACTGTTGCACACCTGGGGATCGAACCTACGACCTCAGGGATGAGAGTCGCACGCTTAAGCCACTAAGCCAACACTGCTGTCTGATTGTTACTAAAATTATATTGAGTTCGGAATCGGAATTGTTCTTGTTGTTACAGGGTAAGCCTGCGAATAGTGGGACACAATACGATGTGTATGACGTCACTAAGCTAACAATTTATGCATGGGCCTTAATGGTTGCCATCAGCTTCTATTTGCGAAGCTTTCTATGAAATTTTATTCGTTAATGGCTTATATCTCCAAATATTGGGTCTTTATGTTTCTTCCTAAACTGTTTCTTGTACTATAATGTTTCTTTTAATATGTTTCGCTTCTGTTCGGAAAGTTGTATTGTAGGTCGTTACAGTGCTAAATTACATTTTTTATTATGTGTGTGACAACACTTAAATCATTATAGTTATACAGTAAACTTTTGTGAAATAAATTACACGCAAATAATTAATTAGTTCGCATAACTGCTACGCTGATGCACTTTTTGTGAGGACTTTTTACTACAATTAAATCATAGAAAAGCTAGCATCAAATGATACCAGTGTATGGTTCTATTAACTTGAAGATGCGTTTGAAATATATTGTGTCATAAGCGGCGCGGCAAATGTTGTTGCCATATAAAGATTATAACAGTAAAAATATCGCTAATTAAAAATGGAGGTTGGTAGCACGGTGAATAAAATTTTTATTTAAATATTTAATGTCAATTCATACAAAAAATTTACCCTTATCACTTAAAAAAATATTTAATAATAAATAATCGGTTAAGAACGAGAATCCTATTTATATGATTTAAAAAGTTCCTTTACTTATTTAAAATGAAACGGCTTTTTATTATAGAGTACGAACAGCGCACAGGCTTTTTGTGCATTGTTTGGTATTTCTATTTAGAAAACACCAGTAAATATCTGTTATAGCAAGAAACAGAGTCAAGCTAAATATAAAGTTAAATCTTGTACATAAACAATATGAAAGCCATAAACATGCTTCATGGTCGTCTGGCGGCTGACCTTTAACTGTGGTGTCTTCGTAAATCGGAACCTCGTAAATTCCCGCAAAAGGTATGAAGTTTTAAATGTTTAAGTAATCAAAACAGCGTGCTGAGTAGACAGGGTTTTTTTATAGAACAGGACGAAAACGGGCAGGAGGCTCACAAGATGTTAAGTGATCAGCTCGTATTGCCATAAGGTTCGCTAGTGCGTAGCCGGCCTTTTAAGAATTGATATATTTTTTTTCTAGAACAGGACGAAAATGGACAGGAGGCTCACCTGATGTTAAGTGATCAGCTCGTATTGCCAGAAGGTTCGCTAGTGCGTAGCCGGCCTTTTAAGAATTGATATAATTTTTTTCTAGAACAGGACGAAAATGGACAGGAGGCTCACCTGATGTTAAGTGATCAGCTCGTATTGCCAGAAGGTTCGCTAGTGCGTAGCCGGCCTTTTAAGAATTGATATATTTTTTTTCTAGAACAGGACGAAAATGGACAGGAGGCTCACCTGATGTTAAGTGATCAGCTCGTATTGCCAGAAGGTTCGCTAGTGCGTAGCCGGCCTTTTAAGAATTGATATAATTTTTTTCTAGAACAGGACGAAAATGGACAGGAGGCTCACCTGATGTTAAGTGATCAGCTCGTATTGCCAGAAGGTTCGCAAGTGCGTAGCCGGCCTTTTAATAATTGATATAAAACTAAAGATTTTTAAAACAGTATTTTATTCGTAACTCCTTACTGGCGAAGTTGCGATTTTCAGAAGACTTTTTAAAAATTTCTTACCATGTTAAGTGATACCTAGTCGCTAGTGCGTTGCCGACATTTTAAGAATTGATACGCTCTTTTCTTAAAGGACGTAAGGAAGTACCTACTGCTTCCCTTAAGTATTATCAACCAACGTTTATATACGATTAGAATGTTACTTAAATTTGCGCTTGGATATCGTCAATCTACTGCTGAAGTATTCTTTTAAAATGGCATATCATAAGGTTGAGCATAGAATTTCGTACTATGGTAGGGGAGCCCACGATGCTAAATGGGGATTTACTCGAGCGTCGTAGAGACCTATTGGGATGCAAAGCTTAGATAAAAAGAAGAAAAAAATGTTATATGATAAATTCCTTTTCATCGGTGGGGGAAGCGGCTATAGATAGTTAAATATGTAAAAAAAAACTGTTGCATGGACATCCTCGAGCGCGTCAGATATTGATAGCATCTATGCCCTACGTATTTTTAATAATGTACGTATGTTAATCTGATCGTTTGCATGATGCGGGTGGTTGTATTTAAGGGTTGAAAATTAAAAAAAAAAAAAATTATCGAGCGCGTCAGATTTTCTAAGGGAGTGTTAAGTGCACCAAAAAAAAGCTCTCATTCACTAATCTGACGATTTCGATGGGACGCAAACCCACAGCCATTTTCTTAATTTGCAAAAAAAAATCGCAATTTTGAAATACTCAAGCGCGTCAGATTAGAGATATATGTGGTTCATCTTTATGTTCTAAACGTACTGTCTCATAATCTGACGATTATCTAGAGGGATTCGCCTGATCTGACAAAAAAAATAATAGAAAAACGGTTCACCTAAAGGGCCATCCCTGCAACTTCCCGCTAATTCCATTCCTGGGCGCTTAAAATTGATATTTTGAGCTCGCTGAGTTCAAAGAAATAACATTTCTATGCATTTGAGCTCTCCCAGCTCGAAAGTCTGATAGAAGTTTCATAGAACACTATTTTTGGAATTTTTTGAAATTAACCGCAATAACTTTTGAATGGATCAAGCAATTTTAATTGATCGAACCACAAATTTCGGAGTAATCCCGAAAAAACACTTTTTCGGGTTTCTTTCGTGTACGATATCTCTCGAACGAATCAACCGCTTTTGACCAGCTTGGTGGCGATCGACATGGTTTTTCAAGCTCAAAGGCGGATTAGTTTTTGAAGTTGATCGATAAAGAAACCACTTTAAAAAAAAATATTTCTTATTTTTTTAAGATTTTTCAAAATTTCTCAAAATCTATCGGTCCGAATCGGTTCAAATTCACAGGAAATGTAATTTTGAGGGAAATATTTAGAACGCCGTTTAGTAGATTCCGATCGGTTTAAGGAAATGTAGGCATCACGCAGCTGCACGCATTTAACTTTATCGACGAATTTTTGTTATTTCGGCTTGCGGAAATCGTCAGATTATATATTTTTCATTATTCTTGAATTATTTCCTTCAAAATAAAAAAAAAATTAGCTACGCTCGAGAATGTCGAGATGACGTTTTTTTTTTACAACTTTGTTGCCCTCCCCTTTTTTTCCGTCACTCTCAAATTGTCAGATTAGTGGAATATACACTTTTTAGGATGTAATTAACTCACCCTACCTTAATCTGACGCGCTCGGGAATTTCTGATGGTAAATTTTTTTTTACTAAACTGATCCTGTCTCCTTCACGTGCGGCTTTATATATGGGCCTCATATTTTGTGGAGGTACTTAACCGGGTACAAGGTATCCCCCTATATATTAATCTGCCGCGCTTTAGTAAATCCCGAAATCCCCTCTTGGGCTCCCCTACCAGTATATCTATTCTTTGGCGTGTGCTGACCCAATAGTATTATACTATCATGAGGATATTTGCGGCGGGAGACGCCATGCCAGTCCAGACCTAGTTTAGTTTTTTCTACTATATCCTTATACAATATTAATTATATGCAACCTACAAAATACTACATGCAGAAGTGCAGTAACATCCCGTGTAGGCAAATATAGTCCCATATTTAGGAAAGGGGAGATTTGACTCTGCTAGCTAGCCTACCTTCTCGGCCACAGATCTGCCTGATCGCGTGCCTATTAGACCGGCTATTAGGGTTTTATTAAAAAAAAAAAAAACAGAAACAATCTAAAATTTCGTCCATAAAAAATATTTTTTTGCTGTGCTTCAACGAATTGAATCTTTGTTTACATCACATGTGTGTTTCGAATTTCCACAAACAACTTTTACATCGAAAAAAGCCACCATGAAATATTCATTAAATATTGGTGTTGACATTATACAGTGCTGTACTCACAAGGTTACAGTCAATTTTTAATTTTGAGGTAACTTGTTTAGGACCGAAATCTTTCTAGACTTATTTAGTTTGCGAAGTTCTATAAGATAAAAAATCCTAATTTATTAAATATTTTAAAGTAAGCTTCGATTAATTCAATATTTTTTTATTATATAGACGTCAGAACAGTTTTAAAAATCAAATAAAATTTTTTTTTATAAGAACATATTTTTTTTTATTAACAAACGTTTTATGTTTTTATGCTTCATACAAATATACACAATTTAAAATTTTCTTAACCTACAAAATAATTAAAACTTAATAAATAGAAAATTAAAACAATTAATTTATTTAATTTGAAAATGATTGCTCAAACTTATCTTATAACGTTCACTACAATACAGATCAAAACTCAATTCCACGAAGTTTGTATAACCGAGATTCTATTATTTTCATTTGGAGAGGTGTCATTTCTATTGTCTATACGTCAGGGCATTATCAAATTTTGGCGCCATTCATACGTTAACTTTTCATACTGAAACTAAAAATAACTTTATTCAGATAGGTTCACTTATGAATGTCAAAAGATTCTTTTTCAAATTAATTGCAAATTTACATTTACTACCAGTTAGACAAGGGCGTAGAGCGGGCAAGAAGATTTGGCAAGAAACTCTGCCACTCATTTTAATCTCCAAGCTTTGAGCAATACAAATTGTCCATGTGTCAATTATATTCTAGTTTATTTTTGTACAATGTAAAACCTCTTTTCGGAGTATTGTTCCGGTTATAAAGGACGTTAAACTCAATACACAGGCGTATAACCCGGACGCTTTTGGTTCGATTCGCCGCGGAACAATTGTTTCGTATAAAGCACAGAAGGCGGATCCAACTTACAATGATCAATTGAAATTGAATTCGTCCCGTGTATTGGGGCGCATTTTAATAGATATTAAATTAGTTTTATTTATATCTAGAGTCTAGTAACTTAATTTTTTTATGGCTCTGGCACGGTTTGTGCATTAGCCAGCGTCAAGTATAAGATTTTTATAATTCGTGCTTTTTGCCTTAGAAATTCGACCATGTCCTCCATGTACGGTTTTAGGCACTCGCCCGGTACCGCACAACCCTCCCAAAGACCGAGAACAAATTTTAATTAAATTAAAACTTGCCCTCGAACCCGGTACCCCTCACCTAGCTGCCACTTAATAAGACTAGGCTATGAGGCCCCTGAGTAAGTTCAGTAAGTTCTTGAGAAACAAGAATTAATTTTGTGACATTTTAAATGTTTAACAGAAAGAATCATTTCCGTTGTCCTAAATACGTAACCGTAAATCAATATGCGTTATCTTTGTCCATTGACATCATATCTGTTACTGATAATGATTGGAACCAAAACTTTCGAGTAATAAAGCGACATAATTTGGCAGGTTATTAGGCGATTTTTTTAAATATAGCTGTACAAAAATGAAATCACTTATAATGAAATTGCTTATTAATTGTATGAATTTAAAGCGACACAAACGTGATCACTACGTAAGTTTTAAGTTAGTTATAAAGATGGCTTACTCTACTTTGAGTTTTTCAAGTATTCATAAAAAAACTTACAGGGCATTGGTAGCAAAACTAACCCCGTCAATTATAAAAAAATATAATATTCAGTCTAATTTTAGTTGCATTCGTCTCTTTTCGTCACAGCGTAACCAACATAAGATGGAAAGAGATAAAAGAGTATTTTAAATGAGCGCAATTACAAAGTTTTTATCAATATGACTTAGGACAAAACAGTCGTAAGCACTGTCGACCGGGTCCAAATTAGATTAAAGCTTTTACTTATTATACTATTGTTAATTAATAATAACTTAAAGCAAATGTATAAAACGCTTCGATAAATATAATTGTTCCAAAACAAAAGAAGACCCAGCTGCCGTCGGATCAGAAAACAAATGAAAGAATAAAATGTGAACAAGCAATTTTTTCCAGTTCACTTGGCGAAGAATTGGATAACTAAAAGAAACGCGGCCAAATTGAGGAAATTAACTTTTTATAATGACGTTCATTGTAATTAAGCGCTAAAAATATTTTGTTATATCAGCTCTAAAACTTTATGGTTGCAAATTATTGTTTGCAGAAGAAATAAATGTTTTAATTGCTTGTAAATGGATGTAATAAAATGTTAAGGGCTCGACGTATGCGTGCATTTTCAAATGACTCGTTTTCTCTTTATCTTAGCATAACAACGCAATCGTTTTTTGTACGGGTTGTTTTTTGTTTGAATTGAATGGTTTTAAATTAAGAATTAATTTTTTAAATATCGTGAACTATATTATTTTATGGAATCGAATTCAAATTTACTATATGTTTTTGTTTAAAACAAAATAAAAACATGGCGATTAAAAACAGTGGCCGAGAGTTTATTGCCAGTTCTTCTCTTCCGTTCTACGCCCTTGATTTGAGAACTGGCACTTAATACATAGAAGCATTTCATATACATTTCTTTTTTTGACGTTCATAAGTGTACATTGTATGATTAAATGATTTTTGATTTTTGACTTTTTAAAATAATTTATTGAAAAATACAAAGCTTATTGTGCGTTCGTATCTTATAATTTTTTTTTGTAATAGTAGGCAAACGGGCATGAGGTTAATCTGATGTTAAGTGATGCCGTCCATGGAGACTCATATTGCCAGAAGGCTTTGCAGTTGGGACGTTCTTGAAGAATCCTAAGTCGAATTGGTTCGGCAGTGGGCAGCTGGTTCCACAGTAGTGCGTCGCATAAGAAAAACAAGAACTGTCTTAAGAAACGCTCAGTTCTGGAACGACGACTAAAATGGCAAAGAATAAGTAGAATATAATTCTTTGTCCTGTATCCAATTGGAAATTACAGACATATTTTTGCGTCTCTTTTCACAGCAATACGACAATTTACGTTTTGTTTTGATATTTTGTAACGAACTTAGGAAGGTAGATATAATGCGTGTCTCTAAACAAAAGAAAACAAATAAACATATAATTTCCAAGGATGACATTTCGTGGCGTGACTAAATATATATTTACATCGTACACAGTTAGTTCTTAATTAACAAGGAAATGCTTGTCTCGCCTTGACACATAAATAAATTAACACTTTCAGTGGCTGTGTTCAAACTAAATAATTAATAGCCATGTACTACAATTTGTTAATATACTGCGCAGTAGGGAGAAAGTTAACAGTACTGCATTCCTCGTTGTATAGGTTTTCCCATATAATAAATACCTTTATTTTATTAGACTTAGAGGAAATAGGAAATAAAGACAGGTTTACAAGCACAAAAAGTTTATAATATACTGAAAATATTCATAAACACGTATATTAACTTTATCATCGGACGCCGAGGCAGAATAGAAAATTCCACCCGTATTACCTCGACGTCCGGCGTTCCATAACTCAGCTTTCTTAAGGGCATTTCGCCGCGTACCAGGATTGTGGAACCAGCTATCCACTTAATCCATAAAATCCAATTCGACTTAGGGTCCTCAGACAAGAGACAAGAGCGTACCAATTCTTAAAAGACCGGCAATGCCTTGCGAGCCCTCTGGCAATGAGTGTCTTTGGGCGGCGGTATCACTTCATGTCCCGTGTAACAAGGTTGAAGCGTCTTTAAAATATCTTGTAAAATAAAAGAGAGATTAAAAAAGATGCCGGAGAGGTTTATGTCAGTTTTTCTTCGACCGCCCTAAGCCCTTGGTCTGAGAACTGGCCCAATTACGTACCTACTAAAAATATATTTTTTTAGTACGTAATTTTTGACTTCCTTTTTTATTGATGAATTTCGAGTTTACGCATTTTATTATGAAAGCCACGGTATGGGGTTGAAATTGATTCGCAAACAATTGTCGTAATTTAATTTTGGAGAAATTAATCCAACTATAATAAGCAAAGCTGCGGTTAATAGATAGATTACTATCTATTGTATCCGTAGCATATACTTAAGTATGTATTTTAATCATACAAACGTCAGGTGGCAAGTTAAACACTTACCTATTGCAAATAGCAATAAAATTAAGTGCCTAATCAAAGTGTCTGCTTAAATAAAAAATATTACTATTTGTCATTGAAAGTTAACAAATGCTGGTTGATACTAATCTCTGTGATTTGCGATAGCTGACTTAAAATTGAGGTTTATACCCAGTATCGATCTAGTGATCCAACTTGTGAAACAAAACCTCAATGAATATCTCTGACATTCAAGACTGGAAATTACACACGCAGACATGTTGCAGAACTCTACTAAGTGCATGATCAAAGATGATAAGTCTTATCATTTGATCGAATCTGCTCCTAATAGAACACTGATTTAATCCCTATAAACAAACTATTTGAAAATTATGGTACTTCATTGATTTTTGCAATCCCGGCTATTTATATAACGTAACCAAATCAGCGATAAAATATAATACAATTAATGTTGTGCATATTCATCGAATGCAAATTTAAATCAAACGGATGAATATTATAATTAATTTGAATGCTCATATTTAGATTGTGTACAAAAACTATTAACATATGAATTCGCATGACCTGTTTATAAATATTAATCAATCGTACAATTACCTTTTGGTGTGTAAGTTAATATTACGCGAGTGCATAGAGCAGTGTCGGCCTAGTGGCTTCAGGGTGCGACTCTCATTCCTGAGGTTGTAGGATCAATCCCCGACTGTGCGCCAATGGACTTTCTTTCTATGTCTTCATTAAACAATGAACCGTGAAGGAAAACATTGTAAGAAAAGCGACTTGCCTTACACCCAAAAAGTCGACGGCGTGTGTCAGGCACAGGAGGCTAATCACCAACTTGCCTATTAGATTGATAAATGATCATGAAACAGATACAGAACTCTTATCTTGTCAAATACATTCTTTTATTTATTAGACAGGATTAACATTAAATGTTTGATAGTTACGAAACCCATTATACATACAAAAAACATAATAACATTTTCTTTAATAATATATTTTAGTTATTTTATTATATTTTAAGGTTAGTTATTGTAATTATTGTTGTTATTGCTTTTGTGTTTTTACTTCTGTTATAGTAATTTCTATGAAATAGTTAAGATATATTATTAAAAAAAATGTAATTGAAATATATGTAATGTATTAAATTATTTTTATAATTGATTACTACACCTTCGGCCACATTTTGGTGTGTAAAGTGTAAAACAGCGTTTTTTTTACATACAGCTAATGTCTACAAGAAAATTCAATACTACTACTTATTCTTACTATTTTAAATTGATTTGATATGATTGACAAGAATAAAGAATATTGGACAAGGAAAAGTGTATGTTCTTATACAGTGTATGCTTTATAGAGTATCTACATATATATAACAGACTTTACAATCACTTTTTGTAGTGTGAAGTGGAGATAGATCGAAAACAGCTCATTTGTGCCGAGCAAATAATTTGTTAAGGTAAGTTGGATGTTATTCATTCATGATTAATTTGTCATGCCACGCACTTGTTTTTGCAAGCTAATATTATAACTAATCGGTTTGGATAATAAGTTTAAAAACACTCCTTGAAAGTGTTAGTAATACAAACCTCTTTATTATCCGAATGATATTATTGTTTAATTACAACTTTTTTTTCAATAAAGTTCACAAAAAAAGAGTGTGACTTTACATGAATTACAATGTATCCTATACAATAATTTTGGCTAATAAGTAATATTATTTTGACTTAAGTTCTACAATACTATAACTTAAACTAAGGTAATGTTCATTAACAGTCTTAGTGTTCTATAACATTTTGACACTATGTGCATGTGTCCGAGATACCGCACTTGCACTTATATTCACTACACTAGGTTTATTAACTCAAATGGTTTAGTTATTACAACTAAGTGTGATTTTATGTTTTGAACTAACTATAACCAAAAATTAAAGAGTAGGTATAACTATATAAATCATTGCATAGTTTTAAATCGAACATTGTGAATACTAAAAAAAAAAAAATAGTTTAAAAAAACTAAAAAAACACGCCTTTAAAGCACATCAAACTAAAAAGTAAAAAATAATTCCTAATTTAGGCTGAAAATTGTAATAAACAAAAAATACTGGTTTTATTGTGAAAAAGCGTGGGTTGCTCTATAGACGAAAAAAATATATGGCACAGGCACAAAAAACACGCTTTTAAAAAGCGTGTTTTTTAGTTTTTTTAAACTATTATTTATTTTTTAGTTCAATTTTTGTTATTTTTTTTTTCGGATTATAGCATTGTCATCGATCTTTGACAGGTGCGCAAAATTTGAATAAAATCTGTCCGTTTAAAGTGGGTCAAAATCGAGTCCGAAGGAGTCGGTTACATACATACATACAGGTGAAGCTAATATAAAGCGTGTAATAAAACGTTTGTGGTTGCCAGTACGTTTGATTTAAATTTTCATAGTTTAAAGGAATTATTCGATTGGACAATAAGTCATAACTACGAGGCATGCTTCTCATAAATTATGGAGGTGACATTAAGCGTGGAATAAGGGTATTAAGCTGGCCCAGGGGTAGACCATAATGTTGGAGAATTAAAACATTTTCAATTGCTTCTTGTTAATAGGTTTCATCATGCAATGTTTTTGAATATACAAAACAATTTAACCACTACATCGACTTGGATAAATTCGAAGAGAAACACTAAGCAAAGAATGTTACATGTGTATGAATTTCTGTGACAAATAATAAAACGTGTATTGTTTCGTCATGATCGTAGAACAATGTCGGATTTGAAAAATATCCAAAATCCACTTTTTAAAAAAATTCCACGTGTTTTAAATTTCTAATTAATCAATCGGGAAAGTGACGGATTTGATAGAAAGATTGATTTTTCTAGAAAACTGTGTAATTTAATGTCATTATTTTTATTTTGTTTCAAAACAATCCCTTTTATTTGCTTGTATGCTAATTTTCATAATTACAGAATATGAATTAAAATAGTTATGACAAAAACTAACATGATTATATTGTTTTGAAATGGCTGTGGCATATTCTACGACTATGATGGTTTAATTGGTGACTAAATCCAAGACCTCCAGGTTAACGCACATAATTTTACTAAAAGGAACAAAAAACATAGTTTTTCACGTTTTAATCGAATTCTTGCGAAGCAGGAAGTAATTTCACTAACAATGAAATGACCGTGGAAAACCCAATACCCCGTAACTGTACTAATCAATGATAAGGAAAGCAAATATTTTGATAGAGGAAAGTGTTACTAATCAGTGATAAAGCAAATATATAGAAATAAGTAATGTGTGATAAGTATCACTGAAAATTGTTTGCAAAGGGTGCGGTTCTAGGAACGATGTTGGGAGTGCCTTTAAAATGTAATGTTAATTAAAATTTGGTCAATATATTATTCACTATGCAAGACTATTATAATATTGACTGTAATATAAGTCTAGTAAAATAAAAAAAATAAAAAACGGTGCGTATACTAATGTACGCGCGTAAGAAGTTAGGTATACTTCTTTGGTATTATTAAAAATAGTTTTTGATTGAATGAAAATAATTAATTACAATTAAATAATCAAAGGCTGGAAAAGGAGTCATTATAGTCAATAAAGTTCAGTTTACATTTGAAAAATTAAATAAATAAATATTTATTATTATTCTCTTACATTAAGTGTAACATAAATTCTATTTTTATTCGAATGTTGTTTTTAAATTATGTCCAATGCCGTAGCATCTTCCGTGGGCAACTTCATTCTGTTAATTTTGTGTCACGGTGCGCGCGCATCGTAAAATTTCACTCTCATCAATTTTTCATAACGCGCCTAAAGAAGTATAACTTCAATAATAATCAGCTCAAATTTAAGTCTTTCCGCCAACTTCAATTTTGTTTCCTTTGGAGTAGAGACTTTTGGGCCGTGGGGTTCAAGTGCACAGGCGCTAATTAAAGATTTAAGTTGGCGCCTCGTAATCTACCGGTAATCCCAGAGCTGGTGCTTTCCTCGCTCAACGAATAAGTATCGCAGTACAGCGAGGAAATGCTGCGAGCGTTAACGGTACACAGGGACCAAACTTTTTCAATTTGTTTTAATTTTATTTTTATTAATTTTTAAATATTTATATTATTACTATGTAGGTTAAGAAAATTGTAAATACTGTATATTTGATTGTTATGATTACTAATAAACGTGTAAAAATCAAATTGAATCCGATCCAGCGGATACGTCAATATGAGACTCAGATTTGAGCAATTTTCATAAATAATTTATTGATTAAGATGGCAAATAGACGAAGGATAAAATTTAGAAACGGGATTAAGTCTGTCTAAGTGAGGTTGTATTGGACTTTAAAGTAATGGAGTGTGATTGAGTTGTGAGTGAGTGACTTTGTTGACTAATTGCAATTGAACGAATGGCGCCACAGTTTCATCTCCTCTTGATGTTCTCCTTTAAAGCAAGTGGTACTTACGTAGATATAGGCGTTATATATTTATTTCGTAATCTTACAGCTAACAGAAAATATAGAAAAACAAACAATTACACTAAAAATAGCCAAAGAATACATCATATTTACAAAAATGTTCAAGCATTTACAAAAGGAAAAAAATAATAAAAAACATACACATATATCCGTTATTTCTCAGCCAGGATTCAATAGGGCACTGCTTATGAAATATTAGGAACAATAAATATTATATTTAAAAATATAAAATAATATTTAAATATAATATTGTTACGAGCTAGGGGATCGGATAGAAACGCCGTAGATTTCTTCAAGGGTTTATTTTCTAATTAAATTAACGAGGAATTTGTTAACACTAAAAACTGGAAAATACGCACAAAAATTCACTGAATACACACACAAAATACTGTCACTAATTACTCTAATAACACGCACTTCACACAGTACTTGTATTCACTTTTCTTCACTATATTCGCACTTTGTCACTCCGGTGTTTATCGCTTGGTATCGCATTGAAAACTGAACTGACTGGTCGCGTTTCGGCTCGCTTATATATCCCTGGGATCGATGTTCGAGAACTCTCTAGGCGGCAGCGCAACTGAGTAGCGATCGCACAATTCTAGAACGTGCGTACTAGCAGCTATCTCTTTCTCACAATGCTCCGTCCTTGTCGTACGGCGTTCTAGAGTGCTCGGTCTAGCTTCGAGAAGGTTCCGATCTTCCCTCTCTCTCGCGTATCATTCCGTCCTTGTCCCACACCTAGAAAACTCGTTCTAGAACATTCCTTCATCAAAGGGGTATAACCAGGCCTGAAAACGCCTGAAAACGGGTTTTCTGAAAAGTGTACCATTCGACTACACGTGTTCTGAAACTGAAAAAAGGTTTCAGGCTCCTGAAAACTAGGGTAACATTATGTAAATTACGATTTTCTAATATGTGATTGACCCTCTCCTGAAACGGTCAGAAATCACATTTCAGCCTGCTGAAAAGTTCTCTAAGTAGTGGAAAAATCTAAAAACATTGCAGTCGACCCGTCTTCGTAACAATATAATATAATATAATATAATATAATATAATATAATATAATATAATATAATATAATATAATATAATATAATATAATATAATATAATATAATATAATATAATATAATATAATATAATATAATATAATATAATATAATATAATATAATATAATATAATATAATATAATATAATATAATATAATATAATATAATATAATATAATATAATATAATATAATATAACATAACATCGTTCAAAAACGTTTTATTATTACTAGGTTAGATAGAACTCAAAGAAAGCATAGCAATTAATCTATAAAAACAAAAGCTTTGTTTGAAATCCATTAAATAGCGACACTTAATTTTTCCTTTGTGCGAGCACTAAATACAATTGGATTTCCTGACGCAGTCTTCGTGAGCTCTTCACAGCTGAGAAAGGATGTCAGATCCGCAAAAATAGGCCATGTCAAGACTAACTTAAGAGTCCCAATGCCCTGCGGCGGCAACGATTATGTAACCAAAGCCTACTTCACTCAGGGATGGCGAAATTTTCGAATAATTTCCGCGATCTCGTTAGCTGACCCATTCGTCATTTTTGGTCGCGTTTTATCCTGGAATAAATTGGGATTTTAATTGTGCTTTCTTTTCTTCCTTTGTTTGAGTTAAATAAAGTTTACATTTAGTCACGGTAACAAAGGTAATTAAAGTGAGTAGCAATCGTTAGGAATAACTGCCGAATCGAAACATTTTTTCATCATCTTGACGTCCGTCGTTCCACAACTGAGCGATTCTTAATGCAAATTCGCCGCGCTACGCCACTATGTGGAACCAGCTGCCCACTGAAGTATTTCCGAACCAATTCGACTTAGGGTCCTTCACGAAAAGAGCGTACCAATTCATAAAAGGCAGGCAGCGCGCTTGCGAGCCTTCTGGCAGTGTGAGTAATCATAGGCGGCGGTATCACTTAACATCAGGTGAGCCTCCTGCCCGTCTGCCTCCTGTAACATAAAAAAAACATACTTTTTTGGAAATATGAACTTCTATCATTACGATACCTCCTAAGTATACTGAGTCATCTAACAAATTTAGGTATTTTGTTTTTTTTATACAAAAGTACATAATAAACCATGATCTTAATGTTAGTGTTTTTTTTTTTTAAAAAGACCTATAATTACCGAGATAATTTCACGTATACTAAATCAATTTCAACATCAGTTAAAATCGTACATTGTATACTGATCCAAATAACATTGTATCAGTATTCGCGGGGCGTGAGAAGGGACGCATTGATACAAGTATATTATGGCTCAGTATACGATAAATGACGGCGAGGGCGCGAATTTTGTTTAATTTTCTCAATAATAAGGTGAATAATACTAATGATACAATTATCTCAGGAATCGGTGATATAATGCAAAACAGGGATGAATATGGTAAGTTACATTGATATACTTTATTTATGTTACATATAGTGTGATTTTGCCATTTTTGTTTGATAATTGTTACACGTTGCTTAGTACGCCGTATACTGATACAACTATATTTACACCTGTTTACAACGAACAAACTTTATAAAGAAGACACTTGATTTATCTGGCTATAATAATGTACTAATTCAATTTTTGATATATTTGTTTTAATTGTGGTATAATATATTTTTTTATGTGTTATAAATTTTATAACTTGATATTGGCACGTTAAATATAAAAATATGAATTCTTGTGTTTTTAATTGTTGTTTGTTTTAGTCTCCATTGCCACCGGATGCAAATTTTATGGAAGAGGAGCTCATCAATACTTGATGATATTGATTAGAATGATAGCAAGGAAGTATCGCAGAATATCCCTTCTAATGCTTACATATTATTCCTAGATTATATTATTTGCTCTTCGCCTTGGGTATCAAATGTTGATAACTGAACTCAAAAAGGAGATCGATCGCCATCAGTCATAGATAACACTCCAGGTAATTCGCCCATCCAGAATAGCATTATAGAAAATTATTGTGATATTACTCCAGTACCATCGCCGTATAATTCTTTTGACTCATCTCCTGTTAATTTCTGACATTAATGATATCACATACTCATCGTCCAATAACGCCAAAAGCGCATTTCCATTGCGAAAAAAGATAAAGAAAGGCTAAGAGTTTTCATAAAAAATGTAAGGATAAGGAGAGGAAATATAAGCTTAATAGAGGATTGGATTATATGTCAGTAGAAACGGAAGAGTACATGCTACGAGAATTATGAAAACTTCTTGCCCCTCAACTTGTCGGAAAAAATGCAGTGAGAAATTAACAGAATGTTTTGGATTATTGGACCACCGAAGACAATGGATTTTTTGGCAAGATATGTTGTAAGAGCTGGAAAAAAAGAGAAAAAATATTGTCGATAAAAAAAAGCAGTGAAGGAGATAATATTATTAAGACCACAAAAATATCGGTTTGCAAAACTATGTTCTTGAGAACTCTTTCTATTAGTTTTGATTTTGCTTATACAGATTTAGAAAAGTCCGATAAAGGTAATGGATTTATTAAATCAGATAGCGTGGTCTTTGGATGAACATATAATCCATCCGATAACGTTCACAGTGTTATAGATCACGTTGAAGCATTTTCTCCTGTAGTCACATTACACTCGCCAAAAATCAAGTAAAAATTATCTGGAAGGCTTTTTATCCTTCCCAAAACTGTTCATGAATCGAATGGTTTATGGACTACTGTGAGACAATATCTATATATAGGTTTTATAAACCCAAAAAAGATATTTGTGAACAATGTCACATTTATGAAAATAACAAGCAAGTTCTGCAGGCAGATAAAGAAAAGCATGAAGAGCATTTAAAAAAAAGAGAAAGCTAGAAAAATGAAAACAAAAGATAAAAAATCAGCGTTACAAAATAATGAAATCCTTACATCAGCATCTGATCTTCAAAAGTGTCTTAATGTATGTACCTCACGGAAGCGTGAGTACTTTTTATTATAAACGGAAACATTATTTGTATAATTTCACGATATTAATTCTGGGATCTCGCCAAGGTGATTGCTTTTGATGGTAACAACAGACAGAAAAGAGAGGTGCAATTGAAATTTCCAGCTATCATTTTAAGTTTATAGAAGATACGGGTGGTGAAGGTGTCAATGATTACCTGTTTTAGTCAGACAACTGTGGAGGCCAAAATAGAAATAGGATTTATTTCTTAATGTATATGTTAGGTAGTTTAAAGTGTAGTATAGCTATTAGCCATCGCTTTCTAATAGTGGGTCATTCACAAAGTGAAGGCGACAGTATGCACGCTTTAATTGAAAGACAGACAAAGATAAAAAGCTTAATATGCCTGATCAATGATATACACCTTTTAGATACATACACAGTTATTGAAGTGTCTCAGGATTTAATAAAGGACTTCAAATCAAAGTCAAAACTTATAAACAACTGGACAACTACTAATGATGGATCTATCTATCTATCTAAATAACTCTAATGGAGCAGAAGATAGTGATTCAGATTGATGTTTGATTCGTTCAACCTTTAATATTTTTATTTATTTTGTTTAACCTTATAGCAATTTTTTGAGCGTTAGAATTTCCTAGATTTTTAGATATTTATATTATTCATATCTATTATTTTTATTAATATTGTTTAACGTAAGTTACCATTTTTAGTTTCTATTATTTTTATTGATGTTTGTTACTTTTCAAGAAACTTTAATGATTACTACATGCTACAAAAAAGGGTCCTACTTAGTATAAACGAAAAATATATCGTGATTCTTTAAATGTGTTGTTTTGTTAATGAGACTACTTCTTCCTAACCTTTATTAATTTCGTGAGGTATTCGAAATACCTAAAATGAGTAATTAAAAAGCCTCGATTAATTATATTAGTCCAGTATACGTTGAGGTTTTAACTACTAACATAGGTAAGTACTTTCCTAGTATAATGAGTCAAGTGATGTAATTTAAACATTTTATTATTAAGTGGGACAAAAAAAATATAAAATAACCAAAAGTAGTATGATATTAATAAAATGATTATCATATTTCTAAATACTTCCGAGTAAGCCATGGATTTTCATGTACAACGTACATGAATATAACTGGTAGTTAAACCATTTTACTATTGAGTCCCGCCCGTGTATAATGAGTCATGTACATAAAATATCATTTAAAAACAAAATTCAGCAAAATCATGTTATACCAAAGGAAGAGCTTTCAATCTTTAGTAAAAAAACATTTAATTTATTCCGAATTAGTTTGATTTCATTAAAATATAAACAATTTGCCTTAAAATGGCTCTCCTGTAAAATTACTAAAATGTCAGTTGACTCAGTATACTTAGGAGGTATCGATTAGGTATGTGGAGGACGGATGTTGAATAGTTTCTCCAACTTAAAAGGAGTGTCCTTGCCCCTCCTAATCACTGATTTGTCCGAAGACCCCAGTGGCTAAGGTCGTGTCTCTTCTATCTATCTATCTTGAGACGGAATAACATCGTTAGCGCGGGCCTAACGTCTTCGCAGTGATTTTATGTCGCTACAGGTATATCTAAAAGTAGATTTCCACCTTTCTGCGGATAATGCGGTGACATCACTAGACCGAGTGACTCAAGAGGAAAGCCAATATATTCTTTACACCAAACCAAACAACTAATCAGGCTTTTAAATTACGATATTATTATACTGGTCTAAGATCCCGATATACAACGACCTTCACCGAGATACTTATTTAATTTAATATAAAATTCTATACCAATCGAAAGTATGAAGCCCATAGAATATGCAAACGTTAGGTTGTTTTTAATCAATTAATTATTTATGTGTATATTTTTTATGTGACACTAAAGCATATATACATCTTAAGTAAAAAAGAAGGTTATAGTGATACATATATAATACTACCCTGATTAAAAATATTGATTAAAAAAAAATTTAAAAATTTACTACATGCAAATTATAAATTTTTTTTTTTTAAATATTAATTAAACATACTCTGGACTGAAATTTGCTAAAATAAAAATAAAAATAAATAAAATATGTTTATTATGGAACATAAGATACATGTATCACTTATTCCACGTCATTAAATTTGAAGGCATCCCTACTCATCGGCAAAGAAGACAGAGGGTGTAGGCCGAGAGAAAAAGCCGGCGTAAAAAACTCTCGGTACTCTGCTAGGCAACCCATATGGATTATATTTATTGAAATATTAAATTAAATATAAAATACGTTTCATTAAATAAGCATCTCGGTGAAGGTATATGTATATCGGGATCTTATACTAGGTATACGCAACGCATTGAGTATGAGTCTAAGTGCGGAAACTGCGTCCACCAAATACGCTATTATTATAAAGGAATTTTGTCAATAGCTCGTGTATAAACTAACTCTGTATATAGCCTAGTCTCCCTCAACAAAGGAATGTTTTAGTCTGAAACCAACGGTCTGGTACTCACAATAATGCAGTGGGTTTAAAGTAATTGATAATAAAATTGTGCCTCAACTCGAAAGAAAACATTTTGACTAGATTTTGTATTTACATATGGATTTTTAACTGTATATGGCATACCTATTATCTATGGCAATGTGTTTATCTTTGCATAATTAGAGAAAGTCGCTCCCTTACAGCGTGGGTGTTACAGGAAATTACTTAGTTAATTTGTATTGGTTTCGACAGCTCAGTTAAACGTAGTGTTCGATTACCGTTTGTAGTGTCAATTTAATGTTGTATAATAATTTATGTTGTGTAAATAGTTTATTTACGGTACTGATTTAATTATCTAAGCACAGTATCAGGGCGTCGTGTGACTTTACAATATTGACATACAAATATGTTCGGTATGAAAGTGATGAGACAGTAAAACCTGTATATTTATCTGCCTTTTTCAAGTAGTTGTTATAACTGTATAAAACTAATTTTAACTAAAAGAACCTTTAGATACTTTAGGCTGACATTAAAATAGGCAGTGAGCATAGACTATACAAAAATATAGAGTATACAATAAATACATTCTTGTTACGTATTGTTTTGGTCTGAACATTTGGAATAGTAGCTTCTTTAAATCACTAGAAGTTAAGTTAAACAGTTTGTGAGACAAAAGGCAAACAAGCAGGTGGATCATGGGCAGCCGTTGCCAGCCTTTAAGTTATGGTACGCTTTTCTACGGAAAGACCCCAAGTCGTAACTGTTTAAAAACCTGAAATGCTGGTTCTTCAACTGCGGGACAAGAAGTATCTTAAAGCGCTGGTGGAAAGGGAAACTGTACTTGAGAAGCTCCAAATTATCAGCAATTATCAAGTTTCATATTTTAAACTTTGGAGGAGGCCTATACTCAATAAGAGGTCCTTGAAAAAACAGAATATATATATGATGTATGTATATATATATATATATATATGTTTGTATTTTGTGTGTGTGTGTATATTTTGTAACTTTTTGTAAATTTTATTTTGTAAAGTTTTCAAGGAATAAATGAGGCTTAATTATTATTATTATTATTATATTTTAAACTAAATATAAATGGTAAAATATCAGTGCCAACCCTACAATACGGCGTCAGCGTATGAAATGAACGTGAAGTAAAGGACCCTTGTCATGTGAAAAGTGCGATGCGCCCCACATTTATACGGTTGACTGAAACCAATCGGACAAGATAAACTTCGCATATATTGAAACTATTGACCCTTTACGAATTCAGATAGTCGATATATACAGCGATGTTATAGTGCGTTGGAGGGTCCGAGTTCTTCTGAAACATGATGTTAAGCTGGGCTGAAACGTGCCTTTTAAAAAAAGGGTGCGTGAACTTATATACGCGCGTAAGAAGTTATACTTCTTTGGCATTATTAAAAATAGTTTTTGATTGCATGCAAATAATTAATTACAATTATCACATCACAATTATCATTATAATCAAAGACTGGAAAAGGAGTCATTATAGTCAATTAAGTTCAGTTTACATTTGAAAAATTAAATAAATAAATATTTATTATTATTATTCTCTTACTTTAAGTGTAACATAAATTCTATTATTATTCGAATGTTGTTTTTAAATTATGTCCAATGCCGTAGCATCTTCCGTGGGCAACTTCATTCTGTTAATTTGGTGTCACGGTGCGCGCGCATCGTAAAATTTCACTGTCATCAATTATTATAAAGCGCCTAAAGAAGTATAACTTCAAAAACTTTTAAAGGGAAATTCAGTAACAGAGAATTTAAATTATTTAATTTTGATGTTTAATATCAAAGTCGAGAAGAAATAAAAGTACAAAATACAAATTACTTAATTATAATATTATTGGCGCTGAAAGATGAAAGTGATTTTTATCTTAATTAGAGCTTCACCGTTTTCATACGCTTCAATGCTTGAATCAATTTATAATTCTAATTAAATTTAGGGAAGGAAAGAAACTTAATGAATATAGGTTGAATGAAAATAGGTTATGTTAAATTTTATGATCACCAAGGAAATTGTACAACTACTATGGCTAATCATCATCATCATCATCATCAATGGCTACACAGCTCCTTGTGGGCCTTAGCCTCCTCAAGTTTATTTCGCCATCGCAAGGGCAATGAATCTTGAAGGGGCCTAAGTCGAATTGGTTCGGAAATACTTCAGTGGGCAGCTGGTTTCACATAGTGGTGGTGTGCGGAAAAATTGCATTAAGAAACGCTCAGTTGTGGAACTACGGACGTCAAGGTAATACGGATGGTATTTTGTATTCTTCCCTGACGTCCAATGATGAAACTCAGCTGTTCGACCCCTGTTCTATGAAAAGAACACTATCTATTGGTGAAACATATAAAAATCCGTTCTATAGTTTTTGAGTGTATCGCGATCAGACAGCGATCGGGAGATGTAGGTTCAAAAGCTTGATCAGTTTTTTAGGGATATACGATATAATTCTATAAATCTTAATGTTACATTGAAATACAAAAGTAAATGCGATTAGTTGGCAGCGAAGCCTTACTGTAGATTACATTCACATGCTCCAGTTACGAACCAAAGAACTCGCAAAATTGGTATAACCTGTTCATTAAGGACTAACGAAAAGCGAAGAATTATTAGCATGAATTTACCTTCATTTAGTTTCTGATGTAGCGTTTTATTCATTTTGCTTAATTAGCGCCGGGCGTAGTTAGAAAATAAATACTGTGTAGCTGCTATTATTCCTTATTATTTCTACATAAAAAATATGACTATTTACGTTCCATATTCGAATTGTTCTTACAAGATATTATATCTTTAAGATATTTCGATAATTGTTAATTCGAATAGTATGTATGTGTGTATTTATCATAAGTATATTTATATACAAGGCATGTTGATGCTTTGATTACGGGGCCCACTTATAAATAAGTATTCGTCGACTTCCTTCGTGTGTCGTGCTTTTAATGGGACTTTTTCTCAGCAGAGACTAATTGTTTGGTACTTCAATCGAGGTCGATACAGACCGAGAAAATGATATACACAAAAGTTTACGCTTCGAAAATGCCCCATTTTATTTATTAGATAGGAATAAATATGGAATGGACATACCGGGTAATAGATTATATATGTAACCATTTATATGCTAGCCAGCCGGAAAAGCAGTCATACCGGGAGTAGAACCTAGGACTCCTGATTGCGCAGCAGTCAACAGGAGCCAAATATCTTTTTCGAGCAGTTAAATCCTTCGAGAGGAACTGTTAAAAATAACACATACAAGTGTATGTATAAAGTTATAATGATCTTCTGACCCTTGTCAAGTTGTCCTATATTGGGGATACCACAACGTTTCTTTTTATGACGTTTCAATAGCGCTCCATACGTCGCCTTTCAAACTATTTCATAGCTGATGTGAACTTACGTATGTGAAATAGAAATAGGACAGCCATGAATGGCTAGTAACGCATGTTCAAGACACTTCGGGCTGAGATTAAAACTTTTTGTTAGTAAATTGCTATTAAAACAGTACAATATAATATTGGCTTTAAATTTATGTGCCTTGTTTATTAAAGACGTGCCATATACGTCGTATTGTTAATCTCCTACGATTTAAAACAATAACGGTAATTAGTTTTAAATCATAGCACGCAACCTTTTCATATAGGTAACTATATACTGAAATATTTAAAAAAAATTCGATTTAAGTTTACTAGTAGTTACCAAATTAAGAGCGTAGAGCAGGCGAGAACTGGCAATATACTCTTCGCCATTCGTTTTTGTTTTAAGGTCAATATATAATATATCATCCGTGTAACAAAACAACAATAAACTGTAATAATTACAGTAGCAGTCGGTAAATATTGCACATCAATTATTAGATTTATCGTTTATCATAATTTCAGAACTTTATTGTCTTTTTGTTACACGAGTAAATATTTAATATTTATGTAAATTCGATAACAACACAGCACAGATGGACTTTAAAGACACGGAAAGGGCTTGGTCGGAAAGGAGAAGAGGTCATCCTAGAAAAAGGTAGATAGAAGATATAGAAGTGTTTGCAGGAAGCAAATGTAGAAAGAAAGTTAGGATAATAAGTAACAAGAAAAAAATAAATAATAGTTTAAAAAAACTAAAAAACACGCTTTTAAAGCACATCAAACTAAAAAGTGAAAAATCATTCCTAATTTAGGCTGAAAATGGTAATGAACAAAAAATACTGGTATTATTGTGAAAAAGCGTGGGTTGCTCGATAGACAAAATATGGCCATTTTTTTCTTTTTTTTTCGGATTATTGCATTGTCATCGATCTTTGACAGGTGCGCAAAGTTTGAATTAAATCTGTCCGTTAAAAGTGGGTCAAAATCGAGTCCGAAGGAGTCGGTTACATACATACATACAGGTGAAGCTAATATAAAGCGTGTAAAAATGTAAATAACAAATTTAAACTGCATATGTATTAACATTTGTAAAGTTTCCATAAACGGGATTTATCTATTACTAACAAAACTGCATTTAAATGTCTTAAGACAAACGAAAGAAGTCAAAGTCAAATCATTTATTTCAATTACCCTATTAAGAAGGCACTTTTGAAAGTCAAAATTGCAATTTAAAAATATTTAAAAAAAATAACTCTAGTTGGTCCAAAAGGTAGTTTCATATGGAGAAGAATGGACAAGAAACTCCATACTTAGTGAGTTTTTACTATTTTAAAAGTAGTAAGAATAACTACTTTTACTCTCTACGTAGTACAAACTGGCTCTTAAAATCAAAGTCGACATTAACGCACTACAAAAAGCCTTTGAAAGACTCTACTTTGTATGGCTGTCCTTTCACCGAAACATGTGAAGTAAGCCTACATACCTTATATGTATTGTTTTTACTGCCCCACATACCTAATTGCGTTAATTACCTTCGTACAGTTTCTACTAATTACATTTCGCTAAGCTTTTTATGTCCACGAACCAATACAAGTAATATTTCCGTTGAATATCTCATTAAAATTGTACAAGGTTTTAGTACAACTGATATATCGAAATCTATTGTGGAATTTTAACATTAAAAACATTTTTATTTTTCCTTTCAGTTTGGTTGTTTGAATGAGATCGCTTGAAAGCGATAAGGGAACCCGTTGCCTTCATTATTTAAGTGTTCTCATTAGTTTTTTAATGCAACGGAACGTAAACAACAAAATAATAAAAATACAATAACTTCCGTCAGAATTGTAGTATGGATAATATAACAGCCATCAACCACTGGGTACTGAGCAACTACAGGTGGTCTGTTTCTTCCACTGGCAGCCGAAAAAATATGCTTTGTAGGTAAAGAGCAATTGGATATGTCGTAATGGGGACAGATCACAGACACTATGTGGAACCGGCTGCCCACCGAAGTATTTCCTAACCAATTCGAATCCTTCAAGAAAAGAGTGCACAAATTCTTAAAAGGCCGGTAACGCACTTGCGAGTACAGGTGAACCTCATGCCCGTTTGGCCCCTATTATATAAAAAAATGTGCGTGCGTACAAAGTACACGTGACAGAAGTGAAACTTCTTTTGCAAACTAATTTTTAACTCGTGTTCATATTTATACAAATCTAAGACTTTATATTTCCGAGACTTAGAGGGAGGGAAAAAGGAAGATATGTTAGGAGTTTAGTGAATTTAATTGTGAATAAAATATTAAAAGTGTCAAAAATTAATATTGTAAATTTATTTAATCCATACTAAAAACACGTGGGTGGCATTTTAATTTACAATTTGTCATTAGAGATTTCAATAAATTATTTTGCATAAAATATTAATATTTCATAAATTCTCTTTACGAAATTTTAATAAAAAAAAAATAATTTCTATAAGGTAATTCACCCTTCTCACTCTCTCTCAATCGGTCTGTCCCTTTTTTTCGACAAAAGCTGCACATCTTCGTGACGTTCTGTAAAAAAAAATATCAAAAGTAGTTTAACTTCAAAAATATATACCTATATGTGATTCAATAAATTCGCTTTTATATGCAGTCCTCTTGAAGTTGACATCAGTCTTATTTTCTAATACATGCTTTCCATGCATATTATTACTGTTATTAAAATGCTAATGAGTATTACTTGATTCATAGCTTGTTTGATTATTTACGATGACATTAAAGTGGTCGGTGAACTGAACCGGTAACTATTCAATTATGCTAATGTACAACATATTATTTTATTGCTTAATAAATTGCGGATTAATACTAAGCACTTGATTTGTCTCTGTAAGGAGATGAGTGTAAAATAATTAGTTAATATTAAGCGTCATATTAAAATGATTTAGTTTTATTAAATTTAAAAGATTTCTTTTTTCTTTTCTTTTGGACACACGAATATAGTGTCAATTATAGAACAGAGTGTTAATGAACATTACCTTAGTTTCACCTATTTGTTAGTATTGTAGAAAATTAAGTCAACATAATATTACTTATTAGCCATAATTATTGTATAGGCTAGATTGTAATTCATGTATCTCAATCTTTTTTGTGAAAATATATAAGGTTTAGGGGAAAATAAGGATTTCTGGCTGTTTGTTGCCGTAAGATACAAGCAGTCAACACGCTTTATCATGTCATATTTACTACATTCTCCTCTCCCATTAGCAATCAAATTAAAAAATAAGGAACAAATATATTATTCCGTCGTGTATTCTCAAAAACTGTTGAATATCCTCCCACATCTTTCAAATCAAATAACGAAAATAGCTCTTCTCACGAAAAATTGCCTCCATTTAGAATGTTCATCATCGGACGTTGAGGCAGAATACGATATTCCCCTCGCATCACCCAGACGTCCGTCGTTCCACAACTGAGGGTTTTAAAGGGCAGTTCTTGCCCTATTTCTATGTGGAACCAAAAACTTAAGGAGCTTACCATTTCATAAAAGGCCTGCAACGCACTTGCGACCCCTCTGACAATAAGAGTGCTTATGGACGGTATCACTTAAAATCAGATGAGCCTCCAGCCCGTTTGTTGTGTTACAAAAAAGACAACCTGGCTTGTGGTGGGAATTATTAGTGATTATTACGCAGACTATAAAAATACCTAAGTATCGTAAAGATTATTAGACACATTATGTACAGTTACATAGATTAAAGCGTTATGAAGAGCTTAAGATCATAAAGTCAGATACTATACTTAATACCAGCTTCAAAAGCAATAAAGTTTAACCACCTGATAGATGTTAATTTTGCTTGTTTAATGACCGCTTGTGCGTCATACTGAGCTAATATTAACTATTTGCGCTGGGCCAATTAAAACGACTTTCCGTGAGAAAATACATTCGAAAAAAGATACGTATAATTAAATGAGAAGTGCACTAGCTAGGATCCTTTGGTTCGTGAGTAACTAGTCATTTGCCATATTAGGTATTTTAGGTAGGTACTTGACGACATAAATTCTACATACTACAATTTAATATTTAAACTACTGTCGCACAAGAAGAATACTTACGGTTTCAGCATAGGACAGATTTCGAAGGTGTTGCTTTAGAATGGTAGGGAATGTAAAAGATTTGAATAAATAGTGAAAATCGCAATTTCACTATTATTAATTTTAAATTTTATACTTCACAAACAGAGTCATTTTGTAAAGTATAAGATTATAAATTCTAGTAAAATTGTGAGATATTTATGGGCTTTAATGCAGCGAATGCGTGAGATTACCGTACAAGTAAAATTCTTCCACACCCACAAATTGTAACACTTGTTCGTACGGTAAAGGAAATTGCTAGAAAGATTTCTATGATTGCCTTAGTCAAATAATTTTTTGTCATGAGACTCAGTTGAACATCTCTCATAAGTAAAAAAAAATAGTCCTCCTCACCTCAGTGCTTTATGACCTTCTCTCATACCCGATTTCACAGCCGTTTCGAAGGAGTTTGATCTGTAGGAGGAGCGAATTGCTTCAGACCCATCAGCCTCACCTCATTCTTTCTAAAACGCTGGAGAGGCTGGGACACCTGGAGATACGAAGCCAGGTATCCTTCTACATTCCTACATCCAAATCAATACGCCTACAGCTCAGGCAAATCAACAGAATCATCACTCCAGAACGCGGTCTCTCATTGCCAACTCTCTGAAATTAAAGTGGTGAACCCTTGGAGCATTGATTGACATTGAAGACCCTTTTGACAAAACAATTTTCACGTAACCAGATCACTAGGAACACAACTCTTCATCAACAATATGTTAAAGCAACGAGCTATACAGTTCACCATAAATACCACTACCCGACCAGTATGCGATTGCTATATAGATAGAATGGTATGGATATCATTTGTTATTCACAGTTTACCGTATTTATATGATAAAAAGGATTTAATCTTTAACACATTTTGAGTAGCAATACAATCTAATATTCTATATTGAACTAACAAGCGCCAGTCGCGTTATAAATCCAATTGTCACTGAATCTATCCAGCTCAATAAATAATATGATATCAATGAAGCGGTCGAGAATAGAAATAATAAATAATAATCAGTTATGATGAATGGCCCGTGTTTGAGATGTATTTCAACTCAGAAGACGGCACTTGGATATCCTTAGAATTGCAAAAAGTTATCAAAGAGATTGGAATGTCGCGCCATAAAATCATATAGTTTTATAATAATTTACGCGTGGTACGTTTTGTACTGTCATTTAACTGATTAATAGTAAAATGTTATAGACCACAAGCCCATGAACAAAAAATACCTGTGAAATGACCCAACGTGAATTACGATTAGAAGGCTGTTACTATATCTGAAAATAGCTCTGAGCACTATGCCGTCATTTCTGAGCGGTACATGTGAGTACGTGAGTGACTGGACTTTCTCAGGTACAATTGGGGAATTTCGACTAATTATTAATGTACGGCTTTGTTATAAGTGTATAGATGATTAAAAATAAATGTCGAAAAACCTAGTGCCGTACTAAAGTGATGGTGCCGGAAATCGGTGCAAATTTTTAATTCGACGACAGTTGCAGAAGCAATATAGGTCATTTATTACTGTACGGCATTTGTGTGATTCCTTTTGGACACATATAAAGATACTTTACCCGTAAACGCCGTACATATTTCCAGCGGAGCGGTCGAAAGCCAAGGGTCGCAACATATGTCTGATTAGCATATAGGTGATGATGATATAGAACAACATAAAATTAAATGATCTTGAGAGTACTTCACAAATATATAACATTTTCCAGCATGCCGTACATTTTTTGTGGAACACATAGGTGTATGGGGTAAATTACTTTCCTCAGAAAAGAGTCATTTTCCGGTGAGTTTTATCTGTACGGCAATAACACAGGTTATTAATACTTTAGACAATCTTCAATAAAAGATAAATGCCGTACACTTTCCATAGTCCGCTAGTCTGTGAAATGGCAGATTATACCACCGCCTACAAATACAGGGCGTCCCAAAGTTATGGGAAATTAAGGGAAAGTACCTTAAATATCGTAGATAGGGTATTTTACTAAAAGAAGACTTTATGTTATTTTTAAAAGTTAGTAATTCTGCATTCAAAGATTTTTAAAAAATTACTTGCCTCGTCTGGGAATCGAACCGACTTAAATGTAAAAAAAAACACCCCTACTTTTATGATGCCAATCGAAAGAATGGCCAAAAACTAATAACTCTTCTTAAGTAACATAGTATTTTAAAAGAAAAGAACAGTGTGAATATATCTTTTTAATCAAATTAAAAACATTATCTATCGTATTCGGCCTAAAAAAAATCCCCTACGAGTCTGTTACTTTAGAAAAGTTATTAGGTTTTGGCCATTCTTTCGATTGGCATCATAAAAGTAGGGGTGTTTTATTTTTACATTTAAGTCGGTTCGATTCCCAGAGGAGGCAAGTCATTTTTAAAAATCTTTGAATGCAGAATTACTAACTTTTAAAAATAACATAAAGTCTTCTTTTAGTAAAATACCCTATCTACGACATTTAAGGTACTTTCCCTTCATGTCCCATAACTTTGGGACGCCCTGTATTATATTTTTATTTTTGTTAAAAATATTTTTCCTTTACCTCTCTCTGCTGGTACGTTAAGGCTGTAAGTATACTTTACAGCCTACAGGTAGTATACTCAGACACGTACAGTTATTAATGACCTTAAGGGACACTCAAACGTCGTCGAAGTATTTATCAGCTGTAAAGAATAATCTGGAGTAAAATGTACGGCATCTGGTTTTTTTGTTTATTTATATTTGTTACATATAAAATAACAATAATCTTTGAAAATATTACTCCCCATATTACTCTAGGAGCATTTGTAATGTCATCTAAATTTCGGAAATTTCATATATTTTTTATCATAATATTTTTATTTGTTACCATTTATAATGAACGGCTATAAGGTACAACGGTCATATTTAGTGACATTATGTAAAAAAACAAGTTGCCGTACATTATTCTCTGATCTTACAGCAGTAAGAACTTGGTAAATCCTGAAATTTCGATAAATATTTAATTACACAAATATTAACTATAATATTTGGACGGCATAATTATAAAACATTATTGTCCGTGTTAAATAATATTTTGAACATGTTGCCGTACATTTTACAATGACCTTAGGGTATATGGGTGTAGGGGTAGGGTTCCGACCCTTGGCTTTCGACCGCTCCGCTGGAAATATGTACGGCGTTTACGGGTAAAGTATCTGTATATGTGTCCAAAAGGAATCACACAAATGCCGTACAGTAATAAATGACCTATATTGCTTCTGCAAATGTCGTCGAAATAAAAATTTGCACCGACTTCCGGCACCATCGCTTTAGTACGGCACTAGGTTTTTCGACATTTATTTTTAATCATCTATACACTTATAACAAAGCCGTACATTAATAATTAGTCGAAATTCCCCAATTGTACCTGAGAAAGTCCATTCACTCACGTACTCACATGTACCGCTCAGAAATGACGGCATAGTGCTCAGAGCTATTTTCAGATATAGTAACAGCCTTCTAAGCGTAATTCACGTTGGGTCATTTCACAGGTATTTTTTGTTCATGGGCTTGTGGTCTATTATCTTATCATAATTGATTATTACGTATGCACTTATTATATATGCATTAAAATAAAATATGTTTATTATGGACTTATTCCACGTCATCAAATTTGAATCTGTAGGTATCCCTACTCATCGGCAAAGAAGACAGATGGTGTAGGCCGAGAGAAAAAGCCGACGTAAAAAACTCTCGGTACTCTTTTAAAACAGCAAATCATCAAACAACACTTATTTTAAAACAAATATCGCAAATTAATTAGAAGTAGCACTAGTCTCAAGCCCTTTTATCAACTAGATAATCGTTATCTTTATAGTAAGCCTTTTTACACAGCTTTTCTTTAATACAATTCTTAAATTTATTAAAAAGCAGAGATAAAAGAGCCTCTGGGATTTTATTAAAGAAGAGTATTATTATTATTTTTTTCTCTCTATCGATCTTTCTCACTGGCTTGCTCCCTATTCTCGCTCCATGGCTATTTGCTTCATGCTACGTTAGCCTTTTCTCACTCTCTCTCAATCGGTCTCCATCGCTCTCTCCCTTTTCTTCGACAAAACGCTGCACATCTTCGTGACGCTAATTGTGAGTCAATTAACCTTAAGCTGAGCTTTTACATGTCTGTTTATACATACTATTATTTATACCTTTTCTTTAGATTTTATTTTATTTAATTTTAGTTATAGTTGCATGTTATTTTTACTTATCTTTTTGTTAATTAATTATGCATCTCTTGTACTTTACCCTGTGTGGTTTTTTTTCTATTGATCCATTTTAGGGTTGCCTGGAAGAAATCGCTTGTTAGCGATAAAGCCGCCCGTTGCCTAATAACTTATGTAACCTACTTATTTTTTTCTATATGTATAATGTGTATTATGGCAATGAAGTGTAAATAAATAAATAAATAAATTACTATTACTGCATTTCTTCCGTAAAAATTGTACCCCCATGCGCCTAAAGAAGTTTCACTTCAAAACACTGTATTATTAACAATTTCTTATTTTATAATTGTAAGTATTTTTTGTTTGCCATAAAGCATGCATCATGTTTATCGAGTGCATTGTCTATAATTAATTCACGTCACAGAAAAGATAAAATGCCAGTGTTCGGTCATCATAACTTCATTGACGTAAAAAACGAGGATGTGCCGATAGTGGTGTTTATACGTGAGGCCGAGAATTGCTGTAAACCAGAATTCTGTGGGAAATTAAGTTTTTAAATCGAGTCGTGACATGACAAGAGGTATTGAAATTTGAACGTTAAGTATTTTTAGCGTTAAGTACGAAAAATTATACATAATTATTAAACAATTTAATTTTTGGACTGTTGTTTATTTTTCGTAAACATTTTTTCAAATATTTTTGAAAAATAGTCTAGTGTGAAGTGATAATGTAGCAATATTATTTATTTTATAAAAACATGTTTCGACTATTTTCACTTTATATTTGGTGCTCATTTTATTATACTAAGATAAATTCTCTTAATATTGTCTTTTATTGACATAACCTTTACACATTTAAAGAAAAAACTTTTTCAACCGGATTAAAGTTATGCATTATTATCCACCGTGACCACGCACGCTGTAAAGCAAACGTCGGATAAATTTAAAATTATGTTAAATAATAGTAAATTTATAATAATACATAACTTTAATCCGGTTAAAAAGTTTTTTCTTTAAATTCTCTTAAGTTATGGAAAAACGTGAGCGATGAGAAAAGCGAACACAAAAACACGTTTTTTTTTTCTGTCAGTAATCTTGCCTATGTACTGTCAAAACTCCATTACTCCATTACACTTTATGTATGTAAATTAACATCCTGACTCTCTTACAAACCCTTTACTTTAGAAGACAGATGTCAGATAAAGAAAAGAGTACATGAGAAATTCCATAATGGGAACGACACGATGATATCGTTTCCTCGTTCACAAGACTTGTAATTTTTGCTTTGTCGCTTCCTTATTACATTTCTTTGATGAACGAAATTGCTTCATTAAGATTACCGAAATATAATATTAATATGTTAAAGGAAATGTATATAATTCACGCAACCGGTTGTTGTAAGATTATTTAAAATATATACCTTTCGAGATTTATAATTATGTGTATACAAATAATATAAAGCTTTTAGAGATGGACTTTTATATTTTTTGTTTGTTGACAGATTTAAATATAAAAGTTTTTATCATAAATTAATATTACACTTATTTGTGTCCCTTATCAAAGATTAATTAATTATAGCAGATAAAAGTATACGAAATAAGGTAAATTCCGTGATCTATTAATAGGATGTCAAGAACGCTCGTCTGTCATACTTAATCTTAACTTAATTAACGCGCGAACTAATAAGTAATTAATTTTGAACCTGAGGTTGGCATGAACTGAGTTACGGTAAAATGGTCTTGTTTACGCCAAATACTCGTATAAATAAAACTGTACCAACTTCCCTTGTCCTTAGATATCCGATGTTTCATGATTTTTGAAGTGAAACTTCTTTAGGCGCATGAGGTTAAATTTTTACGGATGAAACGCAATAATAATAATATTATCGTCACGAAGATGTGCAGCGTTTTTGTGGAAGAAAAGGGAGAGAGCGATGAGACCGATTGAGAGAGAGTGAGAAAGGGCGAACGTAGCATGAAGCAAATAGCTAAGGAGCGAAAGTAGGAAACAAGCAAGTGAGAAAGATCGAGAGAGAGAGTGAGATAGGGCAAACATTGCATCACGTACAGTTTCATGGAGCGAGAGGTGGGAGAGAGCTATAGTGAGAAAGATTGAGAGAAAGAGAGTTTAAAACTTTTAACTTTAACTTATTTTAAGATTGTATAAATTAAATAAGTTTGTATAAATATGAACAAGACTTAAAAATTTGTTTGCCAAAGAAGTTTCACTTCTGACATTTGTACTTTGTACGCCCGCACTTTTTTCTTAATAGGCTTTCTTAATCGATTTTTCTATCTTAGTAGCGAGGAAAGAGCGAGAAAGAAAAGCAACAGTGCTCCATTTAGGATAAATAGAATCTACAAAAGAATGTACTTCAATGTGATTATAAAGACTGCTGACTGTAGCTTCGCCCACACTTAATTTATATTATGTCCAAGGTTAACTTCACCTTGGATCGATCTTTGTAATTGAATAAATAAGGTTCCGTACGGATAAAGTACGTGAGAAAGGAAAAAGTAGCGCATCCATACACCAGCTTTATTATAAATTCACTCGTTGAATAAGATAATTTTAAGTAATTATAATATTTTAAAGCTTGCTTAAAGCCACAAAGGTGCTTTTTCCTATTAAGTAAAATCATCAGCGAAAGGACGCAGAAATATAAAGACGAGAGTCTATCAGTCTGCTTTTGTTATCAAAGAAATAATTTTGTAATGTCCAAATTAAATGGAAATTTGTATTGCAATTTCCCTTTACATTTGCGTGTTGCAAAGGGAATCTAGCAAGGTATTAAGCTAACAGTCGTCAGACAAATCGGACTATTTGTCAGTCAGATGGCGTTGGCTTTGATAAAGTTCAACTAGCCAGAAATGAGGTACGATACGATTTAATTTTTAACGCATTGACGATTTCTAAGCGCTTACGAAATATTACAAAATTAGTTACCTTCGTTTTAAGCTGTATCTATTTAAAATACAGCTTTGTACGTTGCATAAGTAACTGAATTTGAACCTGGAGGGGTCCGATGAAATAAAAAGATTTTCGGGACACAGTATGTTAACGCCCTTACATGTCGTACGTAAAGGTCAATTGAAGTTTTGAGATGTTTTTTAGTTAGTGAATAATTGATTGCAATGGCATGACCAACTTATTGTTATGCAATGTACATTAATTATACATAATGCATGTGCACTATCGAAATGAAGATGACCTTGTTTATTGACGCAATGAGAATGTTTCAGCTCTGAGTAAATTTTATTTTTTAATATCTATCATGGCGTATATGTAAAATGCGGAAGTAGTAGTTACAAAAATCCCCCAAAAAGGTTGATTATTATATCTACAATTCCAGTATGAGAATTTTGTTATTTGCGGCAATTGGTACAGAACGGAAATTGGGTGAATTATGTATGTTTAATACAACAGGAATGTTAATTATTTTGGGGAAATTGTTAATAATTTAGAGATTTCATTGTTCCAAAGTTAATATGTCTGTTTGAGCAGTTGTGGCTGCAGCGCGCGACTCTTATCCCTAAGATCGTAGGTTATATTGCGGCTGTGCACCAATGGACTTTCGACTTGCGCCTCTAACACTCACTTGTATGGCCAAGGAAAACTCTTTTGAGGTTAAAAAAAATACAATTAAAAGTCACGTTTTGAAATTATATTTGAAATTACAATTTAATGTTAGATTCCACTATTATCTTGGTGGGTTTGTAATTTACGTAAATGCATCGAGGCATATTTTGACGCATTTTTCTCAGTAAAACACGTCCATGACGATAATAGTTCAGTAAAATTATTCTCTATTTAAACGGTAGTTGATTGATTGATATGAGTCACCGGTACTTCGCGAGTTTAAAATGAATATTAATCTTAGTACAACATTTGATTCAGGATATCCTGGAGTTAGAATATTCACGAATATCGTTGTTAAAAAAATATGAAATCTCCCACGAAATCGTACTATTATGATTCAGACTCTAGACATAATGTAAGTAGTTCTTAAATTCAATACTTTTTAATACATTGAAGTCACTTAATTCGAGGCTGTCTGTGTCTAGTGGCACAGGACTGGGAGCGCTGGAAGTTTCTCATTTCGGAGGCCAATAACTTTTTGGATCCCAGAGCCAGTGGAGTCAATGAGTGTACTTCGGGTAAAGTTGACTATATTGCGATATAAAAATATGTTTATATCGGATAATTAATTAGAGCAGTATTGGCCTAGTGGCTTCAGCGTGCGACTCTCAAACCTCAGGTCGTAAGTTCGATCCCCCGCTTAACACTAATGGACTTTCTTTCTATGTGCGCACATAGAAAGAAAGTCCATTAGTGTTCATTAGTGTACATTATTTAACATTCGCTCGAATCGTGAAGGAAAACGTCGTGAGGAAACTGGCTTGCATTAGACCGAAAACGTCGACGGCGTGTCAGGCACAGGAGGCTGATCACCTACTTGCCTATTAGATTGACAAATGATCATGAAACAGATACAGAAATCTGAGGCCCAGGCCTAAAAAGGTTCTAGCACCAATGATTTTTTAAATTTAAGTAATTAATTTTAAATACATATTAAAATACTAGCCAGAATCTAACACATACAAGTACCCAGTATAATAAATATTTTATATACGATACATGATGGTCTTAGCTTGATGTCTTAGACATTGATATAATTTGTATATTATGAAAGCCAGTACATACCGTTATTTATTAAACATAATAGCTCAATTTATTTCTTATTTCACAAAAAGGCGTCGTGGATTTATGATGATGTCATTATAAAGCGTCTATCATACTTACAGTAATGACATGCTATTACGTATTCATATTTTTCTACTCTAAAGGAATTTATATTAGATTTTGATTATGGTAATAAAGTGTAATTTTTTATTGTTTATTCTGTATTAAGTCATACATGTCTTTGCGTTAAATTGATATTTTTAAGGCTTGTAGGTCAGTTAAGAGCGGTGAGCTGAATATACGGTATTGATTTTGAGTGTAATTCAGTCCGGTTTTCTTACGATGTTTTGCCGACATACGAGTAAGTGTTATACTTAAGATTCGAAGGCACGAATGTACTGAAAATCGTATGTTTAGCCTAATGGTTAGCTAAGTGGCAAGTACTGCCTTGCGATTCTGTAACTAACTTTTCGGATAAATAATAAGGAGGGAGCTTGTAGTTTATTGTTTATCAGAATGCGAAATCGTAAAATGACTGCTTCACGACTGATTTGAGCGTGACTGCCGCTACGAAAACCGCTATGAGAGTTCGAAAAGTGAGTTACAGAATCGCAAGGCTGATCTATTTTATTATTAAATAAAAAATATGTACAAACATTTTAATATTATTTCCGAATAAATCACGTTCTAGAAGCTCCATCAATTTAGTTCTAATTTAGATAATATATATGTCTAATTTTGAAACGTTTTTTTCTTTATTTGTTACGAATATACTAAAATGCAAACCCTTCTAATATAACGTAGACAAGCCTTGACTGGTAAATGTTTAAACTCTGAAGTTTTGAGATAGATTCCAAAATAAAAAAAAATAAAAAATAGCTACTAGCTTCGCGCATCACTTGTGTATTTTATGATTCAATATTACGCACACATTATTTGAGCCATAAATGATATCACTTATAAAACTACTTTGTAACGCTACAATTATCTTTTGAATATTGTCATTGTTAGATGATTGTGTCATCATATTAGTCAGACTAATGTTATTGTATGAATGAAAGATGTTGATGTAATTTTTTTTATCAATTGCATAGTGATATTTATTTATTCATTACAACTATCAAATGTACAGTATTTACAATTTTCTTAACCTACATAGCAATAACAAAAATAGGTAAAACGAAAATTAAAACAAATTTAAAAAATTTGGTCCCTGTGGAAGCGTATAACGCTGGCAGAATTTCCTCACTGTATTGCGATAAAATTCATAAAAAAAATGTAAATTATTAGCTTACAGCGATTTAATACTATATATAATATATAATACGTTCATAGGTATGGGTATTCTGACAGTACCAAGTCTGTATATCTATGAAGCAGTGATGACTGTCAAAAAGCATCCACAATTCTTTAAAACTTACAAAGAAACTTGCTTTTATATACCAAGGGATCCAACACGGCTGCGGGTGCCTGCATGTTGCACCGCGCTATACTCGAAGAATTGTTACGCCATGGCTGTGAGAATATTTAATCACCTTCCTAAAAATTATAGATCACTGCCATGTAATGTTTTCAAGGGGAAGGTGATTAGATTTTTAAAGTCAAGGTGCTTTTACAGCGTAACCGAGTATTTAGAATATAAGTTTAACAATTACTCATAAATGACTTCTTATTATGACATTTGCATGCCTGTTATTGTACGGCTGATTGTGCGGACTTTTCTTGTTGTTGTTTTTATTTTATTTTGTACCACTATCATTGCAAATAAAGGATTTATTTATTTATTTATTTATTTATAGTGAGGAAATTTGTAAAAGAGTTTGCATGGAGGCGAATAATATATGGAAGAGTCATTGTGTAGAAGCATAGTACATGCAAGTAGCAACACGTTCAACCTAGACTTCAGCTTCTCTTGCACATCACTATTTCGTGGCTGTATCTCTCTTTAATCGGCAGCTCATGTCTGGCCGTCGTGGTCAGCAAGGAAGCATCTGGAGCGGGCTATCTACTTCCACCAGTTTCTGTCCAGCGCCTCTTATGTACAGTTTTGAGTACGTTGAGTCTTTCAGTTGATCGGTCTATCTGGTTGGTAAACGGCCACGTGATCTTTTGCCTTTCTCGTGGCTATAATATATATAATATAATATAATATAATATAATATAATATAATATAATATAATATAATATAATATAATATAATATAATATAATATAATATAATATAATATAATATAATATAATATAATATAATATAATATAATATAATATAATATAATATAATATAATATAATATTATAATATAATACAAAGGGCCTCATAGCCTAGCGGTCTTATTAAGTGGCAGCTAGGTGAGGGGTACCGGGTTCGATTCCCGGTTCGAGGGCAAGTTTTAATTTAATTTAAATTTGTTCTCGGCCTTTGGGAGGGTTGTGCGGTACCGGGCGAGTGCTTAAACCGTACATGGAGGGCACGGTTGAATTTCTAAGGCAAGCAGTGAGTATGCTACCTAAGAAAGGAGACTGTGTAGGTTTAGAACGTAGCAATACGCTCTAGGCCGAGGATGGCAATTACAAGTGGTCAGTAATTCAACATTCCTTTTTTGTAGACCCAGCCCCACAGTCCCCGCGTCAAGCTCGACATCCTTGATGCGGGTCTGCGTAAGCGCATTTTCACCTCGTAAAAAAAAAAAAAAAAAATAATAATATAATATAAATGTACTATGAAATAGTTCACATATTGCAAAAGGTTCAAAATTTATTTAAATTATCATTATTGCAATTTTAAATAATAATGTAATTTTCTAAAAAATAGAATAACTAATGAGCATAATTTGCTTAAAAAACTAGAATTACGTAATTTGAATACTGAATGTAGACAACGTCATAAAAACGTAAATATCATGAAGGTGACACCGCTTGGGTACTGTCATTTCTACATTCAAAGGATTAAGTCTAGCAATTAGAATTTATTATCATTCAGGTTAAACGGAATAATAAATAACATGTGTGACGGTTAAAAGCTACATTGAAGTTTTGTTATTTTTATCCCTCACGTGTATAGCTCACGTACCGACCTTTAATTAACCTGAGTTAATGATTCTATGTGACCTAGTTTGTTTTTAATCATTGCTTTATTTTTTCACCAAAAGGTTGGCTTTGATCTTGAGTTGTATAAACGAATGTATAAACTATTTTTTCATCGAATTGGAGTTTCATCAAGCAACTGTAAAGGTGGAATAAAACGAACTATTTTTTAATCAAATTAATTGTTACTTTTATGAGAACATAATACACAGCTAGCATCAGTTTGATATTACAACCGATATAATGTCGTTAAGTTTAAAATAATTTAAAACCATCGAGTCAACTAGAAAATTTATAGTAGTTTCTTTTTAATTATTTAAAATTTTCACGAGTCACGCCTTTGTTTTAATTTTGACAGCAACTAATTAATTAATTCGTCACAAAAACTTGCCCCTAACTTTCCAGTATAGCTCCACGCACTGCATCGCTTTCTCTCTAACTGCACCAGCTCATCAGTCCAAGAGTCAGAGAACCTAAAACAGAAATAGACAAAGAATAAGGTTCAGATACGACACGAAACATTTATCCCTAATATTTCCAATTGACTATCTCATTTATTAGAGATTAAAGTTGTCCGATCCGATCAGAGACTAGTGAAAAAGATTTTTGACTGCAGAACACGAGAACTTGGGTTCAAATCCTGATTGGATCCAAAATTTAATTATAAATGTAGTCCTAAGTTATGAAGTCGGTGTTGCTTGAACTTCTCTCGAATAAGGCCTACTATCAATCCGGTGCCTCAACATACTCTAGGCTATTTGGATCCCATCAGAAGATGAGGGCATAGAGAATTCACTTATACACGGAGGTCCAACGAACATTCACAATAGAGATGTGCTTTTTGGCATAATAGATATTTCTAATGATTAAAAGGTTAAAATGAGTGTAGATAAAAGCCGTACCTAACATATTTATTTACTTAAAAGGTGCAACGATGGATGTGCTCAGTAAATAAAGCCTGACGGAGCTAACACAATTATCGCTAATGGAGCTGTTTGTTTCTCACATGGCGTAAAGGTTTCTAACTTTAATTTATAAGTTAAGGAACTTTTTCAATAAATCATTTTATATTATTAATAGTTTCGGATATTAAGGATAATACAGCATCTTTATATTAAGAACCTGTTTATATGTGATATCGTTGAATATTTGGGATTCGTTAATATAATAGGGGGCAAACGGGCAGGAGGCTCACCTGATGATAGTGTGCCAGAAGGTTGCAAATGCGTTGCCTTTTAAGAATTGATATGCTCTTTTCTTGAAGGACCCCGTATCGAAATGGTTCGGATATACTTCAGTGGGCAGCTGGTTCCACATAGTAGTCCGCGACAAAAACTGCCTTAAGAAACACTCTTTTCGCGGCATTTCGTATTCTGCCTTGACGTCCGATGATGAAACTTAGCTGCAGGTATTAGTCCAAACAACTCACCTAAACACTCCCCATTGCAGTTGAATTTGCAATCACCAGATGTATAGGCTTTCAAGAACGTGTGCTTAAGTTTGTAAGTACACGTATGTTTTTCCATACATTTATCTGAATCGTTTTGTTCTAACACATAATATGTTTATTTTCATAAATTTTGTTGAGGGTGATCTATAATATTTTAACTCGGCCAATCGTCACATTTTGATTCACTTGATTTTATGTTTGGCTCGGGTTATAGTTTTTATTTTGATTTCTTTTTTGCCAATTACATTCATTATTAGTTACGTCCTCAATGTTAAAATTTTTATTAGTAGTATATTATCAGTCTAACCTCTCTTGTTGTCCAAACTAATTTTCTCCTTATCCTTACGAGTGACAATTGTGTCTCTTTCTTGTTAAGAATATATGGAAACGAGGTACTTAGGAGTTTTAATATTTTAATATAAAATAGTGTATGAATGGCCACGCAACCGTTCTTTGTGGTACATAATTTAAATCAGATACATTCTAGTATCGACGTACCTCAGTTCAGTGCGATATTCGCAGTCTGTTTATATTGTTAATCAGGTTTATTGGGCCTAAGTATACTCATAGAGTTTTTTTTTACTTTATAAGCAAGTATTAATTGCTGAGGTTGTAGGTTTGATTCCCGGTTGTGCACTAATGGACTTTCTATGTGCGCATTTACCATTTGCTCGAACGGTGAAGGGAAAGATCGTGAGGAAACCGGCTTGCCTTAGACCCAAAAACTCAACGGCGTATGTCAGGCTCAGAACGCTGATCACCTACTTGCCTAACAAATGACCATGAAACAGATACAGAAATTTGAGGCCCAGAACTAAATATCTTCTAGCACCACCGATTTTTGAAGTTATACTTCTTTAGGCGCGTTATGAAAAATTAATGAGAGTGAAATTTTACGATGCGCGCGAACCGTGACACAAAATTAACAGAATGAAGTTGCCCTCGGAAGATGCTACGGCATTGGACATAATTTAAAAACAACATTCGAATAATAATAGAATTTATGATACACTTAAGAGAATAATGTAAATGTAAATTGAACTTTATTGACTATAATGACTCCTTTTCCAGTCTTTGATTATTTAATTGTAATTAATAACTATTTTTAATAATGCCAAAGAAGCATAACTTCTTACGCGCGGACATAAGTACACGCACCCTTTTTTTTTATTGCGCACAAACATTCGGAACAGCAGCCGTTCAATACGCTTATAACATTCACCGTGTTAAATAATTAAACGTTTTCATAAAATGGTTTTATTGCTTTAAGTTATGGCTGCTTAATTTTTTAATTTTAATTAGCAATTATAATTTGGAGCTATATCTTCTATTATATTGGCTTTAAATTAAATGTTTTATTCCTTTATGTGTATTTCGTTAATTGATTCGCGCCATATTAATTTTATTGACACAATTTACGATACTGAGACCCGCAAAACCAGTTTGATGGAGCAAATGTCCATGTGCTTAAAAATTGCATTAAAACATTAAAAAAATATAGCCGACATTAAAATGTACTAAAAATAATGTTATTATTTTATTTAGTCTTAAAAGCGTTTATTACTTAATGTACATTGTACATACATACAAGGGCTTTCTCCCTTTTAGCCTGCAGTTGGGAATAGATTCGAATAGGGGAATGAGGATTATATGTTGGTACCACTTGTTTTTTTTAATTAACAAAAGCAAGGCAAGCTCCAAACGGGCAGGAGGCTGATGGCTGAGGCTAACCTGCTGAAGGCTCGCATGTGCGTTGCCGGCGTTTAATAAATTGGTACGCTCTTTTTTTAAATGAATACCGCCTCAATGTAAAATCTAATAAAAAAATACGTGTGTACTTATAAACGCTTTAGAAGTTATACTTCTTTGGCGTAACAAGATAAAAATCTTTTCAAAAATTATATTCTGCGTTTGTAGAAAACACTACACGAACAATAGGTAAAAATGTCGACTATAGCTAACTTCGGGGTGTCGGTTTATGTGACGGTGTGCGCGTGCATCATAAAAATTTAATATCATTTTTCCCTAACGCGCCAAAAGAAGTATAACTTCAAATATTCTTTCAATTTGAAATAATAGTTTCTGAGTTCAAACAGAGTATACATTAAAATACCGACAAACAAATCTTCTAACCTAATCATGCAGTATCCGCTTTATTAGACTCACAACATCTAGTAATAACACCTGTATCAAAACAACTCGAGAATCAATAAGTGGCTTTATCTGTGGAGGTCGTAGACTATAGCTCTATTGATAGAGATAAGTGGGAAGATAAATTTCTGTTTGTATTTCTGATTAGATGGTCTTTTTTATCTTTAGTGCGTGTTGTTGTACTGTGATGGAAATTAGTATCGTTTTAGGCGCGGATGTCAAAGATAAGATATATTTTAGTAATGTCTTGTTCTTCGATATTTCTTAATTGCGACGTGTAGTTGGTAATTGGTGTAATTAAATGTGGATTGCGGTAATGCGATCTTATGATATAGTTTTAGTACTTCGGAGGTTTTTATAACTATATTAAGTTGTGGAATAGGCTGCTCGACTCCATACGATTGGCTACCTCTCTGTCATATTTTAAAACTCTTCTGTATAAACATTTCTTAACCTTATCCTATCCTGATCAATCGTGACTTATGTTATTCTTATGTTTCCTTTTCCTTTGCATTGCATCACTATTCGCTGTTCATGAATCTGTAAGATTAGCTTTAAAGTTTATAGTTTGTTATTCATATTTTTTTTGTATTACTTTAGATTAAGGTTCTAAATATTTTTTTTATATAACAATTGGTTCTGCACTTCTCGCACTCATCATGTTTCTTTTTTTTAGTTTTTCTCTTTAACTAGGAAGCCTGCCTGGAAGAGATAGCTTATTAGCAATAAGGCCGCCCGTTGCATCAGTATTATTTATTTGTGTTTTTTAAATTTTTTATTGCAACGAAGTGTAAATAAATAAAATAAATAAATAAATATATCATATTATCGTATTTATTAAACATGGCAAAAAGTGCACGGCGGTGTGAGTCCATCTAATAAGCATTTTGCTGAATTAAGGTCTCCTTCAAGGTCAAATTTATTAATAATAATAAACAAAATCATGCGATATATTTTTTGTTCACAAGTACCTCAAGAAATAGGCGCTTTCGTAATCACCTTAACTGTATAAAATGTAAAATTAATAAATTATAGTTATCTACTTAAAATACTGCTATTAATTTATAAAATATTTAAATTTGAGTCATGGACTGTCAAAGAAAATTAAAAAAAAATTTAAAAGTTTGGTCCCTATAAATATATGTTAACAATAAGCGGATGTATGCTCAAAGGACATTTTGTGTAAGGAAACACCAAATAACCTAAAGCGTCAATAATCAAATTAATTATAAGGAAACAATTTAAAAATGAAATTTGATTCGCAACCTTTAGAAATTACATTGGCTATATAATTGCTTGACTAATACATATTGTTAATGTATATAAAAACAATTTCAACTAGGAGTATTTTAACAAGTAGCAGAGTTATGTCTTAAAGATATTCTCCGAACACGTTTGCTGAAAGGCACTAGAAACATCGTATAATAATTTAAGCGTTTATATACATTAAAGAGGCTCGTTAGGCTTTCGTTCAGAGACATTATATAATGAAATATAAAATATTTCATATAATTATTATATATTTTCATGGCATGTGATTTTTTATTTATTTATTTATTTATTAATACTTCGTTGCAGAAATATATTACAATTGACCTAATTAAATGAAAAGGATTGCCAATGGCGGCCTTATCTCTCTCTTCTGTGTGTTTGTAGTAAAACTCTTGCGGGCTGGACCGTTTTTTTATGAAATTTGTGTGTGTACAAGTGGATACGATAATGGTTTAAATTTACAATTAGTTTTGTTGTATTTAAGACGCACAGGACAACTTCTGTCTAACTAAATGACTAAATAGATGTTTTATTAACATCTAAATTGAAGCACACCTCTTACAAACATTCATAAGAGTATAATATCTTTTTGGAATACATATATGAAAACATATACATAACAATAAAATGCAATAGAATTTTACCCCGTAAAAGCAATTCTAAGATTTTGGGATCATTCCGAGCATTGAACCAAAGAGTCGAGATCTATGACCTAACATTTTACTTGCAGGATGACTAGTCATAGTCATAGGCAAAACAAATTGCAGATCATTATAATCTGTACATCCAGGCCTCTTTACGAAACCGCGTAACCAGGAGGATTAGTACTTTTTGTTAAGCAAGGTAAAAATGTATCCATACTTTTCCCGCACTCACGCCAGGCATCAGAGAGCCGGATGACCCAAATCACATCGGGCGATTCCAACACAACCACGTCAGGTTTTGGAGGTATCACGTTCTAAAGGGTATGTGCTTGGGGTCTATAATCAGTATTGTTATTCGCTATAAATAAAATTCTCGAAATAGTAATAAGACCTCAATAACAAATACGGTCTAAAAATATATCTTCGTAGGATTACAATTTATAATATCTTCAGCAAATAAATAGTATTGACGTAGTTGAATTATAAGCGGCTTATAACCATAGATTAGGTTTGTTAGTTTTAACGACAGCATCCTAAGTAATAAACTGGGACATAAATTACAATTAACCGTTTTCATAACTTACACGCTATCGCGAGAACGGATAAATGTTACAACTTATGATTAAATATCATAGTACTACTTTTTTTTTTTTTTTTTTTTTTTTTTTTTTTTTTTTTTTTTTTACTTGGGGAAATGCATTGCGCATACCCCACCGCGGTGCGACTGCTTAGTGCGGGAGGGTTATGTGGGACTCGCGAATGTGCATACCCACTAAAACCCCAAGGCGCCACCAATAATCGCCTTAGGAGGGATGCGGTAACAGCAGAGCCTTATCCGCTTCCCGACATGCGATGCGGCGGTTGTGTCCGCCTCTCCCCGCCCATTGTTGATTTGTGAAGATACTTGACACAGCAAGTATCCTTCACAGATCGGGCCATACGCTTTTAGGAATAGCTAGGGGAGATCGGGTCCAGTGCTTGCAGGGATGGATCACCATCCCTTCTTTTGAACGCATGGACCCCTGCTTCCCCGCTTGGGCACTCTTTAGGTGGCGAGGATTTGACGGGCCTGCGGTTTCTTTCGCCGCCGCGGACGGGTTCCGGGACAAAGCTCCCTGGTTCTTCCCGCTTCTTCTTTGACTTTCATGACCGACTCGCAGAAATTGTAGAAGATTTTCCACGAGCCGTCATTTCCTGCGCTCAATATGGCTTTCACTACGTTTGGCAGAATTGCGTCCTCGCCCTGGAGGGCATCTAACAAAGGTCTCCTTTCCGCTTCCCATGCTGGGCAGTCCCTAAGTGTATGCAGGGCGTCGTCCCGGCTGTCTCCGACACAGTGGTGACAGGTTGGTGACTCCTCACACCCTACTACTTTGTGCAGATAGCTACCAAAACATCCGTGTCCGGACAGCATCTGCACAAGTCGATAGCTGAGGTGACCCCAGCGCCTCTTTACCCAAAGTTGAAGCAAAGGTCTGAGGGCTTCGGTAGTATATTTACCGGCACTCGCATCCGCCAGCTCTCTTTCCCACTCTACTAACAATTCCTGGTCTTCTAAGGCTCGCCACGCGTTTAATTGTTCCAGTGTGGGGTTATCCCCTTTTTCCCGAGCTTCGGCCCTCCTCCAATATACTTCGCTAAAAGCAGCCGCATCGAGATGCCATGGCGCGGTACCGGCTATAACACACACTGCGTCATAAGACACAGTGCGGTACGCCCTCGCAACCCTGGCAGCGACCACTCGCTGCGACTGCCTGAGTATTGTGCGATTGTACCCGGTCAGTTTGTCGGCCCATATGGGACACCCGTACAGTGCTTTTGCCCGGATCGCATTTGCGTATAAGAGGCGACAGCCCCCACTCGGCCCGCCGAGGTTTGGCATTATGCGCGAGAGCATGTTTGCGGTGGCGGTGAGCTTAGGGGCAAGTGCCACGAAGTGTGGTCTGAAAGTCCACCGTGGGTCAAGAATCAGCCCAAGGTATTTGAGCGTAGTACCGACCCGGATAGCTACTCCGCCGACGATGATGTCTACGTCTTGAGGTGGAGCTTTTCTGTGGCCGTAGAAGCATATAGCTTCTGATTTCTGAAGGGCGACAACAAGGCCGAGCTTCTTGATTTCAGAAACCACCCGAGCTACTCCAGCTGTCGCTCGGAGGCGCGCTTCCTTAAAATCTTCTCCAATAGCGACCACGAGGGTGTCGTCTGCATAGCATATAGTTGACACTCCAGGGACTAGTTTCGCTCGCAGCACCCTGTCGTAACCTATGTTCCAAAGAAGGGGGCCAAGAACCGAGCCTTGTGGGACGCCGCACTTGATGAGGTGACTCCCTATGCCATTTTGTTTCGGGAAGATAACACGGCGGCCGTTGAGGTACGATGCTACACATTTTCTTATATAGGCCGGTAAGCCGTGGTGGCGAAGGCCGTCCGCGATACAGTCCCATGGCAAGGAATTGAAAGCGTTCGCGATGTCTAACGATACCGCGAAAACCACTCTGCCCCGTGACACCTGCTCCTCGCAGACGCTTCGCAGGCGCGCAATTGCGTCGATCGTTGACCTATGTTTCCGGAAGCCAAATTGAGCCTCATGTATGTTTGGTCCTATAGTTTCCAAATGATTGTAAATCCGACCGGCAATAATACGCTCGAAGAGCTTGCCGGCTTCATCTAGGAGAACTATAGGTCGATACGCTGATGGTGACTCTGTAGGTTTTCCACCTTTTTTTAGAAGAACTAGCAACCCAGTCTTCCATGTCGACGGAAAGAGGCCATTTCTAAGACATTTCGTGAGTAGGCCTCGAAAGCGCATGTCAAGACCAGCGTCGAGGGCCAGAGCTAACACTCGTCCGTGCATGCCATCGGGACCAGGTGCAGTTTTTTTAGTGGTCATGCGTGTTATTGCTGTCTTCAGCTCCGAAGGAGATACTTCAGACACTGTGACACTGTGTTCCGTGGTCGTCTCATGTGGGGAGCTCAGGGCGTCGCGTTCAGGAAAAAGTTCCGCAACCACTGTGCTGAGCAGTTCCGGCTCCATGTTTTTCGTGAGTGGCGGGGCCCACGAGCGCAGCTTGTTTGTGACAATCTGATACGGGCGTCCCCAGGGATCCCGCTCCAGGGTGTCAAGCAGTTCTTGCCATGCTTTCTTTTTTGCTTCGGCGATACCTATTCGCAGCGCCAGTTTTGCATCTCGGTATACGCTATATGCTTGTTTTTCCTCTTCTATGCGAATTGGTCGCCTTCTGCGAGTCCTGGTGTAGCCTCGACGAGCTGCTACACAAGCAATCCGCAACTGGGCGAGTTCTGCCGACCACCAGAATACACTGGTCCGGTGAGCTCCAGGGCGTCTTCTTTGCATTGCAGCATCCGCGATGCAAGTCATTGCGCCACGAAACCACTCTGCCTCTTCCTCTGGATCTACGGAGGCTGGGATCGGGCACCAGGCCTGCACAATCGTAGCCAATTCCGCCTGTTCCTTGTTAAGACTCCCAAGTGCCCATTTTGGGCCCAGTTCTGACGGGTCCGAGCTAGGATTGGCCGACGGAGAGAGAGTGCGGAAGCGGATATACCGGTGGTCCGAAAGCGTCTCAACCCCCGTCAGGACCTCCCAGTCCTGAACACGGCACGAAAGATGGGGGCTCGTGAACGTCACATCCACAATAGATTCTCCGTTTGTTCGAACACACGTAGCTTCAGAGCCCCTGTTAGCCACTACCAAACAATGCGCTGCTGCCCAGTCCACCAACGCTTTTCCTCGTGGGCTGGACACCTGTGAACCCCAGGCCACAGACTTTGCATTCAGATCCCCAGCGATGACTAAATGTCTCGGATGGCTCCATTGCACCAGGCTTCCCAGTTCGTTTAGGAAGGCCTCAAATTCAGCCAGCGAGCGATTGGGGGAGAAGTAGGTACTCGCGATACACATTTTGCTACCCAACTTTGCTGCCACATAGCCGTGGCCTTTTCGAACTGGACCAATGCAGGGCGAGCCATCTGCCGGTGTAACGATAATTGCGGCCAGACCGTCGAGGTCGCCAACCCAGTTCGCCCTTTCGGGTATTGAGTAGGGCTCGGAAATTATACCAACGTTGATATTCCACTGCGCTAGACTCTGGTACAGTAGGTCTTGTGCAGCAGCGCAGTGGTTTAGGTTGCTCTGAAGAAACCGTAGGGCCATGTTAATTTGCTGGGGTTTCTATGACCTCCATACGCGCATTGTTGCGCGGAGACTTTGCGGGCGTCTTTTTTTTAGGTGACGAGCGGCGCCTGGGTACCCTCACACTGGGAGCTGTGCAGCTGTTGCCACCTAGCCTGTGATCCGCTTTCCTACCGGCCTCGTCGCAGAGTAGGCACTTGGGTTTTTCACTGCAGGAGGCTGCCCTGTGACCGGCTTGACCACAGCGAAAACACAGTTGGCTACGATCAGTATCGGACATGCAGCGGCTAGCTACGTGCCCGATTTGTAAGCAGCGAAAACACCGTAGCTCTCTTGGCTTTGCAACACTAATATTTGCCGCAACCCATCCGACAAAGAAACGCCCCGCTAAGAGTTTTTTGGCGGCCGTTACGGGGCAGTTAGCCCACGCTGCACCAAGACCCGATTTATCTTGTCGTATACGGCTGATCCTTATTTGATCAGCCGGGCACTCTCCCTTCGCCGCAATCGCCTCGCGCAATTCATCCGCTGTAATAGAGTCGTCCAGGCCAGAGATGCGGACATCGGCGCATCGGACGGGCCGTGTAATCTTGATTCCGCTGTCACTCAGTACTGTTTTGAGTCGGTTGGCTAAGGTATCGGCTTTTTCCCCACTGCCGGCTCCGGGGATCTGAATTATCGTGGCTCCTGTTGCCGCTCGGCGAAACTTAACGCCCTCAATTCCAGCCTCCTTCAGATCTATTTTAGCCCGTGCTTCTTTTAGGGCAGCGGCGTAGGTAACACCCTTAGCTTCAGCGTCTTTAGACAAAGTGAGCACAATTGCAGCGGTACGAGGTGCCTTTAGCTTGGGCAGTGTCCTGGGTGGGGGCTTTTCAGCCTTCGATGTTGCCGACTTTGGAGCTCTCGCATTTTTTTGCGTCGCCTTTGCCGCCTTTTGCCTTTTTTTAGTAACCATCGTCCAATTTTCTTCATTGGTGGTGGTCAGCGAGGGCCAGGAGTGTGGCAATACAATGGCACTAGCGGGAGAGGAGACAGGTGTATTTCTTTCAAACATTTCCATCCTCGGCGCGTTTGCCAAACGGTTTTGCTCATTATTTCCAACGGCAAGCGTCTGCACAGTTGCCTTTCCCCGTTTTGTTTTCGAAGCTGCAGCTGACATCGGTGATTTGGAAGGTGGTTTCGCCTTACCTTTTTTGCTCTTTTTACTCTCAGTCGGAAGGGGAAGGGCTGGCGTCTCCAAGTTGGGCCTTGACCCGAGATCCTTAAATTGCGCATTGATATGCTCACCTACCTGTCGGAGGATCCGAGCCTCCAGTTCGTCTACATTGACAGCTGGGTGGTCCTTCGGAGCTTGCAAGATCGACCTCAGCTCGCGCATTTCGCCTTGCAGTAAATTAAGTTGTGCACGGAGGCGTTCATTTTCTAGCTGCAGAGCTCGAGTTTCATCCGACAGCGTTTGCACGGCCAGATTATCAGCATCCGTTCTGATTGCTACAACTGCCTTTTTAAGAGCGGCTACAAAGGTACCTTTTAGGTTCATAGAACACCTGGCCACTTTTTCTACGGCAGCCAGGTTTTCTTCGATGCGTCTTCTGGCGTTTCCAACCGTACCTGTCTCAGTGGGTTTCTCGTTAAGAGCCGCGAGTTCCGCCTCGGCTTCACTTTCTCTCTCTACTCTCCGGGCTCTTTGGTATCCCGCTTTCGTGCGTTCGTGCGAAAGGATAGGGGTGTCGCTGCAGCTACTCTCCTCGTCATCCTGTCTCGTTCTCTTTCGGGGTCGCCAGAAGCGCGACTTCTCCCCTGGGGTGCAAGGAGCCTCACCTAGTCCTCGAGGACTCTGTTGATTTTGTGTCGAGCTTATGCTTAACATGGAGCTTGTTGAGTCTGAGCTCATATTGTCAGCCATGGCGAAGGTCCAAGTTGCACTTCGCACCGGTGATGGACATGAAGTGCGCTGGACGATCTCATTGCTTTCCCTTATTGCGATCTCTCCTTGTGTAGAAGGTGTTGCAAAAGCGCCTGAGCACTCATCCAACCGCCCGCTACAGTCCGTAAGCTTGTTCATTATTTCCGTATTATTGCCAGGTCGTGAGTTTTTGGGATCTATCGCATGGTCGTGGTCCGCCCCCAGAATACGATGCGGACCGGATGCCATGACCACTTGGTCATGGGAGGGATTTGACCCTCCTGGGGTAGTCTTTACTTTTCCGTTACTTTCCATGCTTTGAGGTGCTTTTAATTTTTAAGGAGGGGTAGCTCCCCTCTTTGGTGCCCTAGTGACCGGGTTTAAACCCCCCGGTCATGCATCCCATCGCCGGGAACCAAAACTTGGGATTCAGGTGACCTGTATACGGACAAAGTATACATAGAGATACACGTTGTAGTAATAATAAAAGCGCGGGTACGGCAGACCAATGTAGGCCGTGGAAGGGTCAGCCGCGCATAGGACGCACAGTATGAATAATCGTTTGTCCTCCACCTTGGCTTCGCATGCAACGAAGCAGCACAAGAACATTATACAGACGGACGTAAAACACCACTCTCCGCCAGCCCATTCAAAGGAGGAGGAAACACAGATACAAATAACGCCAATACAAGTACACACCGTTGCCGGATAAAGGGAAGCGGGAAATACAAATAACGAGCACGCACACAACGCTCCACAAACCAGCCTGTTGAGGAGCAGGGAGCACATTGAGACACGAACAAGACAAAACACAAAGCGCCGAAATCGCCCGGACAGCTAAAGCGCCCTCTACCCGGCCGCATCTCGCGTGGTTCTTCTAATGAGAACCTGTCGGGAGCGGCTAATAACGTCGTGGTGGTCCCATTTGCTTTCCAGCAGCACATTCAGGCGTACGCCCCGTGCCGCCGGTACTGAGCCCTCCCGCCACGACAAGGCTGGACCCCGCGGAACTACATAGTTCCGCGGTGGGAGGGATCATAGTACTACTGTGTAAAGGATTGCGATGTCTATATATATATCTTATATCTAATTTTAAAAGTTCAAAATAGCATTTTAAAAGCTCACAAATACGTTGATATACAAATGTTTTGTAAAGATTTTTCTTAGGTAATAATAGGAGACAAACGGACAGGGCTCACCTGATGTTAAGTGATACCACCGCCCATGGACACTGTCATTGCCAGAAGGCTCGCAAGTGCGTTGCCGGCCTTTTAAGAATTGGTACGCTCTTTTCTTGAAGGACCCTAAGTCGATTTGGTTCGGAAATACTTCAGTGGGCAGCTGGTTCCACGTAGTGGTAGTGCCTGGCAAAAACTGCCTAAATAAACGCTCAGTTGTGGAACGACGGATGTCGAGGTAATACGGATGGTATTTGGTATTCTACCTCGTACGACCTCGACGTCCGATAATGAAACTCAGCTGCATGTATTATATCGATCAACTAACAACTAGTAAGCTAAGCTTTTTGTATTCGATACCCTAATCTAAAGACCCAATCAAAATATTGAACATCAAAATACGAGTGGCACTACCTTTTAGGTCTGGGCTTCAAATTTCTGAATCTGTTTCATGATCATTTGTCAATCTTATAGACAAGTAGTTGCAGCCTCCTGTGCCTGACACACGCCGTCGACTTTTTGGGTCTAAGGCAAGCCGGTTTCCTCACGATGTTTTCCTTCACTGTTCGGGCGAATGTTAAATGCGCACATATAAATAAAGTCCATTGGTGCACAGCCGGGGATCGAACCTACGACGCTGAAGCCACTAGGCTAACACTGTTTCACTCTTTTATTATTTATTTTATTTTTATTTATTTACACTTTGTTGCTTAATGATATAAAAATTTAACAAAATTACAAGTAAAGGAAAGGCAACTGGCGGCCTTATCGCTTTCGAGCGATCTCTTCCAGGCAACCACTGTGAGAAAAAAAAAAAAAGAAAATGTATTACATTACATGAGGTAGGCAAAAAGTGTACATGTATTACATATACTTGTAAAAAAAAGATACTAAACAGAAACATAAAAAAAAAGAAAAAACAAACTAAACTAATAAAGGATACATTAAAAAAAAAATTATACTAATAGTAATAAAACATGAATCATTTTAATTTAATTTAAGATGTCTCACGTCGGTTAGTTAGTATTATTAAAGTTAGGGATACGATGTGGACAGGTAATGTTTGTACAGAAGAAATTTAAATCTCTTTAAATTTAAAGATTTAAAGATAAAATTTAATCTTATCAGCAAGATTAAAATATTCTAATACATTCGAGCAATAATTTAAAGATAAATTCATAGTATAACAATACGCCGTTACATTAAAACCGGTTATGGCAGATTCTAGATCACCATCGAAGCCTGAGGGATCAAAGTTATTGAATTTCAACTGAGATCACTGACGGGTTAAAGTTTAAACGGATTTATGAATCGAATAACCGTAATCAGAGGATCGCCTTTGTATGGTTAATCTTATTAAGTGATTGTTCCAGTGTAATTTCATACATTCCAATACTTCAATCTCAGTTAATATTTAACGAGTTTAATTGTTACTGTAAGGGTTTTTATTGTGCATTGTTACCTTAATAAGGATTTAATAATTGAATAACTGACAAATCCTTTGATCTGCAATTGTTTTTCAAAGTAAGCTAAGATTCTGTATCGTTTTCGGACCGGTTTTGAAGACACAATCAAATACTGAACTTAATAAAACCAGTGGTTATACATTTTTTAGGTCTCAGATTGTGACCTAGTCATTTTGTACATCCAAATGGGTTACACCAAATGATGCCATAATTATTCCAATTGGAATCGGCATTTGGTAGAAAGGGCCAGTTCCTATCATTGGAAATCGGTACTGGTTTTACAAAGTAAGTAATTCGTCTATTATTATGTGTGCAAAAGTTTCTACTCAAAATAAAATGTGACAAAACATTGTTTAAGACACTCACAATTGTTCGATTTGAGTTCATTATTCGCAAAAAATTACGTAAATTAGCAAAGATTTAAATAAGATCATTTAAAATCATATTGTAACCTTAAATGATATACATGTTCTGTCTCCTTGAATCACTAATTAAATAATAGGGCATTAAGTTTATTCGCCAAGTAGCCGCGTTCTTCAAATGTTGGTTGAAATACGAGAGACTCAGTTTCCGAACAAGTCTTTGCTAATTTTGTTAAAACACTTCCAATGTATCTTATTTATACGTTAAAAGCTATCGGGAATAAATCTTTTATCGAGAAATAGCTGTGATGCTATTTCAGTAAGTAATGAATGACAGGTTTCGGTGTTTTATTTTGTGCGGATCTGACGTGGTTCGCTTATAAATACCGTCGCTTCGTTAATGTTATATCGCGTGCATCTTAACTGCTTTTTTAATTTGATAAGGTAAAAGTATCTGGGTGATCGTAAATAATTCATCGATAATTTATCTTTCGTCTTCAGTTACGCTCTTCATTTCTGATGGTTGTGTTAGTGGCACCGAACAACTTCCTCCACTCTCCTGTCTTCGGCCTCTGCGCCTGGGTGCTGATGAGACCTATAAGGGCCTTTACTTGATAGATCCATAGGGGATCGGCTTCGAAGTTTGGTGCCCTCCAGTTTCGATAAGATTTTCTTTACTTTCTGGAGCTCTGTGATACATGTCAAAAAACAAACAGCATGCGTTGGTAACAAAGTGTCGAAAGACGATTGTTTACCTGTAACCGTCTTAGTATGGACAAGCTTGTTTCCTGTCACGTTCACGTTGTCCAAGTTTATCTTTACATACACTTAAAAATATATACAAGCTTTCAGTGTTTTGGAAGAGGGTTTATATGCATTAAAACGGAAGCGTAGAACATATTTATTTGACGTTCATAAGTGTATATTGTAATTCTATATAAACTAGCGGATCCGACATGTGTTGTCTTGCATGATATTTCAAGCGATTAAGATATTAAACAAAGTATGAAAGTACCGACTGCAGTGCTATCTGTCGGACTAATTTGTGAATCTAAACCATCCAGGGTGTCACCCAAACGCATACAAAGAAGTCATTCAAATCCGTCCAGGCGTTCAAGAGGAGTTTAGTGACATACAGTGCGTACAGTAGAATTATATAACAGGTGTCTCAAAAGAAAGTTAACATTGAGTTTCAGAGCGTTATGTGAAAATGTTAGACGACTTCTTGGTGCCTGAACTTCAAAACTTTCCTGGCTATAACCAAAGAACATGGACAGCAGGACGGAGCAACGTCACACACGTCCAATACGTCTCTGCCACGAGTTCGTGAAATTTTCTCAGGCAAATTGATTTCCGATCAACTAAATATGAACTTTCTTTTGAGACACCTTGTAGATAAAGATACATGTTATACAAATGATTTTTGAAGTTATACTTCTTTAGGCGCGTTATGAAAAATTGATGAGAGTGAAATTTTACGATGCGCGCGCACCGTGACACAAAATTAACAGAATGAAGTTGCCCACGGAAGATGCTACGGCATTGGACATACAACAACATTCGAATAATAATAGAATTTATGTTACACTTAATGTAAGAGAATAATAATAAATATTTATTTATTTAATTTTTCAAATGTAAACTGAACTTTATTGACTATAATGACTCCTTTACCAGTCTTTGATTATTTAATTGTAATTAATTATTTGCATACAATCAAAAACTATTTTGAATAATGCCAAAGAAGTATAACTTCTTACGCGCGTACATAAGTACACGCACCCTTTTTTTATGAATGAAGCAGTACACAAAAGTGTCCTAATTAAAGTATCTCATAAAAATATACCACGGGGCCTCAAGAATCGAACGCTTTGTACATACAAAATTCAGTGGGCGGTAACTGCTATCCATATCTCAAAAATGCTATTCAACGTCGAATTATCATATTTATTGAGAGTTTATAAAAGGTTCCCATTCAATTAAGCGAGGTTCTAGTGAAGGCTCGAGTGGGTGCAATGTCTTGGAGGCGCCCTTTACTGACTTACGGACACGTACTTCGTAGATAAGGCTTTATTGGAACGCTTTTGAAGCTTCCGCATACGCACTTTTCTAGTACAAACTATGACGTGCTATTCCCTATTATTTAGAATTGTAAGAAGAAGAAATTTACGTGGTAAAACCTACAAAGGTGGACAAGCAACCTTCAATAATGGATAACGAGAAAAATAAATCCTAAGTACAGCAGTTTATTTATACACACACATACACACAAATACGGCACACATGTCTTAATATTTAGTTTTGTATTGCAATATAATTAATATCAAAAGTATTCTAAATTGTACGTTAGTCATGTAGTGATTGTGGGTCAGCCAAAAAAAGTCGTACATATATAAAAAAATTTTGTTCTTGAAGCATGTTCGAACGTACCAATCTCGTATAAATATTGCAATATAATATATACTAATAAGCTGTATAAAACGGTTTTGGAGGTAGTACATAGTGGAGGGACTGAGACTCTAAGCGGAACCACACTTGGAGTGGAAAGCGGCCGCAATTGCTAGCAGTGCCGCGAGCGAATATTGCACGCTATTTATATTGAAACTAATCTATATACTGGCACATTGTCTGAATTTATTCGCTTTATTCATCATTTGCTACAAAAAGGTTTTATATATTTTTGTTTTTTACGGGTATTATGTTCTTAATTCGATTTTTGTGTTGGTAATACGACTTCTATGGCGAGAAGAAAATAAATAGTCACTGTTACTTGTTCATATACCTACCTACATACAATTAAACCCACAAAGTCCATGCTCGAATTCAGTCTACTACAGATAATATTAGAAGTAGCGTAGGTGTTTATCAGTTGTCAAAGGGACTCTCGCATCTCGCTTGTCACGCACCGAGATAAGACAACACGATTTCATAGCTTTTATAGAACCCCTTATTAACTCTTGGCACGTACCTCGTAATATGTAACCTTGCCTTAATGATGTAAATAATTAATATTGTATTACTGTTTCATATACTGCTAATGAAATAGTTACTATATATGTATATAACTGTATATACTATATAATTGTCTGCGATTTCGACTTAATTAGAATTTGGATTTGCTATATAAAGCCTATAAAATAATCATAAACTTTTAAAGGCGATTCCGCGTATTTAGTTATTAAGACAAAGCAGCCGTTTGAAATTGTCGTTTCCGTTATTGTAATCTACCGAAACGACAATTATTGTTTGACGGGAATTGAGTCTTGGAACTCCAGACTTGTTTTAAAAGGAGACTGTCTGCTTACGACAAAAATAGGAATACTTATAATATTTTCTTGTTATTATAATTTGCTCAGTTTGAAGTAATGGATGAATAAGTAGTCTTTATGTTGCAGAAAATCTGTCAATAAGATGCTCAAATCCAGTAAATCTTTTGTCCATTTTATTTTTGACAAAGAATTTATTTACTATAGAGGCTTATACTTTTACGAATAAGTCGGAATATATATTCAAATTCTAACAATAAGTCCTCTCAAATGTACCAACGAAATCTCGGATTGTGTATCCCTTTAGAATATTCAATTCAATATTCATGTTTAATATTAAAATGTGACGTTATTTCTCACCAATGTAAATATCTATTTTTATACTAGCGGTTTGTCCTGGCTTCACACGGCTAAACATTTTTGAAGAAATACTTCTTTAGGCGCGTTATGAAAAATTGATGAAAGTGAAATTTTACGATGCGCGCGCACCGTGACACAAAATTAACAGAAGATGCTATGGCATTAGACATAATTTAAATATGTATATATAATTTAAAACAATATTCGAATAATAATAGAATTTATGTTACACTTAATGTAAATAATATAGAATAATAAAAAAATATTTATTTTTTCTAATTTTTCAAATGTAAACTGAACTTGATTGTCTATAATGACTAGTTTTCCAGTCTTTGATTATTTAATTGTAATTAATTATTTGCATGCAATCAAAAACTATTTTTAATAATGCCAAAGAAGTGTAACTTCTTACGCGCGTACATAAGTACACGCACCCTTTTTAAATATTTTGCAAATAATAGCGTATATTACGAAGGGTTGTATGTGAAAGTTTTTTTAAATCGCTTCAGTCGTTTTAGATTTTATTCTTTTTAAACCAACAAAGGTAACCTAAGCTACCTATATCATAACGAAAGTTATGTTATAAGGCCTGTTATATAAACTATAGGTTATACACACTACAGGTTAAACAGCACCACCTTGTTGGCTGGAAGTCATCCACAGTCCGCTTCATAAGACACTTTCTTTTGCGAACTAGCAAACTGTGGAATCGACTCCCGGTGGGGGTCTTCTCTAGGAGATACGACCTTCAATCGTTTAAAGAAAGAGTACACTAGTTCCTCAAAGGCTGGCAATCCACTAGAATGGGTGTCTATGGGCTGCGATGACTGCTCTTGCTGCTATTTTGGGCGTCTCGTAGGTTCGTTTGTTTTATTCTATAAAAAAATCCATCGTTTGCATAATAAAAACAAAAGTCCAGGCTATATATAGACTTGCCATGTATGCATGATTATATATTGCAGAAGCATATGCGTGCATTTAAATGTAATCTTTATAATAAATGACTCTTATGAGACGGACATCCGACCGGTACGAGAACAAGTTCAGGGAAGTAATAAAAATAATTGTCGTAATATTTTTATAGGTATATTCATTGCATAGAACCTCAAAGATATATCAGATAAACGAATTGCTATGCTAGAAATCTTCAGAGCTGTGAGGTCCCTCCGCGAAGTCTGCGAAGTGTCCATTAAACTTCTGAGCTTTAAGCTGGAGGAGCTAGGCTTAATTAGCCAGGATTTAACGCACAATATACCAATGGTCTCAGTGCGGAAACTAAATCCACAAATCACTACACTACTACTATGCCACAGTATTCATTAAAAGAGCATAGAAGATATAAACAACCAGTGGCGCTAGATTTAGAACCATGCATTAAGGCCTCAGATTTCTGTATCTTTTACGTGATCATTTATTTTTTCTAGTAGGCAAGTAGGTGAATAGCATATAGAAGATAAAACTAATAATAAGATAGTAAAATAATATCTATTTGCCGATATCTATCTATCATCGTTATTACTGTTTCTCTGTTACATAAGGCTTGCGGTATGGCAAGCAAAATGCGCAATATATATCACAAAATCTATAAGTTTCAATTTAGTCTAGTTACCTTCATATTTTACAAACACCACAGTGGCGACAACGGGTCGTTATTTCTCAATATTATCTTTTTAAAATGAGTTTATTCGAATTACAAACCAGAGATAAAATTGAAATTCTAATGGCATTATTAATATGAATGTGATGTTACGGCAGCTGTCAAATGTCAATATACCTGACGTTTTGAATGATATTGACTTGTGTCAACGACGCACGTTTTTCCTGCTCTATTAATATTTCAAACACGAAAGATGAGTGGTTGATGAAATTAACTCAACGAAACATAAGATAATAAAAACCTGCCCATTGTTTTACTAAATAACCAGCTGCACTAGCATTTAATTTGTTGAACAATTTGTCGACACGAACTGTCATTTTCATACAAATTTAGTTTTCGACTTTCTACATACACTACTGTTAAGGCATCTTGACCAAGCCCCCAGTATATGCTCTCTTGTAAGAAATGTTAAAATAAAAAAAAGGGTGCGTGAACTTACGAACGCGCGTAAGAAGTTATACTTCTTTGGCATTATTAAAAATAGTTTTTGATTGCATGCAAATAATTAATTACAATTAAATAATCATAGGCTGGAAAAGGAGTCATTATAGTCAATAAAGTTCAGTTTACATTTGAAAAAATAAATAAATAAATATTTATTATTATTCTCTTACATTAAGTGTAACATAAATTCTATTATTACGAATGTTGTTTTTAAATTATGTCCAATGCCGTAGCATCTTCCGTGGCCAACTTCATTCTGTTAATTTTGTATCACGGTGCGCGCGCATCGTAAAATTTCACTCTCATCAATTTTTTATAACGCGCCTAAAGAAGTATAACTTCAAAAACTTCTAAATTTTTTGTTGTTTAAACTTTAAACCTATGTTGTAATAAATACACTTGTCTATAATCTAACAGTCTGTAAAAGCTTTTATAATTTTTAAATGAAAAACAACAATTTTATATTTTCGTAATATTGTATTCTTATCATCTATTTGCCCTTTGAAGGCAAAGGTCGGACATAAATTACCTCCATAACTAGTGGCGGTCTTGGGAAGAAAAACAATGCAATTTATATGAAGGACATTTCCCAGGCTCGGAGCAATATGTTAGAATAAATAACTAATAAAGCCCGATAAACCCGCGTCTCAATGGGACCCACTTACAGAGATTGCGATGAAGTTTCTACACTTGCGGCCTCGTTCGTGCTCTTTTTCAAATTGGCATATAATCGAATAATATCGACAGTGATATGTCGCTCTATATTCGAGTGTTTATTGCTACGTAAATTTAAATTTCGAATTGCCAAATGTGATTACTATAGAAGAATCTAGTAGGTACTACGTCTGAGCGTTTCGTTTTTTTTAATTACTTATCGTTACATTTAAATTTAGAATTGTTTAATGGACTGTCCATTAGATAGAAATACATATAATATAAACGTACTTGCCAAACATTAGTCGGAAAATTATTTTACTTATTTAAATCCTTAAAAATGTATCGAATTTATCGTTACTCTATACCGTAGAACAATATTTTGGCTGTTTGATGCTTTCAATACTATTTTAATGGCAATATATTTGTTTTAATAAAACAGCAAAATCACATAGTTATGCCGAATTCCAAAGAAAAGTTTATTATTTTTGTATCAAAACAAATGCTTTTATAAAGCTATACAATTAATAAAAGTGCAAAAGTTCGTCACGGAAGAGCTATAGGAAGTGAAAAAGTTTAGAATGTCGTAAATTTACCAAAATATATGTGCGAGTTACGGGAAATACATATATTTATTTATTAAAGTATACCACATCGTATATAATACAGTTTTTACAGTATAAGTTAAATCTATTTATTAAAAAACCGTGAACATAAATTTAAAAAAAATAAAAATGATTTCTCTTTTTTAGTTTGTTTAGTTATTACCTATTTAAAAATACTTATTCGCCAAATACCGATTAGATAACTGAAGCTTAAAAAAGCTTTTTTTTTAATTTATATATTCGAAGTCAAATAATGAATTATCAGCGAAATTGAAAACGTTAAACACGTACACGTTCACGTTCATGACACGGGCATTCACGTGTTAAGCCACCCCTAAATTCTATTTCCTGCGAACGCTTGGCCTGAAAACTTTGCTACTTGCCACATTATTTTCTATGTATAAATATACTTAAATAAACCGGTTTAAATAAAACATTTTTTATGTTAGAATTACCGTGTAAATACTAGTTGTATTTGTGATTTAAAAAATAAATCAGTGGCGCTATAACCTCTTTAGGTCTTGGCCTCAGATTTCTGAATCTTTCATTATCATTTTTAAATCTAATTGTCAAGTAGGTGGTTCAGTGCCTGACACACGCCGTCCAGTTTTTGGGTTTAAGACATGTCGGTTTCCTCACGAAGTTTTCCTTCACCGTTCGAGCAAATGTTAAATGCGCACATAGAAAGAAAGTGCATTGGTGCACAGCCGGTGAAGCCACTCGGCCAACACTGCTCAATTATTGTATTTGTGTTTTACACACCTTAATTCTGTAAAAAAGTAGTTCCTGATATTAGTATGGTAAACCAAACAAACAAACTCTTTAGTCTTTCAATATTAGGGTAGATTGCAACATCACTGATGAGTAAATTCATATATTATCTTTAAAAATTTTAAGTTACTACTTTTCAAATATGTATATGAGTTGAATTATAACAAAAATTTAATTTAACTTATTTTTATAAAAAAAATAACTTCCTAACTTAACTGCATTAAAACTAAGTTAAGATGATTTCAAATAGAAATATTAATAATTTGGTTATTCAAAGGTGTTAAAAATTCGAAGTCACATTAATATTTAAAGTAGCTGAAATTGTTAGTGAACCTTGAATTTTTTTATAGAACGAAAGACTACGGGAACTGTAACTTATTTTAAAATAAACAGAGTACACTATTGGTAACGTCAGAGAATAGAAAAAAACTATTTCAATTCATATTAAATTATGAATGTCACTCTACATTTAAAAGGTGCGAAATTTAAATTTAACAGTTATTAATGAATACAGTATTCTTACCGTAAGTTAATACTTATACAATAGAAAACTTATTAATACAAAATTTAAACTTAGAACATATAAACAAATCAAGAAAACATAAAACCTAAACTTTTTATAACAAATGATGAATAATGTGAATTCAGCCAGTGTGCAACTATAGTCTAGTCGACAAGTTGAAAATGGAACAAAATAGAGATACTGCTCTTAAAATTATGTGCGATAGCTCATTGGATCCGGAATGACGCCTAGAAGCGTGTATTAGCACATAAAAAATTGCAAAAGTTATGACAATTAAAGATGAAAAAAAAAATGGCATTTAGTTTTTATATGTGCCAATATTTGATAAACTATTAATATTTAAGAAACTTCAAATAAAGATTCTGAAACAGGAGGAAATTTCCAATAAAAAACCCCTAACTCACGGAACTCTATCTCCATTATTTATAATTTTAATTTAACGCTGAAAATAGGTCTGCGGGTGACATTTTTAGGATTCGCGCGTGGCGTCAAAAGCGACTACGGCACATTAATTAATTTATTTAAGGTATTGAATTTTTTTTTTAAATTTGAAAAAATTATGGTGTGTTCTGAACACTATAATTAATTTATTCCCGTTGAAAATTTTACTTAAAGTTCATTTTTCAACAAGTTAAATAATTGTTAACTAACGAAATTTTCTCGAACGACCGTCTTAATTGTAAGTGAAAAAATATGTTTAAATAATGGTCGTAAAAATATTTCGCTTCGTAGAGCCTTTCTTACATACATACCTAACAAGATCGTGCCATAAAAGTTAAAAAAATATTTATACTTTGTTGATAACAATTTTTTTACTTAAACAAAAACTTAAAAATCCATGTAATGTTGTTAAATTTTTTTTTTTTTCTAAATCATCATATAATCGTTTTTTTATTAATACAAGATATTTATTGATTTGCAAAAAAAAAAATTCCCGCCATTTGTTGATAAATTTTTTTTAAACAAATTGATTAAATCAATATTTTTTAAAAAAAATTTAACACAACTTTATTACATTAAAAATTTTATGATTTAAAAAAAAAAAATTTCCTTAATAACAATTTTCTATTGTTTAAATAATTAGTTAAGAATTTTTTTTTATAAAACTCATAATTGACAGTCCTCCATAAAGAAACAGAAAAAAAATTTTTTTTATCAACAATTCTATTGTTTATTAACTTACCAAGTTGTTATAAACAAATATTCAACTTTTTTTTAATTTTTTTCTAAAACTTCTAAAATTAACAAAAACAACCTTTAGCACATTTTTCTAGACGTCATTCTGGATCCAATGAGCTTTCGCACATAATTTTAAGAGCAGTATCTCTATTTTGTTCCATTTTCAACTTGTCGACTAGACTACTAAATATATCAGTCTTACATTTAATAGTATTGAGGGTGTAACGTCCAACACAACGCGCTCGCGGGGCTTCTAACAATTGCGACCGCTTACCACGCCTAGTGTGATTGTTTCGCAGCCCCAGTCTAACATTTCCGCATTATAATTGATTTAATTAGGTAACAAAACTAACACCTAAAAGATTTTATCAGCGCCTGGTCTCGACTTCGCCTTTCATTTTACACAAAACGTGACTACTTTGAATGCGAAAGTGTAAAATAATAAAACGAGTGGGTATATATTTTGGTTAGTATTATAATTCAGTGGCGCTACAAACAAATATGGGGCTTGGCCTCAGATTGCGTCCATTTCTTTGATCATTTTTATTTCATCGACTAGTAGGATCAGCCTTGTGTCTGACACATGTAGATTTGAGTTTATTTGACATCGGTTTCCTTATGGTGTTTTCCTTTATGCGAGTGCTAGACAATATAAACATAAAGTCCATTGATACTCGAACCTACGGCGTCAGGGATGAGAGTCTCCCTTTTTTTATTACGATGGGGAATTTATGTACACACCCCACGCCGAAACAAACAGTGTGTAAGTGCCCCACTACTCACTAAAACCTGTCAGTCCCTCTATTGCGCTATAAACGAGGCCTGGTAACAACGTGTCTTTGTCCAGGAATAGCTGAAGTCCTTATGCGAAAACAGATTTTTGTTCGCGTCCAATGTATTCGTGCCATGTATCCATTCAATATCGCAATTCAATCAATAATGTTTTTTTTTATATTAATTAATAAGTACTTTCTATTTTTCATGAAGTAATTATGTTTAAAGAACTTTATTTCTCATTACAAATTTTTTTATTTATTTACATGAGAAATTTAATATTATATAGGAACGAGATACACGTCGCCATCAGCTAGCCCAATTTAAGATTATGCTTTAACTGAATATAGGATATCTAGACTTTACGCCATTTGTTCACTTATTAAGAGTCAAGAGCGGTCAAAATTCAAAGCGAAATAAATTTAGATTAGATTTTTCCGTTACCTTTTGCAAAAGCAAAAGTTCACGTAAAAAGGTGAAAACATTCCCTGAAAACATTTTAGTGTTTACGTTACAACACAAAGAAGTTGTGTAAAGTTCACCTGGCTTCCTCGTGATGGTTGACAGTGACGTCACGCAGCTTTCCACTGGGAGAAACCTTATAAAACAAATTGTATCAACCTCACACAAAACTTTGGACAGAGGTCGCTCGTATTTTCAACTGATGTTTGTTTTTCACGACTTCGGTCGTATTTTGTTAAGATAAAATGTCTTGTTCTTACTGGTTATGTTTTCCGGGAAACTTCTACGAGAGATAATAAAGATGGATTTAAAATAAATTGAATTGCTGTGTTTGTTTACCTGCAATTTGAATTAGTTTAAGTAGTATTTGGTCAAAGCGTTACGTGTAATTATATTTATTTACATTATTATATGTACCTTTTATTATGTATAATGTACGCTCATTTTAATAATGAAACTTTTAATAGGACAGAATCATTAATAACTTACAATAGGGTGATATCCTAAGTTATATATTATATTAATAAACGTCATCATTCTCATCTAATTTTGTTCCATTTCTGGACTCCTCCATCTTTCTCCATTACGCCCTGCACTGGTTTCTCTGGATCAACTGGGAGCCAACCTCCTTGACGATGTCGTCAGTCCACCTAGTCGGTGGGCGGCCGCGCGGCCTTTGTTCTGCCTAGGTCTCCATTCAAGGAACCTGCAAATACAAAAATAAATATTACACTAAAATAAATTTAAAATGTTTGGTTGCATTGGCTGGCCCTTAATTCTGGTACCATATCTCTACGGTATCATTATAAGAACGTTACAAGCACTACATAATAGTAGTAGGAGAGCTGGCACCAATTTTTGGGCAGGTATTTGAGGCAAGCTGAAAACTTGTCACATACCTCTCCTATTATATTCCAACACGGAATTGCAGACCTGGCTGGTGAGTAGCGGGGCTAAATCAACCCCTACATTTTTAAAAATATTAATTTTTTTTCCCCAAAAATATATTTGAGGCAATACGCAATTTATATATGTTGCAGTGTAATACTTAATAAATACGAAAAAAAATAAGCCAGACAATTTAATCGGGGCTGTAACATTGCCAGACGCGTGCAAACATTTTTTGCAAAAAATTATAAAAAATGTTTTTGAGGCAGCTTGAAATTTTAATGGAATGTTATTTATATCTATAAAATTAGATTCCCAAAAAGACAGATCATTTCGGTAGGGCTTTCTACCTGCCAGGTGACCAAACAAATAATGGATGAGTACGGGCCTGTACTACTTTAGACAAGCTGTAGTGTGAGAGAGAGCGCATTTCGACAGCTGTCTTCTAATCTAATATTAGGATATTGTCAATAATTACTGTAATCAGGGAGTTTGATTATTAAAACTGATTCTGATTTGATACCGAAATTCTAAAATCTATTGCTGCATTCGACTACAGCGTGGCGAAATATTGTTTTGACAGTGTGACCATGGAATAGCGATATATTTTTTCAGTGACCGACTGATAAAAGAAAACCTTTCATTCATTACGAAAAATTCACAAATTTTTGTTGTCTCGTATTAAAATAGTTTCGATGGCGACTCAGAGTTATTGTATACCAATGTTGCGACATACTTTATTGAGAGAACTACATCGAAAATGCACACAAAAACATTGGGTACGTTGTCGGTGTTGCTATTCGAAGTTGCAGAGTACTGGCGCTATCTTTTATATTCATTTTCCGCATTATTACATATCATTATATTTAAGCACGTTGCTAACAAGCTGACACAATATTGAACTTTTTCCGCACATCTGAAGGATATATGAATACTAGTTAACTTACCCTACGTGGTTTTGGATAGGCATTTATTATATTAAAGTAATTCAGTTAGGGTTTTATTCGCATATAATATTTGGACATTGTAAGTGTGTACTAAATGTTAGTTTGTATGCCTTTTTTAAACGCGAGTTTGCTACAAAATTTTAATGGAATGTTATTTATATGTTAAATAATTTAATTTAAAAATAATTTGCAAAACCAAAATAATCATCCCCGAGAGAACGGGAATGTTGTTAAGTAATATCCAGGATTATGTTCATGATATTAATAAAAAAATTATCAATTTTGACATTTAATATATAAAGGGAAAGAACGGATATTTTTTATAGCATTTTTTGTAAGTTGATATTTTATTTATTATTTTAAATATAATAATATCTCGCTATATACCATAACTAAAGGTGGGTAATAGCGCGCCGACAGGTATTTTATAATAAAGATTACTTTCAAGAAACATACGTGAGCTGTTTCAAGAATATCTAACCTCAACCTTACGAATAAGTTGAAATACTCCACTTGAATATATATTAGCCAATTCATCATTCTTAAATGACAACCAAATTAAGCTGTCCTTCCCTTTAATTGCCTTTTGGGCGGGATTTCCCCGAACGTATCAAATGGAGGTTATACACCCTAATATTTGTTTATGTTTATTAGCTGAGTACATCGTTCACGTGGTAAATTTGTCATAGCTCACTCATGATCGTGTATGGCAATGTTATAAGAGTGTATGCGGAAATTCGTCGTAGGATTTCTGGTCGATGCAGTGCCAAATCCGTTTTTGTTATGTTGTTCTACGTCATTATATTTAGACACTATCTACATAATCTGTGAATAAATGCCGTAGCAAATGAGAATTATATTAGCACAGTGCCACATACTTTTCTTGACCGGTAAGAGCGTCGCTGTCATGGATATTAGTATTGCCAGTAAATAAAAATTAACCATTATAAGGGGAATAATTTGAAGTCATGCAGGCTAACATAATAATTTATTGAAATGTCTTAATAAAACAATGTATACTAGTATCTAGAAAATACAGATCTAGGCTTAAAAGTGACACAAGCTTAGGAACAATTGATATGATATTACCTGTGCTATTAATATAATATCTTTTAAGATACCTAGCAATCAGAACTGTTCGATAATTAAAACTACACCCATTGTAATTAATAATGCAAGAAATAAAAATAAATACATTTTAGTTACATTTTTATTACATGTTGGTATATCGTAAAAATATTTATTGTACGCACCAAGAATTTACTAAAAATAAACAATGTCAGTCTGACATTTCAAAATGGCGACTCTAGTACCAATTTTAGCCGCTAGAGCCAGCATCATAGTAGAGGTCTGTGTTCGATGTAGATCTGTGGTGTCCATTAATATGTTATTATTTAAATTATTAACTGCGCTACACATGTGTCTAATGAGAAACTTCTGCGGTATTTTAAGAGGTAAAATGTTTGCTTTGGTTCGCTAAACTTTACCACTCTATTACGCCGAATAATTAAAATTAATTTTGATGAATTAAGATGTGGGTATCTTTATATTTTATTAATTCATGTTTCACCTCAAAACTAGAACCCATCCTGTAAAATATTTTATCCTTACCAAACTCGTGACATTCAATAAACGTGACAAACATAATAATAAGTAATATGAATCACTTGATTAACCACAAACATTTAATATATACATTTCTTCAACAGGAAGAAGAGCAGGAAGTGAAAAAGGAATTGCCAGTTGTGCCAAAATGTTGCGCGAGCGGGCAAAACTTGAGCGTCACAATCGAAAATGGAAAAACAAAAACAGTCTGCGCCCGGTCGAGCCTTACTTTCCAGCCAATATTCCACAAAGCTAATGAAACGCACATATGGAGTTACGATAGCAATGTGTTTGAAACTATAGTCGGCAACCCTTGTGCTTATGATAGGTGAGTTTTTTTAATAGTGATGTAATTCTTTTGGATGTTTGTACTAGCTGGCAAAACACTCACTTTACAACTCGATTTACAAAAGTAATCTTTGTTCATAAAACAATTGTTTTTGAGTATTACTTCTTCTAATTAGAAGTCAATCGGCAAAAACTGTTATAGATATACTAAAATAAGCCAGCTTTTGTTTAAGCCATCCAATTAATATATTTTAAATCGAAAAGTATAAAACTCACTATTTCACCTATTCATTTTGAATTTAAAAGCATGTGAAATTCTTCTCTAACACAATTTTTGAAAACGTTCACATCGTCATGTCATATGTCAATTTCTGACAGTTGTCAATGTGCGCGGGAAATTCAAAGTGTGTTCGAATTCAAAAAGAAGTATAATCGACTTTTTTCATAAAACGTAGACTAAAAATGTCACCTATGTATCCTGTTTTACTCATGTTTCACGCCGTTTTGTAGCTCATTTAAGAATAACATCTAGCCTATAACTTATAAACACGTGCCGTAAATTCCGCAGTGGGCGGAAGTTGATTCTAAATTTAAATAAAACTTCTTCAACGAATATAAATAGGAATGTATTACATACTTTATTTACTGCTGTAACAGAATAAAAATTTTATATGAAAATTATTGTTATTAAAATGTAAACTTAAAAAAATAAACAAAAAACGTTGATGTTAGACATTCATTCACTTTACCTGCAGATATTTTTTTCTTATTGTCTTAAAACAACCATTTAGATATATAAATCGTTATCAAAGGCTTACAAAAACCAGAAAATCAATCACTATGTCGAGGTCTTCATAAGCCTAAATCTGATAACTTTTCAGGTACAAACTAGAGCCGGACAAAATGAGCGAAGATGAGTTTTATCTTTTATTCAATGGCTCTCTATTCATGCCGTTCAGTAAGCCTCCGTTGTTGGGCACAAGGAATTTTTGTATGGAGACGTTTTGGAACGAATCCAATCCAGCTGGAGTGACGCTTCCACTGGTGTGCTTCTCCGCGCCCATTGAGGAAGCTGGCACGTCACCCACGCTTATCGCTTACGCAATCGGTTAGTAAGTAGTGAATTAATTTAACTTTTTTATTGTTTTTTTTAATGGTTAAAAACAGTTCATTCTGATAAACTCAAACTCAAAATAACTTTATTCATATAGGTAAACAAGTACATTTATGAACGTCAAAAAAGAAGTTAAATTAATTGTGAATTTACATTTACAACCAGTTCGCAAGTCAAGGACGTAGAGCGGGCAAGAAGAACTGTCAAGGAACTTTCCGCCACTCTTTTTAATCGCTAGGTTTTGATACAAATTGTTTGAACTGGAACACTTAAATCCTAAGAATTAGGATCATTTAAATATTTGTAAAATTTATAACAAGCTTTATTGATTTAGCGTTTAACGAGGGCTTTGAATTTATTTAGTGATAGTTGTAAAAACGGATACAATTTCCACATAAGGAGTGGTTTATCTTTATTAAACTGATCTCAATTAGATAACATTATTTATACTTTTACTTATAGGTAGATTTTCTATATCTTTAGCAGATAAAAGATGTTCTTTAAAGAAAATCAAATTTAAGATTAAATCATAGTAATCACAATTCTTATCAAAATTATTGGCCCGTTTATTGCCAATATTTACAATTGTTAATAGTAGAAGTTTAAATTTATTTCCTTTTGTCGTCACAAAGTCACAATCCCAATACGTAAATAAAATTAACGATACCTTTGCAGGCAGAATAAATAAACGAATATATTTTCAGGGTTGATAATATCAGTGCCGTTTCTTCTGGCAACAGCGGTTGTGTATATCTTCATAACAGAGCTAAGAGACACACATGGAAAGGCCCTAGCTTGCCATTCTACGTGTTTAGCAATAGCATTTTCGTGTTTAGCGGCAACGCAGCTGGCCGGACATGCTTTTCCCAACACCGCTTGCTCTATAATGGGTAAGGTACCAAATAGATTTATATTAAGAAATTCTAGGGTTTATCTATATATACCCAAGGGTTGTCAGTCCTAATGTCATGTCTGCTCTGAGTTATTTAAATAAAAAACTGAATTAAAATGTATTTAAATTACCATTTTTTATTATGAAATCGAGCTATCTGCGAACGTATGTTATATCTAAACGTGTTTTAATGTAGTTTTGTTATGATATTCTCTTAATTAAAAACGAACGTATGTTTTGAATTTAAAACAAAAACTAATAGCTCATTTAAAGAAAAAAATTTTTTTTTTTTAACCAGATAATCTACCATTAGATACTTCAATGCAGCAACTATTTATATCACATACATACACATAGAAAATATAACGGTAATAGATTTTAATATATTCAGAACTCACTAACAATTTTTTATAGTAGTTTTTTACACACATGTTCATAGTTCTACATAGATTGGTATACTTTGATAATTAATGCAATTAATATTTTTTTTCTTGCAGCCTACCTCATCCAGTTTTCATTTGTTTCCTGTTTTTTCTGGTTGAATGTTATGTGCTTCGACACTTATTTAAATGTTAGGTAAGACTAATTGTAATTATTTAAATATGTTTTAAAGAGCTTTTATAAGAATATTTATTAGAAGCAGTGACGTCGCTTAGACTCCTTCAAAATTAAACAAATACCTATGCTTTATACCTCCAGCGCATTTGCAGTCTAAACCATTTTATTATTTTTCTATTTTAATCATAAAAGAATTAAAAAATAATTGCAACATTTTTTATCACATAAAAACGTTTTTTTACAGAAGATACATAAACGCATCAGTAAGTAGAAGGAGTATGAGACGAAGATTTGCATGGTATTGCGCATACGCAATTTTACTACCAATTCTATTACTAATTATAACAATAACAATGGACCTATCACCGGCCGTACCTAGTACATACTTAAAACCTAACTTCGGCGTTAAAGGCTGTTGGTTCAAAAGTAAGTCTAAATTACTTACAAGACGTTAATCACATATTTTAGTAACGAAATGTTTTAAAAATTAAAGCAAAAAAAGGGTGCGTGTACTTATGTACGCGCGTAAGAAGTTATCAAAAAATTATCAAAAATAGTTTTTGATTGCATGCAATTAATTAATTACAATTAAATAATCAAAGACTGGAAAAGGAGTCATTATAGTCAATGAAGTTCAGTTTACATTTGAAAAATTAAATAAATAAATATTTATTATTATTCTCTTACATTAAGTATATAAATTCTATTATTATTCGAATGTTGTTTTTAAATTATGTCCAATGCCGTAGCATCTTCCGTGGGCAACTTCATTCTGTTAATTTTGTAGCGCATTTTGCGCGCGCATCGTAAAATTTCACTCTAATCAATTTTTCATAACGCGCCTAAAGAAGTATAACTTCAATAATTTAGGCCACGAATGCTAATTTAATTTTCTCTTTTGCAGCGGACCAGGCCGCGTTGCCGTATTTCTATGGCCCAGTGGCTGTAATCCTACTTAGTAATTTAATTATATTTCTCTTCACTTCCCGAGCTTTTGTGCGGCATTATGACAAGCTTAAGGACGTTTCACGTAAGTCAACAAATTAATCATAACGTTCTTTATAGAGTGATTTTTGGAGTTTACTCCTATATCTGTGGGATTGAACGTGTAAAAGAATGAGATGGAATACATTACACCGACTTTTCTATTTTGAATTCACGTTTTGACAGCCACGTTACAACATTGTCAGTGTTGACAGGTGTAAAAAATAAAAGTAGATTGTCTAGCGTGCCATAGAGTTTTGTCAATAGTAATGGTCAGTGAAATTAGCACTAAATAAAACTCCTGCCGTTTCCCATGAATAGTTTACTACTATGTAATATATCAAAGATCTTAGCCTCAGCAACGCTTGGACGTGTCTGCTAGTAAAAACATATATTCTTACCACCTTTAGTATGAAAATATCGTCGATAGCCACAGAACATTATCGCCATTTTATCGTTCGTAAGGAGTAAACTCCAATCGTGCGTCGTAGCTGACACACACACACTTTTTTTTATAAACATTTTTTTGGACAATTCTCCGATTATATTGTCGTCAGAGGTATGTAATTACTTAGCAAAATAGCATTTGTAACTAGCATGATTACTACTTATTTCTGTTGGCAAATTTTGTATTATATTTACAGAAAATTTTAGTAAGGTCTCTTAAGATTTTGTTCAAGATTATTTCTTTGAAGGTTTTTACTCTTATGTTCATTCCTTTAATTTGTTCAGTGTTGTAGCTGGTGAGTCAGGACATGTAATACCGTCTCTTAAGCTGTATTGTTGCAAGGACAGGCAGCATTTTGGCTCACTCTGAATCTGTAACTAAGACATATTAATTTTTTTTATCATCTTAAGTATTCTCGTATACGCATCGTATTGCAAAAGGCCTCACACATTGGCTAATATAATTGGTTATTGTTTTTTTCTTTCATATAAGTTTTAAGGGTAGTTTTTAAAATTATTAATTGATTTTAATATGCGAATGAATTTAAAATAATTATAATATATAATAACGTAATAACACAGATTATGGTGTAGGTAGGTACTCGTACATTTTTATATAATAAATTGTATAAATTCAATTGACAAATCTTTAGGAAAATGTTTAAGGAGACATTATCATTAAATAATACTAGAACTTTTAAAATTTCCACTTTTCTTATTTTTTAATCATAAAGTTTATATTTTTAACTGTTTGAGATTTTTATACTGTAACATAAGCTAAATCCTTTGTTTATTTGAATTTTCGTGAGTGTATTTTATTGTGAGCAAGTGTTTTGTTCGCGTGTATGGCTAGTAAAATGTTAATTTAGTACGAACAAAAGAACGAAATCACTCTTTGTTTTATCTTTATTGTCTGAAATTAAAAGCCCGTGGTTTATAAGCTCAGTAAAAATTGTGTAAAAATTTAGGTTTAAATTAAGTTGTTATGGAGAAAAATTGTGCTTTGTTTTATATATTACGAGTCAGATAGTACGCATTTTATTATTTGTCTAACCACCTTCACTCATTTTGTTTGAACGATTGATACTTTTAAAGTAAAGGGACATAGGGATATATGCGTGTTGTTCCCACGAGAATGTAAGTGCGTGCTCCTATTTCACCTACTGCTACTATACCTACTGCTAATATAGATCAAATCTTTGTTTTTTATTATTAATTACTTAAAATGTCATAAGGAACACGGTGTAATGGTTGTAGCTCGTTACAAACATTTTGTAAAACAAAATACTTGGCGATGAAAAAGAGCGGCGGAGAGTTTATTGCCAGTTCTTCTCGTCCGTTCTACACCCTTGATTTGAGAATTATTGGCAGTAAATGTAAAATTAGAAGCATTTAGCATTTAATATGTATTTCGTATTGTCTTTGATTGACATAACCTTTACACATTTAAAGAAAAAACTTTTTAACCGGATTAAAGTTATGTATTAAATTCAAAATTATGTTAAATAGTTCTAAATTTATAATAATACGCACAACTTTAATCCGGTTAAAAAGTTTTTTCTTTAAATATGTATTTCTTTATTAACGTTCATAAGTGTAAATTGTGTTATCCAAATCAAAATGATTTTGAATTTTATGCCATTACCGCACAATCGGTTTGAAACATTTTGCTATGTGAAAAAATCGTGTCGATTGTAGATCAAATATTAATAAAAATATTACTTTAAATACTAAACAATATCGTCTTAAGCAAAGGTATTGTTGACTCAAGGAGCACGTTTTTTACATTTTTATGAAGGGATTTGCTTTGAGAATGTAAACTCGAAATTACAAAGTTTAGTGTTAAAAGGATTTTAATATTAAATTTAGTTCTTTAATAACTTAAATAAGTATATTTTTGCAGCCTTAGACCTAACGCACTCAGAGTTCAGTACATCTGATGATTGGGTGCGACTCAATACGGTGCTAGGTCAACCTGTGGCCGTCACTGAAACTTCACCAACCAGAGAGCCGCGAGTCAACTTCAACCAGAGGTTAAAGAAATATAAGAAATTGTAAGTTTATTTATTAAATTTCATTAGAAATACAACTCACCACCTCCACGTCTGTCGTTCCACAACGGAGCCAGATTTTGCTGCACACTACCAATATGTAGAACCAGCTGCCAACTGAGAAATTTCCGAACCAATTCGACTTAGGGTCCTTCATAAAAGAGCGTACCAATTCTTAAAAGTCCGGCAACGCACTCCCGAGCCCTCATTAAGAGTGTCGATGGATATCACTTAACATCAGATGAGCCTCTTGCCCGTTTGCCCCAGTTCTATTAAAAAAGCAACTATTATTGAACCAATCTTCTGTAATTAATAATGTTTGTGTATTTATCTGTCTATGATCGGCGGTTACACTTATCATCAGGTGAGCCTCTTGCCCGTTTGCTCCCTGTTACATAAAAAAACTCAATTAAAATTAGTGTATGTTACTACTCACTACTTCATTCAAATTATATTTAAGCTGTGATGGATAAGGACAAAACATAGTTCAATTACATATTAATACTTAATTTATAATATTTTTATTACCTATAAAACTAAAGTTTATTAGATTATTACTTCCTTTGAGTTTCATAGCGATCGTGAATAGTACTCGTGAAAACCAAAGAAAATATGATAAAAATATTAATATTCATAGCACGTTCATATTAATCAGGCGATGATTGACACAGCCTCCCTTGAGCACTTATTAATGAAGAAATTCGTTCACCTGACCCGCATATATTGTGTCGAGAATCTAGGTCTTACGATCGAAGCGTGTTTGCTAAGCCCGCATTGAATTGAATAATTAGTGGAGAAATTTCATAATGTTATACTGTCTTAGTTCTAATTTGTACAGCTCTGTACAAGATAGAGTATTAAATACAGTTTATTATAATGCGTAGTTTTTATCCGTCGTAATCTGTAATTAAATCTAATATATAATTCAGACTATTTAAATATATCGTGTATACTTGAGATATAGAGTTAGACTTTGATAGTTTAATATTAGAATATAATAAATTTGTAATATTATTTTTTCACAGTAGAATTAACAGTTAATACGTATATATATATATATATATATATATAATAATAGAAACTTTATTTCCTCCATCTTCGATTTTGTTCCCTTTGGAGTAGAGACTCTTTAGCCGTGGGGTTCAGTATATGTATTTTTATTATTACTACTAGAAACCAACAATAGTAGAAATGGCTTGTTTGCTTGTTGTATACAGCGGAAACAATTATTGATATTATACAGATTTCGCAAGTGTTGCCTGTTATCCGCCATCATGGGCATATCCTGGGTGCTGGAGGTGGTATCTTGGGCAGCAGGAGCCGGTACATCAGCAGTATCAGTATGGTCGGTGTTCGACCTTATCAATGCATTGCAGGGTGTCGTAATATTCGCCATCTTTGTATTGCAACAACCCGTCCGATCGTATGTTAAGGTAAGGAATTTATTTTTAAATAGTAATAATAAATCGTTTATTTGTTTAGAACGTGGTACATTCAGATTGATAAATTCATAATTGATTCCATATTTTTATTTTATACTAATTTCACTAATGTATTTTGATTATATGGTTTTTATTCTCGGTTTACTCGCCTTGGTAATGGAGGTTACTAGGTGAAGTAATAATATCGATATCGTTAAATTACTTTTAAGATAGCAAATACAGTTTTGGATGCACTTGTATCCGTAATCTTCGTTGTCATCCTGATAAATGGGACGATAAGCTATCAAAAGAATTTGTAATATATCAAAAATACACATATAACAATGTTGCCATGTTAAAATAGTATTTTTATTATCATAACAGACTGCATACCCATAAGTATTGTGAAGGATGCGCAACACAACTTCTTTTTACTTAAAGTGTAAATAGTGACAAATGACTTAAGCACTCATTTGTCAAATAGCGGTGACGCGGTGATATTAGGTGGGAAAGAATTAAGAAAGCTTCTGTTACGTTGATAAATTTTCAAATTAAAATCACCTTGTGTAATCGTATACTTAGTCAAATTAGAAATTAAAAAAAAAAATTAATATATTTATAAGGAGAGACCCTTAGACCGCTGGGAAGATGATCTGAAATGATCAGCCGGCAAAAACTAGCACTCCATAGCACAGGACCGACAAAAATGGGCATCTTTGGAGGAGGCCTTTACCCAAACCGGGGTTCCTGTTAATTCATAATAAATAATATATATTACTAACATAATCTAAGCTAACCTACTAACAAAATCAACTACCAACTATTGTAAAACAAGAAATAAAAAGGCTTATTATTATTATTATTATATTTATAAGATTAATAAAGAAAGCATTGTTAAGTGCCTATCTTGAAGCTACGCCGCTGTTTTGCCGGTTTTTTGTGCGTAACTAAAATTTCTGGTATTTTTATTTTATCTTGTATGTATTTTTTTAATTATTTTTTGTAAGATTTATGTTTACCTAAATTGTTATACATTTTAAATAAAATAATTTGTAACTTATACCGTAGATTTAGTACTATGTGTGACGTGGTAAACTTTAATAAATACATTAAATAAATAAATAAGATTATATAATTACACTATAAGATTTTGTGTTTCAAACTAATGGCCGGCAAAAGTCCAAAACTTTAAATACAGGATAACTATTGACAAATCGATATTATTATTAATAAATTGTCCAGCAGTATTTCCATCGAATTTAAAATTATTATTCCTTTACAGCTATCAAAACTCTACAGCGCGTGTAGAAGAAGAAAAGACGAATCAGAAATATCCGTAGTGAGTGACAGAAACAGTATGAGTGGTACGGGCCGAAGAGATTTTGTGTAGTGAACATCGTGGAACAGAGCTACCATGAATTGACATTTCAGTATAATTTTCTATAAAACGAATATCGTCGGGCCTGTTGGTGTAGGGAGGGTCGAGTTGGTGTAGTGAAAAGTACCTACTAAAGATGAATGAATTTTCCTGATACGTAATGATGATAAAATTAAATTAAAGGCTTCGTGAAATTAACAAAAAATCAGTATTAAATTCACCTATGTAAATATTGCTTTTTGTAACTGCGTTGTCTGCCTGTGTTGTTCAAGCGAACCTTCTTCTTATAGTGCCATCTCCTTGCGAAGGTTGGCGATCATCATGGCTATTTTAATTGGATGCCGCGCTTCTAAACAATGACTTGGTGCTTTGACCAAACCATTGTCTCAAGTTTTTCAACCAGGACGTGCGTCTGCGGCCAGGTCCGCTTCTACCTGCCACTTTGCCTTGTATGATTAGTTGAAGGAGCTCATATTTTTTGGAGTTGCGTAAAGCGAACCTTATAATCAATAAATAAGTGTTTACTTCTTTTCACAATTATTTTGATAAATATTTCATAATATATAAAAACTTTTTGGAAGCCTTTAAAATTAATTTAAGGTTTTCTTAAGAAAAAGAAAACAAATCCCTAATTAACGATATTAGAGACTGATTTTATTACAGTATTATGTGATTTTAGTAAAAAAATCGCATGTTTGGAACATGACTAAAGTTCCTTCTTACTATTATTCCACAATAAATAATAACGACCTCATATAAAATAACACCGAGTTTCTTACCATGTACACAACTTTTAATATGTTAAACTTCGTAACCATGGTAACAAGCAAGGTAATAGGGTTATATAAGGTCCTTATTTCAGATTTAATTGGTTGTCACAGTTCTAATGCATAGTTTTAACGAAATTTCGAACCCGAGTTTTGTAATACCGCGCGATTCTAATGTCGTCGATATTGCCGATGAACCGATAAATTAAGTTTAAACTGTGTAGTTAGACTGAAAACTTAAATTAGTCTTTCGTTATAATTTATTTGTATATAATATGTAAAAACTATAATATAAGTTTGTGTTTACTGATATAAAGCTTAAAGTGTAAACAAACTTTCGGTCTAAGATTTTATTGTAAATTGATTTTTATTTTCAAATTTGTACATTGACTGTGTTTTAAATCTTTTACATGTGATTTCTTGTAATTTATATAGTTTCTACTGTGCAAAACCTATGCTTTAAATATATTTAAAAACCTGCTTTCTTTTAGCAATCATAGTAAATGTTTTGAGGCTATAAATTATTTTTATATTAAAATAAATCATCTATCATCAATCAAATATTTGGTCATTAGGACCAATAATTTGAAACTTACTTACGAGTCGTAACTGCTACTGACGTATACGTAAGATTGAAAAAATCAACTCAGGATTTCGTACTTAGTTATATTCGTAAATGTGATACATTGAGCAGAGGCTTGAGACTGCGTATCTTAACCCTAAGGTCGCGCGTTCAAATCTCGGCTGTACACCAATGGATATGACCATATTACACTCGGGCGGACAGCGAAGAAAATCAACGCGAGGAAACCCTGCCTTAGACCCAAGAATCCGACCGCGTATGTCAGGTACAGTAGCCTCTTCACCTACTTGCCTATTAAGAAAAATAAATGATCACGAGAGGTCCGGGCATAAAAGGGCGCAACTGTTTTTTTTCATTGTCGCTATATCAGACAAGGTAAATTATAGTACCGTTTTTTTGCTTAGTAATTGTTATTTTTTGTATATTATTTTTTGTGTTTGTTCTTTAATAATAAACAATTAATTGCGATACACTAGTGTGCCATAGATATTTATTATGAATTTTTCCATCTTCATAAACTTAATACTGTAAACTGAAATAAATAATAATACTGAACTTATCACACGTATATATGTCAAATAAAATGAGCGCGATACTAACGACTTAAACAATTGACAGTCGCATTTTACTTGGGCATCACAAAATTAGTTATATTTGTATGTGTTTATTCCCATAACGGGTGCTAGTCATAATTATTTTAAGCCATAACTATGCATCGCCTATAGACAGTTTCTACGTTATCTGCGCTTATAAAATTCTATAGTCTATCGAAGTTGTATGAATGTTATCTGTGGATATGTTTACTCTGTTATAGTCTAGTCAATAGCTGTCTTAATTTGCATAATCAAAATTGAATATATGTGGTATTTAAGCGGGCTTCTAACATCATAAATATACTATAAACCGCACATAGATATTCAATGTTTTGTCCTAATGCTAACAAATAAACAATATCTGAACAATGTAAGTTTATAGTACGTTTATTAACACCGTTATGAAGGCGTAATTGCGAGAAGAATTCATAGAAAAGTTTTGAAAACTGTCCCTTTCTATCTCGAAATAGAATGCATTAGCATGAAAGGGATAGAAAATATAAAGCGTGTTTGATCATACTTTATAGAGTTTTCATATTAATGTAGTGGGAATTATAGCGGCGACCTTCAGAACGAGACTTAGCGCAAACAATGATTATCTTATGTCAAAATCCTAAACATCCATGACATAAGGGAGTCATACTTAGAGCTAAGTCAAATTTCTGAGTACAACCTTATCTATTACGTGTCTGTATGAAGAAACTTACGGCTCGCAAGAATCATCTCGTGAGAATACTACACGCCCGTAATTGATTTTTTAAAATTTTTGTAAATAATGCTTTTTATTATATTGTCTTTGGTTTATACATAAAACTTTTTAAAGAATATAAATATGTAAAACAGTGAAATGTAATAAGTTCGCGTGTATCCGTTAAATAAGTTTTTTAAGTGCTTTGTATAAAATCAAAATTCAAACTTTACGACAATAATTAGACGTAAAATATTTTTAATTGTTTTGCTCTTCGTATAATTTTGTCTTAATTTATATAATGTATATGTGTACCTATAATTGTTAAATGTTATGGAATTTAAGGAAAATAAAAATGTATATTTGTCTATTTTGCAAACATGACGTTAAATAAAGAAGCTTTATAAGTGGTTGTTTTATTTTGATCAACTAAATTAAGGACGAAAATTATATAAAAAACAGAGCATACTGTTCAACTGAATTTGATAGTCTTAGATTCACACTTGGTGAAACTTCGTTTTACTTGAAAACCTGTAAAATGGTCAAAAATAGGATTTGGATATTAAAAACTACATAACATACATTGCGAGAAAATGTACTACGATAAACATAGTCAACATCAACTGTTAGGAAGTTTAAAATAGTATAAAATTTTTAAATCTCTCGCACATGCCGTAAATTATCGAAACAAACGGTCAAATAAACCCTATTCTTCATAACGATAGGTGCGCTTTATATAATTGAAAATGGCATAGGCATATATTGAGGAGAATTCTCGCCGAAGCTTCTTTATCCACTCTGGGCTGAGGTCCGATGGCAAACTAGGTAACATCGGCATTCCGACCGTGTATCAATACGCAAATTAACTTCATGACTCTGCTTTGTATCTTATGGTTTATGAACGCTAGTGAAAGAATAAGTGGTTGTTAGATACAACTAGTTAAAGTATTTAAATTTTCATACGTAACATTTGTTATTAAAAAAATAAAAAATAATAGAATATTGATGATATGATATCTTATTAAAATAAAATTTAAATATAAAACTCCTTCGAAACGGATCGACCGATTCTTATGAATTTTTGTATGCGTATTCAGTAAGTCTGAGAATCGGCTACTATCGATCTTTCAAACCAAACACAAACCAACCAAAGCCAAACAAAATGTTAAGGGTGGTCCTTCCCAATATTTTTATTTTTTACATAAAAGTTTTCGTTTTTATTTTTTTATGATACAACATACAAAAATACACAAAACCCTTAATTTTCACCCCTCTACGATCAACCCCTAATTTTTATTTGTTAATTAAAGTCTTATGACTTAAACTTGAATTCACAGAAAAATCTAAAAAGTTTTCATTTCAGAAAACCGAACAGTCTCTGGCGTAGCATATCAAAATGTTCCGTGTTGGTATGTACTAAAAAGGTAGGCTAAGTAAAATCACATTAAGAAGAAGCGAAGTTCGCGGGGGCAGCTAAGTAACTCATAAAATAAATTAGAAGTAATAATTATGTATCTTATTAAGATTATTGTACTGGTCACTTTATAAAATTAATAAGTTAGAGAAATAATTCATTGTTAAGTAAGAGATTTTATGACATCTTGAGCACATTGGCCAAGATCAGGCGGTGGAGAGCAGGCCTCACTAGGCCGTCGGAAACCTGTAGGTCGAAATACCGATGAATCAACACAGTGGAGCTGTCTGCAGCTGAAAGCCAGCAGGACAGCCCTGTAAGATTCTCATTTCGGAGGACTTAGACACTTTTTGGGTCGCAGAGCCACTAGAGTAAGAGACTTTATGACGAATTCTAGCGATTTATATGTGTACAAGTGACCGCAAAAATGTTCACATTCGTATAATGTATGAGGATATATATTGGATTATTCGAGTCAAGAATTGGAGTATTTTGCATGGCTGAATGGTTTTCGCATTTCCAATCGGTATTTCTAATAATAACGGAATGGGGTGATCCGGGTGAGGCTCGGTCTAATCTCATGGAATTCCTTTAAAGCCTCGCCTGGCGTCTAGATGTAGCATTTTCTGGCAAATGGAACGGAAATTCTGAATTCAATTTTTTAAAGGATTTTAGTTGAAATAAATCTCATAAAAAATCGACGTAGTTTTCAGTGTATTTTTTATAAGGGTAAATACACCACATTCTGTACAAATTATAATTTGTCTGTACCTTTTTTTTATGTAATAGGAGGCAAACGGGCACGAGCCTCACCTGATGTTAAGTGATACCGCCGCCCATGGACACTCACAATGCCAGAAGGCTCTCACGTGCGTTGCCGGCCATCAAGAATTGGTACGCTCTTTTCTTCAAGGACCCTAAGTCGAATTGGTTCGGAAATACTTCAGTGGGCAGCTGGTTCCACATAGTGGTGGTGCGCGGCAAAAACTGCCTTTAAAAACGCTCAGTTGTGGAACGACGGACGTCGATGATACGGATGGTATTTTGTATTTTGTCTTGACGTCCGATGATGAAACTCAGCTGCAGGTAGACCTAGTCATATGTATTTATTTGATTTTCATCTAAATCTATTCAACTGTTCGGCCGTGTTAAATGAGCCGTCTAAAACTCGCCAACAACATCCAACAATTTACTACGTGTATTATTAGATGTATGTTTAATTAAAATATGAAATTATGTTAATATAACCTAATAAACAGTTAACATATCCCTGACGTAATGTTCACACAATATCTTATCTCGAAGTCACAATGCACTAACAATTCTAGTTCCAACTGAGCCAATCACATAGTTTCGTAATGCGCATTCGATGTTTGTCCCCATTTGTCCCACATGCCCCGGAATGGCAGACACGTTGACATAACTCGAACATCTAGAAACCTTGCATAAGTTATATTTACAGTGAAACAACTTATAGACTATATTTGTCTATACTAATATTAGAAATAAGTACATATTTTTTATATTTTGCAATCCATTCAAAGACTACAAAGATTGTTTTACCACTAGAATTTATACATACTTTATACCAGATAAACATAAAATATTGCTATTGGGAAACTAGTATTTTAAAAAATAAACGTCGACCCGAGAATAGAAATAAAATTAAATGTATGGTGTTTTCGATAGAAATATCATCAACACAGATATAGAAATCGGAGGCCATATTCAAAATTTTTAGCGCTGCGATGACATCTCTTAAATGAAAACATACAATTCTCGTGTCACAATGTTCGTTCCCATACTCCCCTGAAACGGCTCAACCTATTCTTATGAAATTTTTTATGCATATTCAGTAAGTCTGAAAACCGCCTACTATATTTCTTTCAAACCCCTAAGTGATTAGGGGTGTCATACAAAAATACATACACCCCCTAATTTTCACCCCTCTACGATCAATCCCTATTTTTATTATTGTAGATAGTTATGTATGTAAGTTTTTATTATTGAAGAATTAGAAATTGAACTATTCTTGAATAGTCAAAAAATAGACTTTTTGTGCATAACAGAGCACTGGCTAAAAAAATATGAAGTTTTGTTTAATTTTTGTAACCACAGGGTTGGTAGTGTGTTTTGCAGAGAAAATGCAATTCATGGTGGCTCATTAATCCTAATAAGTAAAAAACTTAAATGCAAAGAAAGAAAGGATATTATCAGCCTCTCTGTAGAACTAACTATTGAAATCTCCTGTGTGGAACTGGAGCAATTCATTGTTGTATGTCTATATTGTCCTCCATCAGCTGTCTATAATAATGTTGAAAATGTATTAGAGGAGATATTGTGTAAATTAGTAAAGTGTAATAAAGGGCTAATTGTGTGTGGGGACTTTAATGTCAATTTACTTTGTCATTCTAATTCAAGTGTACGCATACTTAGTCTTTTTCGTTCATACAATTTAATAAATCAATTTCATTCACCCACAAGAATAACAGCTAGCACCGCAACTTGTATAGATAACATATATAGTGACATAGCCCCTTTGAATGTTTGTATTTTCAATAGATTTAAATCTGATCACACTGGTCAATGGTTTGAATTCCAATTAAGGAAACAAAAAACATGTAAAAAGAAGAAAATTGTGATAACTCCTATTACAAATGACCGTTTGGACAGATTTAGAGAAGCATTGGTCTATAGAATGCCATTTCTGTGTGGCAACTCATCCCCTAATAATTTATACAATACTTTTTTTGGATCATTTATTGATGAATTCAAGAAAGTATTTACTCAAAAGACTTTATTGGTCTCTGAGAAAACAAGTTTCTGTGACTGGGCAAATGAGGAGTTACACAGGAAAAGGTTAAAATTATATGAAATCTATGACGAAATGCAATATAACACTAGTGTGGAATTTAGGAAATATGTTAGGTTGTATTCAAATAATTTCAAAAAAGATTGCAAAACTGCAAAGTCTCAATATTTAAGTTCAAAAATAAAAAATAGCATGGATAAAGTAAAAGCTACCTGGAAAATAATAAATGAAGAATCAGGTAAAACGTCTGACAAACGAACTGATTATATGTTAAAAGTTAAAGGGAAGTTAATAAAATCTGACCCAGAGGTAGCTTCTTCTTTTGAAGAGTTCTTTACAAATGTACCACTAAATACGACCAAGTCCCTAGATTCTTCACCTGCTGCTGCGATCTCATTGCTAGAAAAATGTGTACCTGAATGTAATATTAAATTTCAGTTTAAACATATAACTTGTAATGATATCGTTAAAACGTTTAAGCTTATTAATTTAAAAAAAAGTAAAGATATATGGGGTATGTCAACAGTCATTTTAAATTCCGTTATTAATGTAATAAGCTCTGAATTGTCTATAATTTTTAACAGCTGTATCGATTGTGGAGTCTTTCCGGACGAAATGAAATTAAGTAAGATTACACCGTTGTTCAAGGCAGGTAGTGAGTCTGATCCGTCAAACTTCAGACCTGTTTCCGTGCTCCCTGCGTTGAGCAAAGTTTTTGAAAAGATAATGCTAGACCAGCTTTCTTTACATTTTAATAAAAATAAACTCTTACATAATAAACAGTATGGTTTCACTAAGGGTCGCTCCACAATCGATGCCGGTGTGAAGTTGATTTCGGATATATTTAACGCCTGGGAAGAATCATATGATGGAGTCGGCGTCTTTTGTGACCTGTCAAAGGCCTTTGACTGTGTTCATCCTGATATACTCGTTGGAAAGCTTCAACACTATGGCGTTGATGGCAAAGCTTCCAGCCTGATGAATTCATATTTAAAGGGAAGGATCCAAAGAGTTCATGTCAATGGAGTCACCTCTCCGGGTTCGCAGGTATCAATGGGCGTCCCCCAAGGATCGATTCTCGGGCCTTTCTTATTTCTGATTTACATAAATGACCTCCCATTCTTTGTCAACGAAGTTCATGAGATGGTATTGTTTGCTGATGACACTTCACTTCTATTTAAAGTGAATAGGAATAACGTATTATTGGACGATGTAAACAATTCTATCTCTCGTATAGTTAACTGGTTTAATGTAAATAACTTATTGCTTAATGAGAATAAAACAAAATGTATTAGATTTACAACTACTAGCGTAAAGCGAGATATTGGTAACCTGAAAATTAAGGACAGTGAACTAAACTTTGTTGACAAAACTGTTTTTCTAGGCATAACAATAGATAGTAAACTCCAATGGGGCCCACACATAGAGACTCTTTCGAATAGGCTGAGCTCTGCAGCATATGCAGTAAAGAAAATCCGACAGTTTACTGATGAGGACACGGCTAAAATTGTGTATCATAGCTACTTTCATAGCGTTATGTCGTACGGCATTTTATTGTGGGGTGCTGCTGCAGAGGTTCAATCCATATTTGTGCTGCAGAAGCGGGCTGTTCGGGGTATTTGTTGTGTTTCTCCGAGGGAGTCGGTACGGAATAAGTTTAAGGAATTAAATATTATGACACTATCTGGTCAATATATTCTTGAAGCCTTGTTGTATGTCCAAAAAAATATAAACGATTTTAAAACAAATGGTGACTTTCACCAGTATAATACGCGAAATAGAACTAATTTGAGTGTACGACCAACCAGGCTCCAAAAGATAAATCACTCCTTATATGGAAATTGTATTCGTTTTTACAACAAACTCCCAAGCGCAATTAGAGAATTATCACTAAATAAATTCAAAGTCCTCGTTAAACGAAAATTAATCAACAAAGCTTTTTATAAATTTGAGGACTACTTAAATGATCCTAATCCTTGGGATTGAATTGCTCCAGTTCAAACAATTTGTATGACAATACTTGGCGATTAAAAAGAGTGGCGGAAAGTTTCTTGCCAGTTCTTCTTACCCGCTCTACGCCCTTGACTTGCGAACTGGTAGTAAATGTAAATTTACGATTAATTAACTTGACTATTCAAAAGTGTACTTAGTTACCTACTTGAATAAAGATATTTTGAGTTTGAGTTTGAGTTTATTTTTATTGAACTAAAAAATATTTCCTAGAAATAATATACATGGCAAATCAACGTTTGCCGGTTGCTAGTAATATAAAAGTGTTTATCATTAACTTGTTCTGCTCGCGATTTCGTTTTGATTCTTAAAATGACGCCTTCAATTGTTCCTGAACTAAGCACGTTCAACGTCTTCAGCGTTACATTTGTATATAATTTATAAATTGTATCGTTTATTGCTTTCAGATGAATACGTGACATTCTGAAGTTAATGTTTAAACAGAATAACCTAGTAAGTTCACGGCATTAGGACAGTATAATAATAATTCAGGTGCGTAACAGCCATTAATGTGTTGACATCTATTTCAAGTTTTGCAGTAACAACATACACGGTCAGTATGGTATAGAAGCATGTCGTCGATTTTCCGATACCTATAGGTTTCCTCGCTATTATGGCCTAGTGGAAAAAAGAGAGGCCGCCGACCAGAAACCTAGATATAAAAGAGATAGCGGGGAAAGATTGGAAAATTGTAGCAAAGATGAGAGACAAATAGAGAATTTGGAGGGCTTCACTCGTGTACTAATATTAAATATACAATATTAAAAAAAAAATATTAAATTACAACAAACTCCAAAGCGAAATTAGAGAATTATCACTAAATAAATTTAAAGCCCTCGTTAAACGAAAATTAATCAACAAAGCTTTTTATAAATTTGAGGACTACTTAAATGATCCTAATCCTTGGGATTGAATTGCTCCAGTTCAAACAATTTGTATGACAATACTTGGCGATTAAAAAGAGTGGCGGAAAGTTTCTTGCCAGTTCTTCTTACCCGCTCTACGCCCTTGACTTGCGAACTGGTAGTAAATGTAAATTTACGATTAATTTAACTTGACGATTCAAAAGTGTACTTGGTTACCCACTTGAATAAAGATATTTTGAGTTTGAGTTTGAGTTTAAACTAAATGTAATCCTTATTATACTCGAATATAGGCTATTTTTTATATTTTCGAACGTGGTATGGACGCATAATGCAGAGTAGGTAAAAAAATATAATGTGGTTTACTAGGAAAAACTAATATTTGTATTTATATTATTATAATTTTTTAATTTTTGCAAAAAAAAATTTTTTTCATTTTTTTTAATTGTCATCTATTTTAGAATAGATATTGTAACTTAGACTGTAGAAAATGTGGTGATCGTCGATTTTGCAATACTTTTTCGCTATCATTTCAGCGAGGAAACTTACATGAATAACTTCAAGTACTAACTTCAACTTTGCACGTAGTAAGTTATGTAATGAAGAGTCGAAGTTCAAAAATGATATCTCAGTCGAGACCAGTATTAGTTAAATTTATTCACATGTAAAATAAGTACGTACAACACCCCACACTAAACATTTCCACGCATGTTAAACTCCAGTAAAACCTCGCACTTGCAAATCGCCCATCACAACAACCCTTCAACAAACAATGATTATGAAGTTAGACGTTCCGTGAAATATTGCGATACCATTTCGTAGGGGAAGATGTCTGTACATAACAAAGTGTGATTGATGAGATTTATCTGGAGGTGCAAAGTACCTCGAAATATGGGACGCGGTGCATATTGCCGCCCCGAAAAGGGGACGCATTTAATGTATTCCGATAAGACTTTAATGCTTAGCGTGCTTCAAATTTTCAATTATAATAAACTGACGTTGGTAGAATATTTTATCGCTATTATAAACATTGTATTAACTATCGTTGTTTTCTTACTTGAACGTCGATATATTTAACTAAAATGGTTTATCACTATGATTTTTTATAGAGGAGGAGGCTGATGATGTTAAATGATACACAACAGAATATACAGCATTCCGGCAACGCACTTGCGAGCCTTCTGGCAATGTTAATGTACACGGGCAGCGGTATTACTTAACTGAGCCTCCTGCCCGTTTGCCTCCTATTACATTAAAAAAATGGAAACTCAATGCCAGAGGGTTCGCGAGTGCGTCGTGTGGGGCAAAATTACATTTGCAAGTTTTTCGCTTTATACAGTTTTAACAGCGATGGCCCGGAGTAAAGTAATCAGCTTGTCTTACGATAAAGGCACAAATATCGCCGTTTTGATTTAGCGCTCTCTGTTCTATACCGTTCTACTCCTCCCAAGGTCTCACCTGTCTTCTATTTCTTCTTTTTCTAAGGATAAAATACATTATAAAAAAGAGCTATACCTCAAAAGTATTTAGGTACGTATCTACTACTACATTATTACAACATTTTATTAAAGAAGAAATTTACTGTTAATTATATCTATAAAAATAATTAGAAAGGAGGCTAATGGAATATAAAATAATTTTGTAAAAACTTTTATTCCTTTTTTAACATTCTTTCATATACATTCGTGTACCAGAAATTTTAATCACCACCTTCAGGACTTCATAATAGTTGAAGGATATTTGCAATCCCATGAGTATTTCTTCACATTAAATTTTATCACAACATTTGTGAAATTCAGTATCTGTATACGAAGATGTACACAATAGTTATTTTGGTACACCATTGGTTGGTGGAATTAGATTGTTCAATTTATGATAGAGAGAAACTCACATTTTATAGTTAGTATTCACACACAGCTAGGTTACAACTTAAAATTAAAAAAAATTCAAAATTCAAAAATCATTTATTCACGTAGGTAACACAATGTACACTTGTGATTCGTCATTTAAGATATAAATATTAATGCTTCTAATTTTACATTTACTGCCAGTTCTCAAATCAAGGGCGTAGAACGGAAGAGAAGAACTGGCAATAAACTCTCCGCCACTCTTTTTAATCGCCATGTTTTTTTTTTTTTACACAACGGTTGTAAGGAGCTGCAACCATTACACCATGTTCCACATGACATTTTAAGTAATTAATAATAAGAACATAAATAAAAACAAAGACTTGTCCCCTATCAGCAGGAGGCATGGTGAAATAGGAGCACGCACTTACATTCTCGTGGGAACAACACGCAAACACATAGTCGTAATAATTAACATCACCGCATACACGAATTCAAGTACGACCAGTCACCACAAGCAGCACCCGTTCACGAGTATGACGCATGGCCAGCCATCGGCCCCCTCGCCATATTTTAGGGAGAGAGACAACCCGACGCATGGACGCCGCCACAAGCAATGACATTTAAGCGAGCATGACGATCCTTGAAATGTGGACTTGGCTACATAAGAAAATAATAATAATACTGAAATAATTGGATACCACATGGATCACGGTTTGTTCCCACTTTACATTAAAACAGTCGTGGATGTTGACGATCGCCCCAGAGTCTGGAAATGCAGCCGAGAGATTCAGTCGTGTTACCTATAATATATACTGGAGCAACTCATATCCAAGCACTAGGATCGTTTAAATATTCATTTATATTATAATAAGCCTTAGTAAGCAGTTTTACTTTAATGTACGATTTAAATTTATTTATTGACAACGCTTATATCTCACTAGGGATTTTGTTGAAAAAACGTATACAATTGCCTTGGAAAGAATTACTCGTTTTATGCAGCCTTCTGGTTGGTGCGCTAATTTTGTCTTTATTACGAGTACTATAATTATGGAAGCTACTATTCTTTTTAAAGATATCTATATTTTTCCGCACATACAAAATATTCTCATAAATGTATTGACTTGCCAGAGTCAAAATATGTAATTCCTTAAATTTGCTTCGGACCGACTCCCGTGGGGACAACCCACAGATCGCTCTTATAGCCCGCTTTTGCACTACAAATATCGATTTAATGTCAGCTGCATTACCCCACAAAATAACACCATATGACATTATACTATGAAAATAGCTGAAATAAACAAGCTTTGCTGTGTTCTCATCCGTAAGATCGCGTATCTTTTTAACTGCGAACGCTGCGGAACTTAGCCTATTCGAAAGACCTTCTATGTGTCGGCCCCACTGGAGTTTACTATCTAAAGTAATTCCCAAGAACACCGCATTATCAACAAAGTCTATTTCCTCGTCTTTAATTATTATTTGAGAATGACTACTTTTTACATTTGTAGTTACAAATTTAACACATTTTGTCTTCTTTTCGTTTAACTTAAGATTATTTGTATTAAACCAGTGAACTACACTGGAGATGGCACTGTTTACGTTATCAAGTGATGGATTTTGTCGTTTCACTTTAAATAAAAGCGAAGTGTCATCAGCAAACAGTACTATCTCGTGAAGCTCCTTTACAAGAAATGGCAGGTCATTTATATAGACAAGGAATAAGAAGGGACCAAGTATGGAGCCCTGCGGTACTCCCATAGTAACAGAGGATCCCTGTGATATAGCTCCATTTACATTTACCTTTTGAATTCTATCGCTCAGGTATGATTCCACAAGATTTAGCGCCCTTTCGCCAATGCCATAGTGTTGAAGTTTCTTGATTAGGATTTCGTGATGGACACAGTCAAAAGCCTTTGATAAGTCGCAAAAAACTCCAATGGCATCATGAGAATTTTCCCAAGCATTTAAAATCTCGGAAATTAATTGAATGCCAGCATCTGCTGTGGAGCGACCTCTTGTAAAACCAAACTGCTGGCTATGCATAATTTTATTATTATTAAAATGTGTCAATAATTGTTCAAGAATGATTTTTTCAAAGATTTTACTCAAAGCCGGCAGCACAGATATGGGTCTAAAATTTGTGGGGTCCGAAGTGCTGCCCGTTCTGAATAACGGTGTGATTTTACTTATCTTCATCTGGTCTGGAAAGACTCCACAATCTATACATTCATTAAATATTATAGCCAACTGAACTGATAGTATTGATTACTGATTGTAAAATGAAAACAGATACACCCCAAAGATCTTTAGTTTATTTTTATTTTTAGCTGTTTAAATGTTTTTATAATGTCATTGCAGCTTATGCGGCTAAATACAAACTTATGATTGCATACAGGAACATTCTTTTTCAATAATAAAAGGGCGGCTAATGGTGAAGAATTTAAAACGCTGGTTGTATTTAAAGGAATGTTAGTAAAAAACTCTTCAAATGCAGAGGCTACTTCGAGGTCGGAACTAATTACTTTGCCGTTTATGTTCACTTTGAATTCAGTATCCTTTCTGGAGGTTCTTCCAGTCTCCTCGTTTATAATTTTCCAAGTAGCCTTTATCTTATCAGAGCTGTTGTTTATTCTAAGACTTAAGTGTTTCGCCTTAGCGATTCTACACTCTTGCCTAAAACTTTTTGAGAATATCCTAACATAAGTTTTAAATTCTTCACTGTCATTATACTGTTTTTCATCATACAACTCATACAATTTTAGCCTTTTTTTGTGTAGCTCCGGAGTTGCCCAGTCACAAAAGGTAGGTTTCTCCGAGACCAAAAAAGTCTTTGGAGTGAATACATTTTTGAATTCACCAATAAATGAATCAAAGAATGTGCTATATAAATTATTAGGGCATTGGTTACTACGCAAAAATGGCATTTTAAATATCAAATTTTTCCTAAATCTATATAACGATCCTCTGTTATAGGAATTGTGCATATTTTCTTTTTTTGATCTTTACATTTTAGTATTTCAAATTCAAACAATTGACCAGAGTGGTCAGATGTAAGTTTGTTGATAATACAGGCGTTGAGAGGAACTATATTACTATAGATATTGTCAATACATGTTGCCGTGGTGGCTGTTACCCTAGTTGGTACAATAAAAGTATTAATTAAATTATATGATTTAAACAGATTTAGCAAACGTTTACTTGAACTACAGTTGTCAAGCAAATTTACATTAAAGTCTCCACTAAAGATCAATTTTTTCTTGGATTTTTGCAATTTGTACAGAACCTGCTCCAATATTTTTTCTAAACTATCATATTGAGCTGAAGGAGGGCTATACAAACTAACAATGATAAATTGCTGCAGCTCCACACAAGATACTTCTATAAGGCGTTCCACAGAGAGGCTCACTATGTCCTTCCTTTCTTTAAATTTTATTTTTTTACTAAGCAATATTAATGAGCCACCGTGTATTGCATTTCCTCTGCAGAAATTTTCTTAAAAACCATTTAACTTAAACGTACTTTCACCACAAATTGCCGTAAAGGGATGTTCTAATGGATGGTTTCCGGGCAAAATGTGTTACTTAGTACCGGCTATGTTCGTTAGCAGTATGTGAACATATAGACAGGTCAATGGGACAAGTTAATAAAGCGTCTCAGTCACCTTTAAAACATACTTCGTGTAAAATTTGAAACCACATAAAAACAGAATACAGAATATAGTCAGGATAAAAATCGACTTACTATTACCGTTATATATTATTAACAGTTGAGGATCGTACGTCAAATACATACATAGTTCGTTTTTTATTAAGAATGGGAGAACCAAAAAATCTACCAAAATCTATAAACATTGCATTCTATTGCAATATTTTTTAAATAAGTAAAAACTTTACTAAAGTCAATTCTCTTTAATCTATGAAAATTATCTACTGACCACGATTATTCATCAGCAACAGACGTTCCGCTGATTTTCGTTTTTTGTGTAAAACTTAACCTAATAAATAGTTTTTTTTATAGAATAGGTCGGCAACGGGACGCCCAAAAAGCAACGCAACCCATGGACACCTATTTTAGTGGGTGCGTTGCCGGCCTTTGAGGTAGAAGTAAACTCTTTTTTTAGACAATTGGAGGACGATTCCACGGTTCGCTAGTTTGCAAAACTTTCTATCTTACTACATACTTAAAATCTCGTTCGTAATAATTGTTTAAAAAACAATAATTTTTGCTGTATGTAAAAATAAAAATGGAAGAAAAATTTATTAGAGCCGTATTAAACCATGTATTGTTTTACCCAACGAAACCAATTAAATTTTAATTAATGGCACTTAGTATTGAATGTGTGACTCCCTAGCGGTTTCATCTGCGCTTTAAAGCTTTATTGATCGATCTGTTTTATAAATATTTATTTGAGTATATATTTACTTGTTTATACGAATTTAGTTTTTTAATTAATTAAGAATGGATTTTCACTTTGAATGGATTGCAAGGCGCTTATAGTAATATCCTAATGTTTAAATAACTTCAACGTTAATTACATTATTTTAATAACTAATCGCATGGCTTACCGAATGGATTAACGAAACAAAAACGAACGAAAACTAACACCTTACATGGCGCTAGATACTGGCTACGGGGCTTTTGGACACTATTTACACAGATTGAAAAGGAGCCCCGCGTGCGACTGTGACGAAAGAACAGACCGATGGTGGTTCATTTACTTGTTGACTGACTGGCTTTCATGAGGGTATTCCGAGATAGACTATCCGATATGTTGCTCAAGCACAGATCGCAGGAAAAATTCTGCCACAGAATTGTCAAATATGTCAGTAAGATAAATAGCATAGGTGAGCGTGTATCGAATCCGATTCGCCCATAAATTTCATGAGGATATTTCCGGAGTAGTTGTCGCTCGGGCCCGGTAGGAGACGCCAAGCTTTCAAGACCTAGTTTATGTAAATAAAGATAGTAGAAAATAAAAAACGAAAACTAAAAAAATTTAGTTATAAAGTTTAAAAGTTTGGTCCCTGTGGCAGTGTACTTTCAATGCCGACATCACATGTATATACTTATTCGTTGAGCGAGGAATGCACCTGGGGTCACCGGTCCGGAAGTATCTACCAGGCGCCAACTTAAATCTTTAGCTAGCGCCTATGCACGTGAACCCTACGGCCCAAGAGTCTCTTCTCCAAAAATATATTACATGCTATTTCTTCTTTATTATCTATATATGAAATCAAAAGCTATAAATATATGACATAGCTTTCCCTAATCGATCAGTACCTATCGTGGTATTAAATTTTTGTAGCCATGCAATGATTATATCTTAGAGATTTAATTGAAGATTCTATACTTTAAATAAACAATCATCATAATGAATTTCTCGATTATTCGATTAATAAAGTCGAAGTCAACAAATGTGCCAGCAGAATGAACTAATTAATTATATGAATTGACGAATTCGCACAATCGTATTTCCCCTAATTGATTGATCTGAGATTTGTTCCCGTTTACTACATTAGTAATATGACACACTAAACGAGTGTTATTTGGTATCCTCTGGTACTAGGAAACTCATTATTTTTATATTCTGCTATATTAAAAACAAACTACCTAATATAATAAAAGAAAAAACACAGCCATTTGTTTTTCTAATAAGCAAGTAGGTGATTAGAACCATAAACACGCCGTCGACGTTTTGTGTTCTCGACAAGCGAGTGTTAAATAGACAGAAAGTCCACAGCCCGAGTTCGAACCTACGACCCAAAGAATGAGAGTCGGACGCTGAAGCCACTAGAGCCATACTGTTCTTCTATAATAAAAGCAAATAGAATATTCTGAGAGCTTTGCGTGCTTAATCCACTTAACCTTCAAGACTGAAGAATATTTGAAGCTACTGGCTTTTTTAAAAATTTTGAAGGTAATTAAAATTACTTGGTACTAGCTCCCACGACCATGGTAACGATTTTATTTTTAAAGTACAAATGTCCTTGTTTTATAAAGAATAGTGTCTATACAACCTCCATGCTTCAAAATTTAAAAATCGAATTCAACCCCACTTTGTATACCCCATTATCACATTTAAAAATGGAAAAACATTAGTAGAGGAAATAGAACGTGACTTATCTGTATAGTCGCGAGCATCCCTCATTCGCATTGATTCGATTCGCTCCGCTACATAAGCCCTGATAGATTGGAATACTCACTACAAACATTTCGATTTTCGCTTTCGTTGCTCGATGTTTGTGAACAAAATGATTTGCAATACATTGAATTTACGAATAATCGACTAGAATTTTTCGCTAGGAATGTTGAGGGAGTTGTCAAATATATCCTACCACTATTATATGGCCGATTTGGTAACACTGGTAATACTATAAAACTATGTATTATATTATTACTATAGTAAGACAGTATCTATTCCGGTATAAAAACATCTCAGTGTATGTACTGAATAAAAATGCGAATAAATTTTTAAGCTATTGCATAGATTTTATCGCGGGCTTTGAGCGCGGCGACCGAATCAAGAAATTCCGTAACGAAAAAACCTAACACACGATGACGTAATATAGGTACGGCAAATACGCGTTAGAGCGGGACAGAACGCATACTGCCTCTCACATCGTATTAGCGTGATCGGATTGGCGTGTTAGTCTGAGCCTGGTAGACTGGTAGATTGAATTAATATGAAAGAAAAAAAATACTGCAAAAAATAAATATATCTATATTTTTTTTAATAGAGCGCATCGTGCAATCAGTCTTCTGACTATGAGATGAGTTGTAGAATGATTTGCGGGTGGAGATATTCCTCATTCGGAATATCGACCATAATAATATTAGCTCAGTCAATGCTGCTGAGCTCAAGGGTTCTTCGTCTTTTGAGTCGGTTTATATACTCCGGTAGGGTGAGTTGAACAGCTAGGTGGTTAGGATGATTTTCCAGCCTAGTCTTCTACTTCTGAGCGTATACTTTTCTTCCTCCTTGACTGTAGGTATGCCTAGGTGTTTATGTATTTCAGCGTTTCTTAGGCGAGTTGCTTATTTTTTTAAGGATGTAGTTTTGTGTTCTTTGAATTTTAGTTTTGTTAGAGTCACATGTAGCTCCCAACAATTGTATCCCGTAGGTCCACACGGGTTTTATAACAGAATTGTAAATAAGGAGTTTGTTGTCGATGGACAATTTCGAGTTTCTACCCAGTAACCAGCACAGCCTCTTATATTTAATGTTGATCTCACGCCGTTTTGTTTCGATGTGTTTTTGCCATGTCAATCTACGGTCCAAGTGCAGTCCAAGATATTTAACTGTGTCACTCTGAGGCAGTTCCATTCCTCCTAGGTTTACAGGGGGGGATGTCTTTCTTCGCAGTGTGAATGTCACTTGTACTGATTTGCTTGTGTTCACCCTAACTCTCCACCGATCGAACCAGTTGCTTATTTCATTTAGAAGCTTCGCTGCAGATTTAACGTGGCTTCTTCGGGTTGTTTACTCGTAGCTAGGATTGCCGTATCGTCTGCATAAGTTGCAATGTTGCCTTCAGAAGTACGCGGTAGATCTGAGGTAAATATGGTGTACAGCACTGGGCCAAGTACAGAGCCTTGAGGTACCCCTGCGAGTATATCATGAAAACCTGATGTACAATCCATCTCTTTCACTTGGAATATTCTACCGGTGATATAAGACTCTAGGATTCCATAGAAAGTATGAGGCAGAAGTGACTTGATCTTGCATAAGAGCCCCTTGTGCCATACCCGGATCGAATGCTTGTTGAACGTCCAGAAAAGCTGAGGAGCAGTACTCTTTTAGCTCAAGGCTATTGCTTATGAATTTACACACCCTGTGAGTTTGTTCGATAGTGCCGTGTTGTGCTCTAAACCCGAATTGGTGATCTGGAATTATAGAATTTTCATGCATAGCTTGCCGTCGTAGTAGTACCTTCTTCAGTACTTTAGAGACGATCGGGAGAAGACTTATAGGGCGGTAAGATGAGACCTAATGTGGCGATTTCCCGGGCTTATGGACCATAATCACCTGAGAAACCTTCCATAGCGCTGGAAAGTATCCAACACTTATAAATTGCGTTGAATAGGGTCGTCAAGTAAGTAAGAGAACCTTTTTGTCAATGAGGTCAAAGCCTAATGCCTTCCTATTCTCTATTTGTTGTATGGTTCTTTGTGTTACAATAGATAGTAAAAATAAATAAATAATAATATTTTTTATGTAATAAAAGGCAAACGGGCAGGAGGCTCATCTGATGTTAAGTGATACCGCCGCCCATGGACACTCACAATGCCAGAAGGCTCGCAAGTGCGTTGCCGGCCTTTCAAGAATTGGTAAGCTCTTTTCTTGAAGGACCCTAAGTCGAATTGGTTCGAAAATACTTCAGTGGGCAGCCGGTTCCACATAGTGGTGGTGCGCTGGTACGGATGGTATTTTGTATTTTGCCTTGACGTCCGATGATGAAACTCAGCTGTAGGCATTAGACCGAACAACTCCTCTGAACACTCTCCATGGTAAATGCGGTAGAAGATGCAGAGAGACCCCACATCTCTACGCAAAGCCAAGGGATCAAGCCGCACGGAAAGTGACTGGTTGTCGAGGATTCGAAGTTCGAACCGCTCTTCGTTGAATACGGTCAAGTGGAAAGAGGTGGTACTGGGGAGCTCCCGCTCAGAGGTGAGAACAGTATTCCATGAGGGGCCGAATTTGCACTTTATAGAGTTGCAAGCGGTGGCCCGGAGTGAAGTACCGTCTCGCCTTGCTGAGCACACCGCGAAACTGAACGTTATTCGATATGTCAACGCCCAGTATTCCGATGCTCGCTGAGGCTTTAAGGAGAGTGTCTTCAAAGAGGGGAGTAGCGACAAAAAACATTTTTATAGTTTATAAAAAATGCTATGCAATAGCTTTACCGCGGCAGTCCCCGAGTGCCACACGTTTTTTTTTTATTTTAGTACTTAATAATGCGTATATTTTTAATTAATATTTTTTAAAGCTAATTAAATATTCTATGATCAAAATCTAACATGGAAACTTCGAATATGAGATTTTTATTTTCGATTAATGCTAATTATATCATTAAATATTGAAATAAACCAATAAGCGAGGAACACGAAAACTACTTTTAAATGATTTATTATTACAAACCATATAAAAATAAAATATTTTAAAACTAAATAAATGAAAATAATAAAGAAATCAGAACACAGAACAGAATACTTAGAAACTGCAATCATATTGCAAGATAATCTTCCTGCTTCAATTACTGTTATTAGTTTCTCGTTCCATTACTTAAATGATAAACCTCAAAGAAAAAACTGTGACCACACCTCTGTTTCTTTACTAGAAAGTATATTTTTCAATGTTTTATTCATACTTTGAGGATAATACTCTGATAATATAACTAAAAGACAGATTATCTCAGAGATAAACCAGTTTACAGATAAAATAATTAATTATTATAATGTTGTAATTTAGTTATTTTTTAAAATTTTACACATACACATAAATTATATTAGAAAATATAAATCTCAAAACGCAAGCATAATTCTATTAATCTTAATTATCAACCAATGTGCACGCCATCACTGTCAAATTATTATTAAAATAAACTATCGAAATAAACCCAGAGAATTTTGTACCGCTTAACAGTCAATGAATATCCTGTTATAGATTAGATAAACTTAAAAAAAAATTATGATTTTATGAAAGTAATAAAATGAATACAAAAAAAATATTAAGTTCAATATTTTATTAAGAAATGTAAATCCATTTGCAATACTAACATTATTCGACATTTTTAATATCTAAAATACGCCATTATCCGAATATTGTGGTTATATCTTGTCGATCCGAAAGCTTTATTAGAATACGTTCTTTAATTTGAGGGGAGAATTTACCGTATCGACGGAATGAACATTAAATGTTTGACAGTTACGAAATCCATGACAGGAAAATGTTTTGTAAAGGAATTTTCTCTTCGTCAATTTTCCAATGTTTTCAATAGTTATTCTGCTATTCGAGATGAAGATGAAGATTTTTAAAAATTTTTTTACCGACTGACAGACAAATATTTCTTCTGACAATTGTCATGTCACATGTCTTATGCGGTAGAGCAGTGTTGGTCTAGTGGTTTCATCGTGTGACTGACATCCCTGAGGTCGTAGGATCAGTCCCCGGTGCACCAAGAGACAATCTGTGTGCGCATTTAACGCTCTTATATGAACGAAAATATGATTTTGTCCCATTCGGTGTCGGATCCCTTGGTCCGTGGGGTCCTAGCGCTATAAGGCTTTTTAAGGAAATATCAAAAAGATAGTCGACGTCACAGGAGACCGAAGAGCTTTATGCTTTTAAAAATATCTATTTTAGTATTTATATTTTAAGGTTAGTTATTGTTTTTATTATGTACTTAATTCATGTATGTAACTTAGAGATAATATTAATTCTTTTATATTATTATTATGTTTGTTAAGAATATTGTAAATATATTTTGTATGTATGTTTGTATAACATACTTATAAGTTATGAACGAAAACATCTTCATGAGTAGTCTACGTACAGCATGTGTCAGGCATAATATAGATACGCAAATCTGAGGCCCATACCTAAAACGTTGTAACCACACTGTTTTTTTTATGCTGTACTGTAATCTAGGAAAGAATTTCAAGTTGTTATAAGTTCTCCACCCGAAATTCTTTTTTAAGTTCTATTGAATAAATTACATGTTCCTACATTCTTACAAACTCACGTTTTACATACCTTAAATGACTCTCTATCAATATAAGTTAATACTTTATCCGAAGACATCAAACATATGTTTCCTCTACAACACAACTCTAGATTTTTTATTTGAATATAGTAAATAAGGTTTACTAGCGAATAGCATGACAATCCATCAGTCTTTTTCATTTTTGCTTGAGTTCGTCGGAAACTGATAACGGTTGACGTTAATGGAAGATGAAATTCAACGGATCGTTATAATATCCAACACAACCTTATATATTGCGTTTTAATGACCTTGACTCAACCTTTAAGACGCTGAAATCTGAATAATACTTATTATATCAGCCGAGTACTATTGTGGAGGTCCTGCTATTGTCCTAACTAAAGGGATGATCCTCCACCAGTCTAACAACTGTCTATTTGGACTGTTGACTGAGGTCAAGAAGACGTATGCAAAAGTCAAAAGTCATTTATTCATATAGGTAACAAAATGTACACTTATGAACGTCAAAAAAGAAATATACATGAAATGCGTCTAATTTTACAATTACTGCCAGTTCTTAAATCAAGGGCGTAGAACGGAAGAAAAGAACTGGCAATAAACTCTTCGCCACTCTTTTTAATCGCCAACGCCTCCTCCGCTCGAAATAACTTCGTTAGCGCAGTGATTTGTAACAGCTAGTTGTAAATGTTGCTACACTATTGTGGTTGTATTGTCATAGGAGTTAGCATGGTTTCCTTACGATGGTTTAACTATGGTCTTAAAACAATTGCATAGCTGGTAATAAACGGTATAAAAGGGAAATGTAACCATTAAGCCACGGAGGCGGTAAGTTAATAATAAAGTGCGAATATAAATTCTAATTATATAAAATTCTTGTGTCACAATGTTCGTTCCCAAAACGCCTCCAAAACGGCTCGACCGATTCCTATGAATTTTTTGTAGCATATTCAGTAAGTCTTAGAATCTGCTACTATCTATCTTTCAAACCCCTAAGTAATAAGGGGTGTCCATCCCAAAGTTTTTATTTTTATTTTTTAGAGGAATCCTTTCGTTTTTTTATGATACAACATATAAAATACATACAACCCTTGCTTTTCACCCCTCTACGATCAACCCCTATTTTTTATTATAGTAGATAGTTATTTATATTGAAGTAAAATAATGTTTCCTAGAAATTTAATACATGCCAAAACAACTTTTACGGGGTCAGCTAGTATAATATAAAATTAATTTAAGTCTACAACGCCATCTTAGTATCAGAGTTAAGAAATATGTCAAATTACACGTTGAGTTGACCTCCTTCGAATTTGAAGTCGGCTAAAGAACACTTATTTTCCTGTTATGATAATGCTAAATTGCCATTCTCAATAGATAGAGCGGATTAGTCGGGGAAGAACCGTCTAGTAGACCTGTATTACTATCAATGATTAATCGATTATAAGAGTATCAAATAGAAATTCTATATCGGTATCCAAGTATTGATATTACCTTAAGAATATTTCAATTGGTTTTTAAACTTAGTGCGCCCCGACGGTTCACCCGCGAATATCTATAAAAGACATCTTTTATTTTTATCACATAATATGAAGGTAAAAAAGATTTTACATACACCTTGTAATAATAATAACGAATCAAAATCAAGATTCCATTTGATGCAGTTGTTTGAATGTAATACATTTTGGCGATTTTATTTGAAACAAAAACACTGAAAAACTCCCTTCTCACGTGACGTAATAAATTGCCATTAAAGCTGTAATTTTAAAGCAGCCGCGGCCGTAATTATAACAAATACGAGCTTACATGCAATTTAATTATAAGCTAACTAATAAGCATGTTAAGTTAAGCTTTTAAATTAATATTTCAGGGAGTTAAATTGCGAGAGAATACACATAAACTTAAAAGATGAAGCTTGATTTTGCGTTATTATAAAACAACTACTAATCCAAATCATTTTTTAAACTTTCATTTCTCTTTCCTAAACACAAATATCTCCTTACAAACGTGTAAAAAAAAAAAACATGGCAATTAAAAAGAGTGGCGGAGAGTTAATTATATTTATTGCCAGTTCTTCTCTTCCGTTCTACGCCCTTGATTTGAGAACTGGCACTAAATGTAAAATTAGAAGCATTTATATGTATTTCTTTACAGACAAGTCATAAGTGTACAAAGTGTTACCAATATGATTTAATGATTTTTGAATTTGAATTGAATTTGAATTTGAAATAGGGACTCTTAAATGAATCAATTATTTTCTTAGAGATTTGTATTTCGTATTAAATACAAACGTATATTAAAAAAGGAGAATAGCTGTTTTATATTTATACTTAATTTGTTTTTGTAGATATGTCAGAAAAGAGCTTAATTATTACCCTAATACATAGGAAAAGGCTTATATAATGGGTAAAGGTACTTTAAATATTATTTCGTGTTCGTGTCGTAATTTCTTACATAAAGCAAAAGTTATTTTTCTGCGGTCTCGTTGCTCGGCTAGTGGGATTATTATGGAAATTGCTTTGTGAATTAGTCATATTATAATGCTGGTTACTTGCTACAAATTACGTTTGATACTTAATTTTTTTCTCTTTTAGTATTTTTTAATACTTTATATTGACTTTTATGACCAGTTTTTCTTTTCTTAATAAAAAATATTTCTCATCAATTGTAGGTTTAGATTTATATATTTGTACTAACCGGATGTTGGAGAAGAGGGCGTTGGCTTCAATTTCCTGTGGCGCTCCATAAGAAAATGTACAAGAAAAATATTAATACAATTCTGTTTATTTCCACGTTGAAAGAACAATTATTTTTTACGTTTTTTTGACCAACACATATTTTATTATTTTAGACAAGATTATTAGTTGACTCACGGTGTCGATTGTATCAAATAATTACTAATTTCCACACATTTTCTTTCTATGAATGACCAAGTGTAGTTTACTAGTGTAGTAGTATAGTAGTACATATAAATAAAACTCCATTATTTTAATGTAACAGGGGGCAAATGAATCGATTCGGAGAATCTGATGTTAAGTGATTCCGGCGCCCATAGACACATTGCAAGAGGGCTCGCAAGTGCGTTGCCGGCCATTTAAGAATTGGTACGCTCTTTTCTTGAAGGACCCTAAGTCGAATTGGTTCGGAAATACTTGCAGGTACGGTGCAGCTGCCCACATTGTTCAATTTCCAATGGTATTCAGCTGTAACTTGAACATACCACCACAACTAACTTTCTTAATTACTTTATGATTACCTTACTTTAGTTTTTTTTAACGTAGAACCCAGCAACTGCTTATAGATAATATATATATATATATATATATATATATATATATATATATTATAGCTAATAGACTAAATATCATTACGCAAACAAAACAGCAGAACATTTGTAATCAAGAAAATATACGCCCAAAAGCCATTATACGGATTTTCTTATTTAAGTATTTAAAATGAGGCCGTGTTGAATCTAGGTTATTCATAAGAATTTGCCCGCGTATAGATAATGAGCTGGGGCTTGACCTTTATAATGCCTTTTCTAATTATCTTAATTTTTATTTATGAGGCGGGTAGAAAAAGCCTATTATAATAACGTGGCTTGTTATTAGGGTGAAATCAACACTAAAATTCGAACCTTTATGAAGAAATGATACTTAGAATGTTAAAAGACTGATTTTGTTTTAATGTATACAATATGTCAACGCTTTACTCAAAATATACACGATACTATTCTTCTAGATAGAAAGGCAGAGGTTTTAATTACGCTTATTTTTACGCTTTAAAAATACGTATTTTTAAATTTTATGCTTATTTTTTAAACGACTTGAAAACGAAGAAGGCTATCCAATGGATATTTGTGATGTAAAGAAATGGATTTATTAAAGTCAATATAATTAATAAGACCTAATCAGGACTGCTGCTGCAGTATTTCCGAACCAATTCGACTTAGGGTGCTGCAAGAAAAGAGCGTACCAATTCTTAAAATGCCGGCAACGCATTTGCGAGCCTTCTGGCAATCATCCATTTGCGGCGGTATCACTTAACATCAAGTAAGCCTCCTGCCCATTTGCCTCCTATTACGTAATAAAAAAAATTGTTAACTACATTGTTGCACTGGTCATATCATTACAAATAAAAAAAATTACTTTCGAAACACTCAACAAAATTGTTGTGAGTAATTTTTCTAAATGCTTGACTTTGACTTAATGTTCCATGACCCCTTGATGGGGCAGAAGACACGGTGATCCTTCATCGTCAGTATTAAGCTTCACATTGTACATCGTTGGTCTTTCCAGTTCTCTATGCTCTCTCTCTATCTCTATGCCATCTGTGGGATGTTGCCATCCGTTACTGTATGGGTTTGTTTGGAACGACCACTGAACCGCTTTTATTGTGGTGCTTTCGGATATAATTGTAATATATAAGATTCCCAATTGCTAAATATAGACATGAAGTTTGAAAAACTTCAGTTTTATTATTCCTATATAAATGGAAACTTAACACATTAAATAAGTTCCTCGAAATATTGACATTAAAATCATAAGTGGTCATAAAAACTTAGCAAACACTTTACGTATAATAGCAATTATTGCTTAAAGATATCGTTAACTAATGTCCAACGCAAAAATATATTGATTTAGACTAGTATTGGTAACAGAAAAATAGGTCAGTTTATTAATTTTTATTATTATTCCTTATGGTTGCCTGGAAGAAATAGGTTTAAAGAGATAAATATATGGCCTTATTATAATAAAGTATGTACATACTATAGTATTTACGTAACAAGTATTAACTAAAGAAACAATAGCAGCTGAGTATCATCATTGGACGTGGAGGCAGAATACGAAATTCCAACCGTATCACCCAGATGTTCACGCCACTACCAGCTGCCCACTCAAGAATTTTCGAACGAATTCGAAATTTCATTAGAGTCGAAAAGAGGGTACCAATTCTCAAAAGGCCGGCCATACATTACGAGACGTCTAGCAGTGTAACTTTGCCCCGTTCGCAAAAGAAAACATAGATTCCATGATAATTCAATAAGGTCTAAGATTATTCTTTTTAGCCATTCATACGTAAAATCAATAAATGTTATACCAAAAACCGTTATCGTATTATCCGTAACAACGGAACAGTGAAATTGAAACCAATAAAATGCTAGGAGTAGTGAAATGGCTCCAGAAAATCCAAACACAGAAATAAAGTACTGGAAAGCATTCAAGACTTTATTAACACCTAAACAAATGCTTTGAGATATCTAAACTATTGAAAACAATTTTTTAAATGTGAAAATATTTACACCTTGCTTATATTAAGCTCTCTCTACTTCAGGCATATTTTGTTTAAATAATAATACATAAATAGCTTGTTATAAGTAGCTGGTTGCGTAGCGTAAAAAAGAAAGTCCCTTTAATTCGTAATGACAAGATACTAGCGAACTATGGAATCGATTCCCCTTTCTTCCGTGGAGATACGACCACCTATTATTTAAAAAAAAGCATACTCCTTTCTAGCAAAGGCCGGCAAGGCACCCACTAAGGGTGTGCGATGACTGCCCTGTTTGGAGGTCCCGTAAGGCATGTTTGCTATGCTATAAATATAATCTTTATATACATAAATTACGTGTCACGTTGTTTGTCCGCTATGGACTCCTAAACTACTGAACCGATTTCAATCAAATTTGCACACCGTGTGCGGTTTGAACTTACATAAAAGATAAAGCTTACATCTCAATTTATACCCGCAATATTATTTTATTGCTAATTATTTGTTAATTATTTGATAGTCACAATTCTAACAGATGACGCTGTGTTGAAAGTAAACGAAATAAGCTACAATTTAATGGCATAACCACCAAAAAAGCATGGTGGTCCCCAAGACTGGTGTTCTCCTACCGTTTCCCTTGAATATTTTACTACTATGTAATATAACAAACACCTTAGCCACAGCAACGCTTGGCCGGTCTGCTAGTAATATAATAAAATAATTTTATGCTACACTTAGGAATTGTACTAAGCAAGCTATATTACTTTAAGAGCCCCAGCTAAATAGCAATGGTTTTTTTTGGTTAACCGACCCAGACTTGCCTGCTACATACTTGACTGTTACCATTCAATGCTAAAGTCTATACCAGAAATAAAATGTGGTTGTCGCGCAACGGAATGGTTTCACATCTATAATATAAGAAGCTTTTTTCGAATAACCGGAAGGCCGTTTAGTTGACGAGGGTTGTCATAAGTCTTCCTTCCGAAGGATGCGTACAACCCCTCATAATTGTCCCATGTATCAGATTTCATAAATTTTTGACGAAAATTGAACAGGATCAAAATCACCACTGACGTTAAAATTGATTCATATCAAGTGAGAAGGTATTAATATAAAAAGTAAATTAGTCTGGGTTCACTCTTAAACTGGGGTTACTGAATCGTCTCTTTCTGTTAAATTATGTTTACCTTGTGATGAAAAGAGAGAGTACTTTTAAGATCAGTGCAATTGGAATGATTTATAGTCGACGCATTTTAAACTGAGTCGTCGGGCAATAAATGTCAATGACAGTAGTAATGTGCACGCAATGCAACCCGTTACTTAGCTACACGCACTCTGACTCCTGATTGGTCGTTACGAGTAAGAATTATTGTTTTTCTATAAATATAAGATTTTTTTTCTAAGGTGGTTTTGAAGAATTCTTACGCATATCACTACACCTTTCCATAAGACCTATAAGTACGAGCGAGACAGACATATGTATATATATGATTTATTACCCGAAGCCTCAGTTCTTAATGTCGACTATAGTTTTTATAAGGTTAGCTTAAATTTAATCACTTAACATAGAAATTCTAGTAACTTTAATTCTCTGGTAATTAATTAGTTTGAATAGACATCTTTGTTGCCTCTTGGGTTACGCCTAGTAAGGTAACATTTACTTTAATTATGATTCACAAATAAGTAAATAATAATCTTAGGTACTACTAAAGTTAATATAGTGAAGAAAGAAGAAATTAAGTTAAAGTTATTCTTAAGCAATTACAATAACCCTAAATTTACGGGTGCTAGAACTGAACTATTATAACATATATCATATTATATTTTTTAAACGGTAACAGTTTAAATCCCATAGGCACGCAACGCACTCGCGAGGCCTCTGGTATTGAAAGTGTCCATGGGCCAGCCTCCTGCCCGTGTGTTCTATAAAAAAATAAGTTTTTAGTTTACTGTTCTTACGTAAACTGCAATAATTTATTATACGCTTGTTCTTTATGGTTCAGCTATAATAAATAAAGGTTATTTGATATCTCAGTCCACTTTACTGCTATAAAATCTAGTTCTAAGCAATTTATTAGTACAAACGAAGACGTTATAGTGTAATAATCTAGGACGGTATTCGATACGCTGTATTATTGATAGTGTAGTTGTGGTAAGTGAAATTGTAGGTAAGCTACTTTCATACTTATTAAAAAAAAAATATTCATGTAGGTAACGTTATGTACACTTATGAACGTCATTGAAAAAAATAATGGTTTTAAATTTTACTGCCAATACTCAAATCTTTCTTTTTCTTCTTCTTCTTATAGTGCCGTCTCCTTGCGAAGGTTGGCAATCATCATGGCTAGTTTGATTTTGGATACCGCACTTCTAAACAACGACTTGGTGCTTTGACCAAACCATTGTCTTAAGTTTTTCAACCAGGACGTGCGTCTGCGGCCAGGTCTCCTTCTACCTACCACTTTGCCTTGTATGATTAGTTGAAGGAGCTCATATTTTTTGGAGTTATGTAAAACGTGTCCGAAATACTCAAGTTTCCTTTTCTTAACCGTCATAAGTACTTCTTTGTTCTTCTGCATTCTGTCCAGCACGGTTGTATTTCATATGCGGTCTGTCCAAGATATTTTAAGCATACGTCGATAAAGCCAGATCTAAAACGCTTCCAGTTTTTGGACATAGTCTCTGTCAGCGACCAAGATTCTACGCCGTAGAACAGAACAGAGAAGACATAACATCGCGCAATGCGTCAGGGGTAGAAAGGTCAAAGGTCAATAAACTCTCCATCATTTTATATTGCCAAGGTTCTTTTTCAAAATATTGAGGTGAGACGGGGCAAATGTCTCCACATAAGTAGCATCCCATGCTCTATACTTAAATAAATATATTATCATACTCAATATTCACTCAAGTCAAACTGTTAACCTCCTCCCATCTTTGATAATGGTATTTTTGGCTTTATTCTTCATACAAATCAAATATATGCGAAAATATTTTCTTAACCCAAGTGCGTAACACAAATGATACTCGAAGTGTAAGTAATCATAAGGATCGCGGCCATAAATCAACAATTTAGTGTCGCAATTTTCATAATTCACACTACATCAAGTTAACCGGGAAAAAGAAAAATCCAATTTCCTTGCCTTGCATTACAAGGAAGGGACGAAAGCCACCTTGAGGTTCGTTCGTATTGGTCACATTATGTATCTAACGTACTTTGTCACGCGATAATTAATTATATACGAGAGATTTAGTTACGAAATTTTATCCTCATTCAGAAATAAATGAGTATTCGTGATTGTCATAGTAAGCAGTGTTGCCTTAGTGGCTTAAGCGTGCGACTGTCATCCCTGATCGTAGGTTCGATATCCACCCGTGTACTTTCAATTGATTTTCTCTCTATGTGCATATTTAAAACTCGTAGGAAAAAGTCGGTGTGTGTCAGGCACAGAAGGCTGATTACCTACTTGCCTGTTAGAAAAATAAAGGATCACGAAATAGATACAAATATCTAAGTATCAGAAGTCACGTTTTTGTAGTCAAACACAATTTAATGCGTGGACATTTAAAATATTGGTCCAAATTTTAATCAGTTATTAGTTTTTTAACAGCACTTTCAGTAGTAGTAAAGTTTTATAATTTTGTTTACTAATAATTCATTAACTATTTGTTTTATATCCATATCTATCCTATTGAAGGCAATAGAGGCTATCAGATACTGACTGATTTAGTTCATTCAAACTCTATCTTTCTATCCTTTTCGTGTGGATATAATGGTTCAAATCAGCAGTCACGGTCAGTGAGGCACTGGCAAATAACTATTTCATAATATTTTTATAGTCTAAGGGTGAAATCTATAGTGCGCACTTAGACTTTGCTCAGACTTAACTACAACCATTATTTACTTTTTTAAAGGATAATAAAGAAGGTATTGCATGAAATGAAACATCAATTTCTGTCTTAGCTTGAGCTTAGCTTAATCTCACCGTTAAAATGTCTATAAATATACTAAATCATAGTTTAACCTTAGTGTTTTTCGTAAGTAAAGTCTGAGCAAAGTCCAAGTGCGCACTATAGATCTCACCCTAAATGTCCCAATAAAAATTTTAAAATCCGATTATTATACAATATTTACCGATATTTCTGAAATTATTTAAATAGTATTTATGCGTAATATTTTGTGTGAACGCGCCCTATTTAGGTGTTTCGGATATGAACGATTATTCGGGGGTACAATAATAATGGGGTAATAAATTATGATTGATGAATACCCTCAGATACACTCTACACGAAGCACGATAAAAATATTTACTTTGATTAAAATAATTAATTCTCGGTACATTAAGCTCCTATTACTTAGCTTAATTATAATAAGCCATATTTTTCAAGGTTTATGAATAATTTTGGAGTGGTTTTAAAGATAGAAAATATAAAAAGAATTCTTTTTAATATATACGCATTAAATGAATAATCATTTGATCATGATCGTTTATGAATATTATATATATTACAATACTCTTAACAAAGAAAATTTTCTGGTTTATTCACATATTTTCTCTAAATAAATACCCCACTAGGTCAAGTAAGGTAGGGCAATTCACGTGTCATAAAATCATGATTTCAGCGTTGTCGAATGAATTAATATTTAATTAGTTAAAGATCTAAAAAGATCTAAATACGTTCGATTATTGCGCAATTAAAGATTTTTGATGGTACGTCCATCTTAACATAGAATACAAATCAATGTTTCAACCCAGCGCCACCACTTTTTGCATCATAAAATTAAGAGGCTCACCCAACTGCTACTGAAATAGAAATAAGACAGATGATAGTCAACTAAACTAAATGGTGAAATAAGTTAGGCAAATAATACAGGTTTATTTCGACGGCGTGTCGTTAACGTGATTTTAATACACGATTGCATGTGATTTTTCGCAAAAACAATTGAAAGACGTTATTTTTGTAACATTTGAAAATTAGCGCAATATATACTCAGATTTATATATAATACACTTCTTTAAATTGTGTCTTCAGTTAGTATGTAATTTAAGTCTAACCTAATTACTAATAAGGATATTACCAAAGCAAGTGTCCAATAAAACTACTTACAGTCTCTATTAACGGGAATACACTCGGTTCTTGTGTTCTATTTCTTCACTTACCACTGTGTAGCACTGAAGACTAATGTGCACTAATTCACATGGTTTTTTTCCATCTTAAATCTTACACTCAAGTTACATAGCCTAATCCTTCACGTGTTGGGAACACGCCTTTGTTGTAATCTCCAGAAATCTTTTTAATTATTCTGGCAACATAAATGTCCCGATGGACGTCGTCATTGGCAATGTACCAGAGTATATAATAAACGTAGCACAACTTTTATAATACATAGTCCTACCCGGTCATCTTCTCCCTCCATAGCTTTACATTCCTTTCAAAATTCACATCGAATCTCGATTAATGATGACATGAATAAAATGATTGATGTATAATATCGATCGTGTGCATTTCAATGGCTAGCTGTCCGCAGATAGTTAGTCAAAGTCATTCGGTAAACAGAGGAAAACTCCAGTTCAGCAAACACATTAGTCATCTGTCAAGGCAAAGACAAACACGAGCGTATGGAAATATATGGAGAGATTCTCTTTTGATTGTTCTGCGAAGAAAAGGGATTCGAAATTTGAAATTGAATGAGTGAATTTGAATGAAATTATTTCATATTAAAGCGAATGTGTGTTTATACAATTACATATTCTCTTTGATTGATTGTTCAGTTAATATTGACTAAAGTAAATAATATAAATTATTTATTATGTGACTCCAACGATAATTACTATAGACTCACACGATCATATTTTAATATAATTTAGATATATCTTAAACTACGACAGAAAATTATGGAAAGTGGCTAACATACGAGGAAGCACACTAATAAAGAACTCCTTAAGTAACATCTATATGCTGACGGTACTTAAAAGCGGGTCTACACAATTATGATAGCTAGATAGGATTCGTTATACTCAAGAATTAAAATAAGAGAGATCTAAATTCCAGCTATGTCAGGCACCCGATTCATTAATTGTACATATTGATGCGATTAAAAATTCGACTAACGTTATGATTAAAGTAAGAAAAAGTGAAAAAAATAATTTCAGCTCTAACTTTTATATTTTAAGTTTGATACTAAATCAAATAAATTTTATTGATATAATTGCACAAACAAGCAAGCAAGATCGTTTGATAGAATGTTAATTTCAGTTTATAACAATATAATCGGTTTAGTTCTTAAAATTGAAGTTCTTTTGCTCTTTTAATGCAGTTTTCATTTAGTTTTTCGTAAATAATATTGACTATTCATCCCATACATTAAATGTATGAAAAGTCGTTATAAATACTGAATAAACATGTGTCATTTGAAACAAGATATAGCTTCATAAAAGCTTGCGTGTTCTTTGAAATTACATTTAATGAAATTTTAAAAGCACCGCGTATTTTTGTTTAAATTGTTAATATTTTTATTCCAATAGCTTTAAATGCCGACATTCAAAAGTATTTGTATGCTGCTAAAATTTATTTAAGTTTAAAAATTATCTATATATATGGTTTATTAAAACGTGCGGTGTAATGAAAGTCTAATTATATGTGAAGTACTTAAATAATATGACATTTTTTTAGTGAAAATTTTGATGTAAAGATGAACAATAATTGGAGTCTTTAATGAAAGAATTCTCCTTTTATCCTGAGTTCTATTATCAATATAATGGCTGATTATATTTAATATAAATTATGTATTTCTTATGTAAAAAATGTTATAAATTATATGATTTACTTATTATAAAAATATACTTTTTATGATAAAAGGACAATATATTTTACTTAATAGAAAACTAGCGTAATATGTTCAAGCGCTAATTCTCACTTCTTTTTCATGTGTACGTAAAAAACAATTTATAGATCTGGGGAAAACGGGTAGGAGGCTCTTCTGATGCTAAGTGATAATGGACACTTTCAATGCCAGAGGGCTCGCGAGTGCGTTGCCGGCCTTCTAAGTATTGGTACTCTTTTTATGATGTGTACACTGTACAGTTCATAGAACCGTAAGAGTATACTATGCTTACCTACTTTGACCATATTACCAGGAGAGAACCGAATAATCTGTGATGGCATCTCAACATCCCTAATGCACTGAGACAAGCTGATGATGAAGTGGTGTGGATATAGTCGATCGACGTATCGGTTAGGGTTTTTTAAGACAGGCACGACCGTCGAAGTCAAAGTCAAAATAATTTATGCATATATCAAAATCAAATCAAATTACGTTTATTCAGTTGTGATGCGTCTTAGCGCAATGCTTATGAATGTCAAAAACACTTACAAAATTCGCGAAAGAGCAAGACTACGCCATCACCATCATTACATGTAGGTAACAATAATGACGAACAAGAATTTTTGACGTTCATAAGTTTACATTGTGTTACCTACATGAATAAATGAGGATTAGGATTTATAGACATTTAAGATTACATGTTTTATAAGATAGGGGCAAACAAGGCTATGGACAGGCATACATACAGACATAGTTAGTTTAATAACTTAAGGAATTGTCGATATCAAGGCTAGTAATGTTATTGTATAATCTCGTGAATTTCACTTAGCGTTTAGCGTTTTTTCGTTAATCTTAGAATTCCACATCGCATCGTAAACTTATTTCTTCGATTCAATTCTTTTTGGATTTATGAAAGTTAGAAATGATGGAACTTCCAAACTTTTGTCAAGTCACATAAGCTTTAAATAGCACTTAACCTTAATGGGACCTGCCATTAATTCCTGTGGGAAGCTAATGCTTTTGTTACTCGTAAAGTCAATATTCAGCTGACAGGGGTGTTTTTAATAACTTTCAGAGAAATTGACGAGCGGCGGAATGAATACGCGTAATTTTTAATCCGATAAAAGCATATTAACGCACCACAAGGGTTTTGCTTTTTATTTACTTTTATGTAACACAGAAACAAAAGTGAAGGCCTGCGTCATTTAAATATTTTGTAATTGATAAAAAACAATGATTCAAAATCATTTATTCATATAGGTAACAAAATGTACCTACACTTATAATCGTCAGAAAATAAATATATATGAAATGCTTCTAATTTTACATTTACTGCCAGTTCTCAAATCAAGGGCGTAGAACGGAAGAGATGAACTAGCAATAAACTCTCCGTCACTCTTTTTTCCAGGAATTACGAATGGTATGAGGAAAAGCCTAAAAAACTTTTTGCGAGTTTTTCCTATTTTAATTATATTTAACTAGAGATGGAATTGCAGTTATTATTGATAAATTTATTTTTATATAAGGTGTGAAGATTTTACCAGGTTAGTTTTTAATGCCTCAGCACCTTAATCATGAAAATCAACATACATATATCTAATTGTACAAAGCCACAGGGAACAAACTTTTTAAATGTGTTTTAATTTTCTATTCATTAATTTCTATTATTATTACTATGTAGATTAAGAAAACTATAAATACTGTATATTTGTGTGTTGGAATTAAACATATTTTAATTATAAACCCCTCCTTATGAAGTTGGTTAAAACATGTCGAATCAAACATAGGTTAAAATTTTCTCAGAAGAAATTTGTACTAAATGTATATCCCACTAGAGGAAATATCAAACAATAAAACAAAACACAAGCGAAATATTCGTAATGTCTCGGCAAAAAACTAAACTAGAATTGTACATTCACAAACACTACTGATTTTCCTTTACATCGCGTCCGTGTCCTTTCAATTGGAAAATTATTCATCAAATCAATTCGTAGAAGCGAAGATCCCCGGTCCTCAAATAAGATACGGTAATTGGCTCTACTAAAATAACGACACTGGCTTCAAGGAAATTGAATTTTTCATGTCTTTATTAATTCATTTTACGTTTCCGTTAGAACCTAATTGAAACATCATAGTTCGATTGTAAACGTTCGTTTGTGAATCAAATACGTAGAATCTATTTTGTGTACTAGTTTATTAGATAGATTTAACATTTTCTTATGGTTATAAATGCTAATTTATATTCATTTTGAACGCGTTACGAATGTTATGGTCAGCGACAAGTGTTGGTTATATTTAAATGTACTCGGGTTACCCAATACAATAGCTATTGCGGCTTTACGTTTGCGTAAGTTGATGCCAAAAACAGTTATGTTGCCTGGCTTTGATACAATTAATTTCTAGTTCCCCGCTCCGTTATGTTTTTATGTCCATTTGCCTATTTTTTTTAATTTGTGTTGTCTCTTTACTAAGACAACATGGAATATTACGATCTATCAAAACTTAAGACTAATAAGTATTTAAGAGTAACCTTATTTATTGATAAGGATATACATAATTAACATAAGAAGATGTCCAATAACACTACTAACAGTCTCTATTAAGATCTATTAAGAGGAAGACGCTATTCTTGTTTTTGTGTTCTATTTTTTAGCACTTAAGACTAACGTGCACTAACACTGATTCACTAATTCAAGTGGTTTTGTTCTTTTTAATGTTGAGAAGGCCCGTGGTGTCAAGAAGTAAAATAGCCTCGACATTCACGAGATGTTGGAGCCTTTTTTGGGCTCTAGTAATTGTTTTAATCATTCTGGCGACGTCCTCTACATTAAGGTACCTATGGAGGTAATTTATGAATTTCATTCTTATGGCATTTAAAACATTGATTATTGTTTATGTAATGAAATATTATATTGTTTGGTCTCATATAATGTTTAAGATATAAGGATCCAGTTAATTTAAGATATACTTAATTACACATATTCCTATTATATTAATAAAAAATCTACATAATTACACTATTTTAATTAAAGTGTTTTTTCTCAAAGTGTGTTTATGCATAAGCAGAGATCGAAAACTTTAAAACATTTTAAAACGGTACATTGATGATTTATTGATGCATGAATAATTATTAAAAAATTAAATAAATCAGTGGTTCTACAACATCTTTAGGTCTGGGCCTCAGATGTCTGAATCTGTTTCATGATCATTTTAAATCTAATAGGCAAGTAGATGATCAGCCTTTCGTGCCTGACACACGCCGTCGACTTTTTGGGTCTAAGACATGTCGGTTTCCTCACGATGTTTTACTTCACCGTTCGAGCGAATGTTAAATGCGCACTTAAAAAAAAATTCCATTGGTGCACAGCCGGGGATCGAACCTACGACCTCAGGGATGAGAGTCGGACGCTGAAGTCACTAGGCCAACACTGAATAATTATTGGTGATATGAGCAAGATATATATAATTATTTCACCAACATAAATCGGTTTAATGCTTTGCAACTCATTAAGGTGCAACTCGAAATAATCCCATCTCGACAATCAGCAACTAACTGCCGCTAACCAAGTCTTGTTAACGAACTCAACCTAACTAGATAGTAACGTGATACCCGCGACCTAATTAGTTCCACCGACACTTTTACTAGTTAACTTTCGACACATTTAATCCAGAAACAAAGGTCTGTTGGTATTCCCACATCGGTGATCAGTACTATGTACCATTTTTAGTTTAATGAATTGAATAGCTGAGTTTCATAGTTGGACTTCGAGGCAAAATACGCAATACCACCCGTTTTACCTAGACATCCGTCGATGCACAACTGAGCGTTATTTAAGTTTGTACGCACCACCACTATGTGGAACTTGAACCAATTCAAGTTATGTTTCTTCAATATTGAGTGATACACATCAGGCGAGATTCCTGCCTGTTTGCTCTATAAAATTGATATAGGGGTTCGTAATTAGAACGCTAAATATATATTACAACAAAGTGTTCACTTTTTTCAGTATGAATGATTGCTTTGAATGCTTTTATAACAGAAATTGTTGATAGTAATAATACAAACAATTTAATTATAATAAAAAGAAAATTAAAACAAATTTGAAAAGTTTGGTCTCTGTGGCAGTGTACCTTTAATGGTGGCAGCGTTTACTCGATGTATTGCGATACTTATTCGTTGAGCGAGGGAAGCACCAGCTCTGGGATTACCGGTACTCTCTACCAGGCGCCAACTTAAATCTTTAATTAACTCCAAAGGGAAAAAAATCGAAGTTTTTGGAATGACTCTTAAAAATTGTTTAAAAACGTTTCAACTCAGCTACGAAATATTAAAGGAAGTACAAATATAATGGCATTGAAATACAATTTAGATTATTTATTCTTTACTAAATTAAAATAAGAATATTTCCCTAAAGGACAAAGCTAAGTTATTCAAATTATGATTATAATATAAACTTGAATGAAATCATTCACTAGTTCTATTAGCATATATTCAATTCAGATGATATTATTAGCGTAAGTTAAAAAGTTCAGCAAATTAATTTATTATTATTATATTATCTGAACCATTTTTAATATATATCGCATACGATACTGAGATATAAAACTCGATCGACACTATAAAACCACATTTATCCATTGGTAATTATGAAACGGTCCACTAAGTGTAGTTGGCGGGTTTGCTGGGACGCTGGGGCCTAGTGGCTTGCAAATAGAGGCAGACGAAACCGCAACGATCGGACGTAACCGTATAATCGATAATGGACTTTAATTAATGTTTCAAATGAGATAATTTCGTTTTAAAATAGGTGAATATAAATTATTAGAAATACGTACAGTTAGCCTTTGTTGGAATAAAAACGCTTTTAATGATTTATTAATATTCAGATCGTGATATATCGTGATTTAACAAATTCTTCGTAATCTCCTTCAATTGTCCGTAAGAGTCAATGTAAAATATCCCTTCACATTACGAACAACCTCTTTATAACGAATTTTCAAATATCAAGAAAAGTTATACCTAAATACCTCTAGTTAACGAATTTTCTCAACCCAAAACCTTTATATAAGTTCCCACCGATGTATGGCTCATAGTATGTGATTCATGTCGCGACAGGTTTTGACACGTTTATTTTGCCTCTCGTAAAAATTTTTACGTCTTTATAAGTAACGAATTTTAGACCAACCTAACCTCAACATAACAAACTTCAGTTCAACGAATTACTTGAAATAACGAAAATTATTTTTTATATCGAGATTGCACTGTATGGTAGGGAAGATCATGAAATCACATTTAAATGAGTTAAGGTAGTATCGTGAAATAGTAATTTAGCACTGACACCTATAGGTGTACAACTGTTGTGAAATTGTATTACTTGCATTAGGTATATAATATATATGTTATGTAATAGGAGGCAAACGGGCAGGAGGCTCATCTAATGTTTAGTGATACCACCGCCCATGGACACTCACATTTCCAAAAGTCTCGCAAGCGTGTTGCTGGTCTTTTAAGAATTGGTACGCTCTTTCTTGAAGGACACTAAGTCCAATTGGTTCGGAAATACTTCAGTGGGCAGCTGAATTATATGTATCGGTATTCATTATAAATGAATAAATAGGAAAAAAAAATAGGAATTAATTGCACAAGCCCGATGTCCGTTGATGAAATAACCTGCCAATCGAGGTATATCCGGAACAATATGAATATTATGATCAGCCTCTTTTGCTACATTTCCGGATGCAGGTCTTCTCCATTTTCTTCTAGTATGCCCTGCGCTCGCCTCTGCATCCACCGGGGGCCAACCTCCTAGACGATGTCGTCAGACCACCTAGTTGCTCAATCACCATGTCAAAATTGAATGCTATTCACAATTCCTATGTTGAATGAACTTAAATGTATAATTTGTACTATTCAAAGTTACCTAAGTAATAAAAGAATAATAGCGTCTATTCAAGAACCACGAGTAATAAAGTTTTAACACCTATACAATACAAACGCCATCGATCTTAGATTCTCAATTCAGAACAAATGAATAGAAGTATCCCCAGGCGATAACTATTTAATATTTATGGGGTCCTTTACGGTTATTTATGACTCTTAAATGTGTATAAATTGAAATTAAAATCGTTTCCAATAAATCATTGCTTCTTAAGAATTATCTAAGATAATTATTATTGTTTTATATGAATTATTAATTTTTTATAAAGAGGATAATAAAAACCTCTGTTTTTATACAACATATTTTTTTAATATGTAGGAGAATTGTTGGCCTATTGGCTTCAGCGTGTGACTCTCATCACCAATGCACCAATGGACTTTCTTTGTGCGCATTTAACATTCGCTCAAATCGTGAAGGAAAAGATCGAGAGGAAACCGGCTTGCCTTAGACACAAAAAGTCAACGGCGTGTGTCATTCACAGGAGGCTGATCTCCTACCTGCCTATTGGATTGACAAATAGTCAAGAAACATACAAAAAACTGACTTAAAAAGGTTGTAGTGCCAATGATTTATTTATTTTATTTTCTTAATATATTAAAATGTAGGAAAAGACGCGCACATCGTAATCCAAAAGTTATCACGAAGTGGTAATAAATATTTCATTCAAGTCCCAAAGAGATTTTAGTATTTGCTTGTTTGCGTAACGCGCACTTGTTTAAATAATAGGAAAAGTTTTGTTATAGACGATATTTTATTAGAGATTTGTTATATGAAGTGGTTAGGCACGCGACTTATACTCTGAGGTCGTGTGTTTGAACCGCCTATGGGTTATCTTACAATTAACACTTTCTCCTACATTACGAAAACCAGTCATAAAGAAAATTACAAATTGTGTCAGGCACGAAGATCGTACTAGTCTATAAAGAAAAAATTTTGAGAAAAGAGATACTGAAGTCTAACAACGCCAGCAAGAGATCTAGTTTTTTATATTTCTTTGGGATTCTGTCTCTTCCACACTATATTATAGAACTGTAGATTACGTATGAAATATACCCATAAACACGCTACAGAATACTTTCCAAGTGCGCGTATATTAGTCCTTATCACGATATAATGCTCCCTCGGGAAATGGGTGCAATAACGAGTGATAATTACAATAACAATGTGCAGAGATAGCGTCGCTGAGGTATGAGAGGTAATAAAATGCTATATGAACTTTACTGTTAAGATTTTTTGCCTTCGAAATCGATTTCTTTTATTTCTTTTTTGACGTTCATAAGTGTACTTGTTTACCTATATGAATAAAGATATTTTGAGTTTGAAAGCATAAAACAACAAATCGAATTCGAAATCGAACAAATGGTTAAGCTAAATAATTTTGAAAAAATCTTGCTTTTAAATGTTTATCCTATGTATTTCTAGAAATGTGATTTAATTAGTAGATATAAGTATAAACTCAACTGAGATTAAACTACAAATTATTCTAGAGACAGAAAAAATATCGCTACTCAAATACAGATTACGCCACTGAACCTACGCAATGGGGCCTTTTTGAAGTTATACTTCTTTTGGCGCGTTAGGGAAAATGATGAGTAAATTTTTACGATGCGACACACAAAAAACCGACACCTGCACACCGTCACAAAAAAACGACACCCTGAACCATGGTCAACATTTTAAAATAAAAAATATCCATTTCTTTAATTATGTAGAAATATTTCTTTTTGTGGTATATAAATAAACTTTAACTAGATAATCCGTTTAATAAAACTTTCAATGTATTAAACCTTTTTTCTATTGTTAGTGTCGTTTTTTCTACAAACGTAGATTAAGGCGAAAGATTTTTATCTTCTACGCCATAGAAGTATAACTTCTAACGCGTGTGCATAAGTACACACACATGTTTTTTTACTGAAGGAAATGTGGAACTCCCTATAACAGCTCTACCCACTAGCACCACCTTCCATTGCATTGACATCGCCTTACAAGTGTTTAGTAACAGGGTTGCATTTTCTTGCGTCCAACGCGTGATTCTTCATCATGTTCTCACTAAATATAATTGTATCCCGCTTTTCCTATAGCACACATACGCAATAAATAAACATAAAGAAACATTACTTCATTTGTTTTATTCAACATTCTTCACCAATCGGAAGCGAAGCTAATATCACAAATAATATTATGTGAACAAATAATCCACAAGTATAGTTAATATATATTGAATGAAACAAATTGAATTTCTTCTGCGTAGTTTACTATGGCTACTGATGCGCCGGGAAATTCATTTCCGGTCACGTACTTACTGACTTTAGTCACTCGAACTGTGGAATTTTCCTTAGTTTCCTAGCTTCGAGGAGAAAATTGAAAGCACATAAAAATAATTTTATTTACCTTGTAAGTTGGAAACTAGAATTTATAGGACATGTATCAATTTGGTTTATTTTATTGTTTGAAACGCTTTTAAGTATTTTTAAGTACCGTAACATAATTAGCATGAACCGTGTTGGCCAAGTGGCTTTAGTGTGCGACTCTCATCCCTGAAGTCGTAGGTTCGATGCCCGGCTGTGAACCAATTGGCTTTCTTTCTTTGTGCGCATTTAACATTCGCACAAACGGTGTAGGTAAACATCGTGAGGCGGTTTCCTCGCTTAGACCCAAAAGTCGACGGCGACGACGGAATGGTAGCCCATTAGACTAAAATTGGGCTAGCTGATAGCGACGTGTATCTCGTTCGTATATACTTAATATTAAATTTCTCATGTAAATTAAAAATAATTTTTGTAATGAGAAATAAAGTTCTTTAAACATTTGGTAATGAAAAAGATACAGAAATCTAAGGCTCAGACCTTGTAGCGCCACTGACAATTTTGTTAACCTGGAATTATTTTGAATAGAAAAGGGTATTTTATAATTATTTCTTGCCATTTATTACCAATGTTAAAATTTCTAACGTGATGATTTGACATAGACATAGACATAGACATTGACATAGACATAACATTTATTACAAACAAAAACACACACACAAAATAACAATACTTAAAGAAAACATAAAATAAAATAAGACATCACAAACAATAAAAATTAGAAATTAAAATTAAGAAATTTTCTTTTGCCATTCGGTTCGCTTCTAGTGTGCAATGTGTGTGTACTGTGGTTGTAATTGGCCCTGGCTCAGCATTATGCTGAGGAGCAAAAAGTTCCACAGCGCTGGTCATTCTGCCAGAGACCACAGCAGCTAGTTTGGAAAGCATATTGAAGAAGCTAAACATAAAAATATAACCTTTTTAAAATATCAATGTTGACATAATTGTTAGTTAGTATTATGTTTACACCGTGACGTAATAAGTATACACAGCAACAAAATACCAATTTTAAATTAAATCTGAAAGTATTTTCACAGTATTTTGTAGCTTAACGCTGCCGCGAAATTCGGCATTATTATTATTAGAATTTAATATTCCAGCCATACGTGTATCCCAAGAATACATATATCTACTAATCTGATATCCAATTTTATTACCAGTAATACTAATAAAACTCATATCTTAATATATTGTTGGGCAATATTTAAATACAGCCTCAAAGGAGTCTTTCAATCTTTATTTACGTGTAATAAAAATATGAGAATCTCTCCAGTGAAAGTATGAAAAAAGTCGAGGGGTTATTCCCAAGCTCTCGACGGGGGAATCGTGCGAATGCGTAACCAGGATCTCAGGATGTTTACTTTCCGGCGTCGTGAGATAAATACCGTTGCTAGCACACCGCTGCATTCCACTTTATTTATTTGTGCCTGCTGTGATTTACAGGTAGTGTGTTTGCGAAATCTTTAAATTGTGACTAAGAATAATCAGTTATTGACTTATGATGTTAAAATGGTGAAATAAACTTAATTAACGTTGAAATGGTGGCTTTGTTCATAAATTTATACTACTATTTGTTTATGTATAAAGCATTTCAAAAGATACTGAGAAGATTCTCTTCTCATTACTTTAACTTCGGTTCGTACTAAAAATGTTTTGTCACTGTTATGTATATGCAAACTGGCATAAAAGCAACAAGGACAAAACATTTAATGTTATTTAAGCCTTGCAGTAGGTACCTCTGTTTATGAGAGAGTTTCTGAGCTCCCGATGGGAGTCGAGTCTGTATCAAAGAAGGTAGACTAAACAGGCTTTTGACAACTCAAAATTGTATTGGATTGCCTTAGCAGTGTAGTATTGGAATGCGAAAAATGTGACTTCGAACTAATACTTTATTCATAATAAGTTCTGTGGGCTACAACAAACTAAGAGTGCGCCGAGAATTTGCGCTTACCATGTATTTTATAAATTTGTTACGTGAATTAAGTTTGGTGGCTTTTTTTTTTGTATGGATACTTTCAAATAAAACACTTTGTTTGAAGCTGGTTAACAACTGGCTTTAATTGTTTAAAACATGAGCTTATAACTAAGATAACATTAGTGGCAGTGAGGTTGTGACGCTGGATTAACAAAATCTAACTTGACTTATTGAAGAGTTCTTAAATCTAAGTGGCAATTATGTTATTGGACCTTATCGAATGTTAAATAATAAATTTAGGACTGTGGTTTACGTTATAATTTACTAAAATATATATAAATGCAACTTAACTAATGTTAGTCAAAAATTCAAAAAGTCAAAAGTCAAAAATCATTTATTCATGTAGGTAACACAATGTACACTTATGAACGTCAAAAAAGTACATTAAATACATCTAATTTTACATTTACTGCCCGTTCTCAAATCAAGTGTGTAGAAAGGAAGAGATGAACTGGCAATAAACTCTCTGCCACTCTTTTTAATCGCCAAGTTTTTGTTATACACAATGTTTGTAAGGAGCTGCAACCATTACACCATGTTCCACATCGTAAGTAATTAATAGATAATTAATAATAATAAAATAAATTTAAAACAAAGATTTGTCGTCTATCAGCAAGACGCATGGTGAAATAGGAGCACGCACTTACATTCTCGTGGGAACATCAAGCAAATACATAGTCGTAATAACTAACATCACCACATACACGAATTCAAGTACGACCACTCACCAAGTTAGGTTACATAACTCGTGGAAAGAAAAACAATTCGGCAGTGCCTGATGTATACGTTAGAAGGTGACAACGATTGCCGTTAATATAAAAATAATTACACAATATGGAAATAATTAATTAACTGCATACATTAACAGACCTTTTTAAATATACGTTGAGTGAACTGACAAATGGTCTACTTTGTGTGTTCCTATTGTGTTGTTTTTTTATGTGTATGTATTGTTTTTATATGCTATAAATGTAAATATTTGCCGCATTGGAGTTATCTATAATCTGTATAGTTCAAAATATATAAATAAAGAAAAAACTTAAGCATTGTTGAGAATAACAACACATTGATATATTTTTTACTCGTCCTGTTTATGGTAAGTAAAATTGCTCCATTGCTCTTATGGCGGTATCGTAAAAGTTTTATTCATGTCATCATAATGTTACTATTGTGTTTATTCGTATTACATATTTGTATTAAAAAATAGAAGCTCCTAGGGGACTATAAAGCATTGTAATGCGTAATTTGTGTTACCGACCCATAACTTACCATACGTATGAAATATTCTATTGTAGGTTTATCATAGACTATTTACATTGACTCTACAGTCTTTGTTTTATGTAATTATTTAACAGTTATTGGTTTACGGAACTTTTTTATACAACCCCCCAAACGGGTTCAGGCTCACCCAATGTTTAAGTGATACCCCGCCCATGGACATTTTCTATGCCGGAGGGTTGCGAGTGCGTTGCTGGCCTTTAAAAATATGATACACTCGTTTCCTATGTCGAATGGTCGGAAGTTTACTATTAACTATTATTAGTTAAGTTTTGTTACTATTATTAAGTTTGTACCCGATTTGCGCGATCATCTCTAGGTTAATATACGTACATATCTACCTATATATAATTGTGGCAATTTCTCAAGAGTACTCCAAAAATTAAAAAAAAAAAAAAATGTTTTTACAACTTTTTTTTAAAGTTTATTTAAAAAAGAAATCCATTAAGAACTATGCACGTTCTTAAATTATACAATATTAAAAAGTGTTCCTTAGTAGTTCAAATCGAATCATCATCCGTAACTAATTGAACTAGCTGAAATGGAAAACAGAATATATATAATACCAAGTAAAATCAACGAGAACTATAAAAAGTAAGAAACTAAAATTACAAATATAGTCAAAGAACTTCTCTAACGCATACAAACGTGAATTACGTTTCCGAGTGCTTTATAGAGAGACTGATCACCCGTAACTTAACGCGTAAAAAAATATATAAATTAAAATAAACAAACCCTCCCACACAATCCCCTCGACCCAAATACACAAAGCTTATACGGTACATTGTTACAGTACTAATTACATGTATTTTGTTGTTTTTTAATGATTATCAACGAATATCCGCAATAAACATAAAAGCTAAACAATTATAAATTTTGCTATTACAGTTAATTAGCGCTTTTTGCACCAAAAATAGCACAGTTGCGTGTTTATTGTAAGCAAATATACGAAATGAAATTGCATTTTCGACAGTGATGCAAACAAAAGCTCATCACCGCCGGTCTTGTGCATTACAAATATTTGTACGGGGAAATGATAATTATTTTCATAATATACACGGCGCTGTTGCAAAATATTGTGCCGGTTGCCGCAGCGTAATGAAGAAATTATTCGCATACATTTTTAACCAATTCTGCTAATTTTGCTTTTTAAGTGTTAATTTTTTAATGTGTCGCTAAATTTTTCGTTACACTTTCCCACTTTAATTATGTAAACATTTGGAAGCAGCCTTGTGATTCTATAACTCACATTTTTCGAACTCTCACGGCGGTTTAGTGGGAACCGCTAGATTTCTGATAGCACTGGACGGCCCGCTGTAAATATTATCGTTAAAGAAGTTATTCTAATCAACCAAAGAACCACGCTTCTTGCGTTATCAAAGATAAGTAATGCTTTTACTCTGCCAAGTCTTGATTAAAAGGGACTTTATTGTTAGCGATTATTCTAACAGGACATCAGCAACTCACTGTGCATCCCAGTAGAATCTGTTGGTGGAACCTACAAAGCTGAATTTGTAGTTTATAAAATAAATAATAGTTTAAAAAAACTAAAAAACACGCTTTTAAAGCACATCGAACTAAAATGTGAAAAATAATTCCTAATTTAGGCTGAAAATGGTAATGAACAAAAAATACTGGTATTATTGTGAAAAAGCGTGGGTTGCTCGATAGATGAAAAATATGGCACAGAGTTAGTTAGTTAGTTTTTTAAACTATTATTTATTTTTTATTTTTTTATTAAATTTTTTTCACTTTTTTTCGGATTATTGCATTATCATCGATCTTTGACAGGTGCGCAAAGTTTGAATTAAATCTGTCCGTTAAAAATGGGTCAAAATCGAGTCCGAAGGAGTCGGTTACATACATACATACACACAGGTGAAACTAATATAAAGCGTGTAAAAACACCGTTAACTTTGGAAGGCCCAAAAGGCTCTAATGACACAGACACGGAATAGTCTGACAAATAATTAAGCCCTTTGTTACTTAGGTTAATATGGCTTATATCGATATCGATACCTTAAAATCGAATGTCGTAGATATATATGACGTAGGATGCCAACAGGAAATCCAGGAATAACATAAAATATTCCCAAACTTTTAACCGGAAATTCGATAGGAGTTCAAATTCATTTGCGTGACCCCTGAGCCGATCGTAATCCGGAAACTATTTCTATTCCGAAGGGATTCAACCCTCTGGGATACGCCTTCATGTCTTTTAATGTGTACAAATATTTCTACGAACCTGGAAGAAATATTCGCAAAATTTTCCAGTTTATTTTTGTGCATTTTTAAAATCCAAGTGATAAACTATGAGGTTCGTCAACGTTCAACGTATATTATGTTAAAATTTATATAATATGCATAGTAATATATATAGAAAATAGTCTTTAAAAAATTTACATTACAAAAAAGGGAAATCTTACATTTAAATATCTTTTCCTTACAAACAATAAATATCTTAATATAATATGTTTAAAATCACATTAAATTTATTTTTATTTTCTTAAATAGGTGGTCAAACATAAATGTTTATTATTTTTAGTTTGGATCAGGATCGGCTTATGATCTGCCTTGCCTTGCCTTTATTGCGGGGGCAACTTATTGATTGACTAATGACAGTTTTATTAGAAGCTGATTCTTCTACTGCTATTCTTGCATGAATTTGGTATGTCTTTCTGTAGAAAGCGTGTTATTCGAGCTGTATAATATGACGGTTTTCATTTATGGAGGAATTCAAATACTGAAGTCCGAAATTGTGTCCTCGAAAAGAGTTAAAACAAAAACAAATTCCATTAGTAGTCCTTTGTTTGTATGACATATGATTATTTTAAATAGCCTATGTTGCTATATGGTGAAATAAATTTAAAATGCTGCCCAGTAGCTTTTAAGTTTATACATTACAAAATAAATAAATCTCTAATTTCATAATAATACTATAAATAATGCAGTCTCCATTATGTCATATTAGTTTAAGCGTTAGTGTAGTTAATGTCAAAGACTTCCTGGCTCTGTTAAAACTGACAAAGTCCATGTTTTATCGCTGTCTTAGATAAGAATGTGCACAGCCTAGACAGTTACTGTATAGTTTCGCACAATATTATCTTAATAGGAGTTACACAACTGCAATATTATTAATGTCTGCGCAATAATTCTAAGATCCATAACTTTTTGAAATAATTTTTTCTTGTATTTCTTTTACTAATTCTGCTAACATTAAGATGTTATTAAAACATTATCGAATAAATCAAATGTAACGTCAGCTACATAAAGAGTTATTATTATTCATAATATGTTTTATTTGTCGTATTCCTTGTGTACCCTTTGTTACTTATATGTATAAAAAAACTCAAACTGCAACTAATTGGTCTCTTTCCGACAAATTATATTTACCCTGTAATGAAAAGAGACAGAACGCCTACGTTATAACGGTGTAATTAGACTGATTCAGTTTTTCCGCTTCACCAGAATGTACGCGATGTAGTTGATTAATTCGCACGCGTGATTCGTACGTGTCGAAAAGATTTTAAACCAGGCTAGCAAAGTAGACTTTTTCATATAAATAAATTCAAGGGATTGTTATTTAAAACTGTTTTGCTATATTTAGAAACGGGTCCTGAAGACAAGGCAATGATGTTAATAGGATTTCCTCTTTAATGTTTTCAAACCATAGGCAATATAGGAACACACACATAGGATAGCTATTATATTTAATGATTATGACATCAAACTTGAGAGTTTAATTTCCTATTATCCTAGAATACAACATTAATATCATAAATAGAGTTTTTCCAAACGATTTCGTCACATAGCATTCTAAATCCCTAACAGTCGCAATTGTTTAATTTCCGGGTGGTATTTGTTAATTTTCTGTGTTATTTCACACGGACGCTTTTACGAGTGACCGCACAAAACGCGCGAATTTGTATAGGTGCTTAAAAATCACAATTGTGATGTGTAATCTTGGACACTGTCGCATCTCGTATAAGTGCTACTACGACCATGTTATTAGAATAATAATGGCATTACAATGTAATGTGCGTTAAACACTAAGTCACGGGGAAAGTAAAAGTAGTTAGGATATAATAATATGTTTAAAGATAAAATTTCCTCTCATAGATACCGTATATATCTCTTTTTTTTTAAGACAATTCATACCAATTGACCTAGTCCCATGCTAAGCTGGTGAAGCTTGTGTTATGGGTACTAGGCAACGGATATACATACATATTATAGATAGATAGACATATAAATACATATTTAAACACCCAAGACCTAAGCACAACACCAAATGCTCATCACATCGATGTTCGTCTCAGACGGGGATCGAACCCGGGACCCATGGATTCGCAGTCAGGGGTAGGTACTAACCACTAGACCAATGAGTCGTCAAATTTTATTTTATTGTTTGATTTTATAAATGTAAGATTATCATAATATGTAATAATAGTTTTATATTCTACATAAATAATTGTATAATAATTTAATAGTTAATCATATTAATGCATTGAGTGGAAATAGCGAGCAGTGTTTGCAATTAATCCGTCGAATTCTAAATTCAAAATGTATTTATGAAACGTACACGCTAAGCAATAACTTTCACAGAAACAGCGAACAATAAAAAGCACTGCTGTTTATGACTCACATAAAAAATATAGCAGAACTTAATAGAGTTGTAGCAGTATCGGCAGTAATGACGCTGCGATAGCATCTGCGAGGGGTTGATCTCCACTGCAGATTAATTCTCTGCCCGCAACATTAACTAATGACACTCAGGAGATGGGAAGAGCTCTGATAACCTACGGAAACTCGTTTCAGTTCATTTGGGGTGCACAAATGTCTGTTTTCGCATTTGCTTGATGGTGGTATTTCACAATTTGACATTCATGCCAATGTCTTTTGTTTTAATAAAAGAAATATCAGCCGTAGATCAAATGACGATCGCAGTAGCCAATCGGTAATGACATTAAACAAAAGTCGAATCAAGGTTAAATAAACTTTTGTCAAATAAATAGTGTCTACCAAGACGCTCGCTATGACTTATGATATAATAATAGTTACAAATTAAACTTCGACCAAGTTTTCCATATCGCAACAGCTATCAGCTATTTTGTGTCTTGGTTACGTTTAATACCAACTTTTATTAACCATGAAGTAACACGGATGGAAATCCTGTGGGCCGAATATTAACTTACTATTCTATGTAGGTTTTCGATAGCTACCAAAATAGTTCTAGATATCAGTAGTATATTAGTTCAGATGGCTAAAGTAACAAAAAAAATCAATTGGCTGAAAAAGCATAAGTTGTATGTTTCGTAAATTTGTTTATTAGCATTCTGTGTCGTCACACGCCGTCACTTTTTAGGTCTAGATATGCGGTTTCATCTCGATAATTTCCTTCACCGTACAAGCAAGTCAAATGGACAGTTATTCAATTGATACACTGCTAGGAAGAACCAGCCAGGAACACTAGCCCAGCATTGATCTGACGCCCAATACACATACCTACCGTCGATTGGATTAAGACGTAATTGTTATATCCTTATATTTATATAAACTCCATTGGTGGTCGAACACGTGACGTTAACATTAAACAATAACTTAAAAAGAGTAGCGGAGAGTTCATTACCATTTATTCTCGTCCGTTCTACGCCCTTGATTTAAGATTTGTTAATGTAAACTTAGAAGCATTTAGCATTTAATATGTATTTCTTTGTTGACGTTCATAAGTGTACATTGTGTTACCTTAATGAATAAATAAGTTTCGAATTTCGAATTTGTATCACGGTTGAGAGTCGTATAGAGAGCTCACATAGTCAAACAAAAGTGTATACTCAAACAACCCAAATAGTTAAATTTAGACTGATATTGATTAAATATAGGAGTCAAGGTTCAAGTTAGTCCCACATCTGAATCTAACTGTACAACTCTGTTTCTAAAGGTCACTCTTAGTGTGAGGGTCCAGTCTACATATATTTGCGTATCTTTCAATGCTCTACTAGATTATTGATTTTCGTTTGCTACGTTGTTTTGGTAATACACAGGGGTTGCTAGCAGAAAATAATAAACTCGAAAAGGGGACCCTTCATCCATAGCAACAGTCCTTGTCATCGGAATACAAAATCCTAAGGTATTTCAAGATGTAAAATTCAAAGTTTTTCCTTATATATTCAAGTTAATGAGAAGGGTAGGGTTTGCAGTTACCAAGGGAACATTATTCCCATTATAATAGCAATTTATTTATTTAAAGTCTGTTTTATTTATATTAATACTAACTGACCCGGCAACTGCCATGTATATTATTTCTAGGATTTTTTTTTAGTTCAATAAAAATAAATATAAAATAGGGGTTGGTGGTAGAGGGGTAAAAATTAGGGGTTGTATGTATGTTTGTATGCTGTATCATAATAAAATAAAAACAAAAAAATTGTCTAAAAAATAAAAACATTTTTTTGGGTGGACACTGGACACCCCTTATCACTAAAGGGTTTGAAAGATAGTAGCCGATTCTCGAACTTACTAAATATGCATAAAAAAATCATAAGAATCGGTCGAGCCGTTTCGGAGGAGTATGGGAACGAACATTGTGACACGAGAATTTTATATATTAGAAGATTATCTTCTAACAGAATACGCTTTAATCCACATATGTAGTGGTCCAATCGTTAAATTGTCATCAAAAGGTTTAGTTTCATGACCCCACACTAAGCATATCTAACAATGATAGGAGTATGACCTGAGGAGTGAGGGCATGAAATTAAAACCTATTTTTGAAGCAATTTTGGCCTAGTGGCTCTAGCGTGCGATTCTCTGTAGTAGGTTCGATCTCCGGTTATGCACCAATGGACTTTCTATGTGTGCATATAGCGATCGTACGGTAAAGGAAAACACCGTAAGAAAACCGGCATGTCTCAAGCGAAAAATCGATGACATCGTCCGACATCTACTTGTCTATGAAATAAAAGTCATCAAAGAAACGGATACAATCTTTGACATAGCAACGTTTTTAATTTATTTTACAGGATAATATAATAAAATAATAATATGTTACATTAGAAAACCGCTGTGTTTTTTAAATGTAGCTATAGTATCATAGCATACCTATAACTCAATGTTAATTAAAAGGTTTTATACCAACTTTTTGATATGGATCGAATTTTTTTTATATTTATATTGGAGTATGCTTAAATAAAGGTAGGGTAAGCTTTGCCTAAGGGTGTGTGGTGTCGAAGTGTGAATTAATTAATCCGTCCAATATCGAGATACCGCTTAATGGACTTTTGTTGTGCTTCAGAAGAGCCTTAACCGCCTTCGGTGATAAACGAAAACAAATTGTTGGGAAATCTTAGCACGTACGCTTCCTAGAAATATCACAATAACTGTAGGTTTCATTTAAATACATTTATATTATTTGGTGAAAATGTTAGAACTAACTTGAATAAGACTTGGCATTTAAAAAAAGGTGGATATTTTTTTCAGTCTAACAAAACTATAAACTAAGGGAATTTCTTTATTTGGCTATGATCAAATGGCGAAATTTTGACGCGCGTTTCCAAATTCCGCGACTAGACATCGTGGTATTTTTGTACAACCGATCAAATGAGCGCGCGTTGACGCGACGCTCAGAAAAGAAAAACTGTGTGTGTACTTACACCCGTTAGAAGTTATACTTCTTTGGCGTGACAAGATAAAAATCTTTTCAAAAAATTTATATTTCGCCACTAACGACACTAAAAATGCAAAAAAAAATTACTCTCATCATTTTCCCCTAACGCGCCAAAAGAAGTACAACTTCAAAAAGTCTCTAGACGCAGGCGAATGCGCACTTTGATAGATATGCTACGTCCGTTGACTGTACCGTGGAGAGCGAGATACCATCGCGATTGCAGGTTTTTTGTGACTTGTTTTCGTATTCAAAGTGAGTAAATCTGAAAATATGTAATATAACCACAAAATTCTCACACTTCATCCTTCTTAGGCAATTCATTCACGATCTCCGCCATTAAGTTGTGGAATACGCTGCCCGACTCCGTACGATTGGCTACCTCTCTATCATCTTTTAAAACTCTTCTGCATAAACATTTCTTAACCTTATCCTATCCTGATCAATCGTGACTTGTATAAATCTTATGTTTCCTTTTACATCACTATTTGCTGTCCATGTATTTGTAAGATTAGCTTTTAAGTTTTTAGTCTGTTGTTAATATTTTTTTTTTTGTATTAGGTACTTTAGATTAAGGTACTATGTATATATATATATATTTTTTTTATATAACATTTGTTTCTGCACTTCTAGCACGAATCATGTTTCTTTTTTTAGTTTTTTCTTTAACTAGGGTTGCCTGGAAGAGATCGCTTATTAGCGATAAGGCCGCCCGTTGCATCCCTTATATTTTTTTTTGTATTGTGTTTGATTTATTGTTTTTTGCAACGAAGTGTTAATAAATTAAAAAATAAATAAATAAAATAATAGCTTCCTCCACGACCATTTTCCAAGATCTATAGAAACAGACTGACGAGCTCTCGCAACGTGCGTTAGCGCTGGTCATTTGAACTCTTTATAAATTTGATCACGCGTTGACCTGCGTTAACGCACGTTCCATGTTAACAAGTCCTAAAACAACGGTGTTTTGAAATTTGAAACTATGAGTTAGGTGTAAATAAAAATACAGATAATATGTTTCATATTGACTTTACCTAGCTTGTTGACACGGTATAATGATGACACCTATATTATTTAATATGACACTACCATATAATTGCCGTGAATTTATACTAAACAAATATGACTTGCAATCGCATAATAACCCCAAGTCTTCATTGTCGGCCTCTTCATATCTTGCTTATAATCAAGGTTTCAAAGGATTTTAAATACCAGTCCCCACAACCCCTCTTGACTTCCGATTTCTGTGTTTGTTTCATATCAGGTGATACTTTTCTTCATAGTACGAGCGAGGATTAATTGCCCAAATGGAAATATAAAGACATTGGCGCAGGCGTGATTCGAGTCACGACTAGAGAGACATAAGAGTCACTAGACCACCTCTCATAATATAATTTAACTGTCAGCTTAGGCTGCAATGTGAATTTTGAATTTAATAAACGTGACAAAACACTATACTTATTAGGCAATTAAAAATAAATAAATCAGTGGCGCTACAACCTTTCTAGGTTTGGGTCTCAGATTTATGTATGTATTTCATGACCATTTGGCAAGTTGCTGATCGGCCAACTGTGCCTGACATACGCCGATTTTTTGGATCTAAGGCAAGACGGTTTCCTCGATTTCCTGCACCAATTGAGCGAATGTTTAATGCGCATTTAGAAAGAAAGTCCATTGTACAGCTGGGGATTGAACTTGCGACCTTAGGGATGAGGGTCGCACGCTGAAGCCACTAGGTCAACAGCATTGTAATCTTTTGAAACTTGATATGTTTAGAACTGAGACTTAAATAATATTAGTTCCAGACGACAAAACGTAATTATAATTATTACAAACTTATGAATATTAATAAAAACCATTATGTTAACAATTCCAGGGATATTTCAGAATGTATTAAGCAAAATGTGTTTATGAGTAAAAAGCGGGGTAGGGTGTGTCTGGCGATTAAAATTGTTTGCACGACTAATGAAAACGTGACATGACAATGCATGTTGCGACGATACCCTATAATTATTGTACGAGCTAAGGCCCGCGGTTCTGCCTGTATAAAATAATTCATACATTAATCATATTTTCTATAGAGAAGGTTAAATAGGTAGATACTGGCGCCCATGGTCACATTGGCACACACAGCGTAAAACCGACATCGAACTTAAGACCTCAGGATCGGAGTCGCACGCTGAAGCCACTTAGCCAAAACGATTAAACATATCATTTTATCAATTTTTTTTCTGAAATAGATTACTTGGCCTGCGATAAAATATATCGTGTAAGTTTCAAAATGGATACATAAACTACTCAATTCCACCATATATTTTTGCCATTCTCCCTACTTTAAGAAATGATGACGAAAAATTATATATTTTTTTGGAGTTTGGCGACCAGATTGGTCCTTAATCATTAGTATTAAATTATCAAATAGTAATGTATATGTTATAAATAGACGTTAGAATTCTAGAGATATTTCTAATTGTATACGGCTTTAATAAAAAATATGTTTGCGCCAGTTACTTCGGCTTCAGAAAATATATATTCGTTATTAACTTGTCAAGAAATTACTAGCGGCCTGTGCCGGCTACGCATTGATGGATTATTTTTTAAATATTTTGGCAAATATAGCCTATCACTCAAAGGCAATGTAGCAATTCAGTGGTGAAAATTCTTAAATCGATCCAGATATAGAGAAATTAAGGGCTTTATTAAAAACATTAAAAAATAAAAAATAACACCTCTCTTTATAATATTAGTTTAGATATTGTTTTAAAAAGGGGTAGGCGCCGTTAACAAATAACAACAAAAAACCAAAGAAAAAACACAATATAATATTATGTTTTAAAAATAAGAGTTAATTATCATTATTAATAATTCTGAATCTGTTTCATGATCATTTGTTAATCTAATAGGCAAGTAGGTGATTAGCCTTCTGTGGGCAAGCTGGTTTCCTCACGATGTTTTCCTTCACCGTTCGAGCGAATGTTAAATGCACACATAGAAAGAAAGTCCATTGGTGCACAACCGAGGATCGACCCTACGACCACAGTCACTAGGCCAACACTGATTAATAAATATACGCAGTCATATTTGTGACACGTAACGTCACGAATATAAAAAAAACGCAATCAACCAAATCGGGGCAGATTTACAAAAAAAACAAAAATATGTTGCAAACGTGATCGTTCCTAATCAGGCTATTATAATTCGAGGCAGATTTTCGCGTTCGCCAAAACATCGTTGTGTTAAGATTGAAGATAAAACGGGGTGAAGGAGTAATGAAGATAACCGTAATCAAGATTTAAATAAATCGTCCATTAACTGAACCTTAGCTTTCGGCAAACTTTATTTACGAAGGAAAATAACATTTCTTTATACCTTTATGTTCAAAGAGTTTGGTTCGGGTTTCGGTATTGAAATATGAAGTTGATCGAAGAAGATATTGTAAGTTAATAAATACATATATGATATAACTTTTTATGCAGTAATTCTGTTATCTAAATAATAAAATAGGTATACATATGTTTTATTTTCGTGTGAATCTGTGGTGATGAGGTCTATATGTATTTCTTTAATAAATTGTCTCTGCACACAATTTAACATTACGATCTAGCCTAACTTAAGACTAATAAGTAAAACTAACCTAATTTACTAAAAAAGAATATTTAACTTAAGAAAGTGTTCAATAACCTTAAAAAATCCTTCAAGAGCGTACCAATTCTTAAAACCGGCAACGCACTCGCGAGCCCTCTGGCATTGAGATTGGCAGATGAGCCTCCTGCCAGTTTACCCCCTGTTCTATTAAAAAAAAACTTCAGTCTATATTGAGGAAGACCAGAGTATCTCGTCTACTATTTTTATATTATATAATCTGTGCACCTTTTTTATGTCTGTCAGTTCCAAACAATTTTTCATTTTACTAGGACTAGAACTCAGGGCCTTGGACACATTAATAATAATAATGAAAGTCCTTTATTCGCTGAACTTTTTAATTTACATGCTTTTCTTATTAAACAGTATTAAATCTAATTTACATAGCGAAAATAATAATTTATTAGCAACCACTTTTTCATGTTGTCTGTCGACTTAGGCCTCCCCAATTGTTTCCACGTCTCTCTATCCTTGGAAGACCTTCTCCATCCTTTTGGTAGATCGTCCTCCCATCTTTTAATTTGACCGCCTCGTTTTCTTTTCCTGTTCCTCGGATACCACTCTATTACATCCTTAGTCCATTTGTCATCCATGTGTCCTTGTACACATTATGAACCATTGAATCACTCAAGCAATTACGTCATGGAATTATTCGCATTAGCCTTTTTGGTTCTTTTATCATCAAACTATATGTAACTAATCGTTTTTCATATTAAGAAATATATCTAACCGAAGTTCATACAACATTTTTATTGGTTCGATTAAAAACGTGTAACCCATTGTTATTAAGAATTCTCAAGACATTATGTGAATTAATGCACAATAAAGTGTTTTAACAAAATTGAATCTTCGGAGAAAAATTTCGTTACCCGTGTCTAGCGTGACAACCTCTTAGTGGTGGAAATTTATAACAGTAGCTCCCATTAAACGGAGTGCTCCTGTCTGATGCATAACGCCCTCCCAAAGAATTATTTGCTGAAAATATACACTTGAACCACTGCTAGTAGTTCTTACTAGTAGCACGGTAATTGTGTTCTTCTCCGAAACTGCTCGACCGATTTTATGAATCTTTATATATTTGATAGATATGAGAACAGATTGCGAAGTAGATTCATCTTGCTAAGTGATTTTTATTTGAATAATTAGGGACAAACGGGCAAAGGGTCATCTTATGTTAACTGAGACCGCCGCCCATACTGCCAGAATGCTCGCGAGTCTTGCCGGCCTATTAAAAGTAGGTACGCCCTTTTCTTGAAGAAGCCTATGAATTATAACTTTGTTCCTATTGAAATATTATTTAAGCCACGGTATGCACCAATACATAGTTTTATATAATACTAAAAAAATCACATAATGAGTTCACCGAATATTTATTTCCCGAAGCTGAAAAAACTGGCTCATAAGTATTTTTCATTAAAGCCTTCTACTATCACCTCAGAAAGATTATATTTGTACAAATACATAAAAGAAATCGCTTAAGTCTAGATATGATCCAATGTGCTTTTTTCATACATATATCTAAGACTAATAATTAATTTAAGTCTAACCTAAGAAAGTGTCTAATAACACTACTTACAGTCTCTATTAAAGGGAAGACACTGTTCTTGCGTTCTATTTCTTCACTCACTGTTTAGCACTTAACACAAGTGTGCTTATTGAAAAAATCTTGTCAATAATTAATTTCATTTATTAAATTTCTTAGTTAAAAATATTTTTGTGTATTATCTATTAAATTAATGAATTTATATTCGTTAAGTATTCGTGGTATTCGTGGCATCAATAATGGCAGTGTAATCTGAAAGGATAGTTGAGTTTATTATTAAATCTATTAAGTCTGAAAATTATACACAAATATTTTCAGACTATACAAGGTTCATCATATCGTAGAATTTCTGAGAATCAATAATGCCGACTGGGCCTTTATTCTGAGTCAATAAATCGCGGTTGTTGTACAAATAATAACTCGGCAACTTTGAGTTATCATTGTCAATAATAGAAATTAAAATCATATCTCCTTATTAATCAACACCACGATGGAAAGCGTTTGATTCTTAAACCAATAGTCTCTCAAATTTCTTATAATCAAAATCTAAAACGTTAGACGCACTTGGCCATCGAAAGATTCCCATTGGGATCATTATAGGCTGTGGATGATTGATGATAGATGATCATGTAACCTAAGGAATAGCGGGTTATCCCTGAACGCAAACTTTAAGATGTAATCTATCCATATGAAGTATCACAAATACACTAGCTATTTGCATGGGCATGACAATGTGCGACCGTTGACCGTTATTTTGCCGTGAATATTAAAACTATAGTATCACCTAAGATATTGATTGTAATCAAATAGTGTCAAGGAAAGATTGTTCACAAATAAGTTGTGATAAACTAAAATTAAACAATGTTTTTATTTGAATTATTATATTATATACACAAAAGGAAAAATATTAACTAAACACTTAAATAAAAAAATATTAACTTAACGATAATTTCCGATACAAATTATGAAGTTTTCGACGAACGAAGTTAGCTACGATTCAAATGTTTAATCAAACTTCATATCAGTGAAACCGTCTTCAATCTTCATATTGTTAGAGTATTGCGCTGAACCTTTTCAAACACAGGCTCGGGGCTCGAGGGCGCGACCACTGACGGTCAAAGGGTAAATAATAAATATCTAAGGGACGTGATGGATGTGTGCTTCCGCTACACTAAGTATATTCTTTTTTCAAATGTCGGTATTATTAAGTTATTTTTTACGTTTATTTTCAGTGTTATGTTTCATGTATTGCTAATTTAAAAATGGAATAAAATCTATAAGAGATTAAAATGTTTTCAAATGTAGTTATCCACGCCCGGAGTGGTATTCAAGTAAACCCCCGACGATGTAATTAGATTTCACTATATAATTTTAAATGAAATTAGAACTTGAATTGCTTGATTCTAGTCACAAAAAGTCATTGCTTGAGCTAACACTAACCTGAAAAAAGGAGAAATAAATGTTAACTTTGATTAGTAAGCATACATAAAATCAAAATACATCTGTTCACGAAAGTGGATCTTTGAATATCATTATAAAGCCAACTGTAAAGTACTTCATAGTGTGCGGTCAATGTCCATTATTCAGGGTACAAAGTTATAAGTGCCTTTGGGGTCAAAGAGACCCTTATTCAATTCACCTGTTCCGGGCTTTGACAAGCATATTGGATCTGACATTCCGCTTCTGAAACGTTTATTGGTTTACGAGTTATGGTTCCCAATAGCTGGCATATCATAACGTTTGGTTGGGATTTGAGAATAAAAACTATTAATAAACCTTTTATTATTAATTATTATAGGAAAATGTATAAACGACAGCAGTGGATTCGAAATAATAATATTTGTATTAACATCTCCTTTTACTCTCATTCAAATCATTTGTTGGTATAAATTCATGTATAGCGCCATCTAGTAGCAGGACGCGTTTGATATTGATTATGGCTTGACAAACGCGGAAACCATCAACAAGTCTAGTTTTAAAAAGTATATATATAGCACACTCCACAGAGAACGAAAATAATACAATAAGGAAATTTAGTACAAACAGAGATAAATAACTAATAAAAGTATACACTTTAATAAAATGTTCTTTTAAATTGTTTATAAATACATTTGCGTTCAGTTGGACTAAATCCATTCTTTTCGCGTATAAACCAATAAGACCGAAGCATAAAGCAATTTTCCCGAACCGAGTGTTGAGGTCGATAACTTTAATGAAAAACAACTTATGATTGCTCCGGATTGTTTGAACAGTTTTAAATCAAAAATGTTTTGAGCGGGATAAGCGAAACAAGGTATTTTGTAATTGTTCTTACTTTATTTTAATGTTTATTTCAATGTATGCTATGTAAAGCCCGGCTTAATATAAAAAAAATGCTTTGGGCGAAAATTAAATTACTAAGTTAATACGTAATTAACTACTGTTGCTATAATAACAACATTTAGTATAGTCAAACACATGTTAATTCTGCAGCTTACGCGGTTAAAAATTCTCTCACTAATTAATGTCGATACAGCTAGACGAATTGTTTATTTTAGTTACTTTCATAGCTTAATGACTTATGGCTTATTATTATGGAGTCATGCTGCTGATGTCGAAACTATTTTCATCCTGCAGAAGAGGGCTATTCGTGCAATCTATAATTTAAAATGTAAGGAATCTCTAAGAGATAAATTCAAGGAAATTAATATACATACTTATCTTTCCCTCGCAATATATTTATGAAAATAATATGTATGTATACCAAAATAGATACATACGCACGTTGTAAATACTCCGAACAAACGTAGGCTGCAATTTCCCCGTACTAGACTATCCAAAGTTAGTAATTCTTTTTTGGGAAAAGGGACACTTTTCTTTAATAAAATCCCAGAGGCTCTTTTATCTCTGCCCTTTTTTAACTAGCCTGTTGGAATAGTTCTACTCGTATACTAGTATATACAATACTGTAGTATATTTTTTCATCATCATCATCAATGTCTATACAGCCTCTTAAGGACCTTGGCCTCCTCAAGTACACTTTGCCATCGCAATCTATCCCGCATCTAACTTCGATCCTCTATTGTTTCAAGGTCCTTGACAACACCATCCCACCAACGCAGCATCGGCCTACCGGGTTGTGCATTCAGTAAGGACCTTGGGGTTCTGTCTTTCGACATTCGGTGCACATGTCCCAAACACTTGATTCTGATGCACTTTATGAATTGGACGATGTTAGCGTTGTAAGGGATGTTATAAAGTTCAGTAAATATTTTAAATTAAAACATTAACAGGCTTAATAGATAAGCAAAGCATATAAATAAAGTTGTCACGCCCACAAAAGTTAAGGTCTTTAAAGAAAATATATTTCACACGAAACGTGACTCACTTAGTTGTTTTTCTTTGGATTGTTTCCAAGTACAATAATAATGGCGAACGGTGTAAGGAGACTGATCTACGTCAAGTAACTTGCTTTATTGTTTCAATAAATGCATAGAATCGTTTCTTTCACGAACTTTTCTTTGCGAGCAATTATAGCACACATAATTTGTATTGTTGGTCGTCTTATATTTCTTATGATTGTTTTGTTGGGCGACAGAGTTGAACATCAGTAAATCTACACCGGAATCAATATATTTAGTTAATAGGTTAGGATAGTAGTTGCCACAAATGAGCGTTTTTTAAGGCAGTTTTTTTAACAGATACGTATATATACTCGTATATATAATATACATACACAACGAGCAGTGTTGGCCTAGTGTATTCAGCTGCGACTCTCATTCCTGAGGTCGTAGGCTCGATCCCAGGCTGTGCACTAATGGACGAAGGAAAACATCGTGAAACGTGCCTTAAGGCACCCAAAATGTCGACGGTAAATGTCAGGCACAAGTGGCTGACTACTTGCCTATTAGATTGACAAATGATGATGAAACAGACTCAGAAATCTGAGGCCTTAAAAGATTTGTACCCACTATTTTTTTTATTTTACATTACACAAAAAAAGATCAATACACAAACACGGCAGCAATAAAATCTATAGTTTATTTAAACTAAGAAAAAAAATGTGATTTGTCGAACAATACCCTTACCCTTAAATATTATTAGTATACCCTTCATATTTTCGGAATAGCCTTATTAATAAACACAGACTAAAGTAAGACATAACAATATAGCTATCTTTTTCATAATCTAAGATATAAAAGAGGATAGGTAAATCTTCCCGGGCTTTTAGAGATTTAGGGTTAATATCAAGTAAACCTCGTGTTTCCAAATAATCGTGACCACATAGATCACTTCCCGGACATCCGCCCATCCCCAGTTTGAAAGAGTGTGAATTGCAGTTATGATTTATGGAGCACCAAGCTGTGAAAATCGATCGCTTGTAAACGATATATTTAAGGGTTTTGCTGGTACATTTAGAGATTGACAACTACATAGGGTAAAACGGTAATTATAAAACAATCTTTTATGATACTATATATGTAAGTGTGTGTGACTTCTCATTGAACAATAATTTGTAGTTATTAGCATATTGTTGATTACCGTTCTAATAAACCAGTGGCGCTACTAACTCTTAAAAGGCCGGCAACGCACTCGCAAGCCCTCTGGCATTGTGCAAGCCCATAGACACCGGGTGGTAGTATCACTTATCATCAGTTTAGCCTCCTGCCCGTTTGCCCCCTGTTCTATAAAAAAAATTTTCTTAGACTCAGACTACATCCGTTTCTGGGGTCTTTGTGGTGTTTTTTTTTATTTTTAGAATTTTGGGTTTGGGGCATGCCACTTTTCTTACGATGTTTGCCTTTACCGAAGGTTTATATATGTATATATAATATATATATATATACAGGGTGTCCCAAAAGTCGACGTCAAGTATGTGTCATATATGTCACACGCTTAAGCCACTAGGCCAACACTGCCACTGTACTTTGTACTATAACTAAAAAGTTGAACTATAATTAAAAAAAAATTAATAAGCAATGTTGCTATCGGGTGTTAGAAAATAATAGTTATTCCTTTGTCTATGGGTTTAGATACTTTTTCACTTTCATACACACATATATAATTCTTTATTAAGTATCAAAAATTTCAATTTTTATACTGTTAATGATGCTGTGAAACTTCGTACCATGTCCACCCACCCAATCTGAATTAGACGTAATGTTATGTCAGGGGCTAATTTATTGCATTCTTCTTTTCTTTTAATATATTCTCAAGTAAACACAAACAAATTTCGTCTAAACTGTCCCTAAGATAAACATACGCCATTTTGAAGGTGTAACGTACGTCCAACTCCGAACTGATTGTTGGTGAACCGGAAGTTAGACTAAAGTTTCAGACCCTACAACTGTCTTATTGGACGTTCATGTAAGTAACTAACACTAAAAGGAAATTTATTTTGAAGACAGATTAAAAACGTTCGCACAGACTAGGTTACTACAGTAACGATTCCCGCGTAAAAATGGTTACCATGGTAACAAAGCGCTATTTAAGCGGTATATTTAGGTTTTTTTTTTCGAGTTTATGGCCTGGTATCTAGCTAGACCTTTAGGCCAAGTCTTGAGTATTTTTATTCGGTTTATTATAATTTCCCCACTGTATTTTTGATGAATTTATATAGAGCCACGTAATAGGATCTATTTTTTAACATATCACTCAGGCGGCGTGAGGGATCTTGCACTGTCAAGATCTTTGCACTGTCATGATCTTTGCACTGTGTCACTAATTTCACTGACAAGAATCAATCTGTCAAATGAAAAGCAGGTATATTTAGTTTTATCTGTGTCTGTGTCACCATGTCCCAATTGTAATAAACATAAATAATTATATATTGCATTACTGAAAAATCGATCGGGTTAATAACAGTTGAACTCATAAAATATGTAAATATTTTTAGCTCTTTATTAATTAAGTCTATAAAAATTCGCACACAGTGCTGGCTATATAGAATGCAATATTTCTTTGGTATTATCATTCTGACACAAATCCCGCATTTAATAATATAAAAGTGACGTTTTAAAATCCACTTTTTCCTGTCAGACATTCACAAAAACTAGCATTTACCAGCTAAAAGGAAACTGCAAAATTCTTGAATTTCCAAGTTAATTCCACTGATTCATACATTTCCTTTCCACCACAGTGCTCATACTTTCAAAGTTGAACGTTAATATTTGAAAGTTTGTTGACATTACCCACACATCCCCACCTAGATAACAGGAAGTCTAACTTTCTGATATCCGAAAACTGGATTTGCGAAAATAAGAACTTTTGTATTTATGACAATGTTTTGTAGTTTTGTGATTTAGAACTTCTCACTGACTTAATCGAAACGCCAATCTTAGCCAGTGTTTGCAACGTTTTTATTCATAAGATGTGATTCTCAACCACAATGAAACAATAGATTTTTTTCTTTTTTTTTTTGTGAGAAAACCTAAAAAAACAAGTTTAAAATTATATCATTATTAAATGATATCCATCCTCCGCTGAAGAGTCTTAAATTAAAGTCTATTTTAGTCGCAGCTATAAGATTCATCTACTAACTCAACAAAAATCCCACGAAATCTAGTTTTTATGTTTCTTAACAATTATTCTTATTTTTAACTTTTATTTTATTTACATTTTTATTAATTTTACTATACTCATTTACACAAGACTTCATTACGTACACTGGTAATTTTTTTTCTCCTAAGTATTTATTTTTCTTTTTTTGCGACTGAGCAAACTAGCTGCTGTGGTCTCTGGCAGAATGACCAGCGCTGTGGAACATTCTGCTCCTCAGCATAATGCTGAGCCAGGGACTATTACAACCACAGCACACACGCATTACACACTTGAAACGAACCAAATGGGAAAAGGGATTTTTTTTATTGTTTTTGATATCTCTCACTTTATTTTTTCTTTGATTATTGTTATTTGGTGTGTTTTTGTTAGTAATAAATGTTATGTCTATGTCTAAAAATAAAAACGTATGTCGTCGATTAGGAAAAAAATAACAAATTAGACAGAAACAAAAATGTGTCTCCAAGCCTCATTAGGTGTTAAGACTATACGTAATAATAGAACAAAAACTACATATAATTAGAAGTTAATCAAGCGATTTTAATCACAAATGATAATTATGATTGGTCCAGTCACAAAAAGCTTTTATCCTAAATTGAAAACAGTTCATGGTTTATTCATCCCACGTTCATATCTCAGCCAATCTAAAAGGAACCATCGGATATCTGTTCACATATGTCACACACACGCCATTGAGTTAACTTCAGAATTCACGACGGGTCAAGATAAAATTGCTACTACATTCGTATAAAATATACCGATACAATTTATTTCAGAGCTATCGAAGCTCATTTTAGAATGAACACTTTATAATTCACGGCACTTAAGCGGTAAATTAAATCTTTTCGCGCTATCGCCTCACACAGTGCCTTTCAAACGGTAATACAGACTTAACAGTATTATACTGAGAGCTTTCCGAGTAAACGGAAAAAAGAACAATGCCACCAGTTAACACTCAAGAGCCTGGCTATTTCGTATTGCGTTGTTACAGTGGCTTATTCGGCCGAAGTATAAAATTTATCGCTTTGCAACAATGGAGTGTTTAATCCAATTTTGCTTGATTTAATTCTGTTGGCTCACACGATCCAAATATACAATAGTCTGAGCTTTGCTTTTGAAACGTTTTCATTACCGCTAGACCGGATATTATGCACTCCTGTTTCATTGTTGCTGAATAGAGCATTTGAAAACATTATAAATATTTATGAGACGTGCTTCGCTGCTATTTTTAAGCTACGAAAAGTGGTGTTTGTTTACATTACTATTACGTTAATCTTTACCTATAAATAAAACCTTTCTATTATTTATTGGTTTTGGTTTTTAATAGCTTGGTTTTTTTACAGTATTACCTATATTTTTTTATAGAAAAGGGGGCCAAACAAGCCTACAGGACGCCCAAAAAGGGCAGACATCGCACCCACGGGTGGGTGCGTTGCTGGCCTTTGAGGGAGGAGTACACTCTTAATGTGAACAATTGGAGGTCGTACCTCTCAGGGAAGACCCCCATCAGGAGTCGATTCCGCAGTTCAGTAGTTCTCAAAAGAAAGAGTCTTGTGAAGCAGATTGTGGAAGATGATGACAGCAAGGTGATGCTGATGTAACTTTGAATTGATACGTACGTACTTACTCGTACAGTTGAAAACTTCATCAGATTATTAAAGCGTTGATAATATTTTAATTATGCTATAAGTAACTCTTGAACACTGACAAACAAATAAATAACTTATCGTTACGTTGCGTTCAGTAATATATAACATTCAATGCTGTTATGGAATCGAATTTACTAAAAACAATTTTGATAACATAAGAAGTATCCTGAAATTCTTTTCAGGAGATCTTATAAAGACTGGATGCATATTCAAAATCTGAGCGTTGAATTTAATGTCGACTTGTTTAGTGTCTCAGGGCAGCGCAAAGAAACCATATTAAAAGTATGCGACGCCTTAACTATTTGTTTTATTAAATATATGTACAAGAGACTTATTTCCCAAAAAATATTATAAAACAATGTTTTATTTATTTATTAAATGTTAAGGTAGGCAACCTCAGTTGCGTGCATACAATTTTTTTGGGAATCAGTCCCGAAGATTTCTGCCATTGGTCAGAAAGATGGTTCAAAATGGTGGCCAACGAATAACAAGGATTGAATAACGTGTTCTTTGTAATTGTAATTTTTATCTAGCACTAATTGTGACCCCTAAAATTAGCGGATGCGGATAAAAATTTACTTTGTCTTATTAGAGCGTAAATGGAGGTATGATTTTTTCCTCTGAAAGATGACAGGAACATTAATTAATATACAAATTTCCTTAATAATGTACACCCCTCAAATACTTTACCGAAATTTTCAAAGTGCCTTCAAAATATGAAAGATATTAAACGTGAAAGTTTACCGAGCGAGTGCTTTCAAGTTGTGTCAGTAATTTTACAATGTACATATTATAATCGTACCTGAAATGTGTGTTTTACAATTGTCATAACCAATGTTTGTTTAAATTGAACCTTTAATTAATTGAACCATTGAAGGGACTTCGTGTATTTTGGGAAGTTTTTTTGTCATTATATTTCAGTCATTTACGTTTTTATGTAATACATTATACAAAATATTAAACTTGTAATTCGAAATTAAAGGTTTTTTATTTATTTATGTTTACACTAAACTTTCTCAGGAATTGAAAATCCCATTAGCAGTTTTTGAGTTAATCGCGTTCAAACGGACAGTTACGGCCGGAGGATTTTTTATAATAATAAAAGGGTAAAAAAATAAAGTACTTAATCTTTTAAGTATAATTTATTTTATAATATATTAATTTGATTCGCAATTTTGTGTTTTATCGATAAACACGTAATCGCTAAATTGATGTCATGAGTGGAGAACAAGTTTGTAGTGTTCGTAATTTAGTAAATTTGTGAAAGTTTGCAGCCTATTTCCTACTATCGTACCTGTGTCATCATAGATGCAGTTTTTAATAAAGTCTCCAATTTGAGTGTTAAAAATATTCTTTAATGAACATGGTACTAAAACGAACGACATATTTGTTTTTACTTAAAACCTTAAACTTCAAACTTTAAGGTAAAATTCTCGGTCAAATTTGGGCTAATTATTATAAAATATATATACGAATGTATTTTGTTTATCAAAATTTAAATTCATTTTTTCATATGGGTAACACTTATGAACGTCCAAAAAGAAATATGTATGAAATGCTTCTAGTTTTACATTTACTGCCAGTTCTCAAATCCTTCCGACTCTTGCCAAGTTCCAGTTCCAGAGTGGTTCAGTCAGGGTCCAAGGTTACAAGTTGTCCATACTAAGTACCCAAACTAATGGTTAGCATTCTTATACTTTTCCATTTATTATTTTTTGAAATATTACAAACAACACTGGGATTATGAAATAAATTTCAAACTAAATTATTAATCTTTAAATTTGTTATTATAGCGAAAGATTTGTTTGAAGTTCTATTCTTGAAGGGGAGTTACCAATACAACGAGTTCTACTTCGTGATTGAATATTGATTTTAATAAGCTTTGTAATTATTAATATTATTATTTAACTTACTAGGGCTGTTCAATAAAAAGTGATAATGAGTATGACGCAATTATCTTTTATTAAATGTTATTTTATTTTTCGACCTAGTCACAGGTTTATAATATACTGTTTTTTCTATAATTTTTTCTTATCTTTTTAAATTATGTTCTTCCTGAACTTTTGAATTTATGACCCCTGAGATGTTACTTTAAACAAATAAATATAAATCAGTGGCGCTACAACCATTTTAGGTCTGGGCCTCAGATTTCTGTATCCGTTCCATGATTTTTCCTCAATCTAATAGGCAAGTAGGTGATCACCCTCCTGTGCCTGACACACGCCGTCGACTTTTCGGGCATAAAGCAACCCGTTTCCTCCCGATGTTTTCCTTCACCGTTCGAGCGAATGTTAGACGCGCACATAGAAAGAAAGGTCATTGGTGCATAGCTGGGCATCGAATCTACGACCTCAGGTATGAGAGTCGCACGCTAAAGCCACTAGTGACTAGACAAACATTGTTACGTTAACCGCGGAAATAGGTAGAAATCACCAGGAGATGATCTATCATATATTAATTTCAATATCTTTCTATGTGTGCAATTAACACTCGCTCGTACGGTGATGGAAAACATCGTGAAGAAACCGGCATACCTCAGACCCAAATAGTGGACGGCGTTTGTCAGACACAGAAGGCTGATCACCTACTTGTCTATTTAAAAAAATAAAAGAAACAGGAATACTAGGCGGATCAAAAAGTGTCATTAATTTTGTTCTAGAAGCATCGTTAATTGACATAAGAAACAAATATTTTTTAAAAGGCTTTCGACTAGAGAGAAAACTTTATTATTTATTTCTGAATTAATATCATTCCAAAATTTTAGTATTCAACCGTTCATTAACTATGATCATTAATGTGGAGCTTGTCATTAATCAACGTATTCATTTATTATTTCATTCAATTCAGCTTTTATTGGTAATTGTGATACGTAACATATATTATAAAGAAGTTTATAAATAGCGCAAAATTGTACTTCATGACTTAGATTATATAGAAACAGTGATGTTAGGTAGTTAGTTATCTACAAGAGAGATAGGTGTTCAACAGGGGGCTTAGTCAAGATGCCTTAACTAAACTTGGATGAAAATTTATCGACACGAACGGTCAGTTTCATACAAATTTAGTTTTCGACTTTCTACATACCGTCACTGTAGAATGATTGAAGTTCAAGTTCAATACTCCCTTTAGGTCGAAAGAAGAGCAGCACCTTCCTTCCTCCACAGACCAATTTCAATATTCTCATTGAATACTACATTATCCCTGAGTAAAAGCTATATTTCTATATGTATGTCAGAGATTAGGTTATAATAGAACACGATGTAATTTGTTTTATTACAATGGCAACACCACACAATTTAATGGACATCTTACAGATTGTAAAGTATCAATGTGTCAATTGTCAAAGTCAAGCTGTCAGTAGTGCGTAGAATCGGTCGTGAAGTGCTAGAGTTGCTTTCCGATCGGCGCCTGTGCCTGCTGACTGTGTTTAAATATTAAGTAATAATGTCATGGTGGCTGTACACACTCGGCGAGAGCCTCTCGCCGAGAGTCTCGACCGAGAGGACCGAGAGAAGAGCGCAGCCTGTACACACTCGTTACGTTATTTGTATTTAAAACACCGTTAATAATGGACGTGGAAACCGCTGCTGCTGTTTGTCTTTGTGCAATAAGTTATTATAATTTTCTTCACGTTTACCATAAAAAAAAAATTACGAAGCCATGGCGAAGAAGAAGATAATGGATGGTTACTATGCACCGCAACAGAAATAGGTAATTAGGTTCATAAATTTTTAATATTATCCAAAATTGTAAATTGCTACTTGTATGTATGTTTTACCTTTTGTATGTCATTCATTTATTTTGTACATTATTTCAGCAGCACCATGGAAAATCAATTGGCAGAGCTAGTGGCAGAACCCTCTGGCCACTTTGATAATTTTACAAGAATGTCGACTTTAAATTTTTACAAAATTTTTTCAAAAAGTTGCTCCGTTGATAACTAAGAAGAATACTCTTATGAGAGAAGCAATACCAGCCAAAATTCGCGTTCGTTAGACCACATTGTGCGATACGTCCTGTCACAACCACAGTCATCGAGCAAGTGATTGAACGAGTGTGTACAGGTCGCTCTCGTTTTACTCGCGAGACCCTTTGACTCGTGCGCAAAAAACCGACAGGCGACCGAGAGAGGCGAGACCGACTGCGAGGAAGCGAGGCGAGACGAGAGCTCTACTGTAAACTCTCGCCCTCGGCCTGTCTCGGGGTGTCTCGCCGAGTGTGTACAGCTACCATCAGACGACGGTAGTGATACCAACTTTGTAATTATTAATCGCGTTGAATCTCCGACAGGTATATTAAATGTGTCCAAACACTTAAAAACTCTCCCCTTGAATCACCCTTGCTGATAATGAAAGCTATATTCAAATTGTTACGTAGGATTAAAGACATAAGCAGAAAGGAAATACGTTTTTTACTATATGTATGTAAAGAAAAGCTACGAAATAACAAAAAACAGTGTAATAAAATAGCTGGTATTAAATTCAGGCTCACGGATCGGGCGTCACATGTACACGACAGATTTTTTCAGTTATTGTCCTTTACCATGTTTCACAGAAGGGGAAACAATTTTTCACGAAAGCCATTAGCACGTCGCTCTGAGATGACTCTTGGAAACGTTTGCGACCCCACATTCTGGCCAAGGCTGGAGTTTTTGACATTGAATGTGTATGTGGGCGCAAATTGATATATAATGGTTATATTGTTACATAAATATAAAGATTGATATTTAATTCAAGTAAATAAATATTTTTAAAGATAATAATAAATAATATTAAGGATTGATAGTCTGTGGTAAATTCATAGCATTTATTATTTATGTTTAAGGAATGGTGTTGATCAGCTGCTATTGTCATTCATCATCATTTGGTAATATCGGGGTAAAATTAGTTCAAAACCGTTATATGGTTTATTTTATTTACCAATATTAATGGATCTGCAAATTAAGGACTATTTGATAGTCTGTAGTCTTTATTATTTATATTCAAGAAACGGTGTCAGCTGTCATTGTCATTTAATAATGTCAAAGTCAAATTACGAAGCCGTTAATACGAATGGTCTATTTGTCAATGTTGCTAGATCTATAAATTACCGACTATTCAATGGTCGATAATAATAATGACTCCATAGTCATTATTATTATTATTATTAATTAAAGTCAATAATTAATATTAATTATCATATCACTTTAAACATTTAAAACTTATTGATAATAAATATTAAAGTAATCTTTGACACTTGTTTCTATGACTGCCGTTTGACTCTGTGGTCGATTCGGGTTCGGTCGTGGAACGAGTACACGAAATGTCACGAAACCTCTTTATTACAAATTCTGGTTGCTATATATATGGGAACTGGTTGGTGAAGCGTTTAGTTCGGTTGAGCGGCCGAACCAATCAGAAGCCTTTAAAAAGTGGACTTTAATGTCGAAAGTAAATGGCTGATGCCAACAAACCAATTTATGACGTCATTATCTTCAACAATTCATCGTGGTGTCCAAACACAATTTTAATGGCGCGTTCAATCTCCGACAGCAGCGGTGGGATAACTGCCCCAAAAGACTTCTGAATCTTTGAATGGCACAACCTTCACTTTGGAACAGGGATTGGTACATGATAGGGATTGGATTGGAACAACGCGGACGAAAATATCACGAAGTTGATGGTACCTCCACATGAAGCTCGAATAAAGGCCATGCTATAGCATTTTACGTTAAGTTACGAGTTAAAACATGGGCCGACAGCTGGTTGTTGCATTCAACCAAGTGGGAACAAGTGAAGAAACCATACGTTTGGCAACGAATTTCGGTATGTGAATGAAGTGCAGAAATGGTGCAACTACAAGCGAGCTGCTACGCAGTGTACGCTACAACGGTATGGATGCGTTTTTTAGAGGATTCGACAAGAAACTACCGACGCCGAGGTAATGGATGCGATGGTCACAGGTATTTACTCTTGAGTTTATTCGATCTGAGTTGCTGAGTATTAGCCTCGATTTACTTAATAAATTAGTATTAGTTTTTGAAACGTTTTGTAAACGTAAAATCGTAAATAGTTCACGTGAGCCACTTGTTATGGTCCATATCTTAAAGGATCAATTCGTTTGTTTCACTTGCAATGAACCGTCATTTGTCTCGGTACTGCATAGAGAGAAATCCCTCTAAGGCTAACGTTATTTCGTCACTATTCAGTAAGAATAATTCCAGTTTTTGTGGCACTTTTAATAATACTGAGGTTATTGAATGATTACTGCCATCGTAAGAATCACTTCGAGAAAAATTGCTACCGCCGTCAAAATGACGAACGTGACGCCCTAAATAAATGTAATAACTATTTATTTAATGTAATAACTATTTATCTATTCATCTATTGAGGGTAGTACGAAAACTGTATTTATTGGTAACAAACATTATTACTGTCTTTTTTATACTGGTGCAGATCGTTTCTTAATTCGAGAAAGCATTGCTGGTTTTAATAGTTAATTCTTGGTAAACGTAAACAAGTTGACGTACAGTTTATGGGCATTGAGGGTCAAAAGTTTGTCTCAAAGCAAAGCGTTACAGCTATGGTAGAAATTGATAGTGTCATTTTAGAACTAGCGTTTTATGTAGTAGGTGACAACTAAACTCAATTTGATATTTTAATACGGTCTAATCTTCTTTAAAAACAAACCCGGCCTTAGCGTTACTCTCAGCGAAAACGATATGTCTATTAATCGTTAGTTTATTGAGTGTTCAAATTTGACGCCCCCTATTAAAATAAATACCGATTAATGAAATTTACAATATCATCAATGTCGTACGGGTAACAATCGGTGAGCTAAAAATTAGATTTAAAAAAAAATATACCCGATAAAATTGTACAGGGGAAATGTGGAAATTATTCGAGATTTAGAGTAATATGGCATATTAAGAGATAGCTCTTCCCCATACAGAGCTCAATTTTATTAGTCGAGCAAAGGAACGGGATGGACCGACATTGCGTTTATTTTCGCGAGTTAAATTCAAATACGGTTAGAGATAATTTATTATCGTTTACCTTTAATTGCAGACCAAATTAATAGATTAGGCAAAGCCCGTTATTACAGCTGCCTAGATATGGCAACTAGCTTTCACGGAATTCCTATATTTATTTATTACATTTTAGGAAGATTTACAGTATTTTAAAGAAAAATTAAAGTTTGTAAATTATGTTTACAAACAAAAAAAAAAAAACAATCAATAACAAATATCTACCTAGGGATATTCCATAATATCTTAGGGACAATAGGAAGAATAAAATTAAAATTAATAATTATTAATTTATAAAAACTACGAAACAGTTAAAACATTTCAATTAAGTATGAAAAAGCAGATTTAAATTTATAACTATTCTAACGGAAATAGCCAGTGTGTGTGAATGTGTGTCATACAGTCATTTTATGAACAGAAAAGATCGATGTCAAACTGGGTTGAATATTGGTTGTAGGTCTGTACATTTCGAATCATGAATGTACTTATCAGAAGACTTTTGAAAAACTGCTTTCGTGACACCAGATGGATAGTTTGAATATTTGGATATGCCTTTCGGTCAATTTATGTATTTTTATTTTTTATTTTATTTTTTTATTTTCCTCAGTGTGAAAAGCGAAGAGAGCATTTTATAATGATCATAATAAACATTCCATATGTTATAGATATGGCGAAGTAAGATTCAAATCAAAGTTGTCAATATAAATTTGAACCATCCAATATTTTTAGACGTTTACTGTTCACACATAAAATTTAATTTGATTAGTCATAATAGTAAAATGACAAATATAAATTTTGTATTAATACTCAATACGAAATGCTTTCTCTTCAGCTCAGTTACATTCTAAACATCAAAATAGGGTGATGTTTGTCTACCGTACGTTGCGATTTCTTTCTTTCCACTTTTCGGTCTTATTCTATTTTGTTGGGTATTACTCATCACTAAAAACTAAGCGAGCATTTTATATCGATCATCATAATGAAGGATCGATGGGTAAGTGAGATTTGAATCACAGTTGTAAATATAAATTTAAAATTGAACCTTCTAATATTTTTGACGTTTATATGTTGAACATCAGGAATGTAATTTGATTTAAACCCCTAAAGTCGTAACAGTGTGACGCCAAATATCATGGTTTTTGTGATACCATTTTACCGTAGGTTTTAATTTTTATTTATTTTTCAAAGAGATCGGTTTCCCGTATATTCTTATATTCTGTCATTTATACAGCTTGTAAGAAGAACTGTTTCATAATCCTTAACCTAGTTGTCAGCAGGCCGAGGCGGTTTTGTTGTCGTTGGCTGAATAACCAATTGAGGCAATTGTTTGAACGTCATGGTAAGTTACCAGTTCAGTCGAATGGACCGTATGGGCGGAAGATTCGTCAGAGCGATTTACGTGAGGAGGCTTCTACTTCCTGCTAACCTGACGTTGTTGGACCTAGGTAATTGCATTTTATTTATATAACTTTCATGACGAAAGATGATGTTTATTTTATGTATGCGCATTGATGCGTTTATACAAAATATTATATTTTTCCTATCCAAAACATCCTTCCTAAAACGCTGGCTGGCCACCATGCGTATCCTTGATCCTGGTCTGGTTGGCTAGATCTCGAAATGAGTGATGCCTTATGTGTTGGCTAGATCTCGAAATGAGTGATGCCTTATGTGTTGGCTAGATCTCGAAATGAGTGATGCCTTATGTGTTGGCTAGATCTCGAAATGAGTGATGCCTTATGTGTTGGCTAGATCTCGAAATGAGTGATGCCTTATGTGTTGGCTAGATCTCGTAATGAGTGATGCCTTATGACTTATGTGTTGGCTAGATCTCGTAATGAGTGATGCCTTATGACTTATGTGTTGGCTAGATCTCGTAATGAGTGATGCCTTACGACTTATGTGTTGGCTAGATCTTGTTATGAGTGAAGCCTTATGTGTTGACTAGATCTTGTTATGAGTGATGCCTTGTTTTAAAGTTGTAGCAATCTAAAACAGCGCAAGGGACGCGCTGGAGTCAGTATGGCCGTGTGGGCGCAAATTGATATATAATGGTTATATTGTTACATAAATATAAAGATTGATATTTAATTCAAGTAAATAAATATTTTTAAAGATAATAATAAATAATATTAAGGATTGATAGTCTGTGGTAAATTCATAGCATTTATTATTTATGTTTAAGGAATGGTGTTGATCAGCTGCTATTGTCATTCATCATCATTTGGTAATATCGGGGTAAAATTAGTTCAAAACCGTTATATGGTTTATTTTATTTACCAATATTAATGGATCTGCAAATTAAGGACTATTTGATAGTCTGTAGTCTTTATTATTTATATTCAAGAAACGGTGTCAGCTGTCATTGTCATTTAATAATGTCAAAGTCAAATTACGAAGCCGTTAATACGAATGGTCTATTTGTCAATGTTGCTAGATCTATAAATTACCGACTATTCAATGGTCGATAATAATAATGACTCCATAGTCATTATTATTATTATTATTAATTAAAGTCAATAATTAATATTAATTATCATATCACTTTAAACATTTAAAACTTATTGATAATAAATATTAAAGTAATCTTTGACACTTGTTTCTATGACTGCCGTTTGACTCTGTGGTCGATTCGGGTTCGGTCGTGGAACGAGTACACGAAATGTCACGAAACCTCTTTATTACAAATTCTGGTTGCTATATATATGGGAACTGGTTGGTGAAGCGTTTAGTTCGGTTGAGCGGCCGAACCAATCAGAAGCCTTTAAAAAGTGGACTTTAATGTCGAAAGTAAATGGCTGATGCCAACAAACCAATTTATGACGTCATTATCTTCAACAATTCATCGTGGTGTCCAAACACAATTTTAATGGCGCGTTCAATCTCCGACATGTACAATGTAATTATGGTACCTACTGAAATGACATACGAAGGAAATTTTAATTCATAATATTTTAATATTCGATATGACGTAAAAAGTAGTGTATATAGAATCAATTTTGTATGGCCGTATCAAATATTAAAGACCATATAAACGCAATTAATACTTATGAGGTTTTTAAGCGCACCTCGGGCCCCATGTATTATGTTATATATGTACACGTTCACGTCAATTATTAATACGATAGTATTCACTTTACTATAGGTAAAGTATTCAGTTATATATTTAAATTGATTTAAAACTTACTGTATTGGCACATTTTCAAAAAACTCCATAAATTTAATAAAATAAAACGTTATCTGATCCTTTAAATTTCATCTGTACAAACATTACCTGTCCAAATCGTATAACTTTCGTACTAAGTACTAACCGAAGTGAGACTGATTTTAAATTATCGTGATTCTGGGCACTTTTTACTTTTTATTTTTCATGTATCCTTGATTAGTTTAGTTTGTTTTTTGTTGCTGTTTAGTTTTTTTTTTCTTAATAAGAAATGTAATATGTATTTTTGCACTTCTTGCCTACCTTATCTTATTTTTATTTTTTATTTTCTCACAGTGGTTGCCTGGATAGCTCGAAGGCGATAAGGCCGCCAGTTGCCCTCCTTTTCATTTAAATATTTCAATTTTTATATTGTAATGCAACGAAGTGTTAATAAATAAAATAAAAAAATCTTCTAATTTATATGTAAAGTTGTTTTTGAGTTAACTGTTCACATTATATTAACTGCAGATAGGAATAAAACTCGTGTAAACATAACAATGTATCAACGAGCGTAAATTGTTAAAACTACACATTTGTATTTTCACTTAGACGCGCGGCTTTTACAGCACAAAATGGGACAAGCAAAAAATTTATAACCGCTGAAACAAAGCACTGTAAATCTACAGAGCGAGGCAAGAGCAGGGAACTTGAACTACAAATTGAACATTGTCGCCTAATGTGACTTCGAAAGCTTCCGTCATACATAACGTTAGAATTTGTATTAAGTCAAATGTTGCGCCTGTGTTTCATGTATTGTATCTTATGTAAAGAAAAAAAAGGTGGATAGAAGAAATAAAAGCGGTAGCAGGAAATGAATGGAGAAAGAGAGCCATAGGCAGAGTCAGTTGGAAAAAGCTGGAGGAGGCCTTTACCCGTGAAGGGGTTCCGATCGACGGTACTGAAGGAAGCTAGAATATAAAATAACAAGTAAAAGAAAAAAAACATGTTTAAAAATGTAAAATAATCTAAGCTGTGTATTATAATTTGTTTTTGTCACGATTGGTAATAAAACGGGCTTTATTATTATTATAAAAATTCCGCCTGAAAAAACCAACCTAGGAGTTCAGGCACCTCTCTTTCGAATTCTTCGCGATTATAAACAGGATTATATCCGGAGAGTCATATATTCGGTAGTGGGCTGATCAATTTTAAGGAAAGCAGTGTTAAGTGCCTATCTCATACCGAATCCTCTGTTTTGCTGGTATTTTTTGTAAAAAAATTCTGCTTAACAAAAATTGCTAGTATTTTTATTTTTCTATAACATTTTGTAACATGTATGTTTACCAAAACTGTCATAGTTTTAGATAAAAGAGCTTGTAACATATATAGATATAGTACATACTATGTATGATGGTAAATTTCAATAAATAAAAAAAAAAACTAACTTCCTTAATTAAAAATTAAGAAGAAAAGAGAAGACAGTTTGTCTACACTGTCTTCTCGTTTCATTACAGTGTTAACGCAATTTGAAAAAAATAACTATTTTATAATTTACGTTAAATCGCGCGCTCCTGCTTCTTAATCGGCCACCCCAAGTGCCTCGCGCGGGTCCTTCTCTACGTAACTTTCCAGCCTTTTCTGGGCCAGCCGACGGCCGCTCGGTGTTCCGAGACAACATACTATCTCTATATACCTAAGCAACACAATAAAGCTTTAGTGATTAACTGACCCACTATTTTCTACTTAATCCCCATTTAATATTTCATAAATCGTACAACACATGATTGTTAGAAATTGCAATTTTATTCATAGATAATATGCATTAAATATTTAAACTGCTCAAACGCTCAATACGATTCAGCAAACACAACCTTTCCACCCTAATAGCGTGGAAAATAGAACATTTTCCGACAATTCCCGAGTTATTCGAATAGGCGAATGTGTCAACACACCGTGATTCCAATCACTCTGCTATTTTTATATAGCGTTGCTCTCGACAAAATGCATTTAATCTGTAGTGCACTCTCCTCAATTGCTAAGCCCTATCGGACGAGCTTTCACATATTAATCAACGCTTTTTGTGAGGCGTGTAATTTATGTTTATTGACATTGATTACTATTTTAACGAGCCAATAATGTCTTTGGTTTACCGAGGACTTCACATTTCCGTTACGGATATAATTGCAAAAATATTGTACTATTTACATTACTCGGCGTTGCGAGAGCTTTACAGGAATACAAGCGTGTGCGTTGAAGAAATTATTTAAATTTAAAGTAACTATTTAACGAAAATAGTGCACATTTTTTTATAGAACAGGGGGCAAACTTGCAGTTAGCTCACCTGATGTAATGTATTATTCCCATGGATGCTCGCAATGTCAGGGCTTGCGATTGCATTGCCGGCCTTTTAAGTAGGTTTTTTGGTAGGATTAATTTGGTAGTTGAATTAGTTTGGAAATACTTCAGAGGATAACTGGTTATACATATTGCTTGTGCGCGGCAAAACTGCCTTAAATGACGCTCAAACTACTATTACATGCATCAAGATATATCCAAGATTAGGTAAGCGCCACTGGATTTATTATAAAGCACAGGTAAAATAAGTGGTAAACAGTAGCCTCGGACATCGGACGTCGAGGTAGAATCCGAAATTCCACCCGTATCACCTCGACGTCCGTCGTTCCAAAACTGAGCATTTTTAAGACAGTTTTTGCCGCGCACCATCACTATGTGGAACCGATGTTTCGAAAGCTTACGCTTACTTAAGAATTCGTATTAGGGTCCTTCAAGAAAAGAGCGTACCAATACTCAAAAGGCCGGTATCGCACTCGCGAGCTCTCTGGCATTGAGTTTCCATGGGTGGCAGTATCACTTAATATCAGATGAGCCTCCTGCCTGTTTGACTCTTATTTTATAAAAAAAAGCTTTCCACAATAATTCTTTCTACCCTGCCTCTTAAACAAATAGTATTTTGTATTAGACAAATTTATTACTGATTTATACGACTGTAAATAATATTCTAACAGTATGCGCATTCATTTTGTCTCTAATGCAGTATTACATATTTGCATTTTGGCTTCTCCCGTTGGCGCGTGCTCCGAAATCATAAAAATAATTCCTACATGTCCCTTGCATTTTTTATCTGTAGAGATAAATCGTCTCTAGTAGTTTTTTATGTAAATTTAATACTTCATAACTAACTATAATAATAACATGTATAATACTCAGTTGGTTTTATGACAAATGAGAAAAAAGTTGAGTGTTTTTAAGCTGGTTAATTTCTCATTTATTTATTACTCAAGTCACGTCCACAGTATGAAACGTATGTAAAAAAATATTGCATAACTAACCTGTAGCAAAACAGTAATAAATAATAATAATAATAAAATATTTATTTGTTTTCTCTCACACAAAAAAAAATACAGACACAAAATACAAATTTCAGCATTAACAGGCAAAATCTGTGTGAGAGACTGGCGACTGTACTAGGATACCTGTATTACAGATTGCCAGTCCCTCCGCATCCGGACCGAATGGAATTTAAGTAGGTACATCAATTTGATCGAGAAACTATTACAAATATTACAAATATACTCACATTTAAGTGGGTGTATGTGATGGTGCATGTATGGTTTAGTGTATGTAAGTGTTAATGTATGTATGTGTTAGTGAATTTATGACCTAGTGTATATATGTCTTAGTGAAGCATATATGAGCATGGGTGATAGTGTACCTATGTACTCGTATACATAACGTGTTAGTGTTAGGTATTAGCTGAGGACTACCAACAACTTCTCAGTCCCCTCGTAGTCTAGATTTTTAAGCCATTTGACTGTAGCTTTTTTACACTCATATTTAGTAAGCGGATATATGTTGATCAACCTGTTTATCTTGTTATATAGGTGACAGCCCATAAAACCAAAAAACCTTCTTGAGAAAGCTGTGGACCAACGGGTATCTGAGGTGCAGACTTTATATTTGCATCGTTTGTTGTCATTCAAAGAAGGATCATAGCGAGTTATGGAGTGTTGTTTGAGCACAGTGTTCAGTATAAATAGTTGACGAACACTCAACACGTCAGATAAAAGATATAGATCTTTGGTAGGGTAAAAAAATGGTTTAGAATAACTTACTTTCAATAACGCACGCTGAGCCCTCTCCAGTTTTATAAGATTAGTTTTACAAGCCCCTCCCCAGACAGTAACACAATAGCTTAAAACGGATTGGCAGAGGGATTGATAAACCACTTTAATTATCGATTTTTCAGCAATATTACGGAGATTCTTAAAAGTGAAGATAAGTTTCCGAGTTCGCGATAGTAGCAGGTCAATGTGGTAGTTAAAATTTAGCGTGCTATCAACAACGACACCTAGATACTTAGTATTGTTGGCAACAAAGATCTTTTGACAGTCACAAGAATCAGTATCAGAACATACATGAGCAGTTAAAGCAAGGTTAGTACTAGAACCAGGAGTTTTTATATAGAACGGTATACATTTAGTTTTATTGACATTGATAGTTAGGGCATTCATTCTGAGCCATTTGTTAACAACGTCGAATCCTCTTTGAGCAATGTCGACAGTATCTTTCCAGCTATCACCATGAAACACAAGTGCAGTATCATCTGCAAATGTTATTATTTTACCATTTTGTAACTGGAGGTCACAAAGATCATTGATAAATGCCAGAAACAGTGTCGGACCTAAAACACTACCCTGTGGCACACCATAGCGTATCGGCAAATCGTCACTAACAATGTTGCCCACCCTTACTCTTTGTTGTCTATCACTCAAGTAGCTTTCAAATAGTTTAAGCTGCAAACCACGAATACCCAAAGCCTCCAATTTATCCAGCAGAATAGGACCAGCGACCGCGTCAAAAGCTTTTGCAATGTCCAAAAATACAGCTAAAATTTTATTTTTCTTATCTAGTTTTGTAACAATATGATCAGTTAATTGATGAACTGCGTCGCTTGTTGATGAACCCGGTCTGAATCCAAACTGTGAGCTGGAGAGTAGGTTATTACTTTCTAAATAATCGATGAGGCGTTTGTTTATCAATTTCTCAATGATTTTAGATAGCGTAGATAGTTTAGAAATAGGTCGGTAGTTACCGACACAATCTCTATTACCACCTTTATAAACCGGAATTACTTCAGCTAGCTTGAATAGGTCCGGAAAGATCCCTGTAGAAAGAATCAAATTAAATATATATGTAAGTGGAGGGACTAAGATTTCATGATAACGTTTGAGAAAGGCTCCAGAAATATTATCTCTGCCCGCAGCACCGTCCTTCTTCAGTTGCAAGATAAGAGATTGAACTTCAACTTCATCAGTAGGTAGCATGACGAATGAGGACAGTGTATGATTGATTGATGGTTTTTTATAAGAGCTATTAGAATATGCTTTTTCGGCAATATCTTTCCCGATAGAAACGAAATATTTATTAATGTTGTTGACTGAGACCATCGGGTCCAGTGGAGAGACCAATTCAAGTGCAGTGCTAGTTGTATTGTTAGAGTAGGTTAGTTGTTTGATAGTGTCCCAGAGAACTTTTGTATTAGTCTTAGCAGCTTTAAGTAGGCGGTTGCTCTCATAAGTATTTTTAATATTTTTTAAAAGTGAGTTGCAAAAATTTCTATACCTCTTGTAAGTTAACGTTAATATTTCGTTACTAGGATTTTTTCTTGATTTTTGATGTAGTTTGTCACGATGCTTTACACATCTTAGTAGACCTGCAGTCATCCAAGGCCTCTTGATCCTTTTACGATTTGGGATGGTTAAAGTTTTCGTATTTGCTTTAATTACAGTGTCAAGCGCAGTCAGAAGAAATGCTGTTGCCTCATTGGGATCAGTCATTTTATATACAAGGCTTAGATTTAAGTTCTTCATAGCATCGTCCAAAGACGGGTAATCAATCTTTTTCAGAGAAGAGTATTTGTCAGTCATAGTGCTACGTTCAAGTTTCAGAATTAAAGTGTCGTGATCCGTGACTGAGGTTTCAGCAACATAACAAAAGACGCGATAAGAACATTTTAGTATTACATGGTCAAGACAAGTCCTGCCATGAGTTGGAAATATGTGGGCTGGCAATAAACCGTGAGAAGCCAACATATTCAAATACGTTGAAGAATTAACATCCTTATTGTTATCCAATATATCAATATTGATATCACCTATCAGAACTTTATGAGTACTACTAATCTCAGAAAGAAGTTTGTCAAGAGATACCAAAAACCGTTGAACATCTTTGTAACCAGGTGGTCTATATACTGCAATTAGTGTTACATTATCCTCAAGGTTAATCAGTAAACAGTTGGCATCACAAAGGTCAGGCTCGGATATAACTAATTTCACATGTTTTTTGTAAAATACTACAACTCCTTCATTCTGTGTGAAGTTTTTCTCGGTTAGAGCAGAGTTGTATCCCTCAAGAGATGGTAAGTTACGATTATTATGCAGCCAACATTCCGTTAAGATTATTAAGTCCCAATCAGTCCTGGATCTAAACAATAAGGTTTGAAAATCAGAAAAGTTACGATTTATACTACGAATGTTTTGATGGATAATTTTTAGACACTTATTCGGGCAGTTCATAAGTCTCTGGCAGTCCTCTATGTCACAAAGAGAAGATTGTGCAACATCAAGTTTATCGATATCATTTATAATTGCATTAGTTTTATCGAATTTTATTTATTGAGTCCGCAACTATGGTAAGACAAAAAGGCACGCGGTACAGCACAACCCTACGAGGATTCCACAATCCCGGGGACAACGCCACACAAATGAGACCAACACAATACACATACACACGGCACGAAAACAGACTGAGATTGTTGTTAACAGTTACATTCTTTCTATGAGTACACTTTGTATATATTGAGTGTAAGTGATGTATAATTTCAGTGAGTGTGTGAATATAGGTTAAAATAAGTGTAAGAGCAAATACAAATTCAAACGAAAATACATTATAGACTAAACGAGAACTTAATATGAAAAAATTGACTAAGGTAATTTTATTACTAGCAAGACTAAAGTAAATCAATAGAAATAAATAACAATATACAGTTAATTGGCAATATAGGTTAATGAGAAAGCAGTTACATACAATGAGTCATGATTCCTTTGCCAGCTGAGATAAGCATTTTTCTGATTGGATTAAAATCGGTCTACCAGTCGAATCCTTACGCAAAAGTATTCTTCCATTTGAATGCCAGCACGAGTAGTTATGTTTCTTGGCAAATTGACGGGTTTCAAACATAAGTTTTCTTTGAGATGGACCTAGATGTTCGTCAATGTAAAGTGGAGTCTTTATTCCTGGCAAACCGATAGTATGAGTATTGAGCTTCTCAGAAACCGGCCTTCCTTTGTTAAAGTTTCGCAGCTTAGTCAATAAATCATTTTTAGCATTAACACTCATAAATTCAACAACAACAGGTCTTGATTCTCCTGGTCTACCCGGCAGCCGATACAAGTCACGTACATCACTCCTATTTATATCGACATCCACAGCTTTGCCGATGACAGAAAGGGTCGAGAGTAAGTTGTCAAACTTTTCGTTTTCAGAAATCGGGATATTGCGAATCTCCAGAGTTGCATCTCTTGTACGAAACTGTATATCCTGGATATGCGATTCTAAGTTTTTTATGGCATTTTTATTATTTTTTTGGTTAGTTTCAATTTCCTTTACTCTGTCATTGGTCTCCTCCTGAAACTTGTTAATAAATTCTATTCCTTTTTCTATTTCTGAGTTAGACTTCTTTATTTCCTGGAATTCAGTTTTTATATTGGATAATTCAGAAAATAATTTGTTTAAGGTGTCATTTAGAGTGGACTTCCATTCACGTAGGTTTCGTTCTTGATCCTCTCTCCATTCAGAAAGCATTTTCAGGACATCCGCACTTAAGTCGCTACTTTCGGAACTAGAATGAGCATTCGGGGAAGAGGTCTCCATTCGTTGTCGCTTGGAGCGCGTTGTTATATTGGTGTCACCCTTGGCAATACAGCCCGCACTCGTCATCGGAGGCTTCGAAAGATCAGACTCCGATCGGGAACAAGACATCACAGAAGTGTTACGAGGGGGTGAGCGTTGGATATTGGGCATATCTTCAATGAACCCAGAGTTCAATATCGCAAAGCAACAATAGACAATCGCACCAGTTGATCGTAGCAGGTATAACAGCTTTGTAGTACCGTAGCAAATCACAAGCGTCGTAGTCTAACTTACGTCATTAGCCGAATATGATGTAGAATTTCGACTCGCCGGCACTCAACCGTTTGGTGTAATGGCAAACAACAGCGCTCACTTCACAGCCTATCCAAGAAGAGGCATGGGTTCAAAACCACAAAACTCCAAACAGTTCAATTTAGTATTTTAATTTAAGATTTTAAATTTAAATTTCTCACAAAACTCAACACAGTGGACACGTCCAAGCGCTTCCGCGGTCCGGAGGGGAGAGGGACCAAACTTAGAATTTTAGATAGGTGCACTCTGTGGGCCTATTTAGAACTAAACGGAAACATGATTTCGTTCTTATATTTTGTTGTGTTTTTTTTAGTTTGTAGATGTTAGTTTTGTAATTGTATGTCCGGTCACGTAATTTTATTTTTGTTTATTTGATTATGCACTTTGCCTTTATTTCTATTTTCTTACTAGGGTTACCTGGAATAGATCGCTTGTTATAATGCCGCCCGTTATAAAATAAATGGTGCGAAATCTACGATATCATATATATTTTTGACAAGTGCAAATGATACTAATATGTGTGAGTCTGCTCACGAAGGGTAAGATCTTACAGAGAATCATTCTTAGCCCTTTATCAACATATTGAATTTTGACATACTAAATCATATTGATTTTTGACATACTAAAACATATTGATTTTTGACATACTAAAACATTGAATTTTGACATACTAAATCATATTGATTTTTGACATACTAAAACATATTGATTTTTGACATACTAAAACATTGAAGTTTGACATACTAAATCATATTGATTTTTGACATACTAAAACATATTGATTTTTGACATACTAAAACATTGAATTTTGACATACTAAATCATATTGATTTTTGACATACTAAATCATATTGATTTTTGACATACTAAATCATATTGATTTTTGACATACTAAATCATATTGATTTTTGACATACTAAATCATATTGATTTTTGACATACTAAATCATATTGATTTTTGACATACTAAAACATTGAATTTTGACATACTAAATCATATTGATTTTTGACATACTAAATCATATTGATTTTTGACATACTAAAACATATTGAATTTTGACATACTAAAAAATATTAAAATTTAATATGCTAAAAAGTATTTAATTTTGACATACTAAAACATATTGAATTTTGACATACTAAAACGCATTGAGTTTTAACATATGGTCACGTTACGGATACGTTATACGTGACAATTTTTTTCATAAAATATCTTATTCCACTATTAATGATTGAGTTCTTTCACATCGAAACTATACAATTTAAGTAAAGGCCAGTATTTTATATTTTTAATTAAAAAAGCATACTTACAAAATTGGCCACTCGGTATTGTTACCGTATTCACAATATATTTGAAAATTTTTGACTGCTTTTGAATAGAAGTTAAAATTATTTGATAACAAAGAACTCAAGTTCTAATGAGATTTCATGTATTGTTTTATTTAAAAACGTCATTATACTGTTGAATAAAAGTGAATTTGTAATTCAACAGTACAAAATTATTAAATGTTTTTGTTCATGCAAAACAAATTTCTGGTATTAATTATTATAACATAACCAAGCAAAATATGAACCTTTTGTAACCTTTTCACTGGTTTCACAATAAGAACAATAACAACTGTTTCATCGGGAATCAAAGTCATGAATGAGCCTTCAGAAATGGCCTTAATTGAATAAATTACTCTTTTGTGTAAACAAGCAAATTATTTTGCAACAACTGCACAAATACCTATACAAATGTCCGAAAATAACAATGTCGCATAATTTGGAATTTTTATTTAATTTCTTTATATAATATAACAAATAAATGATCAGAATAAGAAATCGGTGTTTCCTAGTCTCTATTTAGACTTGTGCATTTAACAATCTCTCGTACGGAAATGGAAAACATCGTGAGGAAACCGGCATCCTTTAGACCGAAAAATACCATATGGTACCAAAAAACACATAATCACGACCAAAACCTAGAGGTTGTATCGCTATAGTTTTTACAAATAAATAATTCTGCTGTTGACTTTCGTACTATCTCTATATATTGGTATATCAAGCCTTAATTACCTCTTCTCTGATGCAGTGAATCAAGCTTTTAGACAACAAAGGAATCGATTACTCGCAGAACGCTCTCATTGTTCCAACTAATAATATAAGTTAGTTATATAAATTAAAGCATCAGATCGGACGATAAAATCAACTAAGATTTACCATCTCAATCAACCTTCCTTTCTACTATTTCCTTACAGCCATAGATTAAAGAGTGTATTGTTAAAGATTTAGATAAATTTATCATCGATCGAATTGGAAGCTTTTCGGCTTAGGCATGTAGAAAATTTAAATTATATGTAGAATGTTCTTCTGCCTAATTCAACGCTAAGACTGACATCTATTATATACAAATATATTTACTAGTTTTTTGGATAGATGAAATAATAAATTGTCATTATAATTCTGTACAAACTGCAGAAAATAACTTATACACCCGTAACACAAACACAACAGTGTTCGCCGAGCAGTGATTCCCAACCTTTTTTTTGCCACGTCACCTTAGTCTTTCTTAAATTCTTATGCCCCCGAATCTAACTAATTTTTAATATAAAGAAATTTAATTGTTCACTTGTGAAACTAAACTGATAGGTTTTAGGAATTACTAGGAAATTGTTAACCAAACACAGTAAATTTTAAAAACAATGAAAAACAGCAATTCAAATTCCAAACCAAATTGTTATTGTTATTTATATGTGTGCAATTAACACTTGCTTGTACTGTGAAGGAAAACATCGCCAGGAAACCGGCATGCCTTAGGGTAGTGTCAGGTAGAGAAGGCTGGTCACCAACGCGTAAAATAAAAATTATCAAAGGAACGTGCGCGCAATCCAAAACCCATATAGGGTTGTAGCGCCTCTGGATTATTCTAGTGAAAAATTTATAAAATACTTTTAAGTGTTAAAAACTTGTTGTCGGATATAAAATCATATATTTATGAATTAAATGTTTTTTCGTTTTTAATTTATCCAAAAACAATATCGTGTAAAAACCTTTTGTTTCAAATTTAATATACAGATTGCATTTGATAATTTTATAGAATATTGTATTTAACCTGAATATTATAATTAAACGAGTTAATTGAATTATTTTCCAATTATTACGCTTCAGTACTCAAGTACTTATTATGGTTCGAGTGAATTGTATAGTTCCTTCAGATTTGCGCTCGCCCAAGCTTTGCACCATTCTGTTCTTTGTTTAGGAAAACAGTACCAATACCACGCGGTTGTATAGTGAATGATGTAATTAATAACATATGTGTGTTTGAAGAAAGCAGTCATTTTGATGAGGCTCTAATTTTTTTTAAGGTGATTAACGAAATGGAGACAGAAAAGAACGATATTTGTGTTTCAGTTTCATTATTGTTGCATGTGCTGTTTTACTCACTATTTAATCAGTAATGAACGAAGGATTACCAGTAAAAAAGGAAGACAGTAATTATATCACAGAAGATATGAATATCAGTGAATGCTATTTAGATCAGCTAAAGATCGCTGATACAGCGAAAGCCTAGAAGCGAATAGTGATATTGCACTATTCGCTTACTATTCGATTCAATAATCACACTAAACTTTAAAGTTACACATGTGAAAAATTGGTACAAGTCTATGTGGTAACTTTGTTTCTAGTTCAAAAAATCAGGCTCATTCTTATCGATATATAATTGGTCAGGCATATAAGTTTTCGAAAATTATTCTTATTCAATCTGTTCGACCAATAATAAACCCATTCTAGTGGATTTGTATGAACGTCATAGTTTTAAAAAGCGAATAGCTTAGAGGTTATCAATTTATTGATGCAAAACGCACAATAGGAAATTAGTAGTTTCCAATATATCTCAGATTCCATCAATACTCTCGTTAAGGTTCTGAAATGGTTCCCCGGAGTTACGCGCCTTTGTTAAGGCCTCGATCGATCTACCAACAATATGCCAATTTCAATTCTGGTTTCGTTTATATCCAAATACAATGGATCTATGATAAACGAGTTAGGCTTATAGTCATTTAGGCTCGTTAGCTAAGGACAGGAATGCTGTAGAGTTATGAATGAATATAATAATATTTGTATTGCAAGGCCAATGAGTCCGCTATTTGTGTGAATAAGGAATTGTCCGTCCGCAAAAGGACAGATTTATTGTAAATAAATACTAATTTATTACATATTTATAGTTTACTAGTGGACCCGACAGACGTTGTCCTGCATGATATTTCAAGCGATTAGTAAAGCAAAGTATGAAAGTACCGACTGCAGCGTCATCTGGCGGGCTGATTTGTGAATCTAAACCATTCCCAGATCCCCTTGAACACACACAAAAAATTTCATCAAAATCGGTCCAGTCGTTTGAGAGAAGTTCAGTGACATACACACTCACAGAAGAATTATATATATAAAGATTGATTTTAGAATATGTATGTTGATGTTTTATTCATTGGCTCTGCGATCTAAAATCTATCCTAAATATTGACTATTAAGATTACTGCCTTCCGATTCTGTAACTCACTTTTCGAATAAATAATAAACTACAAGCTCCCTCTTTATCAGAATGCCAAATCGTAAAATGACTGCTTCACGACTGATTTCAGCGGGACCGCCGCTGAGAAAACCGCTGTGAGAGTTCGATAAGTGAGTAACAGAATCGCAAGGCTGATAGTAAAAAAAAAGTGGCGTGACAACCCTTGGACGTGGCGGCTTCGGTTTCTCTTTCTCAACCAGTGAGAGACGCGGGCCTATCTTTATGAGGGTAATATTTAGTGGAGACTTAGAATTAACAATGACTCTGTATCGCATAGGATTTGACAAACGGGAGTCATGGTTCACGCTAAGGCTGGGCTGGTCCTTGAAACTTAATCTTCATCTTAATCATTCCTCAATAATTTTCGTAACCAAAATTTGCCAATTATATTAAAATTGCCTTGATGTATCTTCACAACATACATCAAGGAACGTTTGTTTGTCTTATTTATTATTATAATATTATTAGCTTTAAGATGTGATCAAAAAGTGTGGTGGAGGGATCCATTCTCATCATTTCTACGCCCTTGATTTTTTGTACCTACTGACAGTTTTTTTGTTTTTTATTTAAGTAGGTACACAAGAACAGAGTGTCTTCCCGTTAATAGCAACTGTAAGTAGTGTCATTGGTCACTTTTTTATGTTAAATATCCTTTTTAGTAAATTAGGTTAGTAAATAAATAAAATAAATAAAAAATAAAAATATTTAAAAAAAAAATTGAATTTGAACTTGGACTTTTGAAAACCTTTTATATAACATTATTTTTTATTTTTATTTATTTACACTTCGTTGCAAAAAACAAAGAATGAAACACAATACAAAACAAATTATAAGGGATGCAACGGGCGGCCTTATCGCTAATAAGCGATCTCTTCCAGGCAACCCTAGTTAAAGAGAAAAACTAAAACAAAAGAAACATGATGCGTGCGAGAAGTGCAGAACCAAATGTTATATAAAAAAATATATATATATATATATATATATATACATAGTACCTTAATCTAAAGTAATACAAAAAAAAATTACACTGTTAAGTTAAGTTAAACCATAAAGGAAATAATGTAATTTTTTCTGTAATTAATTACAAACAGTTTTACCATGTATGGAAATACGTGGACACTGAGAGTACCGTAGCACGAAACATGCTTGCAATTAGTTGTGAAGTGATTTGTCAAGCTTTAAAACCAACAGTTGAATTGAAATTATTTTCTATACAAAACTGGAAATGGGAATTTATTTTAGCTATTGCAGAGTTCCGTTGGACAGGTCAGATGTATATTGTTAGGTTTTATTTATAATTTAAATTAATTATATACTAACTACTAACTATACTACTAACTATATTCAAAAACTCTGTAGTTAATACATATTGTGTTAATACACAAAATATACAAAATAGAATGTATTTGGTGTAAACGGGTATTTGGTGATTGCCCACAGATTTTTCAGAATTGTAATAATTTTTTAGATTATTTATCTGTGAACCTTTCACTATAATAAGAAAAAGGGGGTAGCTATTGTTATGCCTCTTCCAGTCAGTAATTCAGAAAGTCTTTTAAAAAAAGAGGACAATCGATTTGATAAATATTCTATACTAGCGGACCCGACAGACGTTGTCCTGTCTTAACTATGAATATTGATTTCAAATTGGTATAATGAATTAAAAAATATTTCAGAAACAAAGTGTTTATTATACAACATTCTTTGTTTGTTTTTCTGGCTCGCATATTATTATATTATCAATATAATAACTCCGATTGAAGCATTTATTTTGAACGATATTCATTTTTCTTACATCCTCTGACGATATTTGCAGCACGCATTCTGTCAATGTTGTGTTATGTCAAACGCCATAAGGTTACACCAAAATGTTCGAATTGTATGGTGGTTAAGTATTCTTGAATTTTCTAATTTTCCGTGCAATTTTTTTCTTTTTTTCTTTTATAAGAACCTTCTCCTGACAATTACAAACACAACAAAAAAAAATCAGACAAATCGGTCGAGCTGTTTTCATGTGATGTCGTGACAACGGAAAACGGGTTTCATTTTTATAAAGGGTATTTCAACAAGAAGTTTGTTTTTCAATTGTGGCAACACCGAGAACGTGATAGTTTTGACATTTAGTTTTTGGCGGTATTCGTAGCAAGTGCTTTGGCAATTATTACAATGAATTCAATTTCGCTCGAAAATCGCATTAAAATAATTCAAATCCACTATAAAAATGGTGGTTCTGTTAAAGTTACATTTCGTAAAATTCGTGATATTTTCGGCCAGCATAATCGTCCTTCTGAGACCGCTGTTAAGAATTTGGTCGCGAAATTTGAGTCGACAGGCTCGGTACAAAATGTGCCAACACCAACACGTGTTCGACCGGGTCGTTCAACAGAAAACATCGCCGCCGTGAGCCACAGTGTTGAAGAAGATCAAAATTTGTCAATTTCACGACGTTCTCAACAATTGGGGTTATCCAAAAGCACAACATGGCGAATTTTGCGAAAGGATTTGGCTTTGAAGCCTAACAAGATTCAACTGGTGCAGGAATTAAAGCTGATCGACCATTCAAATCGTCGCAGATTCGCTCAGTTCATTCAGGAACAACCTGCTGGTTTTTCTGAAAAAATCATTTTTTCAGACGAAGCCCATTTTCATTTGTCAGGGTACGTCAACAAGCAAAATTGTCGCATTTGGGCTTCTGAAAATCCTAAAGCAATTATTGAGAAGGCTTTGCATACTCAACGTGTTACTGTGTGGTGCACTATGTGGTCTGGAGGCGTGATTGGGCCGTTTTTTTTCGAAGATGAGGCTGGAAATGCGGTAACAGTCAATGGATCACGGTATCGCGAGATGTTAACCACTAAATTTTGGCCTATTATTGATGACATGGATATCACTGAAATGTGGTTTCAACAGGACGGTGCCACATGTCACACAGCCAATGAAACGATCAATTTATTGCAAACCAAATTTCCCGAGCGCATAATTTCGCGAAATTCAGCTGTTAAGTGGCCAGCCAGATCGTGTGATTTAACACCACTGGATTATTTTTTGTGGGGCTATGTTAAAGACAGAGTCTATACGGAGCCAATCGAATCGATTGCAGCCTTAAAACTCAAAATCCGTGATGTCATTAACGAAATAGACCCTCCATTTTGCCAAAAAGTGGTTAAAAATTTTGATGAAAGAATCAACATCTGTCAGCGTGGTCATGGTGGACATTTGCCAGATATCATTTTTCATTCATAATTGCCAAACTTTTCTCTTTGTAATACAATAAAAATTTTATTCATTTTCCTCTAAATTCTTTGTTTTATTTTGTTTTAGAAAACAAAGTTCTTGTTGAAAAACCCTTTATATATAGATTTGCACATTAATTTAGACTTAACAATTTCGGTTACAATTTCTAATCGATCCCCAAAATAGAATCCACCTCGGACCTACCGAAAGTACATAGCCCTGCGCTTGGTTGTTCCGCTTTTAACAAATAACGCTGACATTTTCACGCGTTAATACTCGAGAAAAATCAACCAATTGTGACTATTCTTATAGACTACAAGCCCATGGAAAAAAAAAATACCTGTGAAATGAACCAACGGGAATAACACTTAGAAGGCTATATGAGAAAATTCTATTAAGAATTCCATGATGAATGTATTCTTCTTCAGAAGATTCAGCATAGGATAGGTTTAGAAAATGTTGCTAGTTGTAGTAGTAGTTGTTGATAGTACTAACAAGTGAAAGTCACTGATAATGAAAATTTAGTTTTTAAGAAAGAGGTTAAAGATGAAAAGGCCTTTCTTTTATGTGACAGGAGGGTCATCTAATATTAAACCCATGGACACTCAATTTGCCAGAAGGCTCGCAAGTGTGTTGTCGGCCTTTTAGGAATTGTTACGCTGTTTTCTTAAAGATAAAACCAGTTGGGCGAAGAAAGAGCGTTTTTTGGGTAGCTTATATATAGGTTTGAGTTGTGTATGATATGTTGTGGTCGGTGTTTGTTTCCAAAAAAGCCGATTTGAATAACTTTGAAAACAATTGAGGTTAATATTACTTAAGCTTGTGATTTTCATCTTTTGAAGCCCAGACTTTCTTGTTAATCGTAAGGAAGGCGCACGACTGATTCAAATACGAAGGCTTGATCTCTTACCTACAAACAAAACTAATTCATCATCGGTTATATTATATACTGCTTATTATAAAGCTAAATTAATGCCTGATTTCCATATATAATTCAAAAATACGAATTCTCCAATATGTATTGACAATTTAAATCGTAACGATCAAAAGATTACAAGAAGCTTAACGGTCAAATTGAATTTTCACACATTGCAACATTTATGAAATATGTATGAATCATTTTTGCCATTTGGTGTACAATTGTCGGGTGGCTATCAATTCCCAATTGATATTCCAATGAAGTTTTATTACTGTATAAAAAGTATTTTTTTCATATTGAGCGAGTTCGTTGAATTAACCAATTCCTAAAAGGCTAAAATGCACTCGAGAACCCTCTGGCATTGACGGTGTGCGTAGGCGGCGATATCAAGGTTGATTAAAAATGTACGTACAATCATGCCTTGTTAGAAGATCCATAGAAACGTCAAATCACTTTACTGACGTCAAATAAATGTCACGAAGGCTCGAGTGGAATGAGAATAACAAGGAATCGTTTCAGATTCCAGTCTAGACAGCACCTAGACTTTAATATGGCAGCTACAAAGCTCAGCCTTCGACGTTATTGAGAGGCAATAATAACGTTATGTCTGCCTTTCCTACTAGGAAGTGGGCGTGATTGGACTTTTTTTTTTCACTTACAAGCCAAGGGAAGCAAGGATCATTTGAAGTACATATTTTTGTATAAACGAAATGTAGGCATATAAATATTTTAAGCCTCTTACTTTATAACTTTAAACATAACATAAGTAGTAGTAGTCAAATGTTCCATAGCCACCGATATCCACAAGCCTCATATAAAATTGTATGAACTATTTTTTATAATTAACAGGAAATGTAAGTACTAATCGTTTATCATAGAAATTTAAAAATAACAATAAATATAAAATCAAAACCAATCATCTTGATGGTAACAATACCACTTCTGTTATAACATCTACATAAATATATTGTTTGACTTTTCCATAATATCTCAGTGTAAGATTAGTGTGCCTAGTGGCTTTAGCGACTCTCATCCCTGAGTAGGTTCGATTCCCGGCTGTGCGCATATAGACTTTCTTTCTATGTGCGCATTTAACATTCGCTCGAACGGTGAAGGAAAACATCGTGAGGAAAGCAACATGCAACCCAAAAAGTCTATTGGGTGTGTCAGGTACAGGAGGCTGATCAACTACTAGCCTATTAGATTGAAAAATGATCATGAAACAGATTCAGAAATCTGAGGCCCAGACCTAAAGAAGATGTAGCACCACTGATTTTTTTTTTTCATATCTCGGATTGCATTGTTTCCCCGCGAAACTATAGATTACTTAGTCACAGAAGACCTTTAAAATGTAAAAGACGCAATGTACATTAGTTTTTTGAAGTGAAAACTTCTTTAGCTGCATTGTACACTTTTTTTGGAACGGGTAAAAAATGTTAAACTCGCGTCAGGACACGTGACCTGATCGAAAATTCGTAAGACGGATGGAGAGTAAACAGCTGGCGCGGTGTATTTAATGTAATATAAATTGTCATGTTTGTGTACGATAGCGCAAATAAATAAATATTGTATTCTACCACATTAATGATAGTACTTTTATACTGATAATTAAAGCAAATCGTGTAAAACTATTCCCTAACCATTCGAAAATATCAAATATGCACAATGTTAATATTCAAGTTTTCACTTCTGCCGGCACTCCGGAGTGCAACCCGTCATTTTTTTTAAACTATTAAACACTTAATGGGTGATGTTCATGCAAATTTGAACTCCATACAAGATATACAAGACTTATGTACAGTAGCTAATTAATAAGCCTAAGGCTCGTTTGTCATGCAAACCAGACCTCAGGATAATTACCCTTGATTGGCGTTTCATTTGGATAATTGTTGTAAGATCCTCTGGTTGCTATTAAATGTAATTGGACTATTAAATAAAATACTCTTTAGATTAAGCGTAATCAACGTTTTTACTTTCCAGTGATCGATCTTATGCAATGGGACTTCCGGGGCGCGTAACGGGAAGAGAAAACAACGCTAAGATATTTTTAATAATTGACGCTCCATTTGGAGCAATTAAAGTAATTAAATTTTTAAAATATAAAGCATTTTTACTTACGAAATATGATAACCATACAATTATGTACAACTTGAGTTTTTTGAGTGTTTGAACACTATTCGTAAACCGTATGAAATATATGAAACCATGTAACATCGTACCCTCTGTAATATAAAGGCATAATGTGTTTGAAGATTTTTGTTAGATCCACTCTGGTTTGATTTTTGAATAAAATGCTTTTTATAAAAGTCATAATTATACAACTCAATAGATTTGTTCTATGATAATATATCAATAGGTAGCTTTATTTCAATTTTAATAAATTACAATAAAATTACAATTAATTATGCAAAAATTCATCTTATTAATCAGTCACGAACAATTTCTTGTGACGAATGCAGTTTAGGAAATATTCCCTATATTTCATGTAAGACCTACAAATTAACTACACTTAGGGTCTGTTTCACAATGTAATATGGATAAAGTACCAAATAGCTATGCAACACATAAATTATTTGGAAGATTATGATACTTATGATGGACTTTATGTGACGAATAGCGCTATCTGACAGTCGTGAAACGCAACAATAGTGTTTATCCTACCAATAAGTAATAAATAGCTCATTTGGAACTTATGTAGAACTTATCGTAACATTGTGAAACAGACCCTTAGTATGGTATATCGAGTCTAATACGAATTGTTCTTTAGAATTCTAAACGGTTGTAAACTCTGTTTTTGTCATATTCATTAAGTACCCTTAGCATTTAAAATCTCAGTTTACCAAAAAATCGAGTTAGGCCCTTGTAAAAGCGAACGAAATTTTCACCATTATCGTATTGACGTGAATGCAACTAAAACTATGGAAAAGCTGTATTTACTGGACAGCAAAGCAACACTCAATGGAACGAATATCGACAAAAACCCTTGAAACATTTAGACAGAGATTTCTGTATTTATATGATATAAATATAAAAGCGTGGTATATAGAATTTTACTACCACTTTACAATTATCATATAGAGTCATTTATAGCACGCATAATTGATACCATTTATTCTGATCTATGAACGAATAATTTTCTTTATTAATACTAAATAATATGTATTTATAGAGATACTTATAAAAGAAACATCTAACGGAATGCGAGTAAATCTAGACTTTTCTAATTTAATTTAAATGCGATAAACGTTCGTCTCTGAACTTTAGGGTCACGTATAAGGCCTGTTTCGTATTTTGTCCAAAACCCTCATCCCTCTTACTGATCAATGAGTCTGAACTTCGGAATTACACGACTTCTATATCTCGTTAATTCGGCTCATAAAACTTAGAAAATATTTGCTAAAACCGGCAACTAACTATACAAAGAAAATATTATCATTTCCACAAAAATTATCTAATCAAGCTTTAATATTACTTTGCTTCATTACGGAGCAGTGTTGGCCTAGTGGCTATGTGTGGGCTCTTAATCCTGAAGCTGTATGATCGAATCCTGAGTACAATTTTTTTTGTGCGCTATGAATACTTGCTCGTAGTATACTAAAACTGACAAAAATATTTTCATCACATCTGCAGATATTTATATTTATTCATAATGAATGAATGTAACATTAATTCTTTAAACGAGCTTCTGACTTCAGTTTCAATAATCTGTACCAATACCATAAAGATTGTTGATGTTGGTAATTGAAAATCTCAAAATTGTCTCACCAATTTCAAAAATTCTTTAAGAATTAGAATGCGAATCTAAATAACATGATTATTTTTAAATCATTAAAACAAAAATAGCCTTTTGAAGACGGAACAGACCACTAAATTTGAATACAACTTTACACCATAAGAACAGGTCGTTCTCTAGAAGCATTGAAAAGAGAATGATACATATAGGAAATGGTAGTCTACTTCCAAATTACGAGAGAAATTATTTACGCTGACCAGTATTATGCAAAAATGGGTCAAAATTTCAAACTTTACTGTTTGAATATCCGTTTCCTGCTAATAAACTTGTCTAGTATGCCATTTTTATGTTCCATATCTGTGTGTGTCCTATTTTCTACGAATTCTTGCTTTAAAAATTCTGAATATCAAAGATTTACCTTTCAAAATATCATTAAGAACTTTACCCTCATTCGTATATCTTTTGTTACATAAGACGAATTAAAACATCGATTATGGGACAAATTAAACGAACTTGAAAAAACAATCGAAAATTATTTGTTGAGTAAGTTAAATTATCAAATAATTTATTTAATTAAATGATGTATGACGTGTTAATTTAAAGACCATTTTTACAACATTTATATTTACAAATAGCATTTACCATGAAAAGGGTTCAAAGGTGGTGCGGACCTTCAGCTGAGTTTCATCATCGATCGTCTAGCCATAATAGTAAATTCCACACTTCGACGTCCGAGGTTTCACAACTCAGCATTTTTAAGGTTGTTTTGCCGTTCACCAATGTGGAACCAGAACCAGCCCGTCTAGGAAAAAGCGTACCAATTCTTAAAGGCAAAACACTCGCGAAGTTTCTTGCATTGAGAGTGTCTATGGGCATATCACTTATCATCAGATGAGCCTGATGCCCGTTTGCCCCATATTCTTTAAGAAAAATATGGTTTGCGATCTTTCTTTCTATTTAAAACAACACGATTTAGTAATTTCTCTATTCTCTATACAAATATACTATCACAAATTATTTGGAAAACTTAAAGTAAATCTACGGGGATTTTACGCGTTTATATTAAGTACGTACGTGTGCAAAAATCCAATCAAATACCAATCTTGTAAATAGAACATGAAAGAAAATCCAAACGAACGAATCTAATACAAAATTGTAAAATGAATGTCTGTAAATTGGGTATAAGCTGAAATGACAAGTTTAAAATACAGTTTTACTCAACACATTCAACTGTCATTATTATAAAGACGGGTAAGGCTACTGGAGTGCTTTATAGTCATGCAGTGAGAGCCGTAAAGGGTTTTTCTCCGGTGGGCGAGTTAGTACAAAGTTAGTCCTTAATAAAAAAAAATTCATATAGAGTAATGTAAAATCTATAGTTGCAATATTTGTAAATTTGTAAGCATCATCTACAAATTATTATTTTATGCCTGATGATTATTATATTGAGTCTGCTGATATTAAGATATTATTATATCTGCTGCATTGTTTTTTATAACACCAAGCTCCTATTTTATTTTAGTTAAGTAGTTTTTTGATCTAGGTACATGGTCTTACGTAATTTTCAAATCACTGTATACAAAATATTGTAAAAACTATTTTAAAAGGGTAATAAGTATGGAGTTTCTTACCCATTCTTCTACATACGAAAGTGGCAACTAGAATATTTTTTTTATATTTATAACTTGTAATATGGACTTTCAAAAGTGCCTTTATAGTCCTAATTAAAATAAATGATTTGACTTTGACTTTGAATAAAATATTTTCGCCCACTCAAGCAAGTAAGTATTTATTGGCAAATCAAATAAACTAGTATAGTTCTCAACTGATTTGACTTTAAAGTTTATTTTTTAATTCTTGTGATTAAGTTGTTTTTACATACACATGAAGACACACAGTGAAGAACATATACATTATTTACTTTTCACCCTAAGGCATATAAATACCAGGCAAAACCGCGAGCAACTCATGTACGAATAAAGAGCAATTTCTCAGAATCACAGTTCTCGTTATTTACTCATTAAAAGTTGAAATTGAAGGCGTTCTCAATCGCAGTGTAAAAGTTTTCAATGATACACCGACGGGAAACGCGCTGAAATGGAAAAAAATGGCACAGAGTTTTCCAAGGGCCAAATAAACTTCGCGTCAATATTTAACTTTTCTTATTTACTTTTTGTAATTATCTTTTGTTGGATCTTAAGTATATACAGCTGAATTACTTTAAATGTAAAAGCCAAAGCATCAGTGATCAAGGGTCTGGAGAGATTATGGAGTATTGTTATCTCGTGTCTTACAGAGATGATCAACGCAATTTAACAGATTTAGAAAATCTATTGGCATATGCCAGGACAGAGAGAGTGGACGAGACATTTTATAGGAAATACTTAGTTAAAAAGGCTGCTTAAGTAACTGTCATATAATTTACTGCAACACATAGCCGTGGTGTATTGTTGATGATCCCCCGAATAAGGCATAGTCCAGGCATATTTTTTAAACAAACTATGAGGAATCAATAAAGATTGTCAGAAAGTTCCATGGATCTGGTAAGCGCCGTGCCTTCTTAAGTTCTCGTGTTATTTTCACACGTGTGTATAGTATAGTGAAACTTCTTTAGGCGCATGAGAGTAAAATTTTTACGGATGTAACGCAATAACAATAATAATAGTAGCGACACGAAGATGTGCAGCGTTTTTGTCGAAGAAAAGGAAGAGAGCGATTGAGAGAGAGTGACAAGAGCGAATTATCTTATAGAAATTCTATTTTTAAATTAAAATTTCGTGAAGAGAATCTATGAAATATTTATTTTAGATTTTATGCAAAATAAGTTATTGAAATCTCAAATGACGAAATGTTAATTAAAATGCCATGTGATTTTACGATCGAAGAAATGCATTAAAAAAATAAATTTGTAATTTGTATTAATTTTCGACACTTAATATTTTAATGACAATAAAATTCATTAAATTCCTTACATATCTTCCTTTTTCCCTCCCTCTAAGTCTCGAAAATCTAAAGTTTTATATTTGTAATATGAACAAGACTTAAAAATTAGTACGCACGCACTTTCTTATTTATAAGACTGTCCTCATTTTAACATGTGTGATGTGTGAGAGAAATAAAAATCTGATTATTTTGTTTAACAAGTTCTACAAGAGAAAATATCTCATATTACGCACTATTGGGAATTAATTTGGCAACGTCCTAAATAAAATACAATATTAACATTAAATAGCAGTATATAAAAGGAATTTAATTATAGAAAAATCAAAGTAACGAAAAGCGCATGTTGACGTAAATAGGGATTTCTGAAATTTCACCCCAATTCTCCCCAGGGCACACTCAATATTAACGGAGGGTTCTTATTAAAAGTGAGGGCAACGAAACTTCAAACACCTAACGCACTGTCCCTTCGACATCTGGGACTTAAGACGTCAAGTTTGAACGTAAAGTTTTCTAATGTGTTCTAGCACAAGTTTAGTAATGTTGTTTATACAATGTTCAAATTGTCTACTCAGAAAGCGCTTTTAATATACTTTAAAGTATTTATTATTTACTGTTTTATTGTCTGAGGAAGATGAAGCTGACATATTTAAAAAAATATGAATAGAATAGACGCACAAATATTATTTATTAAGTTTTATCATCAGCCTTCAAGGCAGAATACAAAATACCATCCGTATAACTTGACGTCCGTCATTCCACGACTGAGCGTTTCTTAACGCAGTTTTTGCCGCGCACCACTACTATGTGGAATCAGCTGCAGCTGAAGTATTTCCAAACCAATTCAAATTACGGACCATACAGAAAAGAGTTTATTAATTTTTAAAGGGCTGGCAACGCGTTTGCGAGCCTTCTGGTGTTGTGAGTGTCCACTTAACATCAGGTGAGCCTCCTGCCCGTTTGCACCGTGTAAAATAAAACATGGACGTGTACAGGACTTCACTTACTTGAATTGATGTGCTAAAACCCCTAGATGGGGCAGAGGGCGTCCACAGTGAGTTGCCATCGCAGTCGGTCTTAAGCTTCTTATTTCACCACGCTCCAAGTCTTTCCGGCTCTCTTTGCCTCATCTGCAACTGTACGGCGCCAGGTTTTCCTGAGACGGCCAAGCTTCCACTTTCCTTGCGGGTTCCAATCAAGCGCCTGCCTTGCGATTCTGTAACTCACTTTTCGAACTCTCACTGCGGTATTCGCAGCGGTGGTCGCGCTTAAATCAGTCGTGAAGCAGTCATTTTACGATTTGACATTCTGAAAAACAATAAACTACAAGCTTCCTCCTTATCAGAATGCCAAATCGTGCATGCCTGCTTGGACATATGATTGGGATCCCTTCGGAGTGTAGGGCCTATCAATATCCATTTGTGTCGCTTGATCTGCTGGCATAATATAATTTTGTACTATAAAAATTATATATATTAATAAAAGTTAAACTCACGCATTAAATTGCGTATCAAGGCAATTTGTTACAAAATATATACACTGTTAATAATTCATGAACCTTTTTGGGCTCATAAAGAAAATACAAATTCCCGAGGTAATAATGTCAGATTTATTATTTCAATAAAGCATATCGTTTCATTTTATCGCAAAGAACAAATTAAAGGGGATCTGTTTAAAACAAAGGAGTTTTATTTCTCTTGTTGCTTAGGAATTACGCAAAATTCGCCAAGTCCCCTTTGAAATGAATAATTCAACGCACCGTAAAACGCAGGGGTGAGAGTTGTCTGTCAAATTGTCAATTAAACACTAGTTATTAACCTCTTAAATTAAAGACAATTCATTAGTAGCCTGTCTTTATTTTGAATAGAAGAAAATGCTTTAACGGCTATTTCTATTAAATCATTAACGCTGGATCTAACGCTGCTATTCGTAAGTATTTTAGCTACTAAATTCCTTGAAATGGTCTCCTTTCTGCAGTTAGTTATTTATATTTTACTATTTAAATTTACAGTTAAGAATTTTGTTAGTAAATTATTTGTAATGGTAAGAACAGTGTTGGTCTTGTGGCTTCAGCTTGCCACTCTCAATTTCTGTTGTGCTGTGCACCAATGGACTTTCTTTCTATGAGCGCATTTAACATTCGCTCGAACGGTGAAGGAAAACATCGTGAGGAAACCGGCTTGCCTTAGACCAAAAAAGTCGACGGCGTGTCATGCACAGGAGGCTGATTAACTACTTACCTAATATTATAAATGCCGTTTAATGAATGAGCGAATGTTAACTGCGCAATTGGAAAGATTATTCCATTGGTGCACATTGCCGTGATTTAAACGCACTACCTCAAATAGTATACGCACAGTCTACTCGGGCAACACTGCTCTTTATAAAAATTTCTCTGCTCTTTATGAAATTTTTCTTTACAAAAATGAAGATATTTTTTCGAAATGCCTCGTGTCAGATTTAATATGGGTTTCAAAACAAATATTATGTTTCTCGATGTTATAAGCATGAATCATGAAATTGGGATGAGCCCCGAATCTTATCTAAATTGGATGTCAATTCTTCATCTACTAAGAATTATTTAATACTAAGCGTTAATTTAAATTGTTTACATAAGGCTATGTTCACATATCAAATTTGAAGAGTATTCAGATGATGAGCGCTAATGCGTGTTGCGAGAATACTCGTCAGTCTAGTTCGGTAGAACGTAGAAAATGGACGTGGAAGAGGCTATTATTTTGTGGTTATATTATAAAGTAAAATATAGAAAAAGAAAACGGACACATTGGGTTCATCCAATTTTGAAAAATAGACCCAGTTTGTTATAAATATAATTACGAAAATTAACAAAATTACATGCGATCGCGATGAAAGCGCGCGCTCTACTGAACAGCAAACGGACATTACATTAATATCAAAGCGCGCGTCAACGCGCGATCAGCTGCGTGTAGAGACATTTTCTCTGAGCGCCGCGTTAACGCGCGCTCATGTGAACAGTTGTACGAAAATACCACAATGTCTAGTCGCGCGATTTGAAAACGCGCGTCTAATTTTTGCCATCTGAACATAGCCTAATTGTTTCTGGATCTAGTAAAACAAATTTAAAAGTGTTTAACCTGTGAAAACAGCATAGTAATATATTTTATGTGATGAAGGGAAAAGTACTATTAAACAAGAGATTTATGTGAAACTCTCTATGAGATTTAGAACTGTAGCTTATTCCAAGTATCGGAAATTCTTGTTTGGAATATTCTAATCAGTGCGGACTTTAGTTGACGTTGGCAGCTACTGAATTAATCTCTGTAGAATTAAAGCTGTATTAATTTGACAAATAATCTACGCTTTCATATGCTTTGTTTTGTTAGTTACTATCGAGCACCTCTATAAAGATTGGTAAGCTTTATCGATTCGCATATATCATACAACGCAACTACAACGAAGTGTGGGAGTAAATGTCAGTTATGGTAATAATATTCTGTATTCGTTTGCGGCTAGTTCGCGCGATTCTTTAACATTACGTCAATCTTAAACCATGAAAACAAACCCCTATACGTCATTTGTCAATCTAAGTAGGCAAGTAGGCCTCCTGTGCCTGACACACGGCCTCGACTTTTTGGGTCTAAGGTAAGCGGTCGCATCTAAGCATCGGTTTTCTCTCGATGTTTTCCTTCACCGTTCAAGCGAATGTTAAAGGCGCACATAGAAAGAAAGCCCATTGGTGCACAGCCGGCAATCGAACCTTCGACCTCAGGGATGAATGCCAACACTGCTCTAAATTAATTCACGTCAATTTTAATAAGGAAGTCGTAATATACAGATTTTTCTAATCTACTTAATTTAACGACCCTATTACTACTAAGCATAAGGCCAAATCGAAAAGTTTAATAACGCCGAAGTGGCGAAATGACGAGCCGGACACGCAATAAAGACGTCCATAATATTTTTATTAACCAATAAAGATGAATCATATTAATATCCTTCCTATCTCCCTCTTTCAGAACTTTCGAACTATGATCACGAACTTTTCGAAAAGCTTCATAAAGTTTTATAAATTAAGTACCACGGTCCGTGTTCGCATTTTATATGGGTGCTTTTTGCATTCTGTTTTAAAGAGAATTTTTTATTGGCAAATGAAAGTCAATACGGCGAGGCCCATTGAATAATAAATAATGAAGTCTTCGTTTCACTTAGACTTAGACACTTAGACTAGACTTGAATTGTCCGTCTAATGAATGGCTTCAATAATGATAAATACAGTTAGGTTTTTTTTTGTAGGATTTTTTAAAAGTTTTTGGTGAGTCTAATAGTTAATTAAATTACTATTTATAGTTACAAATAAAAAAAAACCAGTGGCGCTACACCCTCTTTAGGTCTTGGCCTCAGATTTCTGAATCTGTTTTATGTTCATTTTAAAATCTAATAGGCAAGTAGGTGATCAGCCTCCAGTGCCTGAGACACGCCGACGACTTTTTGGGTCTAAGACATGTCGGTTTCCTCACGATGTTTTCTTTCACCGTTCGAGCAAATGTTAAAAATGTAATAATACAACATATAAACCCATTTTAGATAATTATAATTTTTTTGAAGTGAAACTTCTTTATCGGGGTTGAAAAAAAATTTTTGTGTCATATTTTTGCGTTACGCGTCACATTTTTCCGTTACACGCCATCTTTTGAAGTGAAACTTCTTTATCGACGTATGGGAGAAATTTTGTAGCAGGTTACGCGCCATGTTGCTTTTTAAGCCAAACTTCTTTATCGGCGTTGGAAAAAAATGTACACACATTTGTCACATTTTTCGGTTACGCGCCATCTTTTTCTTGTCCCTACCACGGTTGATCCGAAGAGATTCGAAGCCATTAGTAACAAAAATATATAATAACGATAACAATGATAGTAATACTAATAATTCTATTATAATTAATGAAATTCTGTAATAATCTTAGTACTACATAGTAGTACAGTAATAAGTTAAAATGAATTAATTGTATTTGTATTCATGTCTATGATAGTAAAAGCCTTTTGTTAAACTTTATCTAATTTAACTTTATTTAACCAATTTCTGTAAAGTTGCATATAGTAGATCATTTTTCGAAAAATAAGGTCATAAGAAGTTTCACTTCTTACGTGTGTACACCTAGTACACGCACACATTTTATTTTTTTATTTGCCTTAATTGTTTTAGGGGTTATTATATATAATGAATTCGGTTTAAGAAGAAATTTATAAATTTATACTTTAGTATAAAGTAGCTTTAGTTTGCCATAGGAATTGAATACATTGATTAACTCTTTAAACGCTTATTACGTAATCCAAAAAAGTACATTCAAACATAAACTTGGCACATTAATATCACAAAAATAAAATGTATCAACATTTAGTGAATGAAGAGATAAATGAGAGAACATTTTTCAAATCCACGAATGACGCGAACACATTTCGATAATACTCCGAAACCAATTGGAAACATGATTAAATCGAGTATATCGAAATTTTCGATATGCAAGCCGAAGCAAATGGAGTGTGAGTGAAAAATTTAAATGTCCGTACCCTTTCCGTCAGCCACGAATGTTTGTTTGATCACAATTAAAAGTTTTCGAAACATTTCGGTGGCGTAACAATCTCGTGACGGTGTCAGAGCTTGGGGCCCTAACTAGCATATTTTTTTTTTTTGACAATTCACACCAATTGACCTAGTCCCATGCTAAGCTGGTGAAGCTTGTGTTATGGGTACTAGGCAACGGATATACATACATATTATAGATAGATAGACATATAAATACATATTTAAACACCCAAGACCTAAGCACAACACCAAATGCTCATCACATCGATGTTCGTCTCAGCCGGGGATCGAACCCGGGACCCATGGATTCGCAGTCAGGGGTACTAACCACAAGACCAATGAGTCGTCAATATTGTGGCTTAGATTGGTAAAATTCAACAAACAATTAAAAACTGTATCTAGTAATATATGTATTCACATTTATTCTGCACTGCTCGACGTCTAAGGCCGTAGTGTGCGTGTAGAGGGGAGTAGAAAAATGTTTATGTGTGCATGGAGGTACTTTCTTTGGGTGAGCTTATCATAATGTGTTGTGACAGTACGACGATCTTATTTGTACCTTTGGTGACGGTATGACATGCCGTGCCTTATGATAGTAAGGGAAATCGAGAATCGTCGTATGGCGTACTGATTTTACGTTAATAAAAATGTGAACGTCGACCGACGTACTGTCTTATTGCTTTTTAGGCCGTGACGCCTCTTAACACGATGTCGGACAGTACCGCCCGTACTGTCCGACATCGTGTTAAGAGGTTTTATTAAAATATATTTTCCTAAAATAAAGACAATATTATTTCCACAAACAATATATCCCTCATGTGGGAATCACGCAACCACCTCGCTGGGGTTTTTAAGATCGCTACATGTATAAGTTATGTTGTGTGGATGCCGGAGAAAAGTATTAAGACTGAAAGTTACCTACCAGTTTACTGAACATACGAACTAGTAACCAGTAAAATATAATTTTAGTTTTATTATCTAGGATTCACGTTCACAAAAAAATTTTTACTTGTCGTTCCTAAAGAGTTAATTATACCACTATTATTGTGTTTATTACAAAAATCGCTATATAAAATAAATAAAATTTTATCTTTCTTTTTTTCTTTAATTTCTGTTACTATAAAAACTCCACAATATTTTTGTGGTTGGTTGAATGTTATTAAAAGTAAAACCCTAATTCTAAATAAACCTAACAATTGGCTACCCTGGTTGTTTGTATCAACAAGTAGTAGTAGGTATTCTATTGATGACATATGTTTTATATATAAATTTATACGTATAAGTATTTATTTCTTTATTTCGTAATCCTACAGCTAACATAAATTATATATAATAACAAACAGTTACACTGAAAATATAGCCAGAGATGGAATACATAATACATTTTACTACAAAAAGGTTCAAAAATTAACAAAATCAAACAAACAAAAAAAATAAATATTCAATACATTCAACTAAATAATACCTAATTTGACTATGTTGTGTGATGGTGTAAAAGTGAGTGTAAGTACGTGAAGGTGTGTATGTGTGGTATGTATATTAAATGTTTCATTATACAATGATTTCATTATACCAATTATACCTTAAAACTATAGTTTTATAGAATGCCTCACTTTATCAGGGGCCCAAAGTAACCTGACTACGGCACTGGTTCCATTGTTTGCCCAGGGATCGGAGTTGTGAACGTTAACATCGGGCCAATCGTTCCAGTTATTGCGTATTCATTTCGTTCAAGAACCATTGATTGAGCAATTTTTTAATTGCTACAAAAAGGTTTCGTATCAATAACGTGTATGCCTTCAGTAAACGCATTCTGTTTAGTCGACTTATTTTAGAATTGTCTTCTATACTCATTTACGCCCGAACCCAATAATCAATCCACAATCTCAGACGGATAAAATGCTCTTTGTCTTTCCATTTTACCGAGTTTTCACTCATTTGATAATCAATGTAAACCAAATAAAGTGAATAAAACCGTACAAATAACATTAAAATATACATGTGTATGTTTAAAACATAAAAGATAGTTTTTTTAATTATTTAAAAACCGGTCTAAGTTAAAATCTGTTAAAATAATTAACTGTTGAAATCGTTTCGTCAACTGTCATTTTCATACAAAGGTCTATCCACAGACACCGATACGACCTCCCAAGGATGGCTAGTATCGACAGATGGCTATTACAATCCGTCGATTGGTTATTGACACATTTGTTCCAACATTTGGATTAAATTTACTATCTCAGATGGTGGATTATGAATTGAGATAGGTTATTGGGTTCGGGCGTAAAAGGAACACTTTACATGGATGTAGGTAATCGTTTCATATTCGCTAGTTATGATACATAACCATCTTGGTACTTACTTCGTTCAACGAATAAACAGCGAAGGCCTCAGGGCCAAACATTTTAAATTTGTTTTAATTATTATAACTATGAGGGTAAGAATGTTTATAAATTAAATACTGTAAAATTTTTGAAGTTATACTTCTTTAGGCGCTTTATGAAAAAATGATGAGAGTGAAATTTTACGATGCGCGCGCACCGTGACACAAATTTAACAGAATGAAGTTGCCCACGGAAGACGCTACGGCATTGGACATAATTTAAAAACAACATTCGAATAATAATAGAATTTATGTTATACTTAATGTAAGAGAATAATAATAAATATTTATTTATTTAATTTTTCAAATGTAAACTGAACTTTATTGACTATAATGACTCTTTTTCCAGTCTTTGATTATTTAATTGTAATTAATTATTTGCATGCAATCAAAAACTATTTTTAATAATGCCGAAAAGAAATATATCTTTAAGTTTTGATAGAAAGTTTCAATTTCCAACATAATGTATTATGCTCGTATTCAACGTATTTTCATAGACGTAAGTTTCTATCACGTTTTCTAAAATCATCAAAGGCGAAATGATCAAAACTTAGGCTTCAACTGAATTATGTCTAATAACGATAAATCAAAGCTAGACTGAACAAAATTATGAATTTGCTAGAAATCTTGAATCTTTGTGAATATAAATAAAACATTCATTTTTAATCAAAATATAAAGGGAACATGTCTGCTAAATCAAAAATAAATGTATAATTCGGAGAATTGGAAAGTAAAAGCACTCCGGTGAGGCGAGAGTGCGACTGTCTATCTGTCTGTCACTTACATATGACAGTGCCACGTCATCTACCCCTGGGGTTGATATACTTTGACTTTACGGTCACCCTTTGATACATTATTCCTTGCATATTAAAGATGAGAAATATAATGCACTTAGCAAGTATTTCGTATATTTCCTTGAATAGCATTCAGGTGAAATTGTGGTATTTTAATGTATTTAAAACGAATTTTTTTTTTTTTTTTAAATTTTGTGTTCGATGACGATTTTTTTTAATAATTAGTCTCTGTCCCTTTTACTTGATTTGACAAACATTATATTGTTATCTCTCTTCCTTGCTAAACGGTCTAAGCGCAATATTCACAATTTCTAATTGAATTCAGAACCTTAATAAGTCATACAATAATTTATGTTGAAACTTAAGTTTTGAAAATAACTTATTTAATTACGTTGATATTGACTTGCTGAACGCACATTTGCAGCTCACTAAGTATAACACACGTCAAATACAATACTTGTTTGACGAACGAAAGTTATGCTGAAGCTTTAACTTAAATCTATTCGGGAATAAGTATTATATTTTTAATTAAAGAGAATTGTTAAAAGCGTGATAATCCGTCGTTCACAATCGCACAGCAACAACTTTAATAACGCTAAAAGAAGCTTATCCATGAGCTCAAAATAAAACGTTGAAATATGAAATTTCAGCTCTAATGACTCTAGCGCCACCCCGCCCTTATCGTGTTAGCTTTCGTAATGGTTTCGGAAACACACGCGTATCAACTTAATTACTTACATTCATGGTAATGAAACAATTAAATCTAGTTCTAGTATTAATACGCCTAATAAGAAGTTAATACGCCTAATAAAAATAAGTTACTCCAAAATTTATTTATTTTCTACATATTTATTTTTTTAACCAGCTAACATATATTATATATATACTCGTAACAGAAAACAATTATACTAAAGATAATTATGGTAAGAATACATACAAATGTAAAACGAAAAATCAATTAGAATTATTTAATACATTTAACTAAGTAATAAAAAAGTATAAGCCAGAGGCGCTACAATCTTTTTATGTCTGGGGCTCAGATTTTTGTATCTGTTTCATGATCATTAGTCAATCTAATAGGATAGTAGGTGACCTGTGCCTGGCACACGCCGTCGATTTTTTGGGTCTAAGGCAAGCCGGTTTCCTCAGTCCTCACGATGTTTTCCTTCGTTCGAGCGAATGAGAGTCGCACGCTGACGCCACTAGGCCAACACTGCTTCATACTGTTACTGCTACCTAGGATATTATATTTCTACCATACTAATAGGTTTTTTATGTGCGCTTTATATTTGTTCAAAAACTGGCTTGTCTTAATAATTGAGAAGTCGCGTCAAATCCAAAAGGCCGAACGCCTAAAAGAAAAAAATCATTTGAAAAAGATAGTTTCAATAGACAACGCTTTACTACAAAAAGCAGTCCTTTACATGATTTTCTAAATCTTTCCAGGGATTTCAACTAACATAATAGTCTGAAACAACCGACCAACTAGACGTTATACCATAGATAAAGTCAACAAAGGAAATACGACCATTTTCTGCCTATGAATTGTAAAGCCTTCTATTGAATAGAATCTTAGGTTTTTCGAAATGAAAAAGATTTCCTGAGCACGGACGATAGACAAACATTTGAATTGTTAACCTTTTATCTTCATTGAGGGTCGGCCGCTTCCGAATGAGAATAGCCCTCTTAGAGAAAATAGACGTAGTCTATATGGTAGGAACGTCTGTAGACAAAGGGGCTGTACCATAGTTTAATAAGTAATGTATTTTCTATTATACAGTAATTATTACAATACGTTGAATTAAATAATAATAAAAACTTTATTTATGACAAAAGGGTTTGTGACAGAATTCATATATCGCTATACTAGGGAGGCCCTGTGTTGTGGGTAACTAGAAAACAATTATTACGTGGTACATGTTTAAATTAGTTAAAAAAGATGATAAAATAAAATAAAAATAATAGTTATAAATTTAGTGTTACAAATGAAGTGAATGAGTGAGTGTGTGAAATAAAAAGCAATTTCTATAGATTTTTACACACAGGTTAATTTCGCGCTAAGTATGACTTTCGTATATCAAATACAATACGTTTTTTATGGGACATGAGTCAACTTAGTAGGCGGTTTACGGGGTATTTTCCGCCGCCCATGGACACGCATATTGCCAGAGGTCGAGTGCGTTGCTGGCCTTTGAGATTTGTTACGCTCTTATTTTGAAGGATAGGGTCCTTCGTTTCGTATTGCGTCGGTGAGTAGTAGGTTCCACGTAGTGATGATGCGCGACAAAAACTGCCTTAAATAACTCTTAGTAAAACAGGAGGGAATTTTGAGTTCTGTTATGACGTCCTTGTAATAAATTTAGCCGCAATTATTAATCCGAAGACTTCTTCGTAACAATCGATAGAATATGCTGACAGATGACCTTTTCTGACAGCCTGAATTCATTTTCCATATATTTAGTTCAGTATACAAAAATAACTGACCGCTCGAACCAACATAATTCTTTCAAACACAACAACAAAAGACAAAACGCACTAACCACCCCAAGCCGGCTGGTCACCGTGGGGGCTGGCGAACACTCCCTTCCAGCTCAGAAACGAGATGAGAAGATTCACAAAAACATTACAAGTTCCATCACTCCAAGCCGAATCGAAAATAAGATACTTTATATCGCCACTCTGAACTGTCTATCATTGAGAACACACGAAAAACTTACCGAGCTAGAGTTAGCTCTTTTCAAGATAAACTGGGACATATTAGGATTAAGCGAAATAAGAAGAATAGGCGAAAGCATTGAAGATCATAAAGAGTATATCTTCTATTATAAAGGCGAAATAAAAGGATCCCATGGAGTAGGCTTTATGGTTAAAAAATACTTACAGCCAAATATAGAAGAATTTAAGGGCATATCAGATAGAATAGCCATTCTTAATATAAATTTTCCAGGTTTCAAGGACAAATGGTCAATTATACAAATTTATGCACCTACTGAAAATCATGAAGAACATATCAAAGATAAGTTTTACAACCAATTGACTACAGTTTTACAAAATACTTTCAAAAACATCATAGTTATGGGCGATTTCAATGGAAGAATAGGACGCAGACGTCCTGGTGAAGAGAACATCATAGGCGACTTCGGCTTCGGCCCAAGGAGCAAAAATGGAGAACGAATGCTCAATCTCGCTCTCGAAAATAATTTAGCATTCATGAACAGTTTCTTCAAAAAAGTTACGGCGAAGAAGTGGACATGGATATCACCGGACGGACGCCACAAAAATGAAATCGACTACATCGGAACCAACAATAGGAAACCCTTCCAGAACGTTAGTGTATTAAATCAACTCAACTTCAACACCAATCATCGATTAGTAAGAGCCACCATAAAATGTATCGAACCAAAGAAAAGTAGAAATAAATACAACACAAAAACAAAGCTAATGATAGTAAAACAAATCCCTGACAATGAAGTCAAAAACCAGATAGAAGGAAAATATATCAATGAAGTAAATGAAATACTTGGAACTCTAAGTCGCAATCCTCCAAAAACTAACAAGAAACAAATTGGAAAAGAAACTCAAAAGCTAATGGAAGAAAGAAAACAGCTCTTAAAACTTGGAAAAAACAAGCAGAATCTAAAATTGATATCAGAAGTAAGTAAGAAAATTAGTAACAATATTAAGAAAGAAAGGACCAAAAGAAGAATAGAAGCACTTAATTACCACATAACCAAGACAGGAGGAGTTAAAAAAGCTCTAAAAGAACTCGTAGAAACAAAACAATGGATACCGAACATTAAGAACTACGTAGGCAAACAACAGACAAAAAGAAAAGATATATTGAAAACTGCAACAGACTTCTATAGAAACCTCTACTCACTAGAGACTGATAATACCTCACAGAATTCAGTAAATCTTGAACAAGACGAAGAAGAGGTACCTAAATTTCTCCTTTCAGAAACGGAGCATGCTATCAAAAGCCTAAAAAATGGAAAAGCGCCTGGACCAGATCACATAACTAATGAGATGATCAAAGTATCATCAGCAGCACCAGGGAACCTAAGAAAACTTACTGAACTATTCAACACCATACTAAAAACGGAATACATACCTTCTCAATGGACGAAGAACATGATTACACTGCTCCACAAAAAGGGTGACAGGAACATCATAGAAAACTATAGACCTATAAGCCTTATGTCCAACATGTATAAAGTTTTCTCCAAAATGATCCTGCGAAGAATAACGAAGGTAATGGATGAACAACAACCCATGGAACAAGCTGGATTCAGATCCGGATTCTCAACTGTAGATCATATACATGTTATAAAACAGCTAATACAAAAGTGCAAAGAATACGGAAAAGCACTATTCATCGCTTTTGTAGACTACAGTAAAGCATTCGACTCTATAAAGCACGATTCCCTCTGGAGAGCCTTAATACAACAAGTTATACCAAAAAAATACATACGTATAATTAGAAATATATATACAAGTAGCACGGCTTATATCAAACTAGAGACAACGGGTGAAGAATTTCCTATAGCCAGGGGTGTGAGACAGGGCGATCCTTTGTCCCCAAAACTCTTCTCAGCCATTTTGGAAAGTTTATTTAGAAATTTGGAATGGGATAAGGTCGGCATAAACATAAACGGCAGACAACTGAACCACCTAAGATTCGCAGACGATTTAGTGATCATTTCAGATAACGCAAAGACGCTTCAAACTATGCTGCAACAGCTGACAGAAGCAAGCAAGATAGTTGGGCTTTCTATGAACAAATCTAAAACGAAAATAATGACAAATAGAGAAACTATTATGATACAAATAGGAGGAGATGCTATCGAATATGTAGATCACTACGTATATTTAGGGCAAATAATATCATTTCATGACCAAATGGATCTTGAGATAGAAAGAAGAGTGTCTAGCGCCTGGAAGAGATTTTGGTCACTCAAGGAAGTACTTAAAAGTAAAGACTTCCCAATAGTGGCTAAGAAAAAGGTGTTCAATCTATGTATCCTACCATGTGTTACATACGGCTGCGAGACTTGGGCTTTATCTCAGAAACATCTTCTAAAGTTGAGAACATGCCAAAGAGGAATGGAAAGAAGCATGGTGGGTGTAACACTGAGACATCGAAAAAGAGCAGAAGAGATCAGATCAACGACCAAAGTAGAAGACATTATAAAGAAAATAAGGCAGTTGAAATGGCGAGAGATAGCAGGTTGAAATGGACAAAAATAATTACAGAATGGCAACCACGTGATGGAAAAAGGAAAAGAGGAAGACCGACCAAGAGATGGGCAGACGATATTAAGATAACAGGAGGCACAACTTGGACAAGAAGAGCTAATAACAGAAAATAATGGAAACAGCTGGAAGAGGCCTACGTGTCACAGGACACGCTGATTACCAAAAACGGGTCATATGATGCATTAGATTAAGTTTTATTTATGTGTTAGAATTAAGTGTTTTTTTATGTAACTTAAATAATTGTTATTACATTGTATGGGTGTCAGCAATAAAGGCTAATCATCATCATACAAAAATAAAATAAGATGTACAAACTTCTTCAGTTTGCTTTCATTTTTCATACAAATAACTATGTTAATATTGTATTGCGTTGGGAGCGGGTAAATGATTAATATTCGATTCGCAAAATATATCAGTCTCTTTTCATCACGGCGTTAACACGTTTTGATAGAAAGGGACGAATGAGCACTATAAATTAGTACTTTATCACTCATTAAATAACTATTTACTACTAAGAACTACTACTACTACTACAAACACATAAAATTATTTGGCCGTTTACGCTTTAAAAAGTTATAAGTTAAGTATATTTTAACCTCTAAAGAACGTAAATACACCCAATAAGCGATCGACTTAGATCCAATTGGCGTGCTAAGTTTCAGTAGAAACACAAAGCTGTGCACTCACGGTACCCAAGTGCACCAAACTGCATTTATTGAGGCGGAAAATTGAGATAGTGCCAATTTTAGTTTTCAATTCCCTTTGAATCGCCTCTTGATATATTACTATCACCTTTTTAGATTCCAACTTCAATTTGGAACAAATATTTGGTTTTAGACAAAAAAAAATTAGCATTTAATAAACGTTTATTGGTTTATTTATCTGCATAATGAGGTTTATTGAAGAGTACTTTTTAATATAATTTTTAATAAAATTATCTTTCTTCATTACACTATCAATTAACATATAACGTAATTAGTCATTAATCTATATTAGATATATATAATGAATGCATAGCGCCATTGGATAATGTGACAGATAGATTTACTTTACAAATCAGGAGATTCTTAATAACAATCATAGTTGCTAGAAAAATAATGGGTTCACAATTAATAGTAGGAATTAATTTAGTATCGATTAATCGAAAAAAACACTTGCCATCTCACTTCTGTTTCTCCTTAATGTGATTTTACTTAGCCTATCTTTTTAGTACATACTACATACCAACATGGCACATTTTGCTATGCTACCTCAGAGAATGTTTAGTTTTCCGGAATGAAAACTTTTTAGGTTGTTCTGTGAGTTTTTCTCTATATAAACCTCGGAGTTCATATCATAAGTTTTAATTAACAAATAAAAAATAGGGGTTGATCGTAGAGGGGTCAAAATTAAGGGTTGTATGTATTTTTATATGTTGTATCATAAAAAAAATCAAAAAATTAAATGTTTTCCAAACAATAATTTTTTGGGGTGGACCCCTTACCACCTAGGGCTTTGAAAGATAGATAGTAGCCGATTTTTAGACTTACTGAATATGCATAAAAAATTCATAAGAATCAATCGAGCTGTTTCGAAGGAGTAGAGGGTAGAAGGACTCCTTTCTCCGCAATTAGACTCGAGGTTGGTCCGTTGTGCGTACTTTCGAAGGAGTATTGGAACGAACATTATATATTAGATAATTAAATATGAGTAATTAAGTATTTTGTAATAATAATTTCTGAATTTATTTTTGTGAGTAATAAATCAATATTTATTTATCTGATTGGGGACACAGATAGCGGTAGGATAGATCTATATCTATGTTTATCGAAACAACACAATAATAATTTTGTTTCGTTTTGCACCATTGTGAATGGGAACCAATGTATATATACTTTATATCTTTGATCCGTTCATATACTTTCACTCACAATATCTGTAAAATAATTATATTCCCGTAAGACAAAGCCATTGTTTCCATCACAAAATGAATAGCTTAGAAAACATTTAATTTGGTCCATTCCTTAATCTTGGGAGAAGCCAAGAGTGTCAGAAGCAGCGTGCAGTAATCAATCATGATGGGGATGACAGCTGTTTTTATCTTCAATAGGGTAACAGTGACCCTATTGTAACTTAACCATTAGATGTTTTTGAGTGACACACGCTTGTCACTTGATATAAACTTGGCAAGGAGGTTTTCAATGGAATAAAAACTTCTTTGAATTTGTATACTGTACATTCTAGGTACACAAGGTTTTAAAAAAAAATTTTAGCCTAGTGGTTTTATTAAGTGGCAGCTAGGTGAGGGGTACCGGGTTCGATGCCCGGTTCGAGGGCAAGTTTTAATTTAATTTAAATTTGTTCCCGGCGTTTGGGAGGGTTGTGCGGTACATGGAGGACACGGTCGAATTTCTAAAGACAAGCACGAATTATAAAAAATCCTATACTTGACGCTGGCTAATGCACAAATCGTGCCAGAGCCATAAAAAATAAGGTTATAAAATCATTTATCGGATTTATATTTCTACTGAACTTCATATCCACCCATTATAATATTATACATTCCAGGAAACGAAAGTATATGAAGTTATACCATTAACTAAAATGTATTGAATATAGTGAATTTGTATTACTTTCTTATAAAACAGATTATAGTTATAAATAGTTTTTCTTTACAATTCAAGTAAGTGGTTACTATAACTATTTTGATGTGGGGAGGTTAATTTATTTGGATTTGGTTTAAATTTTTGTGCTATATGACGGAAAAATAATTTGTAGTACTAAGTATTTGTCCCTCGTCTATTATTGGATTTGACAAAAATATTGTTTTCTCACTTTTTTCTAAAAGGCACAATCTTAATAAGTCATGTAAAAAATTATGATGAAACTAAAGTTTGACATTATTTTTGCGTAGATATTGCAGGCTCGCTGAACGCACTCTTTCAGTGACGAAAGAGCAATGAGAGAGGATATCTCAGTGAATCTAGGTTAATTTATTTAAGATAAGAAAGTGCCACATAACACTTTTTACAGTCCCTTTTTAGTGGACTTTCTTAGGTTCTTTGATACCTTTATAAGGGAGTTTATTCGTTATTGTACCGATTTTGTTATGTAGCTTATTATAATCGAAATTCCAATAAATAGATAACATACATAGATAATCTATAAAGAAAACCCAATCCCCTTATAGAGGAATATCATAAGGCTACCCCTTGTTACACATCGTTATATCTTTTCAAAGAACCCTTTGAATACCGTAAGGTACACAACATGGTTGCCTTAATCCCGGCAGATGAGGTCTAACCAAATAGTTAGACAAATGACAAGACAAATTGTCGAGGGCGCGCGGCATGGTTGCCCTATTCTATTTTTCATTAGCGCTGTGAATAATGAATAATTTTGCGAAATTCCGTTATAAATTATTGCGAATTTTGGGATCTTGTTGTTGTGTTAGTAACACTAAATATGACATAGGATAGAATGAAATAAACTATATGTTTATGATATAATTAAGTGAGGGCATCCGGTGAATCCCAAAAAAAATAAGTGTATTTATATTACTTTAATCAAACTCAATTTATGACAATTTATCGGCCCGATATTAGGTGCAAGATCAACAATCTAAATTTTAGAGTTATTACTTATTTGAGGATTTGACCGGTCCAATATGAGGTATCCGATCAAAGCTGTCGATGTTTTTTTTTTGCAATGGAATCGCGCTGTTTGCCTTAAAGGCATATGCAGCTCAGCTCGGGCTGTCTTGGCAAGCGTTTCTCGGTCTGAATGGGCGTTTTTCCCGCGACTAGCGCAAGGGCGTCTCCTGAACCTCGGCTTGGGCCGTCACGGGGTGGTCAATCGCCTGAAGGGCAGGAAGACAGCTCACTGGAGTGAGCGAAGTACGCAGTAAAGGTCCTCGCCTTCCCCGATAAAGGCGGTTTTTTACCCTTATCTGATGCTGTCGATGTCTGTTGACCGCTTCCTTTTATAAACTGTTGCGTCAGAGGGGTGCAGGTATTTCCTATACTGGGCAAAGGGGGTCGATGAATATGTAACAATATAAGTTTTTTGTTGATGATTTAAAAATCTTTTTTTTAGAATGGCAGGAATAATAACCAAAATTTTATAAACATGTTCCATTAGTTAACAGTAAAAGGGAAATGATTCAAAGACATGGCAATATACGCATGTCTAAGACTATCTCTTTAAGTATAAGTACATCTGCCTTCAGTATTTCTTTGTACCCCAGATTTTGTTCCATGTCATCCTACTTCGTCTAGTCTATTTCGTCGTGGTGCCGTAAATTTTTGAAAGATAAATATAAATTCAAGAGCTGGTGCTTTCTTCAACAAGTAATTATCGGCATACAGCGAGGAAATGCTGCCAACGTCAAAGGTCAAACAGGGTCTAAACTTTTTAATTTTTTTTTTATTATTAATTTTATTAGTATGGTAAATTCAAGATACTTAATAACTAGTGTGCTAGTCAGAAAAACGCATTCGCAAAATTTTATCAACATATACACAAGACTTTCCAATTAAATAAAGTCCGCCCTCGGCCTTATAAAACGTATATTTCTAAGGTTTACACCAAAGATAAACAAACAACTACAATCTACCTCGTGCATTTTTAATGATTGACCTAAATAAGCATTTCCCTTACGTTATTAAGTATCCAATAAATTATGTAGATAATAAATATTTAATGATCACCCGTATCACGGTGATGTTCCTTACACAAGACAATTTTTGTCATGCAATGTGTGGAATCAGCTTACTGAATACTGGGTACGCTCGAATCTGATGAGCCCAGAAATGGTTATTACTGGAGTGAGATTATAAAACCGAGCGACGTAACGTGATTTTTGATTATAATTGGTCAATAGCAACACGTGTAGACACGGGACTTGATACGTTCATCCAATGACAATAAAAACGGTCCGTTTCGTGTTTTGTTTTACATTCTAACTATCCGTATCACTTCAGAAGTCGGCAAAGCATTTGTTTTAATTCATTCAGTCATTATTAAATTTGACTGAAATAAGTATTCATTGACACTACCATAAATACACAATAGCCTGCATGGCTAAGCGTGTATTTATTTATTTAAATAGGTACACAAGGTAACACATACTGACACTTACAGAGAACACACGAGATACAAAAACACAATACATGCGTGTGCTTCAATGACAAGTGTGCACAACATTTTAAAGGGAAACATTATAATGATAAAAGAGAAAAGAAATAAACGATAATAATCTTAATTACAAAGAAGACAAAATTAAATCAAATATGCAATTTATAATTTTTATTAATTTCTTCTTTAAAATTGTTATTGGTGACGATACAATAAAAACTATACGACCTCTTCATCAATGATTGTTTTATTTCAGTCAAATAACAAAAAATCATTATAAATCATTATTAAAACCTTCCTCAGACATTACACCATTCACACAGTAGGTATAATGTTATAATATGTTAGACGAAAGAAGTATTTTCTTTACTAGAAACATTTTACAGTGAACGTCAAGAATAAAACGTATAAAAATATAAAGCTAACCGTTTGGCACTTGATCCTATTCAAATGGTTTTTGTTTATTTTGACTTGGAACTTTGCCCCGACTGGACTTCCAGCAGGATATGAAGCATTAATTTGCTGTATTCTGCATGTTTTTTAAAGTTAATACTACGCAATACAATCTTTCGTCTGGCAATATTACACGCCGTATTTCTCTTGTCTTTTTTAAGAAAACAACGAGATTTGGCTGCAAAACAGACTTCACTTGAGAGGGTAACTTTTTGAAGTTAAAATATATATGTCACCGTAAAATTGTAAACACCGTTAGATTGTAATCTATCTCGCGAGATTGTAAACTGTCGAAAGATTGTCAACTCAACGTACTGCTTACAATTTAACGTAATATTATTCGGTAGATTGTAATCTATCGAAGTGAAACCGTCAAATTGTGAAACGGATCGCACCTCGCGCGCTCATTGGTTGAACTGAATATGCCCCGCGCCACCATATTTGTTTGTTAATTCGTTTGTTGTCTTAGAGCCAATATGTAATTTCACTGTGGTCCAAAAATTTATTATATTATAATACATATAAAATTAATTAATTAATTTCCAAGATGGTATAACTCACTCTCTGATCCAGATATAACGGATGTTATTCAGTTATAAGGAAACAGGAGGTTTCAAACATAAACAACTTCAGAAAAATTACAATCGCGGCCTGAGATATCAAAAACCTGTAGATGTCATGTGGATCATCGTGTAATGGATGCAGCTCCTTACAAACATTGTGTATATTTTTTTACAAAAAATCTCGGCGATTAAAAAGAGTGGCGGAGCATTTATTGCGGGTTCTTCTCTTCCGTTATACGCCCTTGATTTGAGAACTGGCAACAAATGTAAATTTAGAAGCATTTAATATGTCTTTCTTTATTGACGTTCATAAGTGTACATTGTGTTCCCTAAAAGAATATATGATTTTGAATTTGAATTCAAGTGTTATGCCACACATGGAAATACATCACCTCGATGTTCTTCATTCCACAACTGCGCGTAATTTAAGGCAGTTTTTCCCGCGCACCACCAATATGTGGAAGCAGCTGAAGTATTTCCGAACCGATTTGACTTACGGCCTTCAAGAAAACATTCATGAGCCGCCGCCCATGGACATCCTCAATGTCAGAGGTGACATTGAGAATGTCCATGGGCGGCGGTATCACTCAACATCAGGTGAGCCTCCTGCCCATTTGCCGCCTATATTTATAGATATATAATTCTATAAAATAAGTGACAAGAAACTTTCTAGGTAAAACATAGCTAGTTGTAAAATAAATTAAACTAATAATTTATCTCATAATAAAGAGATGACAAGAGCGAATTTATACTGAACACAGCCACACTTTTGGCACAGTGCTGAGAGCAACGAATTACGTCCGGCCTTATCTCAGTCGTTACAAGTCGTTATGCTTGTAAGGTGTGACTTGGCTGGTACGAAGAATAGTTGGACTCATTATATAATGAAAATGACACCTTAAGATTGCAAGATTCTTTTCTTTTTCGACTGCTATGAAGACAAAGGTTTTTATAAAAATATTCTTAAGTAACAGGACAAATCTTTTCATTCTCTATTTTCTTCTATTCTACCTATCCTACCGTCATAAATTCATTCTAGCGGTCACGCCGAACTACTCGAAAGATCGGCGGCTGGGATGACGGCGCTTGGGTGACGGGCGTGCGGTGGACACATGGCCATATTAAATGTATGTATTGCTAATAGACCAGTGCAGATAGCCTTTAAAATAAATAAAAAGTGAAATAAATATTAGTAGGATGAAACCTATTGGAAAGGGAGGATAATATTATAAATTTAAAGGAAAAATAATTTACGGGCGATCTGAGGTCGGGAAGGGGTAGGGGGGGAGTTTTAAGGGTAAAAAACGGTTTTTCTCGATTTCCGGCAAAACTAAAAGTCCTATCGAAGAAAGTTAAATGGCAAAGTTGTAGGTCATAAAAAGATCTACAACTTTTGTATTGGCAATTTTTTCACATAACCTCAAAATTTAGGTGAAAAATTCAAAAAACCAAGTTTTTGGTTTTATATTTATATCTTTTCCAAAAAAAAATTTTTCTTCTACGAAATTTGGTGAAAACTTACCTTATTATGTCCTAAATATACTGTAATTTATTTGATTAAAAATATTTATTTTTTCGCCTCATTTTAACATAATATCAAAAAAGCACCCTAATTTTCAATCGAAAATTCTGACGTCAATATTTCAGCTTTTTTCAAAAAGTTTGGGGGCTTTCAGTTCGTTGAAATCTCTACTTTCCTATGGTAAAAAAATATGTATATATAACCATAGTAAATCTTCTCAGAAAATGCAAAAAATCGTATGCAGTAACGCCCAGACCCGTCATCCCCTTCCCTACTTCTCTATGAATCTTCTTTAAATTATAATTAGATGCCTATTTATTTCTATTTTAAGGTAACTTGTAGGCAAAGTTGTAGATCTTTTTATGACCTACAACTTTGCCATTTAACTTTTTCCACAGGACTTGTAGTTTTGCCGGAAATCAATTTTTCACCCTTAAAAACTCACCTCACCTTCCCGAACTCGGATCGACCGTAATTTATTTTTCTTTTCATTTTGATCATATTCCCCTGCTTTTCTAATGGGTTTCATCCTACTGTAAATTTTTTTTTCGTTTCAAAAATTATCGACCCTGGTCTATAAATCGGCGCCGTCATCTAGTTCTCGGTGACGTCCAGGTGACGGCGGCGGTGGACAAACGGTCTATGGCTGACGTTTTATATGAAATTTCAAAAATTGCAGTTCTCTCAAAACCCTTGGATTGTGTGGTACTAAACACAAAGAATTCGAAATCGCAATAACTAACGTAATTGGAAATTACAGAGTACTGAATTAGCAGGATTCTGATCATGTACATATGATACATATGATCCTATAAAGACAAGACGAAGGGAAATATATAGAGCATTTTGCGGTTTTTTTATATACGCAAGCAAAAAGAGATGTTTTTATTACAATATCTGGGCTCTGGGTCACTGGTTCGTTGAATCAAAAGCTTGCGTATTTCTTTACCTGTGCTCCTTTCAAAGTAGTTCGTGCGTTAATACTGTGGAGAAATGGAATGGGGGTAGCGCTGAATAGAGAAGCGAAATTATTATAGAATACGTTATAGACATCTTGTTTGGAAATAATATTATACTGTGGTCTTTGTACGACGTTTTTATTAAATAAGTTTTATATTGTTATTATACTTCAAGACCGTTATAAGTAGTACTGACAATACTCCTTTACCGATTAAATTACCTTTACTTGTTTTCTAAAGAAATGCTTAAAACATACAAGAAAGTATGGCGTTACAAATTTTACACATACATATCGATTATATTAGAAACATAACAAATTATATTAGAAACAGAGAAACATGGAAATTACAAACAAGCAAGGAAAAATACATAAAAGCAAGGAATAAAAATATAGGCAAACAGCAGAAATAAAAGACGCAAAATAAATTAAAACTAAATCGAACATTTTGTAAGATTTGTAAGATTAAGTATCTTACAAATAAAATTATTTATTTATTTTTATTTTATTTGATTTTTATCATTAATCAAATAAAATTACGGTAAGTAGGAAAATTGTTGTGAGATATAACAATATTTTCATTATGAATTTTTCAGTTATTTGGAAACCTCTCAACTGAGCCCATACTCAATTTATTATTAATAATAATTTAAAATGGATGAATGTACTAAAACTATTCGTATAATAAATTTAAAAAGTTTGGTTCTTGTAGTGGTACATAAAAAACAAAAAAAAAAGTTATCTTATCTTAAATTGAAACAGCTCTTAAACATTTGAAATTCTGACATTTGTTTAAATGGCAAAATAATTTATTGAAAGAGTAACTAAAAATAATATTGAAAAAGACTGTATCGGTAATATAATAATTACAGTCCTACAATGTAGTACTTTAAGCCTCCCAATTACCTCCCCTCAGATAAAGCTCACCAAAACAAACGTACAAACGAAAGAATTCTTCCTTAAAAATATTATTTAGGAATAGTCTCAAAAAAGTAAAAGCCAAACCTCGCGACACCATAATAGGATAGGCACTTACGAAAGAAGCTTTTATTATTAATAATGTCAAAACCCTTTCTGATGCTTTTCTTAATATATATAAATAACGTGTCACGTTGTTTGTCCGCTATGGACTCCTAAACTAGGTACCGACCCTATATCAATCAAATTTGCACACCGTGTGTAGTTTGATCCAACTTAAAAGATAGGATAGCTTACATCTCAATTTATACCCGCAATAATATTTTATTGCAAAATATTTGTTTATTATTTAATAGTCACATTTATAACAGATGGCGCAGTGTTGAAAGTACCAACGTTTCACATAAGCTACAACTTCATGGCATAACCACCAAAAAAGCATGGTGGTCCCCATGACTGGTGTTCTCCTACCGTTTCCCTTGAATAGTTTGCTACTATGTAATATAACAAAAACCTTAGCCACAGCAACGCTTGGCCGGTCTGCTAGTAGGATATATATCCTAAGCCTTCACCTCGAAAGGGGGTTCTCATACTTAAACTCAAATATAACTTTATTCGTATAGGTAACCAAGTACCACATATGAAAAAACAGAAAATATATTAAATTGATTCTAAATTTACATTTACTACCGGGCATAGGAGCGGGCAAGAAGAACTGGTAAGTAACAGAAATACTACCAAATTTGTACCTTTTTCTATAAGATGTATTGTATGTATGGTACAAAACAGAAAAACTTGGATGAAAATAGGAGTGGATGCAATTGACGCATAGGAACTAGAAAGCTACGAACGAAAAGTTATTTCATACTGAGGTTAAAACCAATTCAAATTTTCGATAGTCGTGACACGAAATCAATTTGCAACCGTGAAACCGATCTCGACTGCAAACTGTGTCTCCATTGTCAATAGGCTGAGGTATGGTAGTATAAAATATGGTATGGCCTAATTTCAAGTACATATTATACGTAAATAATAAAGTAACACACAAATATAGAGTATTTACAATATTCCTAACCTAGATAGTGATAAAAATAAGAAATAAAATTTAAAAAAAAACGTGTGTACTTATGTACACGCGTTAGATGTTATAATTCTTTAGCGTAACAAGTAGTAGGCTGCCCGACTCCATACGATTAGCTACATCGATAATATCTTTTAAAACTATTCTTTGTATACATTTCTTAACCATATCCCACCCTGCTCCATCGTGACTTTTGTAATTCTTGTATTTCTTATTCTTTTGTATTGCATTTGTGTGTTTTTAGTTTTATTTTTGTATTATTTTAGATTAAACTTGGTTTTTATAGGATTTGGTTAGGCGCTTCTTGCACTTTACCCATCATATTTCTTTTTTTAATTTTTCCTTACTAAGGTTGCCTGGAAGAGATCGCTTGTTAGCTATAAGGCCACCTGTTGCATCTGTTATAATTATTATATATTATGCTATTTGTTTTTCTATAAATGTAACGTATGTAACAAAATATAAAGAAATAATAATAAATATTATAATATAATATATGTATAATAAATATTATATCTATTAAACGAAAATTCCAACTAGTATTAGAACTGGTACTCTTATTTTCCAATAGCGCATAGAAAACCTCAACATTAGAGTCAGTCTCTATAACTATTGGGAGAGTTAACTCGTGTTGGTTATTCAATTCTTTGTTAAATCAAGTTTAAAAGCAAACGCATCCCCTATATTACTTTGGTATATGTTGTCACGAGCTTAAACAAACTTCGTTCCCGGTTTCATGATACGGGAAAACAGGCTGTTGAAGTGACTGCTTGTTTTCTTAACTAAGTCATGTCAAGTTTTCTACTTCATCCCTTTGTTGTTATAACAATACAAAAGCTAATTATGAATTAAATGCCTTCAACCACACTTCAACCACAATATTTATACTTAGAGCAGAGATAGCCGGATGGTGAGCATGCGACTCTCATCCCTGAGGTCGTAGGTTCGAAACCTATTCTAATGGACTTGTCTGCGTGCGTATTTAAAACTCGCTCGTACAACGAAGGAAAACATCGTGATGGAAACATGCCTTAAGGCCAATTTACATTATCTTAGTGTTTAGGAGAGTGCTTTAGTACAACTTGAAAGGCAAGTTCTTTAGCGTAGCGTTTACTAAAGCAAGTAGCGTTTACATGTTTCAACTAAAGTACTATCCTAAAGCACTCTCCTAAACACTAAGATAATGTAAATCGGCCTTTATGCATGCCTTCCACTGCGAGCGGAACGGACCCATTACGGACTCCGCTATACTCGTACCGATAATTACTCCTGCTAGATTGCCCCCAGTAACATAAAATAAATAAATAATATTTTCGGTCCTATCTGCGATTTAAATTTGAGAACCCATTTTCTGAATGCTAACTGCTAATGAAACATAATAATAAGAATATATTTCTTAAGCTGAGATTCAGAAACGGGACTATGACTCTCAAACGTCAAATATGACATCCCAATCCTACTAATATTATAAACGTGAAAGTTTGTAACCATGGATGGAAATTTGATACGCTTCCACGTAAAAACTACTGAATGGATTTTAATGAAACTTTCCAATAATATAGCTTATACATCAGAATACACATAGGCTATACAATTTATAAAGATATTGTGTGAATTGTCGAAAATTCTACCATCTGCGAACTATTCTGGCGTGCGCTGCCAAAACTGATAGAGTTACACCTATGTAATGTATGATGGAAAAGTTTGTCTTAAAGTGTCCTACAAAGAAGCCCACCATAGTATATATCTATATCTTATGTGTAAGCTATTATAGCCAAAATGGTGAACTGATAATTTATTTTAAATACAAATTTGGTAGTATAAATTGATTCCTAAATGAAAATATATACTTTTATCGCTTCTGGTATTTAAAGTATAAAGTAAGTCTTTTAGGCTACATCATTTAGACAAATATTATTTAATCCTTTACAGACGAAGTCGTGGGCACCAGCTAGTCCATAAATAATTTAACTTCAAATTACGTATTGACGTATCTACGTATCATATACATATAAACGTATCTAGTATTGACTAGAGAAACGAACAATATTATCTATAGGAGTGCATGACTAGTTAATAATTAAATTGTCATCTCCAGGCAGCCTTAGTTAGGGTATTCAAGTACTGAATTATGCCCGGCATTTACAGTTGAACATTCACAGGTTATTGAGTGCTATCGAGCTGGACAGACGCCAGCCACACAAATTGAAGCGACAATGTTTCTTCCTTTCACTAACAAAGATTGCTTCCGAGATGCAAAATGATACAAGCTGATATGACCCGTATTTTGATACAGTTAAAGACTGTTAAAGCATGTGTCGAAGATCGTTTTGTATCAACTTTGTTACGCATTGAGCCTATTTACTCCCCGGAGGTTTATTAGAAGGTTCTTAGTAGCGAAGGTTTTATCTTTGTGAAAATATTTCAGCAAATTAGTAAACAGTTTCTCTTTATTTTTATTAGATAACAAGTGCCGTATTGATCGGTAAATGAGTTTCTTAACGAATTACTTTTTTAGGTAATGAATATTGCATGGAGTTGAACGCCGATTCAAATATAAATGAGTATATATACATATATATAGAATACAATTTTTAAATGATTAAATATATATCAAGACAATAACGTTTATTAGAAATCATAAAAATCAAGTATACAGTATTTACAATTTTCTTAACCTGCATAAATAAATAAATCAGTGGAGCTTCAACCTTTTTATGTCTGGACCTCAGATTTCTGAATCTGTTCCATGATCATTTTTTAATCTAATGGGCAAGTAGGTGATCAGCCTCGGGTGCCTGACGCACGTCGACTACTTTTTGGGTCTAAGGCAAGCAGGTTTCCTCACGATGTTTTCTTTCACCACACAATGTTAAATGCGCATATAGAAAGACAATCGATTGGTGCACAGCCAATGGATCCACAGGGATGAGAGTCGCACGCTGAAGCCACTAGTCGACGGGAAACCGGCTTGCCTTAGACCCAAAATGTCGATGGCGTCTGATCACATAGTTGCCTATTAGATTGAACAAATGGTCATGAAGCAGATACATAAATCTGAGGCCCAGACTTAAAAAGATTGTAGCGCCACTGGTTAATTTATTTAATAATAGATGCACCTTTATTTAGGCCATAACATAACCATTTCCATAGCAGATAACCTGCGATTTTTAATCTGATATGTGATATATACATATTTTGAACAATTGCTAATACGGAGAAAATAAACGTCATGGTTTGTGTAGACCCGGGAAAAAATTTACGGCGGGCACAACATGGAGTCTTCGTCGTCGCCGGTTTTTATTTTTTTGAGATAGGTAGTACAAAGCAGCAATAACTAATACACTCCGCATTTTGGTCTTCGTCTGTACAGTAAGGCGGTCAGTACGATACTGAAACAAGCCACGCTGAGCCTCAGCGCTGATGAACTACGCGCTGATCTATGAGCGCTGACGGTGAGCGTGAGACTAAATTCAGCCTAATATCTTATTGACAAGTAGATTCAACAAAATTGTATGATCCTGATTAACTAAAAACGTAACATTACCCAAGATACGTATCCGAGTTTATCCGGTGAGCTAATGGACTTTCCCCGTTTTCATTTATTTTCGTTTTGGCTTTCTGCGTAATTAGATGTGTTCATCAAGAAAAGACTTTACTTTATATATTGTTTTATATTAAAAAGCTTTATTTACTAGAATGTTCGTAATAAAATTATTGTACGCACTCGCAAGTTTTTCACCGTATGAGCAAGGGTTGCATGCTAATATTTGTTCATATTTAATAATGTATTTATTTAATTTACTTACATATAATATATAAAAAAATTGAAAAATAAAAAAAATTAGTTGATGTTTAAAAAAAAAATTAACAACATTACTTGGATTTTTCAGTTTTTGTTCAAGTAAAAAATGATTATAAAAAAGTATAAATATTTTTTTAACTTTTATGGCGCGATCTTGTTAAGTATATATGTACTTGTAAGAAAGGCTCTAGGAATCGAATTTTTTTTACGACCATTAATGAAACATTTTTTTTCACTTACAATTAAGACGGTTCGAGAAAATTTTGTTAGTTAACAATTGTTTAACTAATTGAAAAATTAACTTTAAGTAAAATTTTCAACGGGAATAAATTATTTATAGTGTTCAGAACACACCATCATTTTTTCAAATTTTAATTAAAATATTAAATACCTTAAATAAATTAATTAATGTGCCGTACTCGCTTTTGACATCACGCGTGCAACCTAAAAATGTCGCGCGCAGACCTATTTTCAGCGTTAAATTAAATAATGGAGATAGAGTTCCTGAAGTAAAAAAAATTTATTGGAAATTTCCTCTTCTTTTAGAATCTTTTTTTGAAATTTCTTAAATATTAATAGTTTATGAAATATTGGCAAAAACTAAATGCCATTTTTTCATCTTTAATTGTTTATAATTTTTGCAATTTGTATGTGCTAATACACGCTTTTGGCACATTTTTCTAGGTGTCATAACTTTAAGAGCAGTATCTCTATTCTGTACCATTTTCAACTTGTCGACTTGACTATAAGCACGATTTATAGTTCAACATGCTTTTTTTATATAGAACAGGGGGCAAACGGGCAGGAGGCTCACCTGATGTTAAGTGATAAGACCGCCCATAAGACAAATGAGACAGTTAAAAAAGGTCGACAGTCTTGTGCTAAGTATTCCTTCCGTCACAAGCGAATTAAGGAGACGTACCTCGACTCTGAATATTTTCATAAAGCTTGTAATGTGCCATTCCATATTTTTTACTGATAAAAACCACATAATAATTTTTTCAATCCAAATCAAAAACCTTATGGTATGTAGATCTCTACAGAAAGCGGTTGAAGAGAATTATTCATACCTCTTTAATATGCATGACGAGCGCTGAAACTACATGATATATGAAACCAAAATGTAGATGCTTATAAAATTAAATTATCCTAATACCCGGCAGTTCGTGATCTCAAAATGTTTTAACTTTAAAATGAATTAATTTTAAACCAGAAACAGGCTAATTACGCACTTGCGAGCCTTCTGGCAATGTGTGTGTCTTGTTTTTGTGTGTGACTCAAATATAATCGTAGTTTAATTTAGCTTTGTATTCGGACACAAACAAACAGACGAGTAAACCTAGCATGGAACAAATATTGGATTTTAAAAGAAGTACTGAAATCCAACCATAACTTCACTATAAAAAGAACCGTCATGGACACATGCATCATTCCACGTCTGTCATATGACAGGCATATTAAAAAGATTGGCTATGGAGCGCTCTATTCTTCAATTGAAACTAAAACAATAAAAAACGAGGTGATACGAAGCTGTACAAAAATAAAAGACGTTGTAACATATACAAAAAGGCTGGAAATGGGCCGGTCACATAGGCCGCATTTGTGATGGAAAATGGGTCAGAAATACCTTACTTGGAAGGGCCCAGTGGGAAAAAGAAAGAGAGGATGCCCATCAAAGACTTCGGAAGATGAAATAAAAGAGATAGCGGGAAAAAACTGGAAACTGTCGCAACAAATAGGGACAAATGGAAGAATTTGGAGGAGGCCTTCACTCCGTCGGAGGTCGAGTACTAATGTAAAACTTAAAAGACATGGACTTACTGTTGTTATAGTGTACTCGAATAAAGGTTGTTTTTTATTTTATTTATTATTCGGACGCAAAAATGATTTGTGTTCAATCAATTGCTCTTATAAGATAAAGGTCGCAGGATCTAGTTGGCTATAAGTATATATCAAAACGTATATCTCTTCAATATTCCTTAATGGTTCCTGTGTGTGTGTGTGTAATAATTGTAGAACATTCATTAAAAATCATGTTTTATTCCGAAAAAGTGGTGGTCAAAGCACGCCATTCGTAGCCAAACAAATTAAAAATATATTCAACAACAAGCACGATAATAGCAATAAAATGTTCTCACATACACTTTCTACAAGTCCCTGCAATAATTACTGGTTTTGAATATCTGACTTTATTGAAGCAACGTACAGAAGCTATCTAAAATTCTCCTCCAATTCTATAATTAGATTAAACCCACAGATTTGTTTGAGGAAAAGCACAGGAGAATTGAAATATAAATATTATTTGCAGAGGGAACTCTTGAGGGATATTCGACCTCAAAACGGAAAACATTCTCTGTTTTGAAGAGGTCCTTCACTCCCCTTTAATGGGGATCGTTACTCCTCTCCAAGAGGACGAATGGACCCCTCACGCGTGCAGCAAGACAGTGCCCCAGTTTTATTTCGCATAATGTACACAATTGTAAATTTATTGTTACTAGCCGATGGCTTTTATTTTATTGCCAGTTCTTCTCTTCCGTTCTACGCCCTTGATTTGAGAACTGGCAGTATATATAATTAGAATCATTTCATATATATTTATTACTAGCGGACCCGACAGACGTTGTCCTGTCTTAACTATGAATATTGATTTCAAATTGGTATAATGAATTAAAAAATATTTCAGAAACAAAGTGTTTATTATTCTAATGCTTTATGTTATACAACATTCTTTGTTTGTTTTTCTGGCTCGCATATTATTATATTATCAATATAATAACTCCGATCGAAGCATTTATTTTGAACGATATTCATTTTTCTTACATCCTCTGACGATATTTGCAGCACGCATTCTGTCAATGTTGTGTTATGTCAAACGCCATAAGGTTACACCAAAAAGTTCGAATTGTATGGTGGTTAAGTATTCTTGAATTTTCTAATTTTCCGCGCAATTTTTTTCTTTTTTTCTTTTATAAGAACCTTCTCCTGACAATTACAAACACAACAAAAAAAAATCAGACAAATCGGTCGAGCCGTTTTCATGTGATGTCGTGACAACGGAAAACGGGTTTCATTTTTATATATATATAGATTTGACGTTCATAAGTGTAATTTTTGTTACCTATATGAATAAATGATTTTTGAATTTGAATATACCTTTACTCTCTATGACTATGGTAGTCTAAATAACACTAAAATTGTATTTTAAATTTTGCATGTTTAACGGTGACCATTTTTTGTGTCCGTTATAAATACTACACATATGTACTCGCCTAAACCATAGATAGTATTAAGTAGTTTTCAGGTTTTAGTGATGGACTGATATACTTAAAAGGTCGGGAACGCACCCGTGAGCCCTCTGGCATTGAGAGTGCCCATGGGCGGCGGTATCACTTGACTTCAGATGAGCCTCCTGCCCGTTTGCCCCCTGTTCTATATAAAAAAAATACTGAGAGCAATGAAGTATAATGAAAAATACTTACCGTTTTATATATCGTATTTCCAGTTTTTCCTATGTATACATATATTATTACATTTTTAAAAACAAGGTATGGCCCTCATCAAAGGGGCGTGGTATTGTGAAAATATGACAGCATTTTCCTGGCAAGTCATTTGAATGAAAAGAAAAACCTTGATTGATCGGTCTATTCCATATCTTGTTTTATTTTACTACGAAATTTGGAATTGTTTATTTTTACTAAATATTTACAGTATGCCATTTCAAGTCAAGCGGATAAGAAAAACATACAGTTTTTTAATATTTTTTTAAAATTTGTATAGCTTTATAACCAACTTATGCAAGTAGAAAATTTTAGGAATGGAGTTCTTGAATGCTATTTTTACAGTCCAAATGGATTATACAACAAGTAAATCGTGTTAAGTATCGATTATTACATTTATTGTTTTTTGTAAATTAATTATTATTAGATATTCTTTGTAAATTGAAAATAATAATTCAAAAGTGCCATTTTAGGTGGTCTAATTGTAATAAATGATTTGACTTTGACTTGGTAGTGTGATTGTCCCTATTAAATAATTAAAAATGGCTTTGTTCCCATAGTATAAAGACTTGATTTTGATTTATTTATTTGTTCAAATTTACAATAATATTCAATATTAATGAATTATTATTGATCACTCAACAAAATGTTGTTCCCAAGATTAGTTTTAATTTAATTTTGCCTTTTGTTTTTAGTCAGTTTGTTTACTAAGGCCGATCCACGTCACCCCCGCTACAAGGCCATCTCGTCCGCCCTAATCCTTTCATTATATGGTTTAACTTCCGTGAAAGAAAATATGTTTTAATCATTGAAATAGATATTTTTTCACAGGGGAAAACAAGAAAACTTTAATACTTAAATCGATGTTTTCCGAAATAATTTGTAAAAATCAAGAGACAATATCTCTAAGCATACATTTTAACTTCTATTATTTTCGTTCCATTCTCATACCATTAAACCTGTAAAGGGCCTCGCAAAGAGAGTTTTCCAAGATTTTCTTGCGAACCTTTCGAAATAATCCATTTGTTAAAGTACTTCAAACATTATTGGATGTACGTGTATTGTGTGTACATAATAAGATTTATTCATTCTGTGCCTGAAAACATATTTTGTTAAATTATTTTTGTTAATAAATAAATGCCTGAATTTGCATAATGTACTTCGTATAATTAAAGAAACATATGTGTCATTTAAACGTTTTTAATTACTACAGTAAAACATATAACCTTCACTTTTTTAGACAAAAGAGAAAATGGTCTTATCATGATTATTATCAAATCTTATTTTATTTGCAAAGACAATTATTTATATCTATATATATATTTATGGCTATATCGATTTTTTATCAACGAATGACTTATATAAAACGGGACAAACGGGCAGGAGAGAACACGAGAAGAAATGAATACGCTCGTGTCTTGGTCAATGCGCCACGATTTAGGAATGCTCAGTTATAGAACGATGGTCATCAAGGTGAACGAAATAATAAATATCCCAGACAAGATGATGGAATTCAATTTTGATAAACCTTAAACCTTACCTTAAGTAGACACATCAGGTCTACTTAAGCTCACATAAGATAAAAATTATAATTTGTTTGAACAGACGGGTCTTGTTGAAGTCATCTTCAAGCCTTCAAATGTACAATACAAATACAATAAAATATACAATACAAATATATTTTTAGTCTGTTAAAGAAAATAGGTCACCTTTTTCGCTATATAAGACCATTAAATTAAAATCACGGAGTATCTAGTCATGCAAAACACAGGGATGTCTCGAGTGAGGACTAGGGTCTATACAATTAGCAACCATGTTATTATGTATAAAAAAAAACTATTCTTGGAAGTCACAAATAATTGTGGGTAGGACGGCCAACCTATAAACAAAAAAGGCGCGCTGAGGAACATTATCTTTGAGCCGTCGCGTCGTGCTGTGCACACGTTCCTTAAATTGGTAACAATGATCATATCTAAGACTATATACCGATAAAGTGGTTTAAATAAATAAACTTTATCAAATACTGTTTTAAAACTGTTTCTCTTTGTTTTAGTTATAAATTTGTATATTTTATAAATGTGTGTGTTATGATTTCTAACATAACACAGACCTTAATAAAAATAAAAAACAGATATAGAAATATATATATTTTAAGTTTCTAGTATTAACAGTCTACCGACTACAGGACACATCAAAATCTTCAAACACATAATGGATGAACGAATGACCCTACTTTTAAAGTACTAATATGTTTATGTAGAGATAATGGTTTATCTAGAAAAGGCAGATAATGGTCCACTGCTTGGGAACACTATCTATTTAGTGACTCAGCTTCACATGACATTGAGTAATGGTATCTCGATAAACAATAGATTCTAAGAAATTTTAAAATATACCGTATTTTTCCGTATAAAGAGAATGAAAATACTACGTTAAATTAATTTATTTAAAAATCCGATTCAATAGTTTATTCAAAATGTTTATCTAATTCACTAAAAGTGCAGCAAAAACTGCTCTTGAAATTGTTCTTTATGAAAAAATCTGACTTAAAAATGAGGACACTGAAATTCGAATTTCAAAAGTCACGGCATTTTAAATCGCTCCAATTTATACAGAGTTATTAAAATTGAAGTTGATTTTTATCTGTGGTTAATAAATTTATAAAACGTTTATAAGTGCAGCCTGATTTAGAGTATTATATTTACTTTTATCTATATTTTCTATGAATAAGTAATATTTATTAATAATTAAGTGTTCCGTTGATACTTTTGGGGTAGTAGCAAAGTATCGTGTCACCTTATTACCTTAAAACGTCCGAGTTGCGAACCTAGAAAATTTGTAGAAAAACTACCTACTTAGTAACACTAATTAAGCCGAAACCGGCAAAAAGTTAATTTGTAATGATACGAGTAATTAGTTTTTCTTTCATCCAGCGTTTATTTATTACTTACATTCATATTATCATTAGCCTAATGAGAAAAACAAGTATATTTACGTTTATTTGGGATAAATTGCGTGTGTATCCTTTAGTCCCAACGGTCATTTGCTTCATATATCGCTATTGTATGTAAGCTTTGTTTCCGACTGGGGAAATAAAGTCAATGGTGTTAACTTAGATAAAGGTAATCTGCAAATAAACATATCCGTAGCGCGTTTTTTTTTCGTAGCTTGCGCTACGAATTTGTTTGTAGAACTCACTGTAGCAAAATGGTCGGATTGTTTTTTAATACCTCGATATATAGATTTTTCTATGCAACGCCTACATTAAAATACTTACCGCCTCTGTGGCTTATACATGGGCCAAACGACGAAAGGGGGCCGATGGCCGGCCATGCGTCATACTCGTGAACGGGTGCTACTTGTGGTGACTGGTCGTACTTGAATTCGTATATGCGGTGATGTTAGTAGTTTCGACTATGTATTTGCGTGTTGTTCCCACGAGAATGTAAGTGCGTGCTCCTATTTCACCATGCCTCCTGCTAATAGAGGACAAATTTTTGTTTTTAATTTATTTTATTATTGTTTATTACTTAAGATGTCATGTGGAACATGGTGTAATGGTTGCAGCTCCTAACGAACGTTGTGTAAAACAAAAACTTGGCGAATAAAAAGAGTTGGAGAGAGTTTATTGTCAGTTCTTCTCTTTTGTTCTATCCCCTTGATTTGAGAACTAGCAGTAAATGTAAAATTAGAAGCATTTAATGAATTTTTTTGACGTTCATAAGTGTACATTGCGTTACCTACATGAATAAATGATTTTTGACTTGACTTGAAAACCATTCGAACGACTCAATAAGGGCATCTAATTGTTTTAAATTAACATATGAATAAATACAGTTATGTGTCTGACCCCTGATAACACAATAGTGTGTTTGCTCCTTTACGTAATGAAAAAACATAAATTGCAAGTACCTATAAAATATACAAGGTATTTTAAATAGAAGAACATCGATGCATATAAGCTTAGCATAAGTTATCCTCCATACAAAACATACTTCGAACGAAGCCTTTGAATATTTATGAGGATCAAGCTGCAAGGAAAATTGAGAAGCTGATACTTTATTTTCATCGATGAAAAACTAAATATTTGCATTATTTACTGGTGAGCTAAAGTCGTTTGGCGGCTATTGTCTAGTGGAATTTCTGAATATATATAATACTAGCTGTTCCCTGCCACGCTTCGCTGTGGTACATTGTGATTGAATGGTTGAGAAATGAGAAGCAAAAAAAACATTTCATATAAGTTTAATTTTGCAATACTTGGGTGAAAAAAATTAAAAAATAAAAAAAAACAAAAAAAATTATAAAAAAATAGATAAATGCAATCCTTGATGCGGATTATATAATATCATGCTAAAATTTCATCGATCGATTTCGATCGGTGCAGAACTTTTTGAGTTTTTGAAGCATACACAAACCAACATAACATTTTATATAATATGTATATTATAGACTAGCGGACCCGACAGACGTTGTCCTACATTATATTTCAAGCGATTAGGATATTAAACAAAGTATATAAATACCGACAGCACCATCCAGGGCGCCACCCAAACGCATACAAAAAAGAATCATTCAAATTGGTCCAAATTCAAGAGGAGTTCAGTTACATACACACGTACAGTAGAATTATATATATAAAGATAAGCTATGAGATTATATCGAATTGAATTTTCATACAGCATAACTAAATAAAGTATAAATGGTAAAACTATGAAGGTTTATAAAAAAAAAAATTATTATTAAGATATGTATCTGGTAAACTATACAAAAAAATGCGAATTATTTGAAAACGTGTATCTTTTTTAATTAAAATATTATCTTTACTTTAAAATATCATTGAATAGAAAAAGCATAATATTTTTACCCCAAACCCTTCAATTAAAAAATATTTCCCACAGATAAAAAGCTTATGAAATTTTCGGGAAAATAATTTCAGTACATTGTTTCAGTTTCAAATCCCAAGTGATGAGTGATAATTAATCGTCAACCCGTGCCCTGCAGTTATTCATTTTGTTTTCGTATATTACAACCACATTGAGTTTTTCCCTGTTTGTGAATTCGTATATAATGTTTTGCCGTCTAAAATAATTGTAGTTTAAATAACAACTGCATTAAATTTCTAGCTATACCTGGATGTAGATTTAAATAAAAACTGTTACTAACCGATTAAAATTATTATTAATTTTGTTCTTTTTTTGTTGTTCATGTAGTCGTATTATAAATATTTACAGTTAAACTAGTAAAAATATTTTTTGACATATGGTGGATGCATAATATGTTAATGTATGCTAAGCATAAACAGCATTTTAAGGCAGGTTTTGCCTCGCACCACTACGTGGAACTGCCACCGGTGTATTACCGAACCAATTCGACTTAGGGTCCTTCAAGAAATGAGCGTAATTCTAAAAAAGCCGGCAACGCACTTGCGAGCCCCCTGGCAATGTAGGCGCTTATGGGCATCGGTATCACCTTAACATCAGGTGTTAAGTGTTCCTGCCAGTTTGCCCCCTATTACATTTAAAAAAATAAGCATGAGCGGCCATTTTATACATTACCTACAACATCGTATTCTGGCAATTATTCCATTGCAAACTCCTTAACACAGCTGTAGTGCATTACGACTATTCGAGCAATTCACATCTGCCATTGGCGAAAAAGTTACAACTAAAATCTGTTTTAAAAGTCAACGAAACGAATCACATTTCGAGCAAATATGATAAATGAAAGTTAGGGTCCTTCAAGAAAAGCGCGAACTTCCTTTAAAGGCAAGTAATACACTTACTCTCCTGCAGATGCCAGGGTTGTTCACGAGAGATATGGTACTATTATTGAAAGAAATCTTTGAATACGTCGCAAACAGCAGATAAAATCCTATTATAGAAATATATTCGCTAAATTTCATTAAACCACCTAAGTTAATAATCACATACGAGCAGTTCCCTCGCTGCCAATGCAATTATACACTCTAATCGTCACAAACTTTGCGACGTTTGAGCTCTAAGGAATTTAATCAGCCGCCTAAGATATTGGCATGGGACGTCAAATAAATCAGCGAAGTCCCAATTTTCAACAATGTGACCTGTTCACGCGTGATTTTATTGATTTAACGGGCACTTATTGCCAGAGTTCCTGTGGGAAATTAATGTACTGGATAAGATTTGATAATTTGAGTCCCTCAACAGTTCCGAGTAATAAAACCCTTCATGAATAATTTAGTTTATAATCGAGTTATTGTTACGAAAACTGGTTGAAATTTGATTGTGTATAGTTTATTAGTAAATTGAAGTTTTATTCAAATAGTGGACTGAAACTTATTATGAGATTTTTTGTTACGATTTTTGCGAAATAAACAAGTGTTTTTATTTCATACATTAAGTGTAATTATACACACGAAAAACTAGAAACTTGCGCTCGTAATATGATTTGAAAAAGGACAATTATATTTTGCAAGAGATGATTATACCGATATAAGTTTTTTCCTGATATTTTGAATTAAATTAAAGGTCAAACATAATTCATTAAATTTAACTTGCAAGCTAAAGTATTGTCATTGACTTTTGACATCGTAATAAAAAATATTTAATTTCAGCTAAAGGTAAATCTAACAATGTTAATCAAAAGCCACTGAAGCATCAACATCCGAATAATACCACATTAATCACAAATTTAAAACGCTTGATTACAGACTGAATTCGTTTTATTAACTGCTATAATTTATGGTTTTAATGAAATACCATTACACAGAACACGTGTTTTATTATGCTGCTTAGTCTGTATTGATATGCGAATGTATTATGTACTGTATTTATTAGTATCATTAACTAAAACGAAAAAAAGGTATACTTAACTCGCAAAACACAAATAACATAGAAAACTCAATATTGGAGCCAATAGATGGCGCTAATATGTAAACTTTCTAATTTTCTTGTCAAATAAATGTACTAATTTATGTGGCAGTCTCCTCCTGACTGCTTTGAGTCAATCGAAACGTCGAGTTAAGTAAACTGCTTATAAAGAATTCCCGCTTATGTCCTTATCTAATAGAACTAATATATTAGTATTCAAAACATTGCTTCATACCGTGATATTTTTTGTTCCATATATGGATTCATTCAATTTGATAAATATATATTTTTTGCTCTGTGTCGGATGTTGACAGAGACTATGTCCAAAAACTGGAAGCGTTCGAGCTCTCGATTTACGGAAAAAAAATTGTTGCAGGAGGCAAACGGGCAGCAATACAACCATGCAGTATGCATAAGAACAAAGAAGTGCTTACGACTTAATAAGACTGGTTAAGAAAAGGAAACTTGAAAATTTCTGACACTATTATGATACCAACAAGAAACCAGCTCCTTCAACTAATCATTCAAGGCAGTGGCAGGAAACAGCCGTGCGATTCTGTAACTCACTTTTCGAACTCACACAGCGGTTTTCGCATCGGCGGTCGCTCTCAAGTCAGTCGTGAAGCAGTCATTTTATGATTTGGCATTCTGATGGGTGAGTTACAGAATCGCAGGGCAGATCTCGATGGAAACGTACGTGTCGGTAAAAGCATATTCAGAAATGTTTTGGTCAAAGCATCGAGCATTCAGAATGCGGTGTCTAAAATGAAAGTACCCAGGATGATCGATGATCTTAAAAAGATGGACCTATAAGAATATGTTTAACATAAGGCAGTATTTTGGTATAATGTGTGTGACCTATCGAATACTTCACGTATTCAAAGTGTGATTCACGTATTCAAAATAGGAGACCCTAGAGTCTGGACCTCGGAGCTTGATATCGTAGGGGAGATGACTATTGATCTGAGACAATTTTTGAACCAACCAACGCCAACACAATACTCCACTAGGCGAAGGCGGCAGAAATATAGTGGCGAAATAAACACAGCCTTAAGAACATAATTCATTATCCGCCAGCACAGGCCTTTATCTTTAAAACAATGATGCTAATTGAAAAACGAGTAATTAAGGGGTGCTTTGTTCGTACCATTATCTCATTATTTTGCGAAAACATTCGCACATATTATGCAGAAGGCAAATGAAACTCATAATGATATTGTTTTGCCATTTCGAACTGTCAATGCATATTCATGCAAAATATTAATTATACCGCATTAACTGGTCGTTTCTCTACCTGTTTTGTTGTTGAATAAAAGACGGAAAATGTAATTCAGTGGGTATAACTTTTTTCGGCGAACTATCTTTGGAGTGCTGAAGTGGAATTAAAAGAGCTCAGGGATACTCTGGATGTCTCTCCTTGCCTGGTAGCTCCTGGCTCACAACTTATATAATTAAGGATCACCTGTCCACATCGTTTCAATAACTTTCTTACTAAATGAAGTAACTATAACTTCATTGTACTTTTCATTTTCTACATTTGTTTTAATTGCTTCACTTTGTTCTATTATTAATGTATAAGTAATTGTTAATCTTATGTAGTCTTGTACTTCTTGTGTTCACCTTAATTTTTCCTTACAGTGGTTGCCTGGTAAAGATCGCTCAAACGCGATAAGGTTGCGATCCTTATAATTTAATTGTACTGTATTTCTTGCAACGATAGCTAGTGGCTTCAGCGTGCGACTATCTTCCCTGAGGTCCTAGGTCGATCCCCTGCTGTGCCACAATGAATTTCTTTTTCTATGTGCGCGTTTAATATTCGCTCGAACGATAATGAAGGAAGACATCGTGAGCAAACCGCCTTGCCTTAGATCTAAAAAGTCGGAGGTACACGCTGATCACCTAATTTCCTATTAGATTAACCATGAAACAGATACAGAAATTTGAGGCCTGGACCTAAAAAGGTTACCGGAACTAAGAAGTCTAAAAAATTAAGTTAGAATAATTAATTAAAAATGTATGAGGTATGAGACCCACATAGTCTTCAAATGTATTCAAAGCAAGGCAGATATATTGGTTGATGTATTTCTATGGAAAACTAAAATGTATAGATTCGGCTAAATGTAGCGTAGCAACCGCCAACTGGGTCAGGATACGGAAATCACCACACTTCCTCTTGAACCGTAAATATTATTTCTAAGATTTCTTTTATGTGTGTATCAAACATACACACATAAACAACATACAACAAGCGGCCTGTCTGCTTTCTAATAGTTAAATAATTTCCAAATCGGTCCAGAAGTTTTTGAGTTTATTGCCTTCATATAAACAGACTATTTGTAATATACAATGAGAGAGACCACCCAACCCTAACAAATCAATAGAGATAAATGATTCACTTTAGAACATTATCCATTAAACACTAAAGTAACTTCTAAGATACAATCTAAAACAATATAACAGTCAGCGCTGAACTAATCTGCCATCAGGATCTGAGGCGGAATGAAGGAATAGATTATACGAACTAAAACTAGCATTTGAATGTAGGTCGTAGATTACATACAAAGGTTCGAATAGAGGTCATTTATTTTTTATGACATTAGTATTATATAATTAAAAATCGTAAAATAATCGAGTATTTTTTTTAAATTTATTTTTAAACTCTGGAGAGTAGTTCAAGTATTACGTAAGTACGATAGGGGGGAGGGGGGTCTTTGATTTTTTATTTGGTGATTACGTCAACTGTAATTATTTACTTTTTTACACATATTACCCATACATTGTCTATGCTTGAAAACGAAAACCATTTTCGAGGATTCCTACAAAAAATTAATTCATTTATGTACGTTATTTTTGAGAGCTTTGCTTACTTTGGCTGACAACAGGAGGGGGGGACAACAGAGAATCTTGTTACGTAATACTTTAATGACCCCAGAGAGAAAATTTGCATGTGAAATCCTAAAAACCTGTTTTTATTCCAGGATTCCATTCAGTCCTCACGGGGTAGCAAAGCAAAATGTTCCATATGTTGGTAAGTAGCTACTAAAACGGTAGGCTAAAAGAATATATTATGACGAAACTAAGTTCCCGGGGCAGCTAGTTGTTATATTTATATTATTGGTTTAGGTGAACAGTGAGAGATTAAATTAATATTGGGAAGAGATAGAGAAAGATATTAGTTACCATATTAATCATCGATTGCCATTATTTCTGAAAAGCACTTGAAACATTTATGTAAATAATGTTTATGTAATCTCGCGTTGATATCCAATATGTAATTAAGTTTTATTCACTAATTTAAATGTTTAAATAAATATTACTTAAATACTATAAAAGGTCTCAAGAACAATGTGAATGTTGTTTTTAGTTATTAATAAGTCTATACTTATTAAAATTCGTCATTCGTCTTAAATTAGTCTAAAGTATTTGTAGTCTAAACTACTTCCACAGACCGTTTTGGTGAAAAGCAAGACATAGGCTAATTTAGTAAGTCACGCCTTCCTATAAGATGCTGTTCGAGGATGTGTCTCAGTCGTTTGTGAAGTTCCTATCCGATTTTCCACATTGACGGTATTTTGACAAATAAAAAATTTGAAATGGATCCCAGGTTAAATAATAGTTGTCGGCCAACCTCTCTATTAAAGTAGCTAAAATGGCCACGAGTCTTGTATAGAATTTGTATTATTTTACCAAACCAGTATTTTCAGTAAAAGAATTTGATTGGGCCTATTTAATATAGCAGAGACTAGAGAGTGACAACCTTGTCTAATTTGACGACATAACTAAGATATTGTACAAGAAACATTTTCGGTCCAAATTAAAGCTACATTTATCTCTAAAATGACAATTAATAAATAGGTAGATAAGCTAGAAGAGAGAAAGTTTTAAGTGGGGTAAATGGAATTACATCTCGCCCTTATCTTCAGAGTTAAGTTTTTGCGGAAATTAATATTGGAAGTTGTTATCGCGACAGCTATACTCTAAGGATTATTAAGGAATTTCGTTATCATAGATTTGGTTTTTTAAACACGGTGTTTTTATCGCTTAATTAATGTAGTGGAACAGTAGACAAAAATTCAAAAATGGAATTTCAAATCCGTTGCCATGGCAACTGGAAAAGAGAATATTAGTATAATCTATATAAATAAAAATGAATCTTAGAATATTTTGCTGAGCTGAGCGATTTTAATTTATTACTTGAACTCTGTGGAAGGTTTATAAGGAGAGAAAAATATTTTTTTTTTTTTTTAGTTATTTTTGGTACTAAGATTTTTATTTCAGGAAAGAGTATCTAGGGGTAGCATAGCAAAATGTCCCATATGTTGGTATGGCTGGCTACTAAGAGGTAAGCTAAGTAAAAAAATAATAATATGGCCATACGAAGTCGCAGGGGCAGCTAGTAATCAAATATAATTTAACATTTATGACAAATGATAAACCTAATATAACTTGTCAACGCCAGACCAGAAATGTCAACAATGTCAAATTATTATTAACCTGTCAGAGCAGCTAGATATTAATACCATCGCGGCAATTTTTAAGTCTGTTAAAATTAACTAATATAATTAATTAAAAATATGTAATGATATTTTGTAGTATGTCTTGAATTAAGAGGCTTATTAGTACATATTTATAGTGATTGAGTCACAGACAGTTATCAATTTGATTTATATACATTGTCAATGTACAGCTGATGGAGCAGTGTTGTCCTAGTTTATTTTTTATTTCGACGTGCGTCTCTCATCCATGGGTACTATTGAAAACAAAAACCATAGACATGACCTATTAAATTTAAAAATAAAGTGGTAATGGGCAAGACACTAAATCAGACGCTAGGAGGAGGCTTTAGATTTTCGCAACAACATTTTACTGACCAATATGGCATAGCTTATTGTTTTTATAACAATTAAATTATTTTTTATCATACTAGTATTATTTAAAAAAATGTGCGTGTACTAGTGTACACACGTTAGAAGTGAAACTTCTTTATGACCTTATTTTTCGAAAAATTATCTATATGCAACTAACTTTACAGAAATTGGTTAAATAAAGTTAAATTAGATAAAGTTTAACAAAAGGCTTTTAATATCACAGACTTGAATACAAATAATACAATTATTTCATTTTACCTTATTACCACTAAGATTATTACAGAATTTCATAAATTGTAATATAATTTTTAGTATCATTGTTATAGTTTTATATTATTATAAATTTTTGTTATTAATGGTTTAGAATCTCTTCGAATCAACCGTGGTAGGGACGAGAAAAAGACGCGCGTAACGGTCAAATGTGACGCGTAACCGAAAAATGTTACACTAAATTTTTTTCCAACCCCGATAAAGAAGTTTCACTTCAAAAAATGTGTGCGTGTACTAGGTGTACACACGTAAGAAGTGAAACTTCTTTATGACCTTATTTTTCGAAAAATGATCTACTATATGCAACTTAACGAAATTGGTTAAATAAAGTTTAACAAAAGGCTTTTATTATCATAGACATGAATACAAATACAATTATTTCATTTTACCTTATTACTACTAAGATTATTACAGAATCTCATTAATTGTAATAGAATTATTACTATCATTGTTATCGTTATTATATATTTTTGTTATTAATGGCTTCGAATCTCTTCGGATCAACCGTGGTAGGGACAAGAAAAAGATGGCGCGTAACCAAAAAACGTGACGATTTGCTACAAAATTTCTCCCATACGTCGATCAAGAACTTTCATTCCAACGCCGATAAAGAAGTTTGACTTCAAAAAGCAACATGGCGCGTAACGGAAAAATGTGACGCGTAACGAAAAAATGTTACACTACATTTTTTTCCAACCCCGATAAAGAAGTTTCACTTCAAAAATTTAGTTATAATAATAGTTTAGCATTGCCGGCCTTGTGGCGTGCGACGCTAAACAGCGGTAGGTTCGATCGCCGTATGTGCACCTATGGACTTTGTCTTCGTGCGTCTTTAAGTTAAGGAAAACATCTAGAGGGAACCGGCATGCCTTAGACCCAAAAAGTCGACGGGATGTGACAGGCACGGAAGAGTTTGATGACTTGCCTATTAGAAATTATCATGGAACAGATACAGAAATCTGAGGCCCAACCCTGTAAGGTTGTAGCGCCATTGATATATATTAAATTGCCAATATCTATCATCTATAATAAAGTCAGGTACCTACTAGACCCTGACTTTCTATTAGCTATTTCTACACAACTACCCTCTTATTTATAAAAACTTATTCATTTTAATAATTCATTATATGATATGTAATTTGACTGAAGGAGACAAAAATATACCTTAAAACAGGGGCATTATTATAAAAGCTGGCCTAATAATTACTATTATGTAAATACACAAAATAGACCAGGTATTTAGTGATTGCCCACAGGCACAGATATTTATATTGAAATAATTTTTCTGATTATTTATCTATAAACCTTTCACTGTAATAAAAAAGACGGTAGCCATTGTTATGCCTCTTCCAGCCAGTAACGCAGGATGTCGTTTTAACGAAGAGAACAATAGATTTGGCAATTATTCTATGTTTGCACATTAATTTGGCCTTAACAATTTCTGTGACAATCTCTAATCGTTCCCCAAAATAGAATACATCTCGGACCTACTGACGAAAGCTAGCCGCGCTTGGAAGTTCCGCCCTTAACTAATTAACGCCCGAGAGAACGCCGACATTTTCCCACGTCGATACTTAAGAAAAATCAATAATCATCTACTTTAATTAAATATACATTAATTTTATATATTTTGTGAACTCATAATTTAAGAAATTTATAATACAAATTTTAAATTATCTGATATATAAGAAACTAGTATTTATTGTGTAAATCGCCAGACCAAGCGGTTTCTGTGCTTGGCTAGTGCCTTCGTGGTAAATATTGAGGACAATCATGAGGAAAAAAAACATAAGTCACCGTGACCACGCACGCTGTAAAGCACGCGAGACGTCGGATAGATTTAAAATTATGTTAAATAATTGTAAATTTATAATAATACATAACTTTAATCAGGTTAAAAAGTTTTTTCTTTAAATGTGTAAAGGTTATGTTAATCAAAGACAATACTATGGACAATCATGAGGCTTACAATAGAAGTGTTAGTTATATTGTAATTATTAAATACAATACAACTATTTCGATATAAACTAACCATAACTATTAATAATGATAGACATAGTAACGTATTCGTTATACAATTTTAGAACCCTAACACCATAGTAAATAAAAGTAAATGGTCCATTAAGCTCGTACAAATAAAAACGTTTCAAGAAAAGAGGTTTTACAATAAAAGTCAAAATCTCCACCTTCCCACATATTTCAATCAACTAAGTGCGCAAACGTCGTACACTCCACATGGGACTCCAGTGGCCATTTAGGGGTCTGCTGAAAAGCCGGAAAAGCGCTAATCCATCACCGAGAGTTACGGCATGGAAACCACGATATATGAGACCTCACGCGGTAACGCGGTTCCAGTTTGGTCTTTGCGAGTTTCTTAGAAATTTAGAAACTTCAAGCATCAAGTAACAATTTTACACAAAAACCCTTCATTTATATCAAATACAAGAAACAGAGACAATATTTAACATATTATTAAGTTAAAAACTTATATTATTAAACTAACTACCTGTCCCCGTGACAAGTTTCTCTTTACTATGATTTATTTTCAATTCGTTTTTTTTTATTTTTCAGGAAAAACAGAGATCTAAAAGAAACTACTCGAATTGATCCAGCCGTCTTCGAGTTTTGCGCTTATTTTTCAATTCATTATTATATATTCATGTAAGGAGCAAGCCGTGAAATCTTCCATAGATTAAATTCAATGAAATAATTCATTTACTTACACTTATTAAACGTCGATGCATGGAACAGGGTATGAAATCCCTATCCGTCATTTTTCCTGTTCTAGAAATGAATAGATAAAATAAAGAATACATCATAAAGAAGAACAACTAAGGCATATCACAATAAAAAAAATAAGTGGAAATGAGCGGGACACATGGCAAGAGGAACAGAAAAGTGGAGCAAAAAAGTATTAATATGGACCCAAATGTACGAGGTAGATAATTTAGAAGTAATATAATAGATATAAAAGATAGAAACGAGAGTGGCACAGTGCAGACAGAAATGGCGGGACTCGGAAAAGGCCTTTACCAAAAAAGGCGTGTACACTAGTGTACACACGTAAGAAGTGAAACCTCTTTATGACCTTATTTTTCGAAAAATGATCTACCATATAACTACTACCATACCATACCATAACCATATAAATACTTAACGAAATTGGTTAATTAAAGTTTAACAAAAGGCTTTTATTATCATAGACATGAATACAAATACAATTATTTCATTTTACCTTATTACTACAGAATTTCATTAATTGTAATAGAATTATTACTATCATTGTTATCGTTATTATATATTTTTGTTATTAATGGCTTCGAATCTCTTCGGATCAACCGTGGTAGGGACAAGAAAAAGATGGCGCGTAACCGAAAAACATGACTATTTGCTACAAAATTTCTCCCATACGTCAATAAAAAATTCATTCTAACGCCGATAAAGAAGTTTGACTTCAAAAAGCAACATGGCGCGTAACCGAAAAACGTGACGATTTGCTACAAAATTTCTCCCATACGTCGATAAAGAACTTTCATTCCAACGCCGATAAAGAAGTTTCACTTCAAAAATATAAACATGTTTAAGTGTCTGAAACGTAGTATTATCTTCCATCTACGAATCACAACGGTACAAACATCGGGAATGACTTTATAGTACAAAATTATGCCGTGTTAATTATTAGTTGACCTGATCTTGATATATATTAACAAACTTTACAGCACAGAACATATAGTTAACATACAATGAAGTCCCAAGTGGAGAAAACATCACGACAGTGTTTACTTGTAGCTGGAAAGAAGCCGCGATTAGCAGAACAAGAAATGGAACAAAAGTTCATTGTTTCATACTTTAGCACGACTCGCGCCTGACGGCACTGTCTGAATACTCACGAACTCTGTGTATTGTCAAAGGGTGCGTTCAAATAAGCCTTTTGAGCTTATTTATTAAATATACTTTTCTCCGCATATTTTTGTAAGCTTATAAATATATAATAATATATAATATATAAAAATAAGCTTAGCGGAAAATATATAAAATACACTTTGTTTGTTATTCAAATTTAAACGCGATAAAGAGTTTATTTATAACAAATTTGTAAATATTTCTTTAAATTAAATGTCTTTAATTGCCGATTTCCGTAAGTGAAAAACGTTATTCATAGTAAGTCGCCTGCTTACCTTATATAATTCTGTATGTGTTATCTATAATAAACTGAAAATCAAAAGTGGTTTATTTGATTTCATTTTGGATGAGCTGCTTATGAGCAGTTTTATCTATGACTCCGAGTTTGTTGGATCCCCAGCAGTGCACCACTGAATTTTCTTTCTATGTGCGCCATTTTATTACTCGATCGTACGTAGTATAGTGAGGAATCATCTTGAGGTATGCATTTGGCCCAAAAAGACAATGGCGTGTGTTCGACCTCTGGGTCACGTCTCTGATCACCTACTTGTCTATTACAAAAATTTACCGCGAAACCGATAACGAAATCCCAAAGATTTACAATTTATATAATTTGTAAAGTAAGAAACCCAAGAAACAGTTAACGATCGGAAATAACTTAATAATTATTAACAACCTATTAAAATAAACTCGTAAAACTATAACAAAATAAAATAAAATATGTTTATTATGCAACATAAGGTACAGGTATCACTTATTCCACGTCATTAAATTTGAATCAGTCGACATCCCTACTCATCGTCAAAAAAGACAGAGAGTGTAGGCCGAGAGAAAAAGCCGGCGAAAAAAACTCTCGGTACTCTTTTAAAATAGCAAATAGTCATACAAAATGACTATGGCAAACACTTATTTTAGAACAATTATCGCAAATTAATTAGAAGTAGCCTGTCTAGCACTAGACCCAGGCCCTTTTATCAACTAGTTAATCGTTAACTTTATAGTAAAGCCTTTTTAGCCTTTTTAAAGAATATCTTCTTTAAAAAATCAAATTGTAATTTTTTAAAAATGTAACAAGTTGCGCACACGGAAAATTAAAATCTTAATAAAATCGATGCTAAGATTAGTCTTCATTGTCAATACAGAATTTCATTCGTCACAATTCAACTCGCGTTCACAAAAGAAAGTTTTCAACATTTTTTTCCCTTTTCCCACAGCTTTTAAGTCTTTTGAATTTCTATTTACTTTTTACGATTTTATTATTGACGGTTCGAATTATTTGCTTCTTATATTCTTAATTAAATTGGACTTCACAAAGACTTTAGTTATTTCCTTTAGTAATTCATTTTGTATCTAATATTTAAAATAAGAATGGTCCAACAACCTTGGTCTGGTTGAATGAACCTTCAATGCTAATTTGTGTTCTTTGCTTACTTCAATCAAAGTCTACGACACTGCTTCTCACAATAGCGTAGTTTACCTTATAAAACCACCAAAAAAACAAGAATATTTCTGTCTTATAAATATAAAAAAAACATTTTAATTAATTATTTAAGGATATACATACACTAGGAGCAGTGTTAGCCTAATGGCATTAGCGTGCGACTTTTTCCTGAGGTCGTAGGTTCGAACCCCGTCTGTGTACCAATGGACTTTCTGTTTATGTGCACTCATACGGTGAAGGAAACATAGCGAGGAAACCGATATGCTTTAGACCTATAAGTGTCAAACTCGTGTGTCTAAGAAGGCTGATCACCTACTTGCTGATTGGAATAAAACAAGTGATAACGAAACAGATGCAGAAATCGGAGACGTTAAAATAATGTAGCGCCATCTGACTATTATGTTCATAATGTCCTTTGGAAAATGAATATTACAAAAAATAGCTATTTAATGCTTTACTAAAAAGGTTTTTTAAATATTAGGGGTGACTTTTAGGTTTAAAATATCAAACCCGTTGGGAAAGTTTGTACCACGATATTTTCACTAATGGTATAACTTTCGTCTGGTCCAATGACATAAAAATTTATGTAATAATAAAAGAGATAGGTTTAGGGAATTATAATTAATTTGATGACGCCGCCGGTATTTTTGGTTTTGAACACATACAATATACATAAGTACAACATAAATCAATTAAGGTCTCACCAAAACTTTGAAATTGACCTTGAACAAACAACAAATTCTTGTTGTTTTACCAGAAATTTATTTGCGTGACTGGACAATGAAAGTGGGTAGGAAGTAGGTTAAACCAGAATTTAATGTCTATACAAAAGCTTATGTTTAAATAAGGAAATAAAAAATGTGATCGTATATTAAAGTGTATTTTTGCACTTCTTGCTTACCTTATCTAATTTAATACATTTTTTTCTCAGTGGTTGCCTGGAAGAAATCGCTCCTTTTCATTTAATTATGTTCCATTTTTATTATGTTAATGCAACGAAGTGTTAATAAATAGATAAATAATATCATTAATGTGAAGATGATTTGGTTTCATGGACCGCAATCATTTAAAAAACTACGTGGTATTAAAAGATAATTTTTGTGTTGACAGTCCATTTATTAAGGTTTTAGTTTTATTTTATTTATTTATTGAAGTTAACTACATCATACACAATACTATATCTACGATATATGTTACAAGGTGTATTATCTTAAATATATGAATATTTTGGTAGGTAAACATAAATGTTAAAAAAAAATACTAGCAATTTTTGTTAAGCAGAAAATACTTACCAGCACAACAGCGGATTTGGTATAAGATAGGCACTTAACAATTGATCAGCCCACTACTGAATTTATCCAGCTCCGGATAAGTACTTAACCATATCTATAGATTATAATATAATATAATATAATATAATATAATATAATATAATATAATATAATATAATATAATATAATATAATATAATATAATATAATATAATATAATATAATATAATATAATATAATATAATATAATATAATATAATATAATATAATATAATATAATATAATATAATATAATATAATATAATATAGTATAATATAATATTATAAACTAGAATTAAGATGAAAGCTCGGGTCACAGCTACTTTATAGTCAAAGTTTATTTAATAAAAGTTACACAAACTATAAATACATCAACTTAACAGTACACGTAGCAACAAAGTGTCAAACTGTAACGGCAAAATTGTTTCGCTACTCTGTCCCGTTGGAGCGTTGTTTCATAATGTCCCATAAACTTGAGCGTCGGCTTATAAGGTGGGACGCGTCATGCGATTTTAAAAAGTGTTTAATAGAGTATAGTCGTCTATTGAGTATTGGCTCATACTGTTTAGGTATTAAATGGTATTAATTTAACAGAATCAGGTTGGAAGTCAGAAACGGTTTAATGAGAAATAAAAGTACATATTAATAATTTGATTTTATTTCTCATTAAACCGTTTCTGTAATCATATAATTTGTAATTATATGATTCCACAAACTCCAAAACCAATGATACAATTTGATTATTTTATACCATTTAATTTTTTTTGACAATTCACACCAATTGACCTGGTCCCATGCTAAGCTGGTGAAGCTTGTGTTATGGGTACTAGGCAACGGATATACATACATACTATAGATAGATAGACATATAAATACATATTTAAACACCCAAGACTTAAGCACAACACCAAATGCTCGTCACATCGATGTTCGTCTCAGCCGGGGATCGAACCCATGGTTTCGGAGTCAGGGGTACTTACCACTAGACCAATGAGTCGACAATTAGCGATTATGTTAGTCTTATCATCATCATCGAACAAATATCGCTTTCTTTTCGTTATCGAACAAGTTCGATGTCCTTTGAGTTTAAGCAATTTACATTTACTTTAACTAGCAGTATGAGACTTTAAAAATCGAGTTGTCCAATAACTCTTGTTCTTTGAAGATGTGCCTTCTGTGCCTAACACACTTTGATTTTTTTCGTTTAATGCTCAATTTCTCTTTACTGTATGAGCAAGTCATAAATACGCCTGAGAAAAACCATTGCATTTCGCGACCTAAGGCACGCGACCGCAAGGGCTCTCTGTATCTTCTACCGCATTTACCATGGAAAGTGTTCAGATTTATACCGGCAACTGAGTTTCATCAAGGGTCGTCGAGGAATACGAAATTCCACCTGTATCATCTCGCCCTACGTCGTTCCAGAGCGACTTTTAAGGCACTTTTTGTGCCTACCAGCTACCCACTGAAGTATTTCCCAGCCAATTTGACATAGGGTCCTTGAAGATAAGAGTACATAGGCGGTATTACTTAACAATCAGATGAGCCTCCTACGCGTTTGCCCCCTGTACTATAAAAAAATAATATATGGGGTTTGGCCTCAGAATGCATTTCTGTGATGATTTTCTTTCAAAAACAATTAGGTCTACTGTGTCTTGCCAATTTACTTAACACATATAGAAAAAAATATTATTGTACAACCACGATTTTAAATCACGGCCTAAGACTAAAATACTAGACTCTCGTATATATAGAATTAGTTTAGTGCGTCTTTATGTGTCTTAAATTAAAGTACCTACTTAATTAATGGATTGATTGCTTGTATCTTGTACCACACTGAGCTTGTACCGGACCCGTCACGTGCGCTTCGAGGTGTCGTCGACAGAGCATGCAATTAGAGACGTTTTGTACAAATAATTATGTAGACGGCATTCACGAGCATGTTTGCACGTCTTAATCATAAGCAAGGTATTCCGACGTCTTGGAAGAAATACAAAAGTAAATTATTTACCTATTAGTTCGCTTTTCGTAATAGCACAGTTAATTAAGCGATTTCTAGTTAACCCTGATGACGCGAACACGACTTTTTACTCTGCTAAAGAAGGCATGCCCTAAAACAGAAGTGGCAATGGGCTGGGCATATAGCAAGATTCATAGATAATAATAGGTGGACCTTAGATACAACTATGGAAAGGACCAAGAGGAAGAAGAAGAAGAGGATGCCCAAAAAAAAGGTGGATAGAAGAAATGGAAGTGGTAGCAGGAAACGAATGGAGAAAGAGAGCCATAGACAGAGTCAGTTGGAAAAAGCTGGAGGAGGCCTTTACCCGTGAAGGGGTTCCGATCGACGGTACTGAAGGTAGCTAGGATATAGGATAACAAGCAAAAGAAAAAAAAAGTGTTTACAAAAGTAAAATAATCTAAGCTGTGTATTATAATTTGTATTTTTGTCATGATTGGAAATAAAACGGGCTTTATTATTATAATTAAGAAGGCATGCAAAATGATTTTCTTCACGAAACTTTTATATATTACGAATATTGTATCTTGTATTGTCATGTAAGAAGTTGTCCGGAAAATTGGTAAGCTGATTAAAATTGTTCGAACTGGAAGTTTAGTAAATAATGAGCCAAATGAACTATTAATATTCAAAGGAACACGCTAATGGGGCTTCGCTAGTGAATAAATTCATTGGCGCGAACCATTTTGGCATCATCTGTATAGTGATATAAAATAATTATAATAATGTTTATTTATTTATTTATTTATTTATTCAGGAAACTAAACAGATACATCTCTATACAGAAAATATAAAATAAATGTAAAACAAAAATAAATAGACACATTGGACATATCCACAAAAAAAAGTTCAAACAGGTTAAAAATAAATTTAAGATCAGAAATTTAAATTATTTAAGTATTTTCGGGTGTAAAATAATTGGGCGATGTGATGAATTATTTAAGCTTTTCGTTTGTCGATATTGTGTAACAAATGTGTTTATTTATTTATTTATCAGGGAACAGATACATTACTTTAATAGAAACAGAAAGAAGACTAAAATAAAGAGTAATGGATGTACCCTCACAGTTTTATAGAAAAATACAGATATACAGTAGACGGTAAAGTCAAGTAGACAATACAATATTTAGAAAATCACACAAAACGACAAAAATATAAATAACTAGCTGATCCGGCAAACGTCATTTTGCCATGTATATCATTTATAATAAAAAATAGGGGTTGATCGTAGAGGGGTGAAGGAAATAGGGGTTGTATGTATTTTTTAATGCTGTATCATAAAAAATAAATAATTGATCTAAAAATTAAAAAAAAAATTAGGGGTGGACTACCCTTAACATTTAGGGGGATGAAATTTAGATGTTGTCCGATTCTCAGACATACTCAATATGCACACAAAATTTCATGAGAATCGGTCAAGCCGTTTCGGAGGAGTTTAACTACAAACACCGCGACACGAGAATTTTATATATTAGACTATAACATTGAGAAAAGATACCAGGCTAAAGAAAAGTATAACAATTGTTTCTTAAATAAGCGATAGAGAAGTGCGAAAACATCTCATCCATGAGACCATATTCTAACTAAATAATATTAAGAAGAAAACTGCCACTAGCCTGGTGTCTAAGCAATTCTCATCCCTGATGTTGTGGGTTCGAAGCCAGATCCTCTAATACATTTTTCATTCTACGTGCTACTAACTATACTTGGTCGTACAATCAATGACTCAATCGTCAAATCTTAAATCCAAAAATCATTTCAATTAAGAAAATTCAGTTCAATTAACACCAGCGTTTGAATATTGTAGTGAAGTAGTGTATTTAAAGGCGTCTTTTAAATGAATACACAAATATCTATACCACGCGATAAAACGTAATTTATCTTCGTACACAGTTTAAGCGCTACAAATTGCCTGAACAGCGATCTTACAAGACAGTCTACAAAACGTAATACATACCTTTTACATTAACTAGGGTCGTGTTTACACTTCCTTATTTTGGTATCATTACGAATTTTATGCAAGGAATCCACGAGTGTAATTTACATTCGCAGCGCGTTCTTGTTTTATAACATGGAGCTGTAATAAGCTTGCGATAAGGAAATGTGGGAGAATCGTGGGCTTATGCGAGTTGAATGTTGTGTAGCTATGTCAGAATTATGATAAATTGCTACGTAAAATTAAAACATTTTATGCGTCATATGTTTGACATGCTTTTGTTTTTCGTTAGAAGAAAAAACCGCTTTTGTTTAATTATTCTAGTTCGAAAATTGAATGTCGCAAGTTCACTGACAAACATTATCAGATTCATGTGGGCTCTACGTCTGTTTTTAATTGTTTTAGTGTTTTCTTTGTTTTAGCACTTCTTGATTTTTGCAACGAAGTGTTAATAAGTAAAATAAATAAATATATGAGTACACTTCTACAATTATTTCGCGATGATTGCAATTATGGCTTTGCATCGGCTACTTGTTGTGTATCCATGTTTTGGGCCTAGATACTCATTTGTTAATTGTGCGTTAACGTCTTAGTATGCACAAATTAATTTTTTATGTCATGTATTGGTATATGACATAGCAAAATTGATGGACACAAAACTGAAAAATAAATATTTTGTAAATTAATAAGTCCTTATTCTAATAAATAAAGTCTGATCTTAATATATGTATGTTTGGTGATCATTTATTTATTTTATAATAGATAATCGACTTTTAAAGTCTAAGCCATGCCAGTTTCCTCGCGTTTTTCTTTACCATGCGAATGTTTTAAGCCGGAAATCGAATCTCCGACCTTAGGGACGCAGAAGCTACTCTACTATTGCTCATAATATTAAATATTACTATTACCTATTTTTAATCAAAACTTTAATCCAAACTTCGCTATCATTATTAAATCACTGAAGTTTTAAACAATGTTGGGTTTACGGGTGATAATTGAATAGCCGTTTTGTTGTCTAGAAAATTAAACAGTCTAGACTTCGTATAATTATCGCTAGGCGTGGTTGTGATAGGGCAATGTTTACTACAACCACGCCTAAATTGCTAATGCATCGTTTTCTTATCTAAAACAAAGGCCAATTATACTAAGACATGACATAGGGTTTGATGACACGTGAAAATAAATTTAAGAACCTCCGCCTCCATAGCTTAGAACTCCTTTGACGTAGGTAATGTCTTCGATTGCCGACAAACAATTATTTCGGTCGATTCCGTCCGTAAGATTCTTCTGTATGATCAATTTAACAGAAAAGTAGACATTTTTCACAAGCACTTACACACTTAAGTATGGCAAGGCAGGGATAGATAGATATTTGCATACTTTTCGCACAATAGCGTAACACAAAACGACAATGTCTCTTGTAATAAATAATAGTTAAAAAAAACTATAAAACACGCTTTTAAAGCACATCAAACTAAAACAAACAAAAAAAAACCAGTATTTTTTGTTCATTACCATTTTCAGCCTAAATTAGGAATTATTTTTCACTTTTTAGTTTGATGTGCTTTAAAAGCGTGTTTTTTAGTTTTTTTTAACTATTATTTATTTTTTATTTTTTTAGTTACATTTTTTTCATTTTTTTTCGGATTATGGCATTGTCATCGATCTTTGACAGGTGCGCAAAGTTTGAATTAAATCTGTTCGTTAAAAGTGGGTCAAAATCGAGTCCGAAGGAGTCGGTTACATACATACATACAGGTGAAGCTAATATAAAGCGTGTAAAAATTGTCAATCAAACTATCCATTGTATTTTTACTACATACAATATGTTTCTTATTGTAAAAAACTAAAAATATGACCAATTTTAACAGGTTTAATTCAAATTTTGAAAATCGTTTAAGATCGTTAAGCTCTTGTGCGTGATAACATACGAAACTATTGTATATCATCATAGTATAAGCATGTGGCAAGAGCGGAAAATATTATTAAACTCAATGACAACTTACTATCGACTAGTTTAATAGATTTTTATTCTCCACTTAAAACGAATTCCTTAAATTAACGTTTCAACAGAACGGATATATGGTTTGAGATCTTGATGTGAATTCTCGCGTGACATTGCGGACATCTCTTCGTTCCTATCATTTTAATTCAGTTGTCTAGAGCAATGTTCGTTTGTCAGACACACTGTATACAAGGATAGATGACTTTCAGTTTATTTTTTAAATACACTGACAAAGCTGTTACTTTTAACTTAAAATTATACATATTTTTAATATCAAAGGTAGTATAACCGAGTATATATGTTATAAAAGAAACATTTATGACAATTCATAGTAATGAAAGGTATAAATAAGTGGTCTGAATGCACGTACAGTTAAAATTTCCTATTTATCGTATTTATTCATCCCGAAATCAATTATAACAAAATTAAATAGTTACTATTACATCAGCATGAAGTGTTACACATATAATATTACTAAATTAGATTGATAGAGAACAGTATATACAATTATACATATATCTTTGTATGCGCGCTATAACCATTTGCTGCTTTCGGCAAAAAAGCATTTTTTTATAGAACAGAGAGCACACAAGGAGGCTCACCCGATGCTAAGTGATACCGCACTCTCAATACCATGGACACTCTCAATACTATAGAGAATTGCTACGCTTTTTTCTTGAAGGACCCTAACTCAAATTGCGAGAAAACCGTGTTTTAGGTATCTAAAATAAACCATGTGTGACAGAAGACTTCTAGTTGGAAGACTAAATGTCTGCAATATTGGCAATGATTAAATATGAAATTTGTACATATGTTTAACATTTTATATTCAGTATAATTAAGACCGTATCTCGCATATAACACTCTCGTGTTAATGTATTGTCAACGTGATCGATTTGGATCAACAAATATCGAATATCTTAACAGTACCAATTTAAAGTTTGTGACCCAGTCCTGCCTTGCGATTCTGTAACTCACTTTTCTAACTCTCACAGCCATTTTCGCAGCGGCATAAACAATAAACTACAAGCTCCCTCCTTATCAGAATGCTAAATCGTAAATGACTGCTTTATGACTGATTTGAGCGCGACCGCCGCTATGAAAACCGCTGTGAGAGTTCGAAAAGTGAGTAACAGAATCGCAAGGCTGGCCCCTAGTGTATGCGGGCCAGTTATTGTAAATGTTAACCATACTTATAGGCCGTATGTCCGTCCTGTAACGTTTAATTACGCGGTGCTACTCGACCGTCCCTGATAAACGACTCTCAGCTCTACTTCATGACATGTTCAGGATTTTAAGCCGCCTCTAACAATGCCCTCATTTCATTAGCTTCCTGTTTTAGAGCTTAATGCGATTATTATTCGGCGTTTTATTGGACTTATATTTCGTTGAATTAATTTGGTCTTATTGAAAAGTAAATTGATTAAAGATTGAAATTGACTTTACAGAACCGGTGATCCCAGAGCTAATGCTCTGCTCGCGAAGTCCTATTAAGTAGAGTCCTATTTATCTGTTTTTAATTATTATAATCAAGAATAATTTTTTTTATAATGGAGTTAAAGATTTTAAAGTCTGGGCCCCAAATTTTGTTACTGATTCGTAAGCATTTGTTTTTCTAATAGGCAAGTATGTGATCAGCCTTCAGTGCTTGACACACGCCATACATTTCCTCTCGGTGTTTATCTCGTGCGACCAAGTGTTAAATGCGCGCATAGACAGAAAGCATATTTGTGCATAGCCGGGATTCAAACAAACGACCCCATAAGAGTTGCACACTGAAGCCACTAGGCCCATGCTGCACAACTTTAAGTAGAAAAAATAATCAAACTGTACTTATAAAGAAAAAATTAATGTTGCTTTTGCAATAGTCAGCAAACTTTTATAAGTCCATTGTACTGTGCAAATCTAATGCATAAAAATATTTTTACTTTATAGGCTAGTAAAATTGGAGCACAGCCAAGGTTCAAAGGCACGACCTTATGGTAAAGAGTTTCTTCGTTTATATCACTTTTCTAAAACACATCTGTATCAGAATCTTAATATAAAATGGGGTAAAAGACATTTGATGTGTAGTACAATTTTCGAGAAATAATCGTTACTAAATTAGTAATCTTGCTAATTCAGTTAAAAAAATAAAAAAATAAAATATGTTTATTATGGAACGTAAGATACATGTATCACTTATTCCACGTCATTAAATTTGAAGGCATCCCTACTCATCGGCAAAGAAGACAGAGGGTGTAGGCCGAGAGAAAAAGCCGGCATAAAAAACTCTCGGTACTCTTTTAAAACAGCAAATCATCAAACAACACTTATTTATAACAAATATCGCAAATTAATTAGAAGTAGCCTGTCTAGCACTAGTCCCAGGCCCTTTTATCAATTAGATAATCGTTGACTTTATAGTAAGCCTTTTTACACAGCTTTTCTTTAATACATTTCTTAAATTTATTGAAAGGCAGTGATAAAAGAGCTTCTGGGATTTTATTAAAGAAGAGTATCCCTTTCCCCAAAAAAGAATTACTAACTTTAGATAGTCTAGTACGGGGAAATTGCAGCCTGCGTTTGTTCCGTGTATTAACATTGTGCGTATGTTCTATTCTAGTAAACTTATCACTATTTTTGTATACATACATAATATTTTCATAAATATATTGCGAGGGAAAGGTAAGTATATTAATTTCCTTGAATTTATCTCTAAGAGATTCCCTACATTTTAAATTATAGATTGCACGAATAGCCCTCTTCTGCAGGATGAAAATAGTTTCGACATCAGCAGCATGACCCCATAATAATAAGCCATAAGTCATTAAGCTATGAAAGTAACTAAAATAAACAAGTCTAGCTGTATCGACATCAGTTAGAGAGCGAATTTTTTTAACCGCGTAGGCTGCAGAACTAAGTCTCTTCGCCAATCCGTTAATATGAGGGGACCACTGAAGTTTTGAATCCATGGTGATTCCGAGAAATACAGTTGTATCATCCAGATTCAATTCCTCACCGTTTATAATTGGTCTAGTATCCATAATCCTTGAATTTTTTGCACAAAATTTAATGCATTTTGTCTTTTTTGCATTAAGTAGAAGGTTATTCATACTAAACCAATGGACAATCGAAGACAGAGCATTGTTCACATCGTCAAAATTTGTTATTTGTCGTTTGATTTTAAAAATCAAGGACGTGTCATCAGCAAACAAAACTATCTGATGTTTTCTCTCTACCATGAAAGGTAGATCATTTATATAAACAAGAAAGAGGAAAGGGCCAAGAATTGAGCCCTGTGGTACCCCCATATCTACTGCCGACCCAGAGGACCTCTTACCATTCACTTCAACCTTCTGAGTTCTTCCGTGTAAATAGGAAGTCAGAAGATTCAGTGCGGTATTCTTGATGCCATAATGGCGGAGTTTCCCGATTAAGGTCTCGTGTTGGACACAATCAAATGCTTTGGATAAGTCGCAGAAAACACCTAAAGCGTCATGCGACTCCTCCCAAGCCTTAATTATATATCTATATAACTCAACACCGGCATCGGCTGTCGAGCGACCCTTGGTAAAACCGAACTGATTATTATGTAATAATTTGTTTACGTTAAAATGACTTACCAGTTGATTTAATATAATTTTTTCAAATATTTTACTACAAGTAGGTAGTACGGAAATCGGTCTAAAGTTACTGGGGTCGGACATACTACCTGCTTTAAATAATGGAATGACTTTACTATGTTTCATTAGATCGGGAAACTCGCCACTTTTAATACAATTGTTGAAAATTATAGCTAGATGGGGAGCAATTACATCAATTATGCTACTAATTATTTTTACAGAAATACCCCAAAGATCGGTAGTGTTCTTAATATCTATGGTTCTAAATATCCTCACTATATCGTCGGCACCAATGGGTCGGTTACATTACCTAATAGTAATTGTAAATCAAACCTACGCGTTATATGATTTATAATTTTTATCGCAATAAACGACCATTTAATAGAATTTCAGTGATCAAATTTCGAGGTAAATAGTTAATTAAATAAATTTCCCATATAAATTGCATAATGAACGCGCAGCCCGGGGCATACATCGAATCCGACACGTCTCTTAATGAAATTATGCGATAAAAATTTATCATGCGGAACTTTACAAAAACCACACGCCGAGAATTTGTTTCTGAAACTTTGACCTAATTTTAAAACTACGTCGTTCGTTTAATCAAAATATAAACGAACCACGAAAATGATAGACCATATTTTTCATCAGAAAAAATTGAACATATAAGAGATAAATTACGTTACATCTATAATTAGGAATAGGATTAAAAAGTTTAATTTATCGTTAATTAGGTTAATTAGTCGGTTCTTACTTAACCATAAATTACTCTATTAATCAATGGCTAAGCACTTGGTTCTAGGTTCTTAATGAGTGTAGTAAAGAAATGCTATAATATTTATTAGATTTCATGTATTTCATATTTCAAATATAATCTTTATTCCGAATAAAGTTGTGCTTTAGAATAAATATAGTTTTAGTTTTCCATGCAATGCCAGTCATTTTATGTATCAATAGTCAAAGAATAAATACGTATAGTATTTAATTTCATAGAAATACAGTTACTATCAATGTAAAAAATAATAAAATAAAATCAAGTATCAAGTAAGTTTTATCAAAATATATCAAACTTTTAGGGATACCATACTATTTTTTTTTAATTTGACGCGCTTATTCGTTATCTTCTTTCGTTAGCCAGATTCTAAAAAAATTATAATTGTTCAAATCAAATGTCATTTTTCAAAAATAACCTAACTTAATAGTTATACAAAATATTTTAAGAAGTGGTCGTGATATGGAATAATTGGAAAATGGTTTTTTAAACTAGTTAGTAATGAACGAGGTCTATTTCAAAAAGATATTTCCCTTCATTTTTCAATATCCGAACCTTTCAGACCTTTTTCAGAAAACTAGCAAGTAATTAAGTGAAGTCTCGTATCTTTTTTGCAAAACGAAACCAACTGGAAATGTTATATTTATTAGATCTGTTTAGTTTTAATTAAGTAAATCTTAATTAAGTACACTTTCAACACAAAAATGAACTAATCAATTAGTTAATTAGCTATCTAAAATATGTACTATATAACATATATAAATAATTGAAGCCATAATATAAAATTCAATATTGTATGACAGCTGACAGGTATGTTACAACGGAGACATCTACTAAGTTTATTGGAAAACAACGATTTTTACTTTCTACATACAAGGCAGTTAAGGCATCTTGACTAAACCCCAAAAACTTTCAATTCTCAATTCTCTCCCATATCAATTTTAAGATAAATATTCTCTATGCTTTTCATTACAATTCTATATTACCCATGCTTAAACACCGATAGGCCCGCTTTGTTTGGACAGATGGCAAATATGACAAACATCTCTTTATTTTAATTATCAAAATCGTTACGTTACAAAAAAATATAAAATTGGTCGTTTGCCTGAGTTTGCAAATAATGAGACAGAGACTTGACAGTTACAGCAAATGACATCTTGACAATTGACATCTGACGCGCGGGAAACGCTTAAGCTGATGTAAACCACGTACATCTAGTGCGCTTACTAGTTTTAAATATAAATCGTCAGCTAGCAAATTAAATTACGATCATTTCAAACTAAAAATAAACGTCCCATCAAATATTTATTTTAATTAAATTAAATAGGTCAGAGTTACAGCATGTTTAGAAATAATTTGCCGCTAATAAGAGTAGTTCCGGCGAACAAAGGCCGACCCACGCTCAAATAGGCTCGTTAATTTTCAATTTTCCAGCCTTATAATTATAGAAATACAGCTGTAAACTTAATTAAACCTACTAGACCCTACAACCTAGAAATGTACCTGTTACGCGAAGTTACAGCATAACTATGTTGTTTCTAAGTAATAAATGAACAACGTGTAGTGTAACAGTAGTGAAGCAAAACGTTCGTAAAATTAAATAAATTTATGCTAACTATAAATGACATATTGTGATTATGTAAAATTATGATATATGTAAAATAGGCCAATAGCTCAGTGGCCTGAATCTTAAAGTATAGTCGATTTCAAAACAAATGAAAGTGGTTTCAATAGAATTTGATCTCTATGTCTCTTTCTTTTAATGAAGTCCAGAATTCTGCGTCTAAGTCTTCGCGACTTAACCTACAAATTGCAATTATGAGGTATTTTTTTGAGAACGATTATAAAGTAATATATTTTTTATTGAAGTGAAACTTCTTTAGGCGCATAATGGTAAAATTTTTACGGAACGTCAAGAAGATGTGCAGCGTTTTTGTCAAATTTTTCTTTCTTTAATAAAGATGTGCTAGTATAATATTGTGGCGCAATTATTCAAACTTAAACACCGATGGTGTTTTTAATACATATCAATATCGTTATTATTTTATGCAGTAAAGTTAAATTACCATTGTTTTGTTGGTTTTGTTTTTTATAAGTTCACAGAACCAAGACCTTTTTTGCTGAGACCCAGAGGCTATTTTAGAAAATGATGACATAAGTTACCAATTATGATAATAATGAATTTGTTATATTATTTGATAAAATGTGACCATATTTATGGTGGTATTTCAAATACATCAACAACTAATTTTAGTTCTGGTTTTTAATTAGCCATAGTATCATTCATTTATATAGAAAGACTGGCAAAATTAAATTATGGGATTTGGGCAGCTTAATTAATCAATAATTAATTTACAAAGAAGTTTCACTTATGACATGTGTACTTTGTACGCACGCACTTTTTTATATTAATTAAGACTCATTTTAACAGAACATGATATGGCTGAGCATGCAACATATTTAGTTCTTATTTGATATTAATTTTGAGCGTGACAAACGAGGCGCTAAAATATCCTGTCATTTCCATATCTAATGAGATTTTGAATCTGGGAAGTGGAAGGACCTATTATGCTCCTGGAGGAAGCATATTATTATGCTCTTTTTGAAAGAAAGAAAAAATATTTTAAGGAATCAACACACACAAAAAATACAGTAACAACACTTTTTGATAAATAATTTCTTTATGAAAATAAATCCTATAAAGTTCTCTTTATTTATAAATAATTTTAAGGATACTCAGGAAGAACGTAAGTGCTCTTGGTTATTCATTGAGATGTTTCTCAACAAATCTTCCTTGTACTTAACTAGCGCAAAGTTTTGCTTTCATTTGTAGCATTTTACCGGAGATCTTTTTCTACATAAAGTTAAGATACAAGTAGACGATTTTATTTTGCGATTTATTTTCTTTATAGAACGAAATATTCATGCGAATATTCACATCGAGTGAAAATTCGATGTCGGTCGCCACCTTAAGAATTGGTACACTCTTCTTTTAAATCACTGTTAGATTAATTGGTTCGGAAATACTGCAATTAGCAGCTCCACATAGAAAGCAGCAAAGAGTGCATTAAAATAGCTAAGTTGTCGACGGACGATGGAAGATATAACTCATCCGAACAGTCAAAAGTATTACACACTTGAGTTTCTGTATGAAACGAGGGAACTAAATACATTTTTAATGACATCGAATTAAAATTATTTTAAATATCGCTTTTATAATTCGAATTCCAAAAAGTATGTGTATATATAGCTGATTATACTCGATCGATTACTTTAAAATAGTCAATGTGAACACTACATATTTATGGGCTGATTGATAAGCGTTAGTACCTAGTAGTAATTTTTTTTTGCTTCCTCATAGAAATCAAAAAGGTTTTCTGACGTTTTACAGGTCTGTAACAAATCTTGCCCAATCCCGCAACCAGTAATCGACCTCTGCGCCCTCAGCTCACACTTTGTATGAGTTAAAAGATCGAAATTCCAGAAAGTGTATTTCTCTCTTCCCTCTTATCCGTATCAACCTATAGATCCTACTACTGTTGGGAGGCTGCGAACTGGATGGTTTGTATAAAATTTTGAGCTCAAAAATCAAACCCAATATTTTACATGCGATTACGTGCAACGAAGGTGTTGGATTTTAAAAATAATCTAGGACATTACAATTGTAGAGGCAAGGGCGGCAAAAACTTGACAGCCTTATACCTTGAAAATACCTTTTTTTAACCTTAGGAAATGCAGTTACGCATATCCCTGCGGCATCTTGAAGCAGATTAGCTACAACAACTATTTTATTGCTGTTTGGTTAACATGGTTTACGAGTATTTTATTGTTAACTCTACACACCTACGCATATATAAGGCTTATACTTTCAAGTATAAGCTCGATAATCTCTCATCATTTTTAAACGCGTTTTGGTATTCTATTTTCAAATTCCTTATTACACTTTAAAACTTGCAAATTGCAATAAACCGAAGCTGCTATTAAGCTGTTAAAAATATAAATTATATTTTATAATACAAAGTCTACATTCGAGTTAGTAAAATGAAACGCAGGCCGCGGTCATTACACGGGTTATTTGATAAAGCTACGGATAATGAAATTTTCCCGTTAAAATTTTCTGCCCGAGGCCTGCAATAGCGAATATGTTTCAAATTTATTTAGTGTAACTATTAAATGTTTTATTAAACATGTATTTTACTGTAGTTAGCCCTTTTTTTACCACGGTGAGTGTTCAGAGGAGTTGTTCGGATTAACCTGCACCTGAGTTTCATCATCGGACATATAGGCAGAATATGAAATTCCATACGTATCACCTCGACGGCCGTGGTTCCACAACTGCTTTGCTATTCTGTAACTCACTTTTCGAACTCACACAGCGGTTTTCACAGTCGCGAGGTGATAAGGAGGGAGTTTGTAGTTTATTGTTTCTCAGAATGCCAAATCGACTGCTTTACGACTGATTTGAGCGCGACCGCCGCTGTGAAAACCGCTGTGTGAGTTCGAAAAGTGAGTTACAGTATCGCAAGGCTGAGAGTTTTTAAGGCAGTTCCTGCCTCGCACCACCACTATGTAGGACTGCCCACTGAAGTATTTTCGAAGCAACTCGAATTAGGATCCTTCAAGAAAAGAGCGTCCCAATACTTAAAACGCCGTCAACGCACTCCCGAGCCATTGAGAGTGTCCATAGGCGGCGGGGCGGTATCACTTAACATTAGGTGAGCCTCCTGCCCCCTGTTCTATACAAAAAATCCTTAGCACCAATTACTTCATACAATATACAATTATTCATACAGTCAAGTACTTTATATTAGTTTTTAATAAAACAAAGTTATATATAACTATGTAGACAATTTCATAATTTGAAAACAAGAATGTTTCCCGTACACCGATTAGTACGTTTACTTTATGTAAAAATATACATTATGAATTAATGCGTGAAGGGGAATACTTTGTACAATGTTTTAAGCGAATTGCGCGGAATTTACCCATTCGCACAATTCTCTTTGAAACAATTTATTTAAAAAATCATAACACTTGTTTATACACACATAATATGTCTTTTACAATTATTTAATAGACAACATTTATATTTTACACATCACACACACATTGACAACATCACATTACAATTTCCGACCAACTAGTTAGTTATTAAGTGATTATAATAAATATCTATTCATTTACAATCAAAGCATATTCAATACGCTATCTTACAAAATTATAATACTCATAAGTTTAAAATAATTACCGTCCTAAGGAAATGAGCAAGTTTTAACCTAAGTTCTTGTTCCATTTTCCTTTTTTCTGAGAAAACTTGAGAAATTATGACGTTACAGTTCCACTGAAGCTTATAAACAAAGTAATTAATTAGGCAAACTAATTCCATTTGGCTCGCAAAAGTTGACATAATTTACATACTACGAACAACGCTTATATTATTTCTTAAATTTTCTATACAATTTATTAACTAAATGCTAGGGTATCGTAATAAATACTTTTCTAGCTAAAAAATGGAAGCTAGTGGAATTATATTAATTTACTATCTGATCCGGTAAACGTCGTTTTGCCATGTTTGTCATGTATAATAAAAAATGGGTTGATCGTAGAGGGGTGAAAATTGGGGGTTGTATGTATTTGTTTTTAATGCTGTATCATAAAAAAATAAAGAATAATTTTTTTATCTAAAATTTAAAAAAAATTTAGGGGTGGACCCTTAACATTTAGGGGGATGAAAAATAGATGTTGTCCGATTCTCAGACATACCCAATATGCACACAAAATTTCATGAGAATCGGTCGAGCCGTTTCGGAGAAGTTTAACTACAAACACCGCGACACGAGAATTTTATATATTAGATTTAATCGCGAGCCAATTGACGATCTAAACTGCTAATGACAATGACAAGCAATATGTACATTATATTTAAATCATTCGCAAATTCCTTCAAGTATGGAGTCTGAACATTTCAGAAACATCAATAAATTCCCGTCTACGAACGTAGACGACCGATGGAGTAAATAAGAAGCTCTTATGTACTTAAACGAGTGTAAAATCCACCTGACTTATTTCGTCAATATAGTCTGAAACGTAAATCAAATGCTGTATTTTTTCTATAGAATTAATTTGTCTGTAACACTTTGACAGACCCAATGACTGTAGACCATTATGAAATATTGCCATTGCATTTGTATAAATAGACATGATGATTATCGATAAAATTATTATTAATTATTTCATTGAAATCTATTTTTATCAGTTCAGTCTTGTCTACTAACACCTTTTACTGTATGAAAAGGTGTATTTGAAGCTTAGTTCCGCGGTAAAAAATTGGAATTCTAGAATTATAAGTTATAAAATATATTTTAAAATATTAACTGTTTTCCATCATACTTATTTTGGGACAAAGCATCGCGCTCAGAAAAAACCCTTACTAAACCCTTTTTGAATTGATAAATATAGTAAAGTCATAGTTTAACTTAAGGGCCGCCCACTCACTGCCATGGCACCACAAATTTGATATCGGATAGATTGTACCAACAATTGCAGCCAACATGGTCGAAAATTACAAAAAATGTAATATGAGCGTCAAACTTTCATTACCTTGATCCCTACAATAACTCTTTTCCTTAAAAACCTTGGACGAATCAGCGAGGAACAGGGAGAAAGGTTCCATCAAGAAATATAAGATGTCCAAGACATGGAAGATGGGATATTAGCATGATGGCTGATTACTCCTATCTTGAAGAGGGACTCGTTTACAAACAGAACCAACGATTGTCTGACGTAGATCATTATTTATACTCTATTTGTTGTTTTGAACACCCCATTTTTGCAGTGTAATTTTGTAATGAATATTTTCTCAATATTTTTGGCAGTTTATATGAAAACTTTCAAACACACTTCTCCTGAAAACCTGACGAGCTGGGCAAAACTAAACACAGATTCGTTCTTAGATTTTTCCAGTCTTTCGTCGATTAGTACACTCCATTTACTATAGGGTACCTATTAAAATTTAAACACTTTTTCATGAATAAAAAATGTAGGCCTGTGTTATTTTTTTTTTAAAGACAATTCACACCAATTGACCTAGTCCCATGCTAAGCTGGTGAAGCTTGTGTTATGGGTACTAGCCAACGGATATACATACATAGATAGATAGACATATAAATACATATTTAAACACCCAAAACCTAAGCACAACACAAAATGCTCATCACATCGATGTTCGTCCCAGCCGGGGATCGAACCCGGGACCCATGAATTCGCAGTCAGGGGTACTAACCACTAGACCAATGAGTCGTCAAACTTTTTACGTTCATTAGTGTACATCACGTTACCTATATGAATAAATGATATTTTTAACATAATAACAAATTCGAATATCCAATATCCGTCTCCGAGATGTTGATTTATTTTCCTCTAGAACGCAGTATCAACGGTAAGCCAATCCTAATCAAAATGTTATGAAATCCCTGCGTATTTCCTTTCTTATTGCTTATTCCATCCGATACCTGAATCAAAAGAAATAATCCAATTACTACAAACCATACAGAACACATATAACTTATTTGATATATTGATCTCTTAATAGCAATGGCTTCGATTGGACCGACCTATAGTACAGTCAAACCTGGATGAATGAGTTCAAGGGACCACGATCTCATTTTCTCTTTAAAAAAATTTCTCACTTACCCAAGTTTCTACTTTACAGAGTTATAGAAGGGGTCTGACTCACATATAGATAAAACTATAGAAAACAATAACATATGCACTTATTTTGAATTCAATAAGAGTACTTCGAAATTTAAGAATGAGTCATAAATAACAAAACTGTCGCTTAGAGAGGTATAGGCAATAATCAATCTCACTTATAATCTCGCGTGAAAAATTACTGTCACTTATGCAGATCATGTTTCTCACTTATACAGGTTTTAGGAGGGCAAAATGACGGTAAATACTCTCATTAATAGAGTTTTCTCGCTTACCCAGATGTCACTTACTTAGATTTGACTGTATAAATGTATTTTCGTTATATGGTTAAAACAATATTATTTCAGAGTATGTCTTTATAGCATTGATTAGGGTTAGATTGCCTATATAATGTTTTAATAACTACAAGACCCCAATCCTGCCTTGCGATTCTATAACTCATTTTTCGAACAATAAACTATAAGGAGGGACCTTATCACAATGCCAAATCGTAAAATAACTGCTTTACGACTGATTTGAGCGCGACCGCCACTGTGTAAGTTCGAAAAAAGAGTTACAGAATCGCAAGGCTGTATAAAACATCTAATCATATCACATGGAAATGGGATATTACAAAAAAATTACCAAACTTTTCTATTTGTTAAATTCATATATATATATATATATATTATGTGTTGTAGTCTGCATGCCTTCAGCTGCTGAGTAGCAAAGACGAAACTCCAGCGATCGTCAAAACTAAACAGAGCTAAGCGTGCAATAATTTGCGTTCAAACTCTTACCATAAATCTTGCTTATTAAAAGTTTCGACCCTTTGTTAGCTTTTTAAGGGCTAGAAGGAGCAATTTCACGATGCCATTGTAATATTATTTAAGTTAACTAATTCATTAAATTAAAAAATGTTATCAAGCTTTGTATGCTTAAGTTTTGTATGCTTTTTAAATTATAGTTAATATCTGATGGATACATAATATAATATTTACAAAAAAACAGTGACACTACAACCCTTTTTAGGTCTGGGCCTCAGATTTCTGTATCCGTTCCATGATTATTCCTTAATCTAATAGGCAAGAAATTAATCACTCTCCTGTGCCAGACACACGCTGTCGACTTTTTGGGTCTAAGGCCAGCCGGTTTCCTCACGATGTTTTCCTTGCCGTTTGAGCGAATGTTAAATGCGCACATAGAAAGATAGTCCATTAGAGCACAGACGGGGATCGAACCTACGACTTGAGGATGAGAGTCACACGCTGAAGCCACTACGCCAACACTGCTCCTTTCTAAAACGCTTTAAGCTTAAATAAATTCACGCTTAAAAGGATTATAAAACAAATTGCTTACTTGATTAAAAAGGTTTCATAATTAAAAATTACTCGTCTTAGCTTTACGATCGCTTTTATGACAACACATTTTGCGATCGACATAAAATTAATATCAAGCATCGTAATACTAAACTTTGATGTGAAGTCACGGAGCACCCTTAAGTGAAACGTCTTAGATTATAAATAGGGATGCATCCGATACCGATGCCGATACCGATATATCGGCGATACTTTGGGTTTGCCGATATATCGGCATCGGCGATATTTTCATTGCCGATTCACCGATACTTTTCAAATTTCACGCTTAGCACATTTAGTTGGCTTTTAACTGCTATTGCGAGTAGTATTTTTTCGATACCAAATTTAATAAAATACAGAATTACAACAATGTTATCATTGTTAATTTTAATTATTAACAGTTATTTATTTTATGTTAATTTAATTTTAGTAACAAAACCTTTCAAATTATTCAAAGTTTGTGACTATTTTTTGTATATATGTATATTTTTTTAATAAAAATTATAAACTTTAACTTAACTTGATATATTTTACCTTAATTTAATTTTAATTCAATAAGCGTTAGTATCGGTATCGGTATCGACGATATTCCTATAAGTGTATCGGCATCGGTATCGTATCGGCAAAAAAGCGTATCGATGCATCCCTAATTATAAACATGACAACAATTGTTTTGAAGATTAAACCCTCGTTACTATGGGTAGACAGAGTTTAGAGTCTGTTTTACTTAGAATTAAGCAATAAGGAATTTGAGTGGGTGGGCTTGGAAAATAAAAATGTAACCTAATATATAGTATATGTTTTATATATTAAAAAATAATATGAGAAGAGCAGTGTTGGCTTGGCTTCAGTGTGCGACTCTCGTCCCTGAGGCCATAGGTTCGACCCCCGAATGTGCACCAATGAACTTTCTATGTGCGCATTCGCTATTACGGTGAAGGAAAACATCATGAGGAAACCATCTTGCCTTAGACACAGAAAGTCGACGGTGTGTGTCAGGCACAGGAGGCTGATCACCTATTTGCCTATATAAATAAAAATAAAATTCAAAATAAAATAGCCTTTATTGCTGTTTCTTCTATCTTACAATAATACTCATTAATTAATACATGCCTAACATAATTACTTTCTAAATACTTTTCTACTAAATTAAATTTAAATTACTTTCGAAGTACTTACTAAATTAAATTGGTTTAATCATTGTATGTTCGGCAACTGGATGTTTGTCTGGAACAGCTTGTCTGTCGACAAAGGCTTCCTCTAAAGATTTCCACGTATTCCTGTCTTTTGCTAAACGAGTCCATACCGGACCAGCTATTTTGTTGAAGTCGTCTTCCCATCATTTCGTTTGCCTACCTCTTTTTCTTCTGGTATCTCTTGGATACCACTCAGTTACTATCCTTGTCCATTTTTCTGTACTTTCTCTCAACATATGTCCGGTCCAACGCCATTTAAGACATATGAAACAGATTCAGACATCTGAGACCTAGACCTAAAAAGGTTGTAGCGCCACTCATTTATTTATTTATTTTATACTAAAGAGTTTGTTATAGCTAATCTAAAAAATAAGTGTTAGAATTATAACAAATTGTGTGCTGCATAATTCATTTATCAAGGAAGTATTAAGGCTAACGTTAACATGACGCTACAACTGAAGTAAAAGATTAAATCTATGCAATCTTTGTAGTTTATTGTCTTTACTACAAACAAATACTACGATGACGTCATACCCTGAAACGCGTTAACGAAGCTATTCCGGCTTAGCCACTGGGACCTTTAGGCTGGTCAGTCAGGTTGGTCAGACAGTATTGATTCGGTTAGAAGACAACCCAATAACAACGTAACAAATTGTATTATAATTTTAAATTCACAAAATCACCTAGCCGCGAGCCATTCACATGCCTAACAATATTTTATAATTCTGGCATATAAAATTAATTAAAAACACAAATAAATCACATTGACATAAATAATAATTATAACTTGTTAAACACTATGTTGGCAAAATAATTCAAGCCAGTGTTTTTATATTCCCGAATAGTTCATACAAAGTTTAACAAGCTTTTCACATAGAATTGGTACGTCATAAACAACGATTCTAATTGGGTCACATCGCATCGCTTTTGGGACTGAATGGCACCGAGTGAATGGGGAATTTACGTTTAATTTAACCTATTGAAAATATTAGATTTACTGTGTATATTACTAATAAATATTATTCATATATAGGTCGCAGGGAAAGGAAAGTGAGCTCGACCACTTGAACGAGGCTGACAAGCTTAAAGAAGTTAGTGGGGATGATTTAAAGATAGATATAGATAGATAGATTTATAGACAAGTAGTCAAGAGAGAGATGGAGCCAGTTGGAGAACGCCTATACTCTTTCCTTGGGTTGAATGCCTTGGCGAACCAAGGGGCTATCTTAAGGGCGTGTGGAGGGCTGATGTGTTTTTAGTCGGTAGCGTTTCGCTGCCCCTCTGTATAGCAGAGGGCTTTGAATGTAGACCCAGCCCCACAGTTCCCACGACAAGCTCAACATCCATGAAACGGGCGTGCGTAAGCGCATTTTCAACTTATTAAAAAAATATGACTTTAAGAGGTCCTTGAAAAAAAAATATTTTTTTTTGTTACATACAATTTGAAGTGTGATCTTTTGTAAATATGGATGAATGTGAAGGAATAAATGTGTATCTTACTTATAATTACGACACGCAGCAGCGTAAAATTGTGGCGATGGTAGCCCTGTATTATATTTCAACCCATTGTTAGATGCTTCATAGTTCAAAAGCCTGTAAATTTTATATCAAATTAGTAGAGTTGCAGACTTGAGTTATCTTATTTATCAAAAATGAAGTTTGGCTTTTAATTACGAAGGCAGTAGCCACTTAGATCTCAATTATTTTGTTTAAGAAAATCAACTACGTTTTTATATTTATTTTATATTCACCAAAGGAGATTTTATTTTTTAAACTGCATGTTATATATCACAACATTGATAACGCAGAGGTTATAAAATTTAATTATAATTCAAGATACATATAATAATAAACAAATTGTCTATGTTTGCCATTAAAATACAGATTAATATTATAAACAAAAAATGCAATAATCAGGCATTTAAATAAAATTTCGTTAACGGATGTAAACGCATAACAAACATTACAAAAAAATATAAGCTAATATTTTATTTATTCTAGTTTTTTATTATTATAGTATTATTATAAATACAAAATGTAGTATTTTTATTTTATTTATTAGTCCTAATTATTACCGTTTACCTTTATTGTTACATATAATATTTTATACTTATTACCTCAAGGATATTTCATGTGAAAACACGAAGTGTTGTTACTTTTAGATAGATACAGTTAATTTACGACATTAGATAATGGACATACTAAATCAACAACACGCTGCGTCCGACCTAAAGTCCAATCCTTATCGCTAGTATGAGAAAATCGTATAAAGCAATTCATGCGATTTGTCAAACTTTAGCGTATATTAGCCATCATCAGCCAGCATAACTTGAACTCTACAAAAATATAAACATACAGACCAGAGGAACGAGAAAAGGGTCATAATAAATCGGTTAACGCGACAGATTGAGGATATCATCTCATGCATAATTCAAAAACGAGTTTGAATCGCGATACTGTGCCGATGCATTTCGTAGCTCCCACATGAAAGATTGCAGTGAATAAATGAATATTTGTCTATCGCACTGTTGTTTGCGCAAACTTTATGATCTCAACGCCAAAGTTTAGTTAGGAACTGCCGATGTTGTAAAATATATGCGAACTTTGTCTAACGTATGAATTGAAATTTCAAAAAAGCGATGTTGTAAACAGTGTTTATTTTGATTCTAAATTTATATAATATTTTTGAACATGGCTATATTTTTCGTATTAGTAAACGTACTATAATTATATATTATATACCCAGTTCTTAAAAGGCAACGCACTTGCAAGCTCTCTTTCAAAGTGAGCATCTATGAGCTTTTCTTAAGTTCTTTAGGCTAGATATCATATACCTATAGAAAAGCAAATTTAAAATCACTTTAATCAAAACCCCTTCGTGAAACAATGCGAAACAGTGTGTGGTTCGGAACTTATAAAAGGAAAAAACAAAGCTCCGATTTCCTTGTTAGCAACACTTCACAAAATTAACAACGGTTTTTAATTTGAGGATGGACAGCGCTCGAAGGTGATTCAAAGATTAAATAGCAGACTGGTTTCATGAATTACGGAAAATAGCAATGTAAGATTTTTTATACCATGTTCTCACTTCCACTGAGATTATATCAGGTATCTTAAGTACCACTTAAAAGGTAAAACATTCTGTTAGCCACAAAAAGGACCATTTAATAGATATTATTTACGTCTTAATTGTTATTATTTAATATCTGCTCTTTCTCTCTATGCTTAGACGAATTGGTTTTTATATTTATACTAGAAGACTCGGCCCAGCGTTGCTGTGGCTAAGGATTCTATTATATAACATACTATATGTATGTATACATGTATACTATTCAAGGGAACCGGTAGGAGAACACCAATCATGGGGACCACCATGGTTTGTTGGTGGTTATGCCATTAAATTGTAACTTATGTGAAACGTTGGTACTTTCAACACAGCGCCATCTGTTGGAATTGTGACTGTCAAATAATTTGCAATAAAATAATATTGCGGATATAAATTAAGATGTAAGCTTTCCTATCTTTTAAGTTAGATCAAACTGCACACGGTGTGCAAATGATTGAAATAAGTTAAGTAGTTTAGGAATCCATAGCGGATAAACAACTTTACGCATAATTTATATATGTTAAGATGACCACGTATACCACAGACAATTCTAACTAATCACCACAGACAATTAAAAATAATCTGACTGCGAATCCATGGGTCCCGGGTTCGATCCCCGGCTGAGACGAACATCGATGTGATGAGCATTTGGTGTTGTGCTTAGGTCTTGGGTGTTTAAATATGTATTTATATGTCTATCTATCTATAATATGTATGTATATCCGTTGCCTAGTACCCATAACACAAGCTTCACCAGCTTAGCATGGGACTCGGTCAATTGGTGTGAATTGTCTTTAAAAAAAAAATTATACAATTGTTATTGCTCATGACAAGTCGATGTCCATTGACAGATTATTCTCACTTTTCAGCTACAGGATACGAAAGCGACACAAAAAACATGGAAATAAATGTTTTTTTACCGAATGCCACATCTGTAAAGTTATGCTGTAAGCCTGGCTTACATCCAAAATTCACTAATGGAATTTTGACCGTCTGTGACCAAGCCTTCACTTCGCTCTAGGATACTTGAATGTAAAAATTATGCATCATTTATAATATCCTTTAAAGAAAGCTATTTATTGTCTTATGGGCATTTGCCAATACTTTATTGAGAGGATATTAATAATTTCCTAGCTCACACGTTGTGGTGGCATCCGGTGCTCAGAAAATATGAATTTTCCAACATATTGCCTACTGGTCTCTTTAGTAATTCTGCTCGTACACGATATAGTTTAATATTGGCTTATGATACTCTTACTACATACCTTGAGCAGTGTTGGCCTAGTGGCTTCAGCGTGCGAATCTCATCCCTGAGGTCGTAGATTCGTTCTCCGGCTGTGCACCAATGGTTTATTTTTCTATGTGCGCATTCAACATTCGCTTGAACGGTAGGTAGAAAACCGGCTTGCCTTAGACCTTAAAAGTCGAGGACGTATGTTAGGCACAGGAGGCTGATCCCCTACTTGCCTATTAGATTGACAGATGATCATAAAGTAGATACAGAAATGTGAAGACCAGACCTAAAAAGGTTGTAGCGCCATTGATATTTTTTATGATAATAAAATTTCAAACGTTTAAACATTCATTCTGTTGGATTTTTTTAAAACTTTTATCACGTGAGTTACTAACAGCTCATCAATGAACTAGATTCTGAAATCTGATTAAGAAATATATTAATACGGAGTGGTGCTTCTAGTAGTTAACTAGTAGCTTAGGTAGCTTCTACTAGTTTGTAATAGTGACAAAAGAACATGTAATCAAAGATATGTGAATTGTATGTGTTTTTACCAGCCACAAGGTCTTTCCAACTAAAAGTTGTTACTTTTTATTTGACTTTTGGAAATAGAGTTTATAAACTTGGTAAATTAACTAAGAATGATAGTCTTGAAACTCTTATTCTGATTATTGAGGAATGTAGTACTTGCGCTTTGAACTTTATTTATTTCTTCACAAAACAGTATCCTTTCAGTACACAAGGACAGTGTATGTTCTAGTACTTATACGATACGATAATGTTGAAATAAAACAATAATAATAATATTAAATACATAAGATACACAATCGCTACTGTAAACTCACTCTAAAAACATATAAAAGATGCTGGAGACAGCATTCAGTAAGTGCAACTTCTTTGTTAACGGAGATCTGTGCAACAGACTTGTTCTGACACTTGGTATCGCGAATAACCTTGGCCTTCGCCGTCACAATACCCCAAGGTACAAAGAACCCGAGTTCTTGAAGAACACTTGGGTTACTCACCACCTCCCACAAGACTTTGAGTAGATAGTAGTCCAACTGTAAGTCCCGTCTTGTTTCTAATTTATTATACCCCACGATCCTCAAGACAAATCGTCAATGACCATCCCTTCCAAAATCAAATATTGCTTTTTCATGTAGATAACTTTTGCAAAAGTTCATACGTGAAAATTGTCTTTAAATTTACATTCATTGTCAGCTCTTATCAGGCTTGACTAGAACTGGCGAGAAACTCTCGGCTACTACTTCTATTCTTTTAGTTTTTTGATTAACAAGATGTACCCCTTGCACCACACATCGGAATTGAAAATTCTGAAAGGTCTTCCAGACAAGCAGTGAAGCTTTTTAGACATTTTTGACGTCGCTTCTGCGTTCTACCAGATAGTCGCGTAACCCCTAGTCAGGATACAGTTTCAATTATTTAAGTTAGGTTATGCTGGTAATTAGTATTGTTGTGTACATCAATCAATGGCGCAAGCCATTCAATTTTAATGCATCGATGAATCAATAATTGACGTCGACAAACTCATTTTTATATAAACCTTAGTATAAAGAAAATGATAGTCGTTAATTTTTCAATCTCCCGAGAGCCAGACCTAATGATGGCACTCGTTATAGGACCTGCTTCATAGCAGTCCGATAGATTGAGAAAATATTTTACAATTTTTCACTGCATAACAAATATTTACCTTGACTGCATCTTATTTTTAATCGGAGATTGCAAGCAGATTAATGATGGGTAAAAGTTATTTAAAGAAGTGGCGGGTCGCTATCGTCATATAACATATTTAGTTAAGAACGCAATGTATGCAAATAAAACTGAACTGAACTGAACACTGAACTATTATCTCCTATATAAAAAAAAGTATTTTTTTATATAGGAGATAATAGTTCAGTGAGTAGATATCTCGGTCATTTTACTTTATAGATAAGGTAAATAATGCTTTTAATGCCCGACACAAATCGGACGGCTCTAAAATATGCCAGTATTCAAATTCACCAAACATGGTTTAGAGTTTTTTATAGAACAGGGCAAACCGGCAGGAGGCTTACCTTATGTTAAGTGATACCACCGCACATGGACACTCTCAATGCCAGAGGGCATGCGAGTGCGTTGCCGGCCTTTTAAGAATTGGTACGCTCTCTTCTTGAAGGACCCTAAGTCGAATTGGTAAAATAGTCGGAAATACTTCAGTGGGCAGCGTTGACGTTGCTGATACTTAAGTAAGTCGCAATCGTTTTCGAATCTCGATTATTTTCTCCTCTAATATCGCTTATATTATCTACGTCACTACTACTATTAATTTTATATATTCTCAATAAATCTTAAACAATAAATTAACTTACACGTATCGTCAACATATATAGCAATTATTTTGTGTTGTAATGTTGTAATTCAGTGCAATTACAACATTGTCCAAAAAGCAATGGAAAACTTATTTATTTATTTCGTATAGCTAACATAAATAATTTACAATTATATTAAAGGTATACGCTTCATAATAACGTCTTCTTGAGATCGCACCAGGTGTTATTCTAAGATATAATAGTCTTTGATTGATTTAAGTAGTTGTATTGTAGCGATATCTACTATCTACTATCCATCGGGCTATCCAAGTGTTTCCAAGCGTTGAGTATAAATCTCGACATGAATGATGAAACACAAGGGTTTTAGGGCGGGCCAGTCAGCGATTAGACTCTTCATGGATCCTTCCTTTACATTGAAGACAATAACTTCCTACTAAATGTAATGTAACTAATATTACATTTAGTTAAATTGGTAAAGTATTAAGATATTTATTTCTTAGCTATCTATTGGATAACAAATTATTCAGGGGAAACAAACTTCTCAGTTTATCTGAAAACTCAACAACGCCCGAGTTTTATAAACTTTTTATTTATTATTCAGTTGAAAGTTGTAAACTAACCTACATTGCAAGCTTTTATTTTACTGAAGGAAAACAGGGTTATAAGAAACTTTGAAAAATAACTTGCATTCGGGTCAAGCGTTTCTGTAGTTTAATTGGTCATGTTTGAAAAATTAAAAAAACAACGCTAAAAAGACTTCCTTTTTTCGAAAGGATATTTGTGTAACCATATGTGTAATCATATCACACAAATGGGTATAAAATAATAGGTCTGGGAGTTAGTTTTATCGAGAATATCTCTAATTACATCTATCCTTTCTTTCTATGTGCGCATTTAACATTCGCTCGAACGGTGAAGGAAAACATCGTGAGGAAACCGTCACATGTCTTAGACCCAAAAATTCGACGGCGTATGTCAGGCACTGGAGGCTTATCACCTACTTGCCTATTAGATTGAAAAATGATCATGAAACAGAATCAGAATCTAAGGCCCAACCCAGTATATTTTTTTATCTCTAATTACAATTCGAAAATTTTATTATCAGAAAGGTATCTTGAATTAATTTTGATAGCCTCCTTACTCCAAATATCCTTTGTTTCTTGTACTATTTCCTTCTTTTAATAGATTTATTCCGTATATTCTTGAGAAATTCATTTTGGAAAATCTATAGGAATTCCTTTCGAATTTAGTCAACATTTGAGCTTCATCTAAGAAAGAATTGCCTAAGCCGGAAACCTTAGGACAATCCAGGAAATGTACCATACATTTCCTGGATTGTCCTAAGTTATACTCAAAGGGCAAAGTTCAACATAGATATATCAAATAACTAGTGGGGAGACGACAGGGTATGTGCATTCCCCGCCTGAGGGCAGACATCCTTTGTGCAATATCTTGCACGCTTCCATTGATATTATTGACAGGTAGTTTCCCATATTACATTAGTTAGAAGACAGTTTTGTTATGCCTTTTATGTTACTTTAACAAAAATATTGGAAAAAAATCTTGTCGTCTTAAACGAAACGTCACGAATGGACCGGGCGCGAACTAAAGTCAATTCTAATACAACACAACCTAACTCAATAAAAGTAAAACAATAGGACTACACGCCTTGGTATTAGTCACAGACATGTATCTATTTCAACAACAATAAATTGACCACCACCAGGTACTAACTACTGACTAACAGATCTTTTTAGGATTTCCTTACATAGAAAGAGAAGTCAAATTTTGTATTTATCTTATTATCAACAAGCACATGCGATTAGTTGTAATAATTATAATTACGATTTATATTGTAGCCAGGTTCAATAAAGTATAAAAGTTTTAAGTAATTGTAATTTTAAATTACGTAAAATAATTGTAAAAAATTTGTAAATTTATAATAATATTTAACTTCAATCCGGTAAAAAAGTGTTTTCTTTAAATGTGTATAAGTTATGTCAATAAAAGACAATACTATGAACAATTTTCTATTATGGTGGGTACAGACTGGTGAAACGTAACATGAAATGTATTATTCTGCCTTTCATTGCATGTTCGCTGCAAGCGTGGACGCATAGCGCGCTCTTAACGCGCATTCACTACGAACCTCCCGCGTTCGTCTTGATCCGCCATTCTGCCGCGAACACGGCCCTTCGATACACGTTTTTAAACCAGTAGATCACACGAAGCATGGAGTCAAAAAACCACGTTCTTGCTATGACGATTATCAGTACTTCATTATTAATAATACATCAACTCATGAAAACACGCCGAAGACCTTAAGATTTTTCTTAAAATAGTTTTCATTTTGCGGGTTCCACAAAATTTCACGAACTCTGTACGCATCTATCAAGCAAAATGCCTTTTCCTCACTCCACGCAGTGTCGTCCTCCATGTTCGTTGCGTGCGCGTGTTGATTTCAAAACGACCGTCCACGTTGGCGCACCGCGCACACTGCGCGCCCCTTTGTGTTCGTTCGAAAAACCGACAAATCACGTAATGCTCGTAGCGTGCGCGTGAAATGCACATTTCGCGCGCACAAGACGTCCAAACTATGAGAAATTGTTACAAAGTGTGTTACCTTTCATGATACATTGCAGCAATGTGTACGGTAAATTCTTTCATTGCATGACACATTGCATGTTACGTTTCACCAGTCTGTACCCACCTTTACAGTTTCCTATCCTTCGATTATAAAGAGAGGTAATGTTAAGCGAGCGCGAGGAATCGAATCCAGTAGTAGGATTTTTCATCCTGTCCTTCCAGGAGAAGAGACGTTGGAAGAACAAATCGATAAAATTTTCAAGTGGAATACATTTCCAAACGAAGTCGCGGGGTTACATATTTTGCAAATAAACTGTTAACATCGCAATATTCGTTATCACCATGTCACAGATTAAAAATATACAATACCTGAAAATCGTATCTAAAAATATGCTTCCATAAAAACTTATTTCAATTGAAAATATATCAATAGCGAACTTCAATATCGTTCACAAAGGATAGCAAAAAAGATCAGAGGACTGCAAAAAAATAGTGAAACTCACATGCCCTAGATTAAAAACGGGCACTTTTGTTTGCACATTGTAAAGGTTGAAGAGAATAAAAAATTAAACTGAAGAAGACCTATATTTTGAAATATCAGACAAATGATAGACCAAGGCGCATTTTGTCCAAACAATATGAGTGAAGAGAATGTTATAATAAAAATCGTGTCTATTTTCAAATAATTTTGATCTTTTAGTACCCAAAAGTTTTTAACTTCAGACTCGGGACTTCAAGCTATAAATAAATAAAAATAAATACAACGTATTCTGTATGCATAAATACAACAACAAATTTGAGCGAGTCGAGATAGCAAAGTGTCAAGGGGTCTTAAATTAAGCTTAGACCATTTATTAAAAGATTTATTAAAACATCTAGAATTAATAAAAACATCAAGCATAAATATTATGGGACATTTACTAATTACTTCTAGAGGCAGGAATACAGTCGAAAGTAGAGAGATTCGATAACTTTAGTTTTTCGTTCTTAATTTCGAAATGTTTGAAGAAGATAACTTTATAATAAAACTTCACACGTTGAATTTTACCAGGTTTCTATATAAATCAAAAAGACTTAATTTGATGCAGTTTTGTGGTACCTGTGCGAAGTTAGGACAGGATTAATATTTAGTCTAACAACCAATAAACCAATCCAATAAGCCACAATTACGTAAAACCCCTGACGCGAACTAAATTAGAATACATTGTGATCCGAGGAAAATCTGCAATGAATAAAATAACAGTTATTTCGGTTTGGGACGATTTAATCTCATTTCGGTATTACGAAATTTCTTGTATGATAGACCATAATTTGCATACGACGATCAGTCTTCTAAGTTACTAATATATGTAATAATACTGGTAGCTCTTTCTTTATAGCCGTCCGATTTATCTCTCAAGCAGCATGAATGTTTTGTCATTATAACTTTCGTGGAAATTTGAGAAATACGTAACAAATAATACCATCAAAATATGAATTTTCGTCTTATATTACACTGCCTGTGCTGTCCGCGATTCAGTCATGGCGGGATTTTTTATACTTAACCTTAAATATATTAATAAGTTTCAATGTGTGAATTAATAAGTGACAATAAATAATCATTATTACATAGTCTGCAACGTTAACAAAAAAAAATTATACGGATATACATATAAGGAAACCACATGGGGTATGTGTGTGTATGTCACCGTAAAATTGTAAACACCGTTAGATTGTAATCTATCTCGCGAGATTATAAACTGTCGAAAGATTGTGAACCTCAACGAACTGCTTACAATTTAACGTATTATTATTCGGTAGTTATATGAAATTGTTGGAAAGTAAAATTAATCTGTAATTGACCAAAGAAGTTTGAATGATAACTAAGTTAGTGTAGTACAATCTACCGAATAATAATACGTTAAATTGTAAGCAGTAAGCTGAGGTTCACAATCTTTTGGTCCAAGAGGTAGTGAACCCTGGGAGTAACGGTCTCCCTGTAAGGTTAGAAATTTGTATACTTACGATTTATGACATGCTAAGAGCAATAGCCATGACCTGGCAGGCGTCAGCCCTGCACGTCATCAGCCCCTTTATTTTTTGGACTGTTAAGTAAATTGAGTTTCAAAACTTGTTTCTGTAAATTTGAAAATTTAATAGGATAAAGTTTATTTATTGTACATCTTAAAAAAAAATTGACAGGCGATTACAATAAGCAGAAGTATATGACAGATCAATTAGAAAACGTAAAGTTGATGAGGTAAAATAAACTTTATCCTGTATACTTAAAATTTTTATATGTTTTCAAGTAAACGTCTCAGAGTAAATATGTACAATGCCAGGCGGTTTTGAACAGCATAAGACCTTGACAGGCGTCAGGCGTTAAGGGCGTGCGAGTGAGAGGTGTTGCGTGAATGCCTATAGTGCGAGTGAGACCGTTTATCTAATACGAAGGGACGTATACCTGCTCTAGAGCAACAATGTACAGAGAAGAATTTCGTCAGTTGTGCCAATGATTTTTACTTGTGAAGATGCTTTGAGCTATAACATTTCTTATGTTGAGTGATTTCGAAGATTTAAAAAATCAAACTAAAGTTTGATTTTTTAAAATTAAATATTATTGTCAATGGGTCCCCGTAACAAGTCGGAAAATGCATATATTATCTATATAATGGTGTTCCTTTTACTCGATTAGGTACAATACTTTTTAAATCATTGAAATCGGTAAATTGGTTGCGAAGATATTACACATTTTGTACAAGCCAACCGCGGCGCGGCCGAAATGCTCATGTGACGTCACGATTTCCCTACGAACCGCGCGCTCGCTCTTCGCCATTCATTTATTAAAGTTCACTCAATCTGCGCGGGTCGTGTTGTGGTTTTGTGGTTTTTATGTGAAAATATGCCGCATTATAAGTACTGTATAGTACCGAAATGTACTAATACTTCAACTAGTACACCTGAAAAACTGTTTTTTAATGTGCCAAGGGACCTGAAAGTGCGCAAAAAATGGTGTACTGTCATGAAGAGCGGTGACAGTACACCTTACATTACTCATGTGGTAAACAGTATCTTAGTAAAACTTGTTTACGAATGTTAAAGAAAAATACAGGGTCGTACTAGGTGTATTTCAATGAATAAATAAATGATAAAAAGTGTAAGTAGTGAAATTTCTAATAACCCTTCCTCAGTAGTCTGGTAAAACCCAGGGTCGTACTGAGGCTCAACTAAATGAAATGTGCCGTTCCCGGGAATATTTCCCAATGCCGGAACATTCCCGCTTTGGGGAATATGTATCTGTAGGTAATAAAACTGTAGCCAAAATGAATTCTATACATTGAATATTTTTTTGAATAATCGAGTTATGAGAGCTCCATACACGCAATAGAAACCAAAAATATTGTTTTTGAATTTCTTGTCTGTCTGTTGAACGCTTTTCACGCGAAAACCGCTAGACGTATTTTACGCCTTTTTTTTTAAAACTCTTTGCGAATATTTTTACAAGACGTTTTCCTCTTTCCATAGCGACTGTCTCCTGTATGGATGCCCCGAAAATCTGTTCAACTAAAACACCATCAGTCTTGCAGTTTGCAGTTTCGTGAATTTTTGACGCCGTTACTCTGCAGTATCTTAGTTCCCTCCATAATGGTGAATCAGCTTGCGATAATGTTGCTTCTTCTGCTTTGCTACAGTCATCTATTGTCATCCGACTTGAGCAGAAGATTATTTCATTCTCATTAGGATTGCTTGTTCAAACAATCCAAGGTAAACGAATAAAGTATACCTACCGATTACTTTGTTTCTTATATTCATTTGCACTGACAAAACTAGACGACAACAATACGCAAGTCGATGAGATTGAAATAAAATTAATCATTTCGTCGGGCACTTTTCTTACTTACTTACCAGCAATGTGCCGTCCGTTGCCTACTAACAATACTAGGAACTAACTCCCAATAAGATTTACGACTGGCAATGCACCCAGAAACATTGAGAAGAATATTCCCGGTAACATGTTCATATCCATAAACCTTACTGGGAATTTTCCCGGGCCTGAATACGACCCTGTATTCCTGACCTACTTATTATCCTGCTGTTTTGATTAGGTTGACAATGAGATTTGCTTACCTCTGAAGTTTCCAACCACGAATTTCAGCGCTTGTATAGTTTAAATGATTACTAAGATAATCAAATACCATTTAGGTAGATTATCGGATTGCGAATGCTTGCTCAAAACCGATATCTACCTTATTTCTACCACTGATTTGTTATATTATAATATTAAACAAATCAAATCACTTATTAATCGATTGGGTATAAACTGGTGACGTTACGCTCCGTGTTGGACGAGTATCGCGAACAGAATAAACAGCGCGGGGCGCGCTGTGGTTCAGCGGCAAGCGTTGAGATATTGTGACGTCATTGCTTTCGTTCGCGCGGTCAGTAAACCTTGTTTGGTATTTTGCCCATAACTTTGTCAGTTTTGGTCGTAGAACAAAATTTTTTACACCTTATGTTTTAGTTTCTCAAGGACTATAAAACTGCATTTATAACATAAAACCGTTACGGGTCCCCATTGTGCAGTGATATTGTGTATTGTTGTACTTAATATGTATTAACATTTCAGTAAATAGTGTGCAAGATGAAATTGGAACACGTGGTTTGTGTGATTTGTAACGAAGACACTGACGAAAAAACTGTACGATTTACAGAGACTACGTTGAATAAAAGTAAATCAAAGTAGTAAGCTATGATTCATCGAATTTACCACCCTGCAAACGTGAACTACATCAACAATTATTGAGAACTGCCTACATTACAAATATATGGCGAAATTGTAATTTAAAAGAACCAACAATTCTTACACCTGAAAATAACGGTTGGAACTTAATTGATAGTCGTTACGAATTTAATTGGTATGAGGGGAATACGGTTCCATCTTCTATATACGACATACTTTTACAAGGACCTGCTGATACTGCCACAGCACAATCGACTGAAACTGAGGAATGCATTTCAGGTAACATACAACTATTTTATTCCGTAACATTTAATACGCAGTCCTATGTAAGCTTGATATTTAATTCTTAACAACCTTATTGATTCATTAAAATATTTTTTTTTTACTATTTTCAGATGAGGAAAACATTGTTAAAGAATCAGATGATGATGAAAACAGTGATAGCGAAATTTCGGATGATGCTGAAGAAAATGAATGTTAAAAATAATGTAGATTGCATAAAACCCAATAAAATACATTGCATTTACTGTATGCGTTCATGTAACATTTCTTATTTGCACGCCCTTAACGCCTGACGCCTGTCAAGGTCTTATGCTGTTCAAAACCGCCTGGCATTGTACATATTTACTCTGAGACGTTTACTTGAAAACATATAAAAATTTTAAGTATACAGGATAAAGTTTATTTTACCTCATCAACTTTACGTTTTCTAATTGATCTGTCATATACTTCTGCTTATTGTAATCGCCTGTCAATTTTTTTTTAAGATGTACAATAAATAAACTTTATCCTATTAAATTTTCAAATTTACAGAAACAAGTTTTGAAACTCAATTTACTTAACAGTCCAAAAAATAAAGGGGCTGATGACGTGCAGGTAGTGTTGCCCAAATGCAAGACCAAGACGAGACTTAGGCCAGTCTTGGTATTGTCTTGCGTCAATACACCTGGTCTCGGTCTTGGTATTGGTATTGCGCTCTCAGTCTTGGTCTTGGTCTTGATCTTGCAGCAAGAGTCTCGCAAGTCTCGCAAGACTTGCAAATACCTATTTGCCTATTGCTATTTGTGGGGGCTTGCGGGCTATCCTGGAGCATTCACCAATGTACAATGTTCATCAACCAATAATAGCAGGCAGGCTACAGGCATTGTGTTGAGATTAGCAGATTTCATTACAGTGTGCGTAGGTACATTTTTTAGGCAATTTGTCGTACTCGTGACTGGCGCGCTTTGCTACGTAGGTACTGTCGTTAAAGTATGTGTAAGTAAGAAACTATGTAGGTACCTACTACAACAAAATTGTATTCCTTAGAAAAATAATCGTCGTACCTACACGACGATTATTTTTATTTATTTAGTAAATCATCGCTGAAGACAATAGTCGCTACTAGAGTAGGTACGATAGAAGTTGATATACCGACACTGCAATTCTCGATGATTTTAAAACAAAATGCGTAAAGCAATATGACGTCGCTCATATTTGGAGCTTTTCCACGTTTCAAGTTTGTTAAAATCACCCACTTCCAATTTTGCAGTGCAATGTCTTTTAAAAAGGTATAATAGGTAATCTATATATATAAAAATGAAACCCGTTTTCCGTTGTCACGACATAACATGAAAACGGTTTGACCGATTTGTCTGATTTTTTTAAATAATATACCTTGAAGTACGAAGATGGTTCTTACGGAGAAAAATTAAAATAAAATTGAGTGAATCAGTCTAAAAACAACACTTTTCTATATTCCCATACAAAATATTCGTAATAATACTTAAAAGTGAATTTGAACTTTAATACCATAGCATAAAGTTCAAGTGTTAGTGGAGGGGTTCCGAGAAGGTAAATTTTTATTTTTTGACATAATGTATTTTGTTGTCTTATCAATTTTCTTTTTTTATCTTACTAGCTAGACCGGTGTCCCGAATAGCAGAATAAGTATTTTAAACAAATAAAGAATCGACTGTTAGGCGGTACGATGTTCGCCAGGCCAGCTAGTAATAATATAAACTAGGTATATTTTTATTACTTACAACAATTTTTATAAAATCTACCTATCCTTACGACTACATTCTTCCTTGCGAGGACAACATAATCTATTTGCGTCCGTTCTGAGCACCCGGAAACTTATTTTATTCTTTAGAACATGGGCAGTGGCGGCGACCTTTGACATGAAAGCGACGGCGGCAACACAAAGTCTAGAAGCGGACTAAATTTTTACCTATTTTGGTGGGGTTGTCAATGTTGGCATTAGCACAGAAAAATAAAATTAAGTAAACACAACGTTTATCCACTTTTTAATAACTAGGTATCCACGATAGAATATTTTTTCTACTAATTTCCTAAGGGTCGATTCGACCAAACTTCAATTTATTAACGAGTAACTATACCAAGAATAATCTATTCCATGATTTTAATCTCGAGTAAATCCATAGTCGTTTGTCCACGTAATCGATAGTATAATTGCGCTAGGAATAACAATACGCGAATAGCAAGAAAATGGTGAACGAATATAAAACTCGGCAAATAAATGTTGTTCTACAACGGGACAGTGTAAGAGCATACATCATGTCAACTCGATTTTGCCGTATTATAGTGTGAAAAAGTAGCTTTTAACAGGTGTCAAACGACAACAAAAAGTTTTTATTTCTTGTTTGTTTGAGGCTTTCGTCTAAAAAGGAACTTCTGTTGAGCCTAGTTGAATTTCATTCTAATATTATAGAAAATAAAAAATCTAAAAATAAATAAATAAATAATAAATTGTTTAAACGTTTCATTATACAATGCCAGACTATTAATTTAGTGCGTTGCGTTGACTTGAAATTAAAACACAGAATAAATATTTGTGAAATGACAGAAATCAGTTGATTGGACTGACTGACGCCATTAAATTATTCTAGGAATAGCTGTTATTCCGTGCGAAACGGCGGTATAGTAGCAATTCCCGAATAAGCCCACTATTCTTAGAATTTGTAGTTGGTAAAACGTAAAATTTATTTACTCTCGATTAACTGACGATTTATTCTAAGATTAAGATTTACTCTTGTTTGGTCGAATCGACCCTAAGTACTCAGTCTAAATATCTTTTTCATAATTTTTGTTTTTCAATAATATGTTGTGTGTAATTGAATGGTAAACTCTAAATCTTACTAGAGAGCTTTTTTAAAATAAACTTATTGAAAGCACTGACATGGCATATACACTTTTCAATCTTGCTGCTCACATTTTAGTACCTAGGTATCACTCACTATCTATCATTTACCGATATTAACAATGATTATTTCGAAATCAAAATATTCGCAATTCAATAGATGCAATACCTACTTAGTTATTAATTATCATCTCGCCCGACAGCTTTTAACGCTGTAGTGTTCGAATTCAAGCCAGTGTGAGAATGTATTTAAATAAAAAAAACTCAGAGCATTCAATTTATACCTACCTACTGCTGGGACATCTTCAAGGTCATTTAATTTTATACTCCTATACCAACCCTACCAAAATAGGTAAAAATTTGTGTGCCTCTGTCCGTACTCTTTGTCGGCGAATGCGGCGCTCAGTGTCAAATGCTGTGTTACACTTGTTGCAAACCGCATCTTTGTCGGTAAATTATCAAATAACTAACCTATTTAATACACCGACCGACCAACAGTTTATTCGCAGAACGTCACATTTCCCCAATCAACTTTGAACCTTAATTCTTTAGCGATAAACTTGAAAATCTGTTGATTGAAAATTTGATAGATTGTAGTAGCTTGATGTGCTGGCGTCTGTACCATAGTATTGGCTGCCGTAGAAACTGTTACTAGACCTACTCGACTCGCTGTTAGTTTTAAATTTTGCTAAATAGAAGAATAATATAAACTTTGAAACATAAGTTTCACACCTACATGATGTTTATATAATTTTGTTAACTATAATTTTAAGCACATACCAACCTACAAGTACTAACGTTAGATCTGCACATTAGACATAAACAAGCATAACATATTATTATAGTTAGATACCTACAAGGTATGAACTTTGCTAGAAAGTTATTAGGGAACAGATTTGTGAGTATTAACACGCTACATACTTAATAAATTGTTGAAATATAATAAGTACTTACCTACCTAATCAATACAATACGTTTCAGGGTGCTTTCAGACGAGCGGCACGTTGCCAATTACAAATACAACTGCAGCCCTTAGTTTAGTGTTATGATTTGTGATACCTACGGTTTTGATACTGGGGAACGTTTCTCAAAATCGGGATTGAAACCAAATACCTACTTAATAACGCCCAAATCTCAGTTTGTCTTAACTGCAAGACGCAAGAGTCTTGCAGGCTTAAGTATTGTCTTGCTCAAGTCTTGCAGGGTTCAGTCTTGGTATTGGTCTTGCTATAATAAGGCGGTCTTGGTATTGGTCTTGGTCTTGCAAAAACGCAAGAACAAGACCAAGACTGCAAGACCAAGACCGATTTTGGGCAACACTACGTGCAGGGCTGACGCCTGCCAGGTCATGGCTATTGCTCTTAGCATGTCATAAATCGTAAGTATACAAATTTCTAACCTTACAGGGAGACCGTTACTCCCAGGGTTCACTAGCTCTCCAGCTATTTCGACAGTTTATAATCTCGCGAGATAGATTACAATCTAACGGTGTTTACAATTTTACGTTAACATGTACATAAACACACATGCGTGGGTGTGTGTACGTGACTGTGTGTATGTGTCAACTATTTAATTATGGTTTGCTTTTTTTCTGTATCCTCATAGTTGAGGTCCAGTAGCCACAGTGTTATATAAATACTATATGTTCTATCTTGATTTTGTTAAACTCATAGTGGTGGTTACAAACGTTAGGTAAGCATTAATATTTGGAAGCATGGGCTAATAATGAAAATATTAATCCAGAACTAATAAATATAAACATTAATCACGTGTAGTTCTAACAATGAAAGACATCACATTACCACACCATTAGCCGTTCTCCATCGGAGTAATTACGGCATTAATATATTATACCCAGTAGACCCTTACAATACTGAAGAATGGATTCCCGAAAATTAGGGTCTTATAGAATCTTGCCCTTGCGAAGCTGAACAATAGTAAGTCGAGCACACGTGTGATTTAGTTTCGGAAACCTTATTTAATTCCATTAAAATATACGGCCTCCATGTCATGCTTTTGTATTTTGGGTCGAAATTGGAAAATCTCATGTTGGGATTGGTTAGGGTTACATAGAGGAAAATTACCAATTTGTTACTGCTACGTTAACGACATACACACTGGAAACCAAGTCAATGTATTCTTACAAAACTGTCACACTATTTAGGTACATTAATATTATTTATTTCGTAATCCTACAGCTAACAAAATATATATTATATAAAAAAATCAATCAATTACACAAAAAATATAGCCACACAGAATACATAATATTTACAAAAATGTTCAAACATTCACAAAAGGGAAAAAACAATAAAATTTGATGGATTTTGTGTAGTTTGATTGTCTTATGTAGCAGGACCAACATGTTTCCAAGCTTTACATCTTGAATATAATCCTCTAATTTGTAAAAAGCTTGTCTACAAAGTGTAGGTACTTATTTCTCATAAAAATATAAATTTTAATGAAACTAAAAGCGATATCCATAATGAATGTTTCTCGTCCCTACTTATTTGTCTTCAGGGTATGAATCTCTATTAATTAAAAATAATTATATTTAATAAATAATATTGTATTACAACAAACAACATATGCACGTCATTGATATTACAAATGCAATTGTACATTCTCGTTACGACGGATTGCGACGGTTGATTCCGACGGGATTATATTTATCCTCTTGATATTTTTTGTATAATATTCAAATGAGTTCATTCAAAGTTTAAATTTTTATAAAGACTGATTTTGTAAATATCTACAAACAGAAGCTATTTTGTGACTATTTTAATTAAAAGTTTGTAATAATATCAAGACCCGGTCAACAATCGCTTCATGGTACAACATAGAACGAGTGAACAGAGCCCGTCAACAAAGACGTTGCGCCAACTGAATGCTGTCTCCGATACGATTGACGTCTTTATATGTTCGCAGAGCAAGTTCAGAGTAGCGATAGGCTTAGGATAGTGTATTTTTACGAAAAAATAAGTTTGGACTATGAGTCCACCTCACTTGAACTAGGCCAATACGAAGCCGAAAGACACTTACGGGCAATAGGTGATCGCCTACTTAAGAAGTCATGTTTTTATCATGTATTTTTTTATATAATAGTAGGAGGCAAACGGGCTGAAGGCTCAACTAATGTTAAGTGATAGCGCCCAACTATGGACACTCACTTTGCCAGAAGGCTCGCAAGTGCCGGTCTTTTAAGAATTGGTACGCTATTTTCTCGAAAGACCCTTAGTCGAATTGGTTCGGAAATACTTCAGTGGGCAGCTGGTATAAGATATATATCAATCTGCCTACACTTAGGGCTTACAGCACCCAAGTAAAAGCTAGTATATTATGGTATAATCGAATTTATTTCAATTCAAATTTTCCGATCAAGTTGGTAGGTAGCCGCGGTCGGTCGCAAATAAGACATGTTTGCAATTTTTGTTGCTCCACTGCAAAATCCTTCATCGCAACATTACATTTTCATATTTATTTCTAAAATATTTTGTAGTTTGGTTCCTCGGAAATAAGATGAGAGGGAATTTTTATATTACCTTGTTTATGGTTATTACAAAATACAATAGTACTTCTTAAAATACAGTAAATCAGACCAATGTGTGCTGTTATATTAGATGTGCTACTGTAATTACTATTAAGGGGTGTGTTCAGATTTCATTTGAACATTGACCAACTGCTGACACGGCTCACGTGGTGATTCTAAATTTTAACAGCTGTAGGCGCGCGATACACCGACAGCTCACAAGAATAATATTAAGTATGTGTGAATAGGTGTAAGTAGTATTTAAGATATTGTTTTATAACAATAAATGAGATTTTAATATTGCTGTCTTATTCATTTCTTGCTTCCTCTCAAAGTCGCGAAGACTCCTTAATTGTCGTGGAGAGCCTGTCCGACAGCTTTGAGATAACTTCACCACCATGAATCTTTGATCCTACCCGTAAGGGTCCGTCTGTTACCTAGGTCTCTTGGTCAGACATCCTGTACTTATTTATATATTCACTTAATGCTAATTTCAATACCACTTATATTGATATTAGCACAGAAGGAACAAAGTTAGACCTTAAGAAGTTTTTTATTATATGGTGCCTCACGCGCACCTATATGTTAAAGGTTGTCATAGTATACATTAAAAAGTTTATATTAAGTAAAAACATATATTTTATTACTTATTTTACGACTTAATAATTATAATTTGGTTCCGGGGGATGGTGCGGGAAGGGCGGATGACCAAACGGCGGAGGTCCACGCGGGGGGAACTGCGGTCTGAATTGCGGTGGAGGGGGTCTCCATGGGGGCGGGGGTCTGGCCCCCGGTGGCGGTGGGGGGCCAAAACCAGGAGGTCCGAACGGTGGTGGAGGGAAGTGATGGAACGGGGGCGGTGGTGGTGGCGGACCTGGTGGTGGAGGTGGGCCTGGCGGGGGCATCGAAGTGGGGGGTGGTGGGGGAGCAGACATCGGTAACGGGGGTGGGGGTCTGGCGTTCATTGGGGGTCCTGGTGGCGGCATTGGGGATGGCGTAGGAGGCGGCGGTGGCGCCATCATCATTGACCCCAAGATTGTTGGAGGTGCGTCCGCGAACAACTGATGAGGTCGGTCTGCGTGTGATAAGGGATTTTGCGCCGCCAGCAACCTGAAATAAAATATGGTTCAATCAGAATATCTTATTATCTATGAAAGTAAAAAAGGCATTATTAAAAAGGATCTATAATTAAATCGAAATTAATGTTAAGACATAGGGAGCGTTAAAGTATTACGTCACGGAATTTTTGGTGATTCTTGACACCCCTACCCCCACATAACGCGCCGTAACATTTTCTGTACCCAATAGTAAAACGTTTCGTGACCACCTACACCACCTCTTTATACCTAAAAGTTACCATTATGTATGTAAAGTACTCGAAAGTCGAAAATAATATTAACAATAACACGTAATTCAATCCCAGCCCCGCACCGTAACGTTTTACAAAAGGTCCAAAAATTCCTTACGTAATACTTGAACGCTCCCATATTCAAAAATATAAAAGTATAATGTTTATTTATAAAAATAAACACATTATTGTAAAAAAAAAATAACCTTTCAGCAGCTGATCCGTGCCTTTCTCCCTTAACATCCTTCTTAAATGCATATGAGACTGATATTGGCCGATTGCAGAGATACTGATTGTTCATTGCCTCTATGGCTGCATCTGATGCTTCGAACGACGCAAAGTTTATAAATGCAAACGCCTTCGAGTTACCCGTTTCTGGATCTCGCATAACCTGAAACATATAAAAACAAATGATTTAACATAAAGATAATAAATATTTTGATAATGAATATAGATATACAGTGTAAACGCCATATTATTACTCGGCTTTGATTGGTTTAGCTTGTCTTCCATACAATGACACTTTCATCATAGCATTACCTCAATATCGACAACAATTAAATAATAAAAAGTATGTATTGCATTGAGCAGTGTTGGCCTAGTGGCTTTAGCGTGCGACTCTCATCCCTGAGGTCGTAGGATCGATCCCTGGCTGTGCACCAATGGACTTTCTTTCTATGTGCGCATTTAACATTCGCTTGAACGCTGAAGGAAAATCTCGTGAGGAAACCGACATGTCTTAGATCCAAAAAAGTCGACGGCGTGTGTCGGGCACTGGAGGCTGATCACCTACTTGCCTATTTATTAGATTTAAAAATGATCATGAAACAGATTCAGAAATCCGAGGCCAAGACCTAAAGAGGTTGTAGCGCCACTGATTTTTTTTTAATGTTTTTTATTGCCAAAATTAGTTAAAAATGCGAAGCCGTTACGCCTTATTGTCCTTTGTCGCTTTGTTCTATCCCGTAATAAACTCGACTGTCTCGGCATCATACGTACCGAACTTTCGAATAAATCAGGTCTTTTTGTTTAAATTAAAAAAAAAAAAATGGGATTTGTTGCACGTCTAGACAGACTGTTGTTATATTCATGGATCTGTACATTATCATATTCTTAGTTGTTCACAAGCTTTCAAGTAAAACAAGACGTCAGACGAAAGTAACAGACTATACGCAATAGCGTTCAAATAAGAATTGTTTTCTATGTAATTGCTAACTCTAGTCTGAAATAAACTTTTTCTTTTTTGTATTCAGATTTTTCTTCTTTCCATTTAACAACAAAATAGACACAGTCCCTTGAGTGTCATTATAATATAGAGTTTACACTGTATATTGTATATGATGTATATAGATATATATAGCGTGATAAAGTCTGCTCAGAAGTTATTAAAGATGTACATTTAGTAATTAAAATAAAATTGTATTTTTTTTCTGCAGAATGCAGAAAAAAATTCTTACAATTTCCTTAGGTTGGTTTTTCTTGTTAGACATACAATGGGATATTGCTTTCCATTTAACAATAACGCTATATTATGTCAGAACATATGCATTCTCTTCAGAGAGTTCAAATTTAAACTGTATATTATATTTTGTGATATCAGTCCAGTGGCTTAGCTGTCAACAAAGTTATGTTTACAAAACCCTGTTTTGCATCAATACTTTTCTTTAAAAAAAATGGCAAAGTCACTTTTGCATTTCAATCGCATGTATCACTCACCTTTGGTGTTTGCAGAATTACTCCAAAAGCAGAGAATGTATCATACAAAAGTTTTTCATCAACTTCAGGATCCAAGTTACCAATGAACACATTTGCACCCACATCAAGATTCTTTTGATGGGCTGATGCTTTATTTACCCTCACCGGCTTTCCATATAGCTTGATCATATTCATTACCTGGAATTTCGTAATCATTCTATAACACTGTTAAAATTCAGAAACTTAATATATTAGTTATATATGTATATTGTATGTGCCCTTGGTATAAATAGTAGTCCTAATTTTGTTTAATGTTTTGTGTAAATATATTGTATACGTATTTCTAAAAAACTCTCTTTATAATATGAGTATATGTACATATACTAACTTTAATTGCATAATCAGCATCTTCTTCACCCATAAACTCCACAAATCCATAACCTTGGTGAGTTTGAGTCACTCGATCTTTTGGCATATGAACATTAACTAAAAACAAAAAGAAATTAAATATTGCATTATTTTTAAATAAAGACAAATAGTATTGTTAGTACCTTACTTATAAAAAAATAATCACATCATTTAAAAATACTCATGTTTCTTTTTTTAATATGGCATTACCACAAAGTGTATTTATGGATTAAAATATACATACCCACAGGTCCAGCTTGTACAAACAACTCCCACAGTAAACTCTCACTAACTCTGTCATCAAGGCCACCCACATAGATGGTAGCATCTGAAATATTTTTAGATTAATGTGTTTTGTTGCATTTACATGCAAATACATAGTACGATAACATAATATTAATTAAAAAAAACAAACAAATTAATATAACTTGAGTGATACTTTCAATACGTGGATATTTTAAACTTGAAAGTAACACTCAATACATAATAATTATAGAATTTAATAACATAAAATGTTTGTAAATGTTTCCTAAAACATTGAAATGCTAACTTAAACATAATAAAACATAACCTCCAACTCGGTACGATACCTTGATTCCTTTCAGCAATAGGTCCTGCAGCCATAATGAATAAATAAAGATTTACTCAATATTTTACAGATATAACATTTTATTTTTTATAACTAGGAAATGTTACTATTTCGAACGATATTAGGGTTTAATCGTTGCACTAGTACAAAATAACAGAATTCCTGATCCTCAGACCTAAGTCCTAACGTCAAAATCAAGACATAACAAGTAGGCGACGCCAAACCACAGATAAAAAAATACAGATTACAAAACTCTCTAATACTAGACAAAATATTATTATTAAGAATGGGACTAGTTATAAAACATCTTTATAGAGTTGAAAATGACATCTTGTCTTGACTACAACGCTTATTTTTATAATAGATAAGTAAGTCACTATTAAAGTTCGGTGGCGGTTGTTATAGCAGATAATATGTTAAATGAAACAATTCATTTGAAGCTGGAAGTTGACTAGCATTTATCGTTTAAAATATGAGCCTATAACTAAATATGTATATAAAATTAGGGTTGCGATAAGTGCTACCATGAACCGTCTGTCAGTCTTTCGTCTCACGTCTGTGCCCGTCTGTACTTGACACTTGTATATACTTACTACTTTGTAGTTTGTAGTATTTAGTATTTACATTTTACTCTGTCGTAAGTCGTTAGACGTCGATGATCATTCGTCAAACAAAATATTATTTTTCATTGTTATTTTTTCTGTTTATTCCGTTGAAAGTTGGATTTTTTGTCTAATTTTTTTTTTTTTTGCCGGCTTTAGTTTAATTCCACTGCATTCTTGGGTTAAATATTTATCTGGCTGATTTAAATTTCGGCAACATGCAAAGTGCTTCAGACATTCTATCGTCTTTGTTATGGTTTAAAGAAAATAATTATACAGACGATGAAAATGATGCTCAAATAATAGAGCAATTTGTACAAAATGTTGAAGATTTTAGCTCGCAATACGGAAGTGAAATCAGTGTTTCATATACTGCATTTAATCTTCGTGGACCACCTTCAAATTTTCCCGACTATGGAGATTATCCACAAGCATTTGTTATGGTAAGTAAATACACTATTATGTTTTATATTTTATTGTCTACAAAAAATCTTTATAAAATACTAGCTGACCCGGCAAACGTTTGTTTTGCCATGTATATTATTTCTAGGAAACATTTTTTGAGTTCAATAAAAATAACTATCAATAATAAAAATAGGGGTTGATGAGGGGTGAAAATTAAGGGTTGTATGTATCATAAAAAAATTTTTTTTTGGGGTGGACACCCCTTATCACTTAGGGGTTTGAAAGATAGATAGTAGCCGATTCTCAGACTTACTGAATACGCATAAACATTTCAAAATAATCGGTCAAGCCGTTTCGGAGGAATATGGGAACGAACATTGTAACACGAGAATTTTATATATATAGAGATAATTTTTTAGAGGACATATGGTACATGGTGGGATGAGGCACCATCAGTGCAAGAGGACTATATGCCACAAAATAAAAATACTATTTCAAGCCAGGATTATGTAGGTATGTATATTTTCCATATACAATGTAGTTTCTGTAGTTTGTTGTTGTTCTAACGTTCTTCAATCCTGAGGTTTATAGTTGTTAAAAAAGATTTGATTATTTTTGTTTCTGACAGAAGTATCCTTTGAAAGAGCGGTTTATCCACTAGAGGTGGCTGTTTTTGAGACTTATAACCCTGGAGCCTTAGTAAGAATTTGGGCTTTGGGTCCAGTGTCCTGGATTTTATTATGGGAAGGTGAACCAGAGTATGCTGGTGATACACCAAGGATATTTAGTCCTCCAATAAGAGAAATAAACTATCCTACAAGGTATACATAAAAAAAATATGTTTTGTTTTATGTTATATTATTAAGGATTTTTAATTTTATTGTTTTCTTAAAAGAATACTACGTTTGGAATTCAACCACAAGCTACTACCATATTATACAGAACTTGATGCAATTTTAATGAGAGGAAGAGAACCACCCAGTGAAATGAAAATTAGGAATAACTTTTCATATTCAAGCCTTTTTTATAAAAGGACTCAGCCCGAGAAAGGTAATATAAAATTGAAATATTTTAATTTTAAAACTTTCAATTGTTTTAGTTTTTTTTTTAATATTGATGTAACCTTTGTATTAACTGTGCTGGGTTGAGGGTGTAATATTATAAATAATTAATTTTATTTTGTATTTAAGGTACATTGTTAAATAAAGTAATGGCATCAAACCTCCATGAGAATGTTGTACCACCGGCAATGATTCCAAAGACTAAACAAATTCTCGACACTGGACCTGAGTTGGGTGATTTTCAACGATTGCCAGTAAGTTCATAGCATTGTATTTACGTCAAAAGTATCCAAATTGAGCATACACTTTTTGTTTAGAGGGTAATTTAGTGTTAAGTATCTAAATCATATAATCATATAGACTTGTACTATGCATTTCCAATATTTATTATCAAGATTAAAACACGTCAAATCGATTTTTATCTGTAGAACCGATTTTTATACTACCTGGCGAACTTGGTACCGCCTAAGACAATGAATGTCGTGTTACAGATTAGCTGAACTTAATTTATGATTTTATCAAATTACAATTAATACAAATTAAATTTTAAGTTCACTACTTTATTAAGAAATGAACACAAAACGACATAAGCGTCTGAATGCAGGCATAAATATTTGACGACCAATATGAATGTCAATACTTTTTCAATACTGACATGATTCTACATTTTTAAAATCTAATATACGCCGCTATCCCTAATATTATGGATATATTTTGTCAATTTGAAATCTTTATTTGAATACGTTCTTTAATTTGAGGAGAGAATTTACCGTATCGAGGGGATGAAGATTAAGTTACGAAACCCATGAATATTTTGTGTTGGATTTTGTCCTCTTATTTTTTTTAATTTTTTTCGATGCAATTGTTTTTAATAGTTATTCTGCAAATACAACAATTAAAAACTATGAACATCAGTCCCGCGGCCCGCCGTTCTCTCGCCGTTTGAGCAAACCCGAATTTGTTTTATATAATAAGTCAACATACATAATATTGTCTTTTACACATTTAAAGAAAACACTTTTTTATGTAAAACTATGTAAACACTAAAATTATGTAAAATAATTATAAGTTTATAATAATACATAGGTAGCGTCAATCCATTAAAAAAGTGTTTTCTTTCAACATATATAATTTTTTTTCGCTTATTGTAATAAATTACAAGGACTTAAAATATTACGCGCGTCATTTCCTTGAAATTCACGTGTTTCGATGGAACCAAGCACGTGATTCAGTACTCGGCGATTAAGCTGAAGGCTGAATTTTTTTATTTTAATTAAAAACATTTGTAAAGCTAGTGGCTCTGTCTTTAACAGCTCTGGTTATACATTTATTTAAAAAATAACCACCCCTGATTCTTACTCCATTGTGAAGTGTAACCTATGGTTTAGTACAAATTTGGAAACTATCACCTATATCGAAAGCTTTAAAACATTCAAACAATTGTGAACCGTCGCTTTTAATACCTAGGTAACACTGAAAATGTTTAGAAAATGAAAAACGGCTTAATGTAGAAAGTTGCCAACACTTTTATTGTTTTTGGAAGTATTCTCCGTTCCTCTCTACACATCGTCGCATTCGATCATTGAGAAAAGCAGTGGGCCCATGCTTCCTTAGGGGTCTCTTCTATGGCATTTTCGTAAGAGTTTTAGTTTTGCCGCCAATTCACAAAAACAAATGACAAATGAATGCAATATACTACATTAGGTTACCAAAAAATTCTAAAATTGAAATTCAAAAAAGTTTTCATTAGCAATGTTTCTAACTGGTCAGTTCTAAACATTTTCAGTGTTACCCACGTATTATGATGTATTTTCATGACCATAGATGCATTTATTGACTACAATTTGATAAACTTTAATTATTTATTTATAAGAAATCTTACATCTACACATATCAATATTATGAAAGAAAACACTTAGACAATAAACATTGATAAACACAACAGAAACATTGCTTGGTTTTTAATTTTCCTTTACTCGAATTTGTCTTAACTCTTACAGTAATCCATTAGAATAGATACAAGATTAATATATTCCTTCATTTGACGTCATATCATTTGTGTTAGTCATAATACATATATTAAATTAATTAATAATTTATTATATTTTTTGTCGTATAAATTATATTATTAGCATCTACATGTATGTATGGAATTTACGTTCTATGTGCTTATGTATCCGATGTTTGTTTGTTTTGGAGGAATCATAAGGATCTAGGTATTACCAAGTACCTATTCGATCCTTACAGGTAGGGTACATAAACGTATAAAACCTCTCCAAGGTTGGGTACCTATTAACCTGGGAAAAGGCAAAAGGCAACTATGGCTGTGCGTTCTAATTTGCATAGAGATGATTCTTACTATATTAAGTTTACCACGGACTGAATACAAAAGTTGAGTTGACAACTATAATACTTATAATTACTTACTTACAATGTTGAATTAATGTTGAGTGTGAGACTAAAAATGAGATAAATAAATATGTATATGTTCATTTACGTCTTTGTTACGAAAATGTATTAATTGTAATGTTCTGCTGATTCTTATCAAGGTATTTTCGCATATTATAAGTTTTTTATTTGCATAGTCCGATAGCTTTTTGGGTTTCAAACTTGAATCAAAAGTTACCTACTACAAAAGATATTTTTGTTTATTCGACGCTTTACAAAGTGGAATGTTTCTTTCGTTTAATACTAAAAAAAATTGTTTGTAGTTGAATACAAAATCTTCTATAATGAAGATTTTTTTTAGTTTACTTCAGTAAATTGTTAATTAGTTTTGCTTTTATGATAAACATTACAGACTAATAATGATTATCGTCTAATTATTACCAAGAGTACATCCGCGATATTATTATCTCTATGGGAAACGAAATACAATGGAATATTAAATAATTATAACACATAAAATTACCTTTGTTCATTATTGCAATAAATATTAATGTTAAAAATGTCTTTGGTTAACGCGAATTAAAACATAAATTAAAGAAAAATTATCTTATACTCAAATGATTTTACTAGTATATCAAATTTAAAAAAAAAAAAATTAAATGGAAATCTACACGTTAACGCCCTGAACATTGATTAAAACAAATCATATTAATAATATTGCATTTTATTAATATGATTTGTTTAAATCTAGTCATAAATATTTGACAAATAATTCATTTTGTTTTTTTGACACCATTAATGTATCAAAAATATCTCGATAAAACACCCGGTGACGTCAGTCAAGCTAGGATGTTTAGGAAATGTCAAATTATTGTTAATTGTGATCTATTAATTGCCATAAGCACAACTAGATAATAACAATAATTATAAAAGATGACCTCAAGAGACGGTCATTTAAGAGATTAATTTTTTCTTATTGTCATCAACTGTGTTTATTGAAACAGAATAATATAAACCGACGTACACGACTAAACAATAAGAAGTGGTTACAATAAAGACATTTTTTTTTTAATCAAATAAAGATACAAATGTAAATTCTTAATAACGGGTGTGATCTCTTGCCAAAATATGTTTTGGGCAGCAATTCGGAGTGAACGGAGTTAGTTAAATAGTGTAAATTAAATACCGGTAAATAAAGAAACTTCTAATTTCACATTCAAGCAATTGAATTTCATTTATTTGAAATCGAACTTAGAACGTGAATTTCCTTTTTAAAGAAATTTCTTTTTCAAAAGAGTTTTTTATGTTACATCGGATTCATAGATAAAAAGTAAAACTTCTTTAAATACAAAAAATAAGGCTTTGAAAGGGTTGTAACTATATTTTGTTAAGATTTTTCAAATAATAAAATGAAAAAAACAATGTTGTAAGTAATGCTGCCATCTTGTCTAGTCTATGCATGCTGTTTAGTATGCATTCCTGCAAAGGACATACCTCTGAGGCATGCGAACTTCCTTGAATTGTTTTTATGTAGGCTTTTGTTTAGTCACTTATCCTTAACATAAATACATATCAGTGTATAATGCATTTTCCATTCGTTATGTCGTAAGTAAGTTATTTGTATAAAGTATTTACTATGTAACGAACAATTAAAAACGTCATTTAAGTTAAAAAAAATATCAAACCGTTTTTGTTTTAAAATTCCTAATCTTTGACGAATACAACATGAGTATTGTCGCTGTTGTGTGTGGACAACCCTTATCACTTAGGGGTATGAAAAATAGATAGTAGCCGATTCTCAGACCTACTGAATATGCATATAAAATTTGGTAAAAATCGGTCTAGCCGTTTCGGAGGAGTATGGTAACTAACATTGTGTCACGAGAATTTTATATATAAGATATAGGTGATCAAGTCTTCTGTGTCTAACATATGAGACGTGTCGGTTTCCTCACGATGTTTTACCGCAGGTGCAGGAACGCATGCCTTAGGCGATTAGGTCTACACTGCTCCCAGTTCATATAACAGTTGAACATATACTTTTACTTATTTTTATTTTATTTATTTACACTTCGTAACAAAAAACAAATGACAATACATAAAAATTATAAGGCATGCAACAAGCGATCTCTTCCAGGCAACCCTAGTAAGGGAAAAAATAGTAGATAAAGTGCATGAAGGTGCAGAATTATAACCAAATTTTATAAATAAAAATATATACAACCTTATTCTAAAATAATACAAAAAAATAATAATAAAACAAACTAAAAACTAAAAAGCTAATTTCATGGATTCAAGGATTGCGATGCAATACAAACGAATAAGAAGTACAAGAATTAAAAAAGTCACGATTGAGCAGGATAGGATATGGTTAAGAAATGATTATGTAGAAGAGTTTTAAAAGATGTTAGGGTGGTAGCCAATCGAATGGAGTCGGGCAGCCTATTCCACAACTTAATGGCGGAGATCCTAAACGAATTGCCTAAGAGGAACGAGCTGTGCGATGGAATTTCCAATAAGCATCTATTGGAAGAGCGCAACGTATACTTTTTTATTAATTTACTAGTGACAGACGCAATTTTGTATTTCAGGATGAAACCATACTAACTGTGATGAAGTACCTTGATATGCAATCTCTTTGTCGGTGCGCACAAGTCAACAGGCATTTTCGAAGGCTGGCATCTGATGCAATTCTCTATCGGAGTATAGATTTACGGCCGTATTGGCACTGTGTTAGGTCACAGGTAATAATATAATCTTTGCGTTGCTACTAGCTACTCAACTAACTAGTCTGTTGCTGGTGATAGTATACAAACTAGTATTTAATATTATTGTTTAAGAAATAATATGTTTCAAAGTAAAAGATACGGTGTTAAGAAGGTATATGTAAAGTAAAATTTGCCAAAAATCATCGTAAAAAATTGAATTTATAAATAGTTATTTTATATTTTTTTAATATTATATATAAGTTTCATTGTTGAATTTTCTCTTACTGTTACTGTCTGAAAAATTCCTTCTAGTAATTTATATTTGATGCTAAAATAGTAGAAAAGTTCTAGAAGATTCAATTAGTGTAGAATGTTTTTTCGCGATCAAACATAAGTAACTACACGAGAGTGATAAAGTCAAAACGTTAAAATTAGGTATTTAATACTTATGGCATGTACCATACAGGATTTTTTGTTACTTGATAAAAAGCAATACTTTTAGGTCTGGCCTACAGATTTCAGATTTGTTTCCTGATCATTTGTTTTTTCTAATAGGCAACTAGGTGATCAGTCTACTCTGCTTGTTGTAAATCTACTAGTGCTATATAATTTAAATAATTGTTAAATTGGTCTATCTTTAGGTGTTGATGACATTGTCAAAACGTTGCAAGTTTCTTCAAAAACTTGACCTGTCGTGGTGCGGAAGTCACTGTATGGTTCAACCACATTTTGTTGTCGAGTAAGTATCTTAAAGTTAGTCACTGGTACACAGTGGCATAACTATACCATCTGGGGCCCGTGGCAAATCTTCTTTCGTGGCAATTCTCTTGATGGGGCCCTAACAGTAAAAATCGTCCCTTCTCAGTTTAATTTTAAAAAAAATTGATAATTTCAGCCTACCTACTCAATTACGCGTTGTATATGTCCCACTAATGGCCATAGTGGACCTCCTCTCTTAGGCGAGAGGGAATGGTCTGTAGTCCCCACGCTAGACTCTTCAGGAGACTTAACATTCATCCATAGAACTTAATATCTCTTGGGCAGGGGCCCTCTCGATTCGGGGGCCCGTGGCATTTTGCCAGCCCTGCCACGCTTGTTACGCCACTAGGGATTATTAAACATTCAAATGATGAAAGATTTTTTGATTCCTTATATCGATTAAATAATATTTAATTGTATTATTACAGTTTTCTGAAGGACAGCGGCGCGGAGTTAACTCACTTACGGATGAATTGTTGCAAATTTGTCGACAACTCCGTGTTAAGAGCAGTTGTTGCGACATCGGCTAATTTGCAAGGTAACTTTCCTGTTATTGTTTTTTTCCTACATTCATTAACTACAAATAGTATTTATATTAATTTGCTATTTAAGTATTATATGATGAATGCAATTAATAGATTTAAATTTAAAGAAAAGTAATGTTTATTTTAGAGACCTTTAAAGAAAGTGAAATATGTATAGGTTACTTGCATCTACTTCACTGCTATCATGAACACTATGAAATGTATAAACAATATTACAAGAAAAAGCGACGTAATTTTAAGTACTGAATCTTAAAACTGAGGATTCAGAATCGTACTTATCCACTTTTTCATATAAATATAGCATTATTATTTTACATATGTTACTAACTCCGCTGGCATAGCGATCCAAAATAAGTCTTAGCCTACGAAACTAGAACCTTTGACATTCGGGCGGAAATCGCGTTCTTATTAAAACCTATTTAGTCACAAAATGTGACCAATATGAAAAAAATAACATATATAAAATAAATTTATCCTAGACAATCCTTAGTTGTAAGGACCTCTTCACGAGTAAAGGCCATCTCTAGATAATTTATTTTCTTTTCCATCCAAAATAGTTCCCCTGTCTTTCAAATCCCAAATGGTCTAATGGAATCCCTGTGTTCCATTAGACCACCAATCCAGTGGCCTATCTCTTCTTTTTGATCAGTCAGTGATCGTTCTTACTAGATTTTAAATGGAGAAAGAAATAACAAACTAAACGTTTATTTGTTGCGCAATTTGAGTTCATATAACATTATTTAAATTAGTTAAATAATTTTCCAATATATTCACACTCATACAGTAATGAATACATTGACATAAATTGTTTACGAATATAGGAATAAAAATCGATGAAACTTCATCTCTTTCATTTAGTATGATACGGGTAGAGACAACATACCTGAAGAGTTGCTAATGTAATTCATCTGATTGAACGGTATGGAAAATTCCATTGTTGACGGTTTCAATTTTCGCATGCATCATTCATATGAATTTATTTATAGATTTTTCGAGCATCCAGCTGCAAGGGACTGTTTTATTTAAATATTATTTATTGATGCCCGAGAATAGTTATTCGTTTTGACCTTTTTATGTAAAAGAAACTTCTCGAAACAAAAAATGGTCACCGTCTTGTAAATTGTGATACGTTTAAAAATTTTGAATAAGATTTTGAGCCCTACTTATTTTTAAAAATACATATATTAAAGCTGCTTTCACCAGCAACCCTAGTTTATACTATTATGGAGTGACAGCAAAAAATTTTACAATAAAAAAAATATAGGAAACATAAAAAGAAAAAATAAATTACAGACTCAAACAAACATAGAACAAAACATGCCAAATACTGAATTCCTATCCTAGCCAGCTAATATAAATTCTAAAAGTAAATAATTTTAATAGGTTTTAATGTAATTTTTCAGAATTATGTCTTCGCTCTGTAGTTACCTGTTCTGATTGGGCGTGTCTAGTGACGCTAACGAAATTAAAAAGATTAGATTTATACAGAACTCATATAAATACAAGCGCCGCTGTGGCTATAATACGAGCGAACCCTGGATTGCAGCATCTTAATGTTGGTATGCAAATTATTGCTCATCTTTGTACCCTTACTAAAAATGTAAGAAAAGTATATTTTTTGTTATTCAATGTTTTTAAGGTTTTTTTGTTATAAGATCTTGTCTCGTCAGATTACTATATGTCAATAATTTTTCATTATAGATACGTAAGAATGGTTTCAGACGACTCTATAAACGGTATTGAGACATGCGCCAGGACAACAAAGATTCTAATTGATTGCTTGTTTCTATCCTTAAGCGAGCATTTTGATGTTCTTTCATCTTTACACACGCAAAACAATTTTGTGCTGCAAATAGATTTGTTTCATCGAAATCGGGCTAACATCTCCAAAGTAACAGCGTTTTAAAGTGTTAGTTAGTTAAAACTCACTTTTCGAACTCACACAGCGGTTTTTGCATCGGCGGTCGCTCTCAAATCAGTCGTGAAGCAGTCATTTTATCATTTGGCATTCTGATAAACAATAAACTACAGGCTCCCACCGTTTCAGTGAAACCGCTGTGTGAGTTCGAAAAGTGAGTTACAGAATCGCAGGGCTGTTCGTAAATTTGCTCGCAGCGTGACGTCGTACGTCGCGGTCGCTGCTTCCAATATTACCGTACCGTATTTTACGTACTCGGTAACTTTAAATCATAGGAAAAAAGAGACATTTCTATTACTACGTTATCCCTAAATATATAAGCTATTATTTCCGAAATATTATATCAGCTTATATATTCTAGGTTCGTGCAAAATGATATCTGGTATGGATGAAGTTGCAATCGCACTTGGGGCTAATTGCCCGAACCTTATGTCGGTGGACTTTTGGAAGTCTTACTCTTTAACAGCTGTTGGGATTCGGGCACTTGGTCATTGCAAGCATTTGCAAGAACTGGATGTTGGGTGGTGGTAAGTTACATAAAACCTTTGCGAATGAGAACAAATTTTATTGCCAGCAGTAATACCGCTTTTTTAGAATCATTTAGGAACAAATACTGTCTCATTTGATTCTTGTATAACATTTACAGCTAAAGTAGGGAATGCCATTCGGTATCTGTTTCCTGAATATTTATTTCTTAATATGCTGTCAGGTGACCAGCAGCACCGTTTTTTGCTACAACATTCTCGTTCCACCACCTCCAAACACCATTGTGCCCGGAATAAAATACTTTTTCGCGAAAATATTCGAGATTTCTTGAAACAGAATTTTTGTAAAAATTCAGTCACAATATCTTCTATAATATATTTTGTACGTGGGGATGGAACTGTTCTTCCATATAAATATGACAAATATTCGACTTGTTTTAACTTATTACTTACGACTTTTTTAATTTATTTAAACTTCGACCTTCGAGTATGTAAATTTTCGCGTTTAAATAAATAAAACTGTTATTGAAGTTTAGCGCTACCTCGTTCATGCACGTCCCAACACCAACGCGTGCACGGAAAAAAATATTTTCGTGAATTTTTCGCAATTGTAGATTTACCGAGAGATGTTTTGCGCATAATTATTCCGTATTGCGTTTAAGTATACTGTGAGTTATAGCGGATGAAACCGCGGGGAACAGCTAGTAATAATTTTTTAAATTTAATTTCTATTAAAGCCTCCAAGCGGGCGGTTCGGGTGAATGGTTAGCGGCGCTATCTGGTGGAGAACTTCGGAAACTGTTTCTTGGCGCTTTGCGTGGAGTTTGCGATCGGGACCTAAGGACCTTATTGCCGCGAGTCAAGAAACTGTCGCAGCTGGATTTGTTAGGAGTGAGAGCTGTAACACCGGATATTTGTTCTGAGTGAGTTTTTCTAACACTTGACTCGTAAAAGGCCGATAATGCTCGAAAGACTGACTTTTGCCCTATTGGAAAATGTTTAATAGTAACAGAAGAAAATTGCAGGACTCGCGCATATCTCAGAGCATGTATCATAACTGGTATTAGCATGATTGTTTCAATATTATATTAAATACTCGTAAATTGTTATCTCTGCGTCGATGTGTTAATCTTAATTAAGTTAAATATTTAAAAAAAAAAACAGTGGCGCTACTAACTTTTTAGGCCTGGGCCTCAGATATCTGTATCATGATCATTTGGAAAATCTAGTAGGTGATCAGCCTCATGTGCCTGACACCGGTTTGCTCACCATGTTTTCCTTCACCGTTCGAGTGAATGTTAATAGCGGACATAGAAAGAAAGTCCATTGGTGGTCAGCCGGGGATCGAATTTACGAACTCAGGGATGAGAGTCGCAAGCTGAAGCCACTAGGCCAATACTGCTCTGTTAACTTTTTACTTTTACACTCTGAATATCAACCTTAAATATGGTTATTCTTAATTTCAGTATATTAGCGGAATGTCGAGAGCTGAAATTGCTTGATGTTAGCTTTTGTGATCAAATACACGAGGCACAAGTAAGTTTAATCTTTAACACAAACATTATATAGCCATATTAATTTTTAAATATTTCTTATTTTTTTTACCGTCGGTAAAACGTTTTGTTTCCCGTATTTAGACATACAACATAAAGTTAAGAAATTCGTACAATGTTTTTAAAATTGTATTAAATTCATGATAAGTTGATTATAATACATATGTGTTTTAAGAAAGAATGCAAAAAAATTTAATTTTAGTATACCACTTTTGAAAATTTTAAAAATACTCATTAAATAACTAATATAACAAATTCATTCAATCGTTCGACTTAAAAAAAATTACACCTTAAAGAGTTTTTGCGACTAACGCAGAGTTAACTCAACAGTGTTCCCATGAGTTTATATTCTCGATACCATGAAAGATCGCTTGAGCGTACCCAGAAACGTGTACATACACGAATTTGACTTAAGTTTAATTCGTACATACAATTTACTAATAAAATAGATATGTTAATCTAATATATAAAATTCTCGTGTCGCGGTGATTGTAGTTAAACTCCTCCGAAACGGCTTGACCGCTTCTCATGAAATTTTGTGTGCATATTGGGTATGTCTGAGAATCGGACAACATCTATTTTTCATCCCCCTAAATGTTAAGGGTGGTCCACCCTTAATTTTTTGTTTTATTTTTAGAAAAAAAAATTATTTTTATTTTTTTATGATACAGCATTAAAAAATACATACAACCACTAATTATCAACCCTCTACGATCAACCCCTATTTTTTAATTATAAATGATAAACATGACAAAATGACGTTTGCCGGATCAGCTAGTATATTATATAAAAATATACATTAAATAGTTTGAATAATAAAATAGATATTGTGTAGTGGTTTGATACTTTTATTTTATATGCCAAGAGTAGCAAAATCTAATAATTTTGAATTATTTATATATTTTTTTATATTATTCTTCAGGTACTAGAATGGCGTCGTCAATATCCACACGTTAGTATAAAGCGATCGTTCCAGTCCGCTAACCTCACAGCGGCTCCAAATTCATTATTTTTAGCACCCAGTCTGGAGTAACTATTTAAAGTTCAAAGAAAAAACTACGGTTTCTCTGAGAAAATATCCAAGGTGTTTAAACAACGATAAGATTGTCAAGTCTAAATATAAATTTAATTATTAAAAATTATTCTAGTGATTTTGGAAGACTGAATAGTCAATTGAATCTCTCATAGATAAGATATACATATATTAGATCTTCTTTATTAAAGGCAACCGTCAATTATCTTAATAATTAGAACCATTATTAATTACCGCTAATAATTAGCAGTAAGTCCATGTGTTCATATTCCAATATGTCACTTATGACATACCAAATGTCATTGTCAACTGTCAATATGTCAAACATAATGTAATGTAAGCTTTATATGTTTCAAAGATTACTTTATAGTGTTACAAAATTTATTATTACTTAACTGACTGATACTTAACTGTATTTTTAATTATAAATTGCGCTTGTCAAAATTTTAATCAAATTTAATTATTTTATTTCTAGCCCCTTTCAAAAGCTAATTACAGTGTTTTTACTAAAATACTTATATCTCTTTCCATCTTAGAGTAATCACAATTTGACAGGAGACGAAAGATTAATTTAGTTATACTGCAATTAGACGCATTTAGTCAAAAAGGAAATTCGCTAGCTAAATTTGGAATTGGCGTTGTTACTTACCGTTTTCATAATGCTTTAATATAAAATCTAGTTCTGCTAGTTCAAGTAATAATACTTAGATAGTATCTGCTGGTTCCGAATCGGCTTAACTACTAAGCTACACACACTAAGGATTTTATGTACTTACTAGGAAAAAGGCTAAAATGGTACGCCCAGTCACAGATTATACGTACAAAATAGCCGTAAAAACTAAAAAGTGACCGAATTTTTGATCGCCTACGACATATGTCGAACTTTTCTCATCAAAGTTTTAGCTACATTAGGAAGAACGTTGCCTTATCAAGGCAATTAATAAAAATTCCATTTAATGTATATCTAAATGTTACAACGAATGCAGCAGTGCAGTAAATTCTACTGGTACAATAATAATGGTTAATTTTAATTACACATTTTTATCAACCGCGTAAAAAATTAACTAAGTTATGTGAATATTTTACTTATATATTTGCAGCTGATTACATGAGTGTTTTGAATATATTTAATTATTAATTACACTAATTATCACACCGCCTGATAAATTGGATAATATTATCTATTTTACTTATTAATTATTATAAGGACATTGAATTTGATTGCAACACTGATTATTGAAATTACTTAAGAGTCTGTGGAGAAAGAGAGAACGGGTTTGGAAACCGCTGTACTACGCTTTTTGTGTTGACAGCAATGATTAGTCATGTCATATTTTTTTCTTTGTGAATAGATTAAGCGACGCGGAGATAGATTAGATATCATTACCGCTACACTGGTTCTCTTTCCGCACAGACTATCTGTGTTCATTGTATATTCTAAGAGATACATAAGTCTGCATAATATAGGCGTATTTTAAGAGGTATGGGATGCGGTGCAATTCCCCTAATTATAATTCAGTCATAGTATAAGTGCTGTTTATACAACGAAATAAATCGGCTGGAAGGGCCTTTTATTATATATTTTATATATAAAATATCATTGTGTTATGACACGGTCCGCTAGCTTGTGCGCTACTAAAACTTTTCCATACTTATTTATTTCGTGGTTTTTACTCATACAAGGAACTTTTCGCGGCAAAAATCTGAAGAAGCGCCATCTTGTGGGTACATGTTCTTGCATACCCAGGCACGGTAGTATTACTATCATTGTGGAGTTTTTAGACTTAAGTATGCCGATGAGTCCAAAGGTACTTGTATGTTGTAGAATATTTTATATAATAAAGTTTTGAAAAATATGTGTGTTTGAATTTTGAGTTTTAAAAATATGTTATCCCATTAGTCTGAGATTTTTCTTGACCTATTAGTCTCATATCTTTAGAGTATAGGGAGCGTTCAAGTATTACGTCACGCAATTTTTGGAGATTATTGACCCCCCCCCATGTAACGCGCCGTAACGATTTTCTGTACCCAAGTATAGTAAAACGTTTCGTGATCACCCAGTGACTCTTTATACCTAAAAGTTACCATTATGTGGTGTAAAGTACTGGAAAGGCGAAAATAATATTAACAATATACGCATAATTCAATCCCCGCCCCGCATCGTAACCTTTTACAAAAGGACCCCCTCCCCAAAATTGGTTACGTAATACTTGAACGCTCCCATATCCAAAAAAACAAAAGAAGCGTATAGTATTGTCTTTTATTGACATAACTTTCATACATTTAATAATAAAACAAATTTTTTAATTTTTATTTTTTTATTGTAAATACATAACTTCATTCCGGTAAAAAAATTTATTTATTATTAAAAGAAGCGTATTCAATTTCATTAAAATCGCCGTACAGTATAACCACCTCGAACAGTTATAAAACAACAGCGGATAACTTAAAATAATTCATATCTAAAGGTATCATGAATATAAAAAAAATTAAGATAACGATCAACAATTTCAATCAACGCACTCAAAGCGGGGGGGATCACAGATCTATGCGTGTAAAAGAAGAGACGCAAAATCCCTAAGTTGAGTAAGTACAATTATCACGAACTATCAACTAGTAATTAGTGCGCCCTCAGTATACTAGATTTTCTAACAAAAATAAGCTCGAACGCGTTTATACTGATAAATAATTACATAGCAACAGAATGGACTGGAAAATACTTGACGCTAATCACAATCAGTGCTATATGCATTGAATTAAATGATTAGCGTTGACTACAAGATAAAACCATAGATACTGTCAAGAACTTGTTTGAGAATATGGTGAGATTAACAGGTAAATATAGTTAGTTACAGTACTTACAATAAGCTACGGCAGGTAACACAGGTCAACACTGAATAAATTATGGGAATTAACCTAACAGAGACAAAGAAATAATGTTGAACAATAGCTTAAGAGACAAAAATTGCTGTAAATGTAATAATACAAGAAGTTGTTAACAGAAATAAGTATTGCTTAATCATACTAGTCAGAAATGCTAATAAAATATAAAAAAGGACTTCCAAAAACGTTTGCGATGTTGACTTGAAACTTGATGTCATGTACCGGGCGGTTTTAAGGATGCGACATCACCCGTATCCGATTTTGAAAGAACTTTATCAAAAACTATTTTTTACAGGTACAATAATTACTGTCCACTTATAAGCATTCCATAAACTGAAGGGTTTTTGATACACATATAATTTTATTAATATAACAAGTACAAGAATATCGTTTTCTAAATACATACTTATCTAAGACACCATTCAATGTTCTTGCCAGATCTTTATGCTCGCACAGAACCTTTAGCCTCTTCACAGAATGTTCTACGTTGGATTCTGCCACTAATATCGACCTTTTTTCGCACTCCTCTACTTTCTCGTTTAAGAATAAGTTAAAACATTAGTTGTTACATACAACATACATACAACAATAATAGTTGCTATTATTGTCCTAAGCCTTGTTTCTTCTTTATTATATCTATTAGTAGTTTGTCGTTGTGCTGATTTATAGATTTTGTGTTGTATTGTCTAACGTTCTGCTGTCATGTTTTGTAAGATACTAATATTAAGATTATAAATAGATAGACAGTGAATCTTGTTGTTTATCCAATGTGTTAATTTTATTTTTTACTTTTTTTATATAGAGATGTATCATTTTTGTTTCCTAAATAAATAAATAAAACTTAAAATAGGTCACAAGTCAGTAGAACTAACACGAATAAAATAATATTGGGTTAGGCTTGACTTACAAATTGTCTGATTTTATCTGAGTAAACCTAGACTAGATATTCATCAATCAGTTTTAATTGACTTAGATTTTATCGAAAACTGATCTTCGCTATGTCATGCCGTATATTATTACACTGACTGTATATTTATACGGCACTGATATCTATAAATCAGCATCATAGGACTTCAATGGCATTTGCCTCGACAAACGAATGAATGCTTAATTTTATTACTGCACCTATTTAGGTAATTTTTATTATGAACTAGCTGGCCTGGCGAACATCGTACCGCCTAACAGTCGATTCTTTATTTTTTTTAAATACTTATTCTGCTATTCGGGACACCGGTCTAGCTAGTAATATAAAAAAAAGTTGATAAGACAACAAATACATTACGTCAAGAAATAAAAATTTACCTTCCCGGAACCCCTCCACTAACACTTGAACTTTATGATATGGTATTAAAGTTCAAATTGATCTTAAGTATTATTACGAATATTTTGTATGGGAATATAGAAAAGTGTTGTTTTTAGACTTTTTCACTCAATTTTTTAAATTTTTCTCTCCGTATGAACCTTCCTCGTACTTCAAGGAATATTATAAAAAAAGAATCAGACCAATCGGTCAAGCCGTTTTCATGCTATGTCGTGACAACGGAAAACGGGTTTCATTTTTATATATATAGATTATTTAACCTTTTTGAAGGGTTAAAATTTTCCTGATAAAATGGAAGTATCCTATTACCCTTAACTACTCACAGAAGTAAACAATCACATCTTGTAATGAATGTTCTAGATTAAAACAAAGAGTTCTTGCCAGTTCTCGTTCGTTCTCGATTTGTGGCGATAAATCGAAATTCCGATATTTTGAGTAAATATAAAATTAATTTAATATTATTTTAAGATATTACTAGTTAATCAGTTATTATTGACCTTAATAGTGTCATAAATGTGTCGCATTTTCCTTAACTGCGTAAACAAATTACTTAGTACATGCAAACTATTGCAGTTGTTTTGATAAGCGAATACATACATATTTTTATTTGTCGTCGTAATAATTAGTTATCATGGATTACTAGATAATATATAAATCGAGATTGTTTTTATTGATTATAGAAAATCTATATAAAGAATATCGGCGGCGGGTGGTCGAAGATAATACGTAGTACAGGAAGGATTCAGGTATGGAAAAGTTTTAATATTATTTTTTAATTCATTCCATGTTTAGTACACGCATACTTTCTGGATGTTCAAATGTATCCATATATCATAAAATAAATACTTAGTTAATAAATAAATAGTCCATTCCTTACGTTAAACGACTACTTATACTCGTACTTAGTTGATTTCACTGTTTATAGTAACATTATCGAATTCACTACCGTGATATTAATATAACCTATATAGATACATTAATTCGACTTATAACTATTGTATAGGTACAAACTAGTATTTACTACAACAAATATTATTCTATAGATGTGGGTCGTATTTCAATTGTAGAGTAACGTAATATTTACTGGTATCAAAATAAATAAAAAGGTGTACAAGTTATTGTACAGATATTAACTCATATTAATTGAAATAATATTGAACATTATCGTTAGTATTTTAAATCCTTATATAATAGTTTTTCCATGCCTACGATGGTATTGCGTTGTTATGTAATAACGTTGTTTAAATGAATACCTGATTAATTTACCTAATTAAAACCATACCAGTTTTATCGTCGGGCATCGAGGCAAAATACGAAATTCCGCAAGTATCACCTCAACTTCCGTCGTTCCACAACTGAGCGTTTTTTAAAGCAGATTTTGCTGCGCAACCCCACTATGTCGAACCAGCTGCCCACTGAAGTATTTTCAAACAAATTTCAGAAAAGAGTATACCATTTCTTAAAAGGCTGGCAATGAGAGTGTCTATGGGCGGCGGTACCACTTATCTAACACTAATTGGCAGGTCTTTTTGGAAACACAACAACGTTTTCACATAACCTACTTCAGGATTTATATGTTGTTGTTTTTGTTGCATATTATCATATATCCTAATCTTATCTACAATATTCCTGATATTTTTAATCCAAATGATTTAAGGTCGATAAATGTTGCACCAAGAATATACAATTTATTTCCAACACACAAATGCACAAAACAGAAGAACAATAAAAACAATAACTAACCTTAAAATATAATAACTAAAATATATAATTAAAAGGAGTCCCTTTAGGCAAGATTTCGAAGATACTGGCAGCGTTCCCCCTTTGAATCGCTAGACTAATTCTTTGTCCGAGGTAGCTGCCAGCTCTTCGGTCTCTTGTGATGTCGACTAACCTTTTTGATATTTCCTTAAAAAGCCATATAGCTTTTAAGGAAGGAAGGAAGGCTAGGACCCCACGGACCAAGGGTCTGGACGCCGAATGGGACAAAATCATATTCGGAACCTAGACCCCTGTATTTGCAGGCTTGAGCTTTTTCAGCCGCTTCACAAGCCGCACCAGCTCTGTTATTGGTTCCATGTAGATGGGAAAGGACCAGTGTGTCTGAACAGGTTGCATCCCATACCAGCACCCGGCCCATCTTCCATGGAATCAAACTCATACCATCCAGTCTTTACCAAGAATTGTACTTTTTTTACAGTAATTTAAGATTTGTAGCTCTTTTGTATGGACCATATACCATAAACCGTACGCTTTGTACCTTAACAGTCTTACTCGCTTAAATTAATTCCTTAACCACCAGGTATCCTGACCTGCTGGTACATGTGGATAGGTCGTTACTGCCAGGACGAAAAAAAACAAATGACAACTTTACTAAACCAAAGAAATTACTTTTCAGTCATCAAGATGCTGCGGTTCATCCTACTGGCGTGTGCCGTGGTAACAGCGGTAGCATATAAAAACCCCCACTATGCATCTGGTAGAACGACAATGGTTCACCTGTTTGAATGGAAGTGGGATGACATCGCAGCTGAATGCGAGAGATTCTTAGGTCCACGAGGTTTTGGTGGTGTTCAGGTATGTGATATCATGGATTTTATACTTTAAATCTTTAAATCACACACTAAAGTGTGTGATTTAAAGATTGCACTGCACAATACTTCCCACATCGTGTTACTGGCCAGATCAAGTAAAATAAAAAAGATAAAATTATCAAAAAGGATTTCCGTCATTTATAACAACATTCAATTATAACATTATTCAATTTTTTTTAATTTTTGAAGTGTAGCTTCTTTAGAATTGTTGTAATTTCAAACCGGATGCAACGGAAAAAGCTACAGTAAAAATAGACAGACGCATAAATTAGCAGGATTTGGCATGGTAGAGAATGAGATGGGAAGTATTGTGCAGTGTATAAACTTTAATTAGTGTTTATTTGATCATTTTCTGAATTAAAAAAACATAGTTTCACTTCTACCACGTGTGAATAGCACACATGAGTTTTTTTCATGTTGCGCGAACTATTTGACTTTAGAAATACTTAAATACTAGTATTTTTACTTGTAATTAAATACTTATCAAAGCGTAATCAATAAAGCATTATTGTTTAATTTGAACATGGAAAGAATATACTGTTTCCAATCTTTAAAAAAACTTTGCCAAAAAATTATCCGATTTTCATATTAAGCAGTCAACGGTAATGTTCTACACAATATTTTAGACAACAGATTTATACCGACATTTATTTAAGAGCGAACTTCTGTTGTTTACGATGTAAATTAATCTGGGGCCTAAACCGTCTTAAGTCAATTATTCAACCGTATTTCTTTACGCATCTAAGCAAACTTCGTGTTACGCAAATATTAATATTGCAAAATTTGTATTGCGAACTTTCTAGAGTTGTACTAATTATGTTAGATATAATTACAAAATGGTAAAGTTTGTTAGGTGGTAGGGGGAAATCTCTTAGAATGTATTGACTACACCAAAGAGTTGTAATTGGAGGAAAAACGGTCGAACGAAAATATTTCTTGCAATCGACTTGAACATATTGCGATTTTCACAAATATCTAAAATTATTAATTAAAGGTTAACGGGTCACGGTTGCTTAAAGTCGGGAATCGCTAGTATTAGATATAAAAACATAATTAAAACGCTAATTGCTTCAGTAGTATACTTCGCTGTAGTGCCAATTTCACGAGACATTTTAGTTATGAAATGTACTCGTATGTACAAAACCCTTTGTTGTATGAGACCATTTCGAAACCGATTCAAAAGTCGAAATATATTTATTCTTTTAGTGCACTTACGATTGTCAAATTAAAATAAAATTACTCTAATATTAAAATTATAGTTATTAAATTAATGGCGTACAAGACAAACTAGCCCTTCGGCACATTTTATTTAACTTAAACGTACCTAAGTATTATTACTTTTTTAACCGATTTCAAAACCGGAGACCTATGCAATTCGCGTCTAAAGGCCGGTAACGCACTTGCGAGCCTTTTGGCAATGTGTCAATAGGTATGGGTAATGGGTATGTTACATATTTTTTTTATTTTTTATTAAAGATCTCACCACCAAATGAAAACTTGATTATTTGGTCCCATAATCGTCCATGGTGGGAGCGATACCAACCTATCTCATATCGACTTGTAACACGCTCTGGAAACGAGCAACAATTCGCTAATATGGTTCGAAGATGTAATAATGCTGGTGTCAGGTATGTAAAAACAAATATGTATGTAATATAATGATTATATCATAATAGTTTGCATTAAAACACTTTACAAAAAAGACTTTATTATCTCGCGGACTGTACTAGTCTTGTATGGACTTTTCCTTTAAATATTTTTTTCAAATAAAAAAATAATTTGCGCTTGGGAGCAGTGTTGGCCTAGTGGCTTCAGCGTGCGACTCTCATCCCTGACGTCGTAGGTTCGACCCCCACCTCACCAATGGACTTTCTTTCTATATGCGCATTAAACATTCGCTCGAACGCTGAAGGAAAACATCGTGAGAAACCAGCTTGCCTTAGACCCAAAAAGTCGACGTACGTCAGGTATAGGAGGCTGATCACTTGCCTATTAGATTAACATATTATCGTGTTGGTTGAGTGTTTAAATAACTTACTTCGTACCAAGTTTATTAATTTTAATAGAATCTTTTTTTATTAATAGAATCTTTTTTTATTAATAGAATCTTTTTTTATTAACAGAATCTTTTTTTATTAATAGAATCTACGTGGATGCTATCATTAACCACATGACAGGTACTTGGGGTGAAAACGTCGGTACGGGCGGCAGTGAAGCCTTCTTTAACAGGTGGTCATATCCATCTGTGCCTTACGGTAGAAACGACTTTAATTCACCGCATTGTGTTATCCAGGGGAATGATTACACTTGCTGTGCGGACAGGGTAAGTTCAAGTAGCAGACCTAAGCTGCGGCTCAGATATATCCAAATGTGGTTGCGTAGCCAACCCGTTTCAATCCAGTTTGTTAATAATGTAATTAATACAAAGACTCAGAGTCAGAATACTAAATTCCAGCCGTAACGCCTCGACGTCCGTCGTTCCACAACTAAGCGTTTTTTTTGGCAGTTTTTGCCGCTACCACTATGTGGATACCCATAAGATTTAAGAAAAGAGCGTACCAATTTTTAACATACCGGCAACGCACTTGCGGGCTCTCTGGCAATGTGAGTGTTCATGGGCACTATCACTTAACATCAGGTGAGCGATTGTTGCCTGTTACATAAAAAAAAATGTAGCCATCTATGTATGTATATTGTATAGGAAAATTGATATTGTTCTTAATATTGTTTTAAATATTATTTTAGGTCCGTAACTGCGAATTATCTGGGCTAAAGGATTTGAATCAGGGCTCTGAGTACGTTCGAGGAAAAATTTTAGAATACATGAACAAACTCATTGATATGGGAGTTGCTGGTTTCAGGTAAAAAAAAAACTTAGTTTCTTCCTCAGTAAGAATAACGCAACTTCGACATTAGCATTTTATCGAAATTATTTATTATTAAAACTGAAAAATAACGTCGTCATTCGTGGCTCTTGTAAACACCGTATTCTCGCTTCCTCTCAAAGTAGCGAAGACTCCTTCAAGACCTTAATTATCGTGGTGTGCCGGTCCAATAGATTTAAGAAAATCTCACCGCGTTGTACCTCTGATCCTACCTGTAGGCATCCGTCTGTAACCATAGCTTTCTTGGAGCCGACATCCCGCATTTATAGATACATTTTATATTTACGACTTGTATGTACCCTAAGTAAATTGTTAGGTTCTCAGTTCTCACTCTCTCATAAAACATATAATATATTTATATAATATATTTATATATATATAATATATTTATCTATCTAGTGCAGCTTGTTAATGCTCCTTACAAACATTGTCTAAAACAAAGAAATTGGCGATTAGAGTGGCGGAGAGTTTATTGCCAGTTCTCTTCCGTTCTACGCCCTTGATTTGAGAACTGGCAGTAAATGTAAAATTAGAAGCATTTAATATGTATTTTTTTTGACGTTTACATTGTGTTACCTATATGATTTTGACTTCGACTTTTTTACATACAATACATATTATAGTATCAACGATCTTGTATACTATACAGACTTTTGATACTTATTAGGTACATATATATTTGAATACTGTGTGTATTATATATCAAATTTATATACCTAATGTTCAGTAGCTGGCAAACTAAACATCGAGAAGGATTTATAATTTGAATAGCGTCTATTTTAAAAGCATTACTAATAATAATAATAATAATAATAAATAGCCTTTATTGCTGACACCCATACAATGTAATAACAATAATTATTTAAGTTACATAAAAAAACACTTAATTCTAACACATAAATAAAACTTAGTCTAATGCATCATATGACCCGTTTTTGGTAATCAGCGTGTCCTGTGACACGTAGGCCTCTTCCAGCTGTTTCCATTCTTTTCTGTTATTAGCTCTTCTTGTCCAAGTTGTGCCTCCTATTATCTTAATATCGTCTGCCCATCTCTTGGTCGGTCTTCCTCTTTTCCTTTTTCCATCTCGTGGTTGCCATTCTGTAATTATTTTTGTCCATTTCAACCTGCTATCTCTCGTCATGTGCCCAGTCCAGCGCCATTTCAACTGCCTTATTTTCTTTATAATGTCTTCTACTTTGGTCGTTGATCTGATCTCTTCTGCTCTTTTTCGATGTCTCAGTGTTACACCCACCATGCTTCTTTCCATTCCTCTTTGGCATGTTCTCAACTTTAGAAGATGTTTCTGAGATAAAGCCCAAGTCTCGCAGCCGTATGTAACACATGGTAGGATACATAGGTTGAACACCTTTTTCTTAGCTACTATTGGGAAGTCTTTACTTTTAAGTACTTCCTTGAGTGACCAAAATCTCTTCCAGGCGCTAGACACTCTTCTTTCTATCTCAAGATCCATTTGGTCATGAAATGATATTATTTGCCCTAAATATACGTATAGACCAGTGCCGATAATTTTTGAAACCTAAAAAAATTACAGTAGGATGAAACCCATTAGAAAAGCTGGGAAATATGATCAAAATGAAAGGAAAAATAAATTACGGTCGATCTGAGGTCGGGAAGGGGTAGGGGGGGAGTTTTAAGGGTAAAAAACGGTTTATCTCGATTTCCGGCAAAACTACAAGTCCTATCGAAGAAAGTTAAATGGCAAAGTTGGAGGTAATAAAAAGATCTAAAACTTTTGTATTCACACATTTTTCACATAACCTCAAAATCTATGTGAAAATGTCAAAAAACCAAGTTTTTGGTTTTTTATTTTTATCTTTAACAAAAATTATTTTTTTTTAACGAAATTTGGTGAAAACTTACCTTTCTATGTCCCAAATACACTGTAATTTATTTGATTAAAAATATTTATTTGTTCACCTTATTTTGAATTAATATCGAAAAAACACCCTAATTTTCAATCGAAAATTCTGACGTCAAAATTTCAGCTTTTTTCAAAAAGTTGGTGTGCTTTCAGTTTGTTGAAATCTCTACTTTCCTATGGTAAAAAAATATATATATATTACCATAGTAAATCTTCTCAGAAAACGCAAAAAATCGTATACAGTAACGCCCAGACCTGTCATCCCCTTCCTTACTTCTCTATGAAATACGAAAATTTTAGCCCATCTAAAGGCTAAATTTTTTTTTTAAGTCACTCAGGTATATATAAATTATCTTAAAATAGTAATAAATAGCCATCTGATTATAATTTAAAGAAGATTCATAGAGAAGTAGGGAAGGGGATGACAGGTCTGGGCGTTACTGTGTACGATTTTTTGCGTTTTCTGAGAAGATTTACTATGGTAGTATATATATTTTTTTTTACCATAGGAAAGTAGAGATTTCAACGAACTGAAAGCACACCAACTTTTTGAAAAAAGCTGAAATTTTGACGTCAGAATTTTCGATTGAAAATTAGGGTGTTTTTTCGATATTAATTCAAAATAAGGTGAACAAATAAATATTTTTAATCAAATAAATTACAGTGTATTTGGGACATAGAAAGGTAAGTTTTCACCAAATTTCGTTAAAAAAAAATAATTTTTGTTAAAGATAAAAATAAAAAACCAAAAACTTGGTTTTTTGAAATTTTCACATAAATTTTGAGGTTATGTGAAAAATGTGTGAATACAAAAGTTTTAGATCTTTTTATTACCTCCAACTTTGCCATTTAACTTTCTTCGATAGGACTTGTAGTTTTGCCGGAAATCGAGATAAACCGTTTTTTACCCTTAAAACTCCCCCCCTTCCCCTTCCCGACCTCAGATCGACCGTAATTTATTTTTCCTTTCATTTTGATCATATTCCCCTGCTTTTCTAATGGGTTTCATCCTACTGTAATTTTTTTCACTTTTTATTTATTTTAAAGGCTATCTGCACTGGTCTAGTAGTGATCAACATATTCGATAGTATCTCCTCCTATTTGTATCATAATAGTTTCTCTATTTGTCATTATTTTCGTTTTAGATTTGTTCATAGAAAGCCCAACTATCTTGCTTGCTTCTGTCAGCTGTTGCAGCATAGTTTGAAGCGTCTTTGCGTTATCTGAAATGATCACTAAATCGTCTGCGAATCTTAGGTGGTTCAGTTGTCTGCCGTTTATGTTTATGCCGACATTTTCCCATTCCAAATTTCTAAATAAACTCTCCAAAATGGCTGAGAAGAGTTTTGGGGACAAAGGATCGCCCTGTCTCACACCCCTGGCTATAGGAAATTCTTCACCCGTTGTCTCTAGTTTGATATAAGCCGTGCTACTTGTATATATATTTCTAATTATACGTATGTATTTTTTTGGTATACCTTGTTGTATTAAGGCTCTCCAGAGGGAATCGTGCTTTATAGAGTCGAATGCTTTACTGTAGTCTACAAAAGCGATGTATAGTGCTTTTCCGTATTCTTTGCACTTTTGTATTAGCTGTTTTATAACATGTATATGATCTACAGTTGAGAATCCGGATCTGAATCCAGCTTGTTCCATGGGTTGTTGTTCATCCATTGCCTTCGTTACTCTTCGCAGGATCATTTTGGAGAAAACTTTATACATGTTGGACATAAGGCTTATAGGTCTATAGTTTTCTATGATGTTCCTGTCACCCTTTTTGTGGAGCAGTGTAATTATGTTCTTCGTCCATTGGGAAGGTATGTATTCCGTTTTTAGTATGGTGTTGAATAGTTCAGTAAGTTTTCTTAGGTTCCCTGGTGCTGCTGATGATACTTTGATCATCTCATTAGTTATGTGATCCGGTCCAGGCGCTTTTCCATTTTTTAGGCTTTTGATAGCATGCTCCGTTTCTGAAAGGAGAAATTTAGGTACCTCTTCTTCGTCTTGTTCAAGATTTACTGAATTCTGTAAAGTATTATCAGTCTCTAGTGAGTAGAGGTTTCTATAGAAGTCTGTTGCAGTTTTCAATATATCTTTTCTTTTCGTCTGTTGTTTGCCTACGTAGTTCTTAATGTTCGGTATCCATTGTTTTGTTTCTACGAGTTCTTTTAGAGCTTTTTTAACTCCTCCTGTCTTGGTTATGTGGTAATTAAGTGCTTCTATTCTTCTTTTGTTCCTTTCTTTCTTAATATTGTTACTTATTTTCTTACTTACTTCTGATATCAATTTTAGATTTTGCTTGTTTTTTCCAAGTTTTAAGAGCTGTTTTCTTTCTTCCATTAGCTTTTGAGTTTCTTTTCCAATTTGTTTCTTGTTAGTTTTTGGGGGATTGCGACTTAGAGTTCCAAGTATTTCATTTACTTCATTGATATATTTTCCTTCTATCTGGTTTTTGACTTCATTGTCAGGGATTTGTTTTACTATCATTAGCTTTGTTTTTGTGTTGTATTTATTTCTACTTTTCTTTGGTTCGATACATTTTATGGTGCCTCTTACTAATCGATGATTGGTATTGAAGTTGAGTTGATTTAATACACTAACGTCCTGGAAGGGTTTCCTATTGTTGGTTCCGATGTAGTCGATTTCATTTTTGTGGCGTCCGTCCGGTGATATCCATGTCCACTTCTTCGCCGTAGCTTTTTTGAAGAAACTGTTCATGAATGCTAAATTATTTTCGAGAGCGAGATTGAGCATTCGTTCTCCATTTTTGCTCCTTGGGCCGAAGCCGAAGTCGCCTATGATGTTCTCTTCACCAGGACGTCTGCGTCCTATTCTACCATTGAAATCGCCCATAACTATGATGTTTTTGGAAGTATTTTGTAAAACTGTAGTCAATTGGTTGTAAAACTTATCTTTGGTATGTTCTTCATGATTTTCAGTAGGTGCATAAATTTGTATAATTGACCATTTGTCCTTGAAACCTGGAAAATTTATATTAAGAATGGCTATTCTATCTGATATGCCCTTGAATTCTTCTATATTTGGCTGTAAGTATTTTTTAACCATAAAGCCTACTCCATAGGATCCTTTTGTTTCGCCTTTATAATAGAAGATATACTCTTTATGATCTTCAATGCTTTCGCCTATTCTTCTTATTTCGCTTAATCCTAATATGTCCCAGTTTATCTTTAAAAGAGCTAACTCTAGCTCGGTAAGTTTTTCGTGTGTTCTCAATGATAGACAGTTCAGAGTGGCGATATAAAGTATCTTATTTTCGATTCGGCTTGGAGTGATGGAACTTGTAATGTTTTTGTGAATCTTCTCATCTCGTTTCTGAGCTGGAAGGGAGTGGTCGACAGCCCCCACGGTGACCAGCCGGCTTGGGGTGGTTAGTGCGTTTTGTCTTTTGTTGTTGTGTTTGAAAGAATTATGTTGGTTCGAGCGGTCAGGGGCGCATGCTAGTTTTTTTGCTGTTTCGGCGTTGAATTCGAGCCATGCGCTTCGTAGTAATCAAGTAAGTTTATTTTTTTGCTTGTTGATTGGGGTTGATATTGTTTCGGCGATTCGGAGAAGTTTCTTTTTCTTTTTTCAGATTTCTCACGCGTATTCTCGTATATAACGAGCTTATCTTTTATAATGTGGCAAGTTTTCCCTTTAGCACGTTCAGCTTTTAGTTCGGTTTGTAATAGTTTTCTTTTTTCTAATACTTCTTTGGAAAAATCTTCTTTTACATACATGTTTGATGGGAGTTTGTTTCCATTTTTCAGTACCTCGTATTTTCTCCAAAGGCTAGTGAAGTTAACGAGGACTGGGCGAGGATTTTCACTCTTTTTGCCTAGTCTATAAGCTGAGCTTAGCTCTTTAGGGTCCAAGGATAAACCAGTTGAATTATTTATCAACTTCAGCATGTGTGTAAGCAGGTTAGGTTCTTCTTGTTGGTTTTCATGTATGCCAAAAAATACTAAATTATTTTTCCTTTTCCCATCTTCAAGGAATTTTACTTTGTCTTTTAGAACGACGATCTCCGATTTAAGTTTCTTGTTTTCTTCAGTTAATTCTGCTAACTTCACATTTATACTGCTTACGACGGACTTTGTTACACTTTCTGTTATAATTCTCGTCTGATCTTCCAACTTTTCGCACAGCTTTTGGTGTATCGATTCTATAAGGTATTCCATTTCTTTTTTGTCCATACTTTGAAATGTTGTTTCTAATTTTTTTTTTTTTTTTTTACAGAATTTTTTTTTCCTTTTATATTCTATCCGTTAAAAATAGATTCGATATCTTCAAATAAAATTATAAAAACAAAAATTCTTAGTTTTTTTTTTAAAGTTTCAATATTCCGTGTTTAGGTTTGAACTCGGGCCGATACAAATGTTCGATTCAGGAACTCAGCTTATCTGCGACGCCGAGAGACTGTATGACGAAGAGGACGAATTACTTGAACAGTTTCTTTCTTGAGTGACGTTTACAAGGAGTGACTAATGTAATATTAGGTCGCCTCAAGTCACGTATACCCGTTTAACATCACTGTTACAAAGTCGTAGTTTTTTCTTCTTTTTGTAGTAATATCAACAAAAATTGACTGATCTTTGTTCCAAGTCACTTGCACTAGATTTTTTTCACACGCACTTTCAATTGTTTTAGTCGAAACGAAAAGTCACCGTTGCAATAACACAAATTAAAACGTGAAAATGTTCTATTTTTTACACTAATAATGAGGCAGATACGTTTGCCTGTGGTATATCTTCTCCTGGTTCAGTTTGATATTTACTTTTTATTGTGTATTCTCACTTATTTCTATTTTTAATTGGTTATTTTGTGAGGACTCGATATTCAACTTGCGCCTACCCGCTATGACTTTTTTTTTTTTAAAAGACTTTTTTTTTAAAAGCATTACTAAAAGTAACATATAATTTAAATTGATATGTACTCAAAAGTAATTTATTGACCTAATCATTTGTATGTGCAACAAATAAATACTAATTTCAGAATTGACGCTGCCAAACATATGTGGCCACATGACCTCAGAGTTATGTACAGCAGACTTCACAATTTGAACCCAAGCCATGGGTTTCCAAACGGCGCTCGACCATACATTTTCCAAGAGGTCATTGACCTAGGCGGGGAGGCTATTAGCAGAAACGAGTACACAGCGCTAGCCGCGGTTACTGAATTCAGATTTGGATTGGAACTTAGCAGAGCTTTTTCGCGTGGAAACCAGCTTAGGTGAGCTTTGGCCATTGTTAAACTTTTAAAGTAGGTAATTTAAAAAAAATACTTATTATTGTCAATCGATAGCTGTTATCTTAGATGTTGTCCGATTCTCAGACATACCCAATATGCACACAAAATTTCATGAGAATCGGTCGAGCCGTTTCGGAGGAGTTTAACCACAAACACCGCGACACGAGAATTTTATATATTAGATTGAAATAATTAAATTAAAAGCACCTGGCGGCCTTATCTCTTTCGGGCGGTCTCTTCCAGACAACCACTAGGCAATTTATTGTAAATTATTGTAAAGTATAAATCATATTGCAACTTTATAAAAACTCCTAGTTAAAAAAGTTGTAGACACGATATCCAAGTACTTTACTATTTTTTATCTGTCCTAATGCGAGCTGAATTTAATTTTTATTTACATTTCTATTGCAGCTGGTTAGCAAACTGGGGTGAGAACTGGGGTCTCCTAAGTTCAAATGATGCTCTGGCCTTCATCGACAACCACGACAACCAAAGAGGACACGGTGCTGGTGGTCAAATCTTGACATACAAGCAGTCGAAACAGTACAAGGGCGCTATTGCCTTTATGTTGGCTCATCCTTATGGAAAACCTCAACTGATGAGTAGCTTCAGCTTCCATAATACAGAGGCTGGTCCTCCTATGGACTCGAGGGGAAATATCATCTCGCCGTCTATAAATTCCGTATGTCATATATTTGTTTTAAGAGTACAGTGATCTGACCTCTCGCTGTTTCAATCGATTTATTTATTTCATAATCATACAGCTAGCATAAATTGTAAATAACAAAAGACAGTTATAATACATTATATTATATTAAGAATAAGTTTAAACTCTTAATATCTTAAGCTTTGTGTCGTCCTTGTTTTTTTTTTTGTTGCTGCTAGTTTAGTGTTAAATTTTGCTGTCATGTTTTGTCTTGTCTTACTTTGTATTGTATTTTTTATTAGTGAAACTTTTATTGAGGATATGTCCAATGTGTATTTATTTTATGTTTTACATTTATTTTATTTTTATGTATGGTGATGTATCTGTTTAGTTTCCAATAAATAAATATATAAACAAATAAAAAATTTACGAAAGGCAAATTTAAAAAAATTATGTACATTTAAATAAGTAATACCGAAACCGGTAGTGTTGCGTGATGGAGTGAAAGTGAAGAAGTGTGTGGGCTGTGCTCATGATGCATTTTAGCTTTAGTCATATTATTGATACTCCTCTTAAGCATATTCCGCAATACCTTAAATAAATGGAGGCTTAAATAGTGGTAGTTGTACTAAAGAGGTTTTAATAACATTTTATATTTTTTTTTTATGATTGGACAATTCACACCAATTGACCTAGTCCCATGCTAAGCTGGTGAAGCTTGTGTTATGGGTACTAGGCAACGGATATACATAAATATTTAAACACCCAAGACCTAAGCACAACACCAAATGCACATCACGTCGATGTTTGTCTCAGCCGGGGATCGAACCCGGGACCCATGGATTCGCAGTCAGGGGTACTAACCACTACAGCAATGAGCCGTCAAATTTTATAATTACCGTTGTAGGACAACAGTTGCGGTAATGGGTGGGTATGCGAGCACCGTTGGCGTCAAATCTACCAAATGGTAGCGTTTAGGAACGTCGCTGGCAACACCGCTCTAAATAACTGGTGGGACAATGGTAGCAACCAGATTGCCTTCTGTCGAGGCGGTCAGGGCTTTGTGGCTTTCAACAATGATCACTGGGATCTCAACGCTGACTTACAGGTTAGTTTAATGTATTATTAATTAATTTTTATGATATTATTCACGAATAGAATGCGAAAAAGTCATCAGCCTTCTGTACCTGAAACACGCAGCCGTTTTGCGACTTGGAGAATAAGAGAATCCTGCACAGTATGAGAAAGTATTTATTCCGCTTATAGATAGAAATATCCATTTTTGGAAAGCTGGTTATCGAATGTATGACTTCAAACATGAGAGCCACTGCTTTTTCTTCATTTAACCTTTCCCTTACAATTAGGTTTAAAGACATTTATTTATTCAGACAATAGTCACTTACATGAGAACTTATATACTAAAGATACAATTTATCACGTCGTGGGTCATTGAAGAGCTTCAAGGATGAATTAACGAAGTAGAACTTTCATTTACGTAGAGAACTGGGATCACTCAAGAGATGGTCTTTTAGTCTTAATTTAAATATTGCCAGGCTGTCTGCACTTTTTATATTTTGTGGAAGTCTATTATACCGCAGCACTACCCCAACGCTCAATGTTTTTTTACCGTTATTGGTTCTAAACTTCGGTACAATAAGATTGTGAGGGCGTCGTGAGGTGCGCTTCTGAATTTGATTCTTTTGAATTGAATTTTGATTCTTCTGAAAAGAATTTCCCTCTCTAATATAAACTTTGCAAAAGCGATATGGATTGTTTGATAAAAATATTAATTGTTATTTAAATTTCAGACCTGCCTTCCAGCTGGTAGATATTGCGATGTTATATCTGGTGTAAAAAGCAATAACGGTTGTACTGGAAAAACTATAACTGTGGGCAATAATGGCCGAGCCCGGATCTCATTACGAGCTAATGACTATGACATGGTGCTCGCCATACATAGAGGAACCGAGGTATGAAAAATTTAGATTTTTATATCTGTTCTGTGAAACTAGTAACTGTACTGACAGGCAATATGTTTTGTAAGGAATGGAATCCAGAACTTAAACGTATTAGTTAACGAAAGTAAATGATTGTATGATAAATGTAAATGATGTTGTTATTACTAAAGATTTTTTAATACAGTCTATAAGTACTGAATGGCAACGCGTTTTGTAAGTAATGTAATTCAGAACTTAAGTTCTGGTTTACATCTGTAAATGATTATAAGATGGAAGTCGATGGTATGATGAAAGTAAATGGTGTTGGTATAAATTATTAAAGATTTTTTAATACAGTCTATAAGTACTGAAAGGCAATATGTTTCGTAAGTAATGTAATTCAGAACTTAAGTTCTGGTTTATATCTGTAAATGATTATAAGATGGAAGTCGATGGTATGATGAAAGTAAATGGTGTTGGTATAAATTACTAAAGATTTTTTAATACAGTCTATAAGTACTGAATGGCAATGTGTTTTGTAAGTTATGTTTAGTGTTTGAGGTACACTAAATGAAAACCATAATAGAATTCACTAGCTTTATTGTCCTCTGACTTACATGGCGGTTATAGGGCGACTGACTGATCCACGTGCAAGTGGAATTACGAAATAATGATGCGTAGACAATATTATAAATACAATTACGAAATTTCTATATAAACAATAATTACACCACTACATACACCCCCTTCTTAAAAAAAAAAATGAGTAGGTAGATACATATAAACACAAAAAAAATTACTACTGAAACTTTTAAATACAAACTATGACAAAGTGTAAATGTTATAAATATATACACAGTTATAAATGAATTCCATATTTTTCTTTTAAATCTAAATACAAATTGGTTTTGCAATTAGCTGAACAATCGCTGAAATTGCAATTCTCTACTTACTAAGTATGTTGCTTACAAATCAAAACATAAACCTAACGGGTTGCTTAATACTTCTACCACTACGCGTTTTTAAAGGTTCATTAACCTGCTTATGCTGATCTAAGTTTCCGCTAACCTGGTTGCTATTAAACTCATCTAGTATATACGCAGGCTTTACACGGTCTATTGAAACATACGAAATTTTATCAATTATTGCGATCTTAAAATTCTTTTTATTCCTTTCCAATACCTTGTAGGGTCCGCAATAAGGTGGTACTAAAGGTTTCCGTACTGCGTCTATTCTCAAGAAAACATGTGAACAGGAACTTAAATCAGCATGTACAAACATATTTTTACTATTACAATCTCTAGTTTTAGGTTTAATACTATTTAAAATATCTCTCAATCTAATTATGTACGCTTGCGGATTCTCTATTTTGCTAATAGTATCGCTACAAAATTCACCAGGTAAACGTAAACAATGACCTAGAGTGAATTCCGCTGCGCTTATGTAACCGCTGTCCGCCTGACACGCTGCTCGCAGTCCTAGCATCACCGTAGGTAATTCTGCGAACCAAGCTGCGTTATTATTTAACCTCGCCATCAATGCCGCTTTTAAAGACCTATGCCATCTTTCTATTTTACCATTTGCCTGCGGATGATAAGGGCTAGTACGTGTTTTACGAATGCCTAATATTTTCATTAAATCTACGAATAAATCGCTCTCAAACTGTCGGCCTTGGTCTGACGTCAGAAAAATTGGGCAACCGTACCTACAGATCCAGTTATCATAAACTGCTTTTGCAACAGTCTCAGCCGTCATATCTGTAACTGGACAAATCTCAGGCCATCGTGTACGCCGATCTATCATCGTCACGCAATACCGATAGCCATGTTCCGTCACGGGTAGTGGTCCTATTAAATCGATATGCAAATGTGCAAAACGGTCGCCTTCCTCGAAAGTACCTAACTTAGACACCGTGTGTCGCACTATTTTACTTTTTTGACATTGAATACATGTCTTTGCCCAAATCCCTATATCCTTATTCATATTTGGCCAAAACGCTTTTTTACATATAAGTGTTCGCGATCCCTTTACCCCTGGATGCGCTAACCCATGGAAATAATCAAAAATAGACTTTCTAAACTCTTTCGGAATGTATGGCCTAATATTTTTAGTAGACGTTTCGCAATAAATCAAATCATTAGAATTATTTAAGTTCATTTGTTTCAATTGTATGCTACTAGCGGTACTTGTACTCAATAAATTTGCTAACTCAGCGTCATCGGCCTGCGCATGGGCGATGTCTACGTATTGTATCGGGTTCGGACATGTTATCTCTTCTATCCTCGACAATGCGTCCGCAACTGCGTTCTCACTACCTATTACGTGTTGGATGTTATTTGTAAATTCGCTAATAAATAACAGCTGTCGCGCCCTTCTAGGTAATTCTTTGTTTGAGCCTAACTTACTAAATGCGAATGTTAACGGTTTATGGTCTGTATACACCGTAAAATTCCTACCTTCTATTAAGTCTCTAAAATAAACGATGCCTGAGTAAATCGCCAAAAGTTCCTTATCATATGTGCAGTACTTCTTTTGGGATTCCGTAAGCCTTTTTGAAAAGTATCCTAGGGGTCTCCAAGTGTTGTTTTCCTTTTGTTGTAACACCGAGCCGATACTGAAATCGGATGCGTCGGTCATTAAAGCTAATTCTGCGTTTGCAATCGGATGCGCTAAAGTAGCGGCGTTTTTTAAATTCTCTTTACACAAATCAAATGCCCTACTAGCCTCGTCTGTCCACTGTATCTTACGCTTATCGTTCTTTTTTGCTCCATGTAAATACCTATCTAACGTTCCCTGTACTTTCGCGGCGTTCGGTATGTGATTCCTATAAAAGTTTAACATGCCGAGAAACCTACGAAGGTCAACAATAGTTTCGGGCTTCGGGTACTTTTCGATAGCTTGAACTTTGTCATGTAACGGACTAATACCCTTTTCTGAGACCTCGTATCCTAAAAACTCTATTTTTGTTTGACCAAAAACCCATTTTCCTAAGTTAATTGACATACTATATTTACTGAAACGCTCGAACAATAGTCGCAAATGCTTTTGGTGTATTAGCTCGTTATCTGATCCAATGATGACGTCATCAAGATACCCGAATACATATGATTCTCCGGTTATATTATTATCATTTAAACTATTCAAATGTTCTATGCCTGCTAATATCGTACTATTTATAAACCTTTGGAATGTTTGTGCCGCGTTACGCAGTCCAAACGTCATCCTTGGGAACTCAAAAAGTCCGAATGGTGTAATAATCGCTGTCTTTTCAATATCTTCCGGCCTAATTTTTATAACATGATACGCTCGACAAATATCAATTTTTGAAAAAACTTTTTTATTATGTAAACCATAGGTAAAGTCCTGAACTCTAGGTATCGGGTAACGGTCCGGTTTTGTAATGGCATTAAGCATTCTATAGTCCCCGCAAGGTCGAATGTCACCGTTCTTTTTAGGCACTACATGTAGTGGGCTGGCCCACGGACTACTCGATGGTCTGCATATCCCTAACTCCTGCATCAACTGGAATTCTTTTTTAACTAAATCATACCTGTGAGGTGGCAACTTTCTTGCACGCGTATACACTGGCGGACCTGTTGTCTCAATATGATGATAGACAGAATGCTCTGGCACTTCCTTAAAAATAGGTGGACGCGTGATTTCCTTGAATTGCTCAAGTAATTCCGCGTACGGCTGGCTACTACTAATAGACTTCACCGCTCCTATCGAGTTTACACTCTTTGTTCCACAAACGTACAAATTAGTAACTAGGTCGACTAATCTATTATTATATAAATCAACGGATAATCTAAAATTTCTTAAAAAATCTGCCCCAATTATTGGTTGCTTAACATCGCACACTATGAACGGCCATTTTAAATCTCTCCTAAGACCAAAAGTTATTGTTAAATAACAAATGCCATATGTCTTTATCTCGCTATCATTAGCCGCGTATAATTTAAAATCGCAATGAATTAGTGTGCGTTGTTTAACACACCATTTCGGGATTACAGAAATATTAGCTCCTGTGTCTATCAGGAAAGTAAACTTAGATAAACTATCCCTAACTAACAAACGGTGATTACTAGATACCTGTCCCTCAGTACATCCGTCCACCGCCTGCGGATATACTGGTTCTAGTTTCCCGCGCCGCTGTCTGTCTTTACGCCAGGCACAAGGTTCCTCGCACCTCCTCGCGTTCTTCCTCCACCGGAAATGAAACCTGCAGAGCCACTCTGGATCCCCTGGAGTCCTTCTTTTGTGCGACGAGGACCTGCTCCTGTAGCTTTGGTGGCCGCGACTCCTGGGACGTCCTTGATCTTGTTCCTCGCTGCGGAGTGCCGCAACTTCCAGCATGAGCTTGTTTATTTGCTGCATGAGCCCCGTAATTGTGTCTGCTACAGCAGGCATCTGTGGTGCTGCTGATGATGCTCCGGCCATGGCTGCGATTTCGCCGTTGTTGTGCGGTTTCTTCGTATACTTGCACGACAAATTGTTACATATTTTTGTGAGTCGCCCCGCCCTATTTAGATTTTCCCTTTTATTCCTTTGGATCACATTGAATCACGTCGGGCCGCCCGCGAATCACGTCGGGGTCACCAGTTTAGTGTTTGAGGTACACTAAATGAAAACCATAATAGAATTCACTAGCTTTATTGTCCTCTGACTTACATGGCGGTTATAGGGCGACTGACTGATCCACGTGCAAGTGGAATTACGAAATAATGATGCGTAGACAATATTATAAATACAATTACGAAATTTCTATATAAACAATAATTACACCACTACATATGTAATTCAGAGTTTAAGTTCTGGTTTACATCTGTAAATGATTATAAGATGGAAGTCGATGGTATGATGAAAGTAAATGGTGTTGGTATAAATTACTAAAGATTTTTTAATACAGTCTATAAGTACTGAATGGCAACCGCGTTTTGTAAGTAATGTAATTCAGAACTTAAGTTCTGGTTTACATCTGTAAACGATTATAAGATGGAAGTCGATGGTATGATGAAAGTAAATGGTGTTGGTATAAATTACTAAAGATTTTTTAATACAGTCTATAAGTACTGCATGGCAATGTGTTTTTTAAGTAATGTAATTCAGAATTTAAGTTCTAGTTTACATCTGTAAATGATTATAAGATGGAAGTCGATGGTATGATGAAAGTAAATGGTGTTGGTATAAATTACTAAAGATTTTTTAATACAGTCTATAAGTACTGAATGGCAACGCGTTTTGTAAGTAATGTAATTCAGAACTTAAGTTCTGGTTTACATCTGTAAATGATTATAAGATGGAAGTCGATGGTATGATGAAAGTAAATGGTGTTGGTATAAATTACTAAAGATTTTTTAATACAGTCTATAAGTACTGCATGGCAATGTGTTTTTTAAGTAATGTAATTCAGAATTTAAGGTCTAGTTTACATCTGTAAATGATAATAAGATGGAAGTCGATGGTATGATGAAAGTAAATGGTGTTGGTATAAATTACTAAAGATTTTTTAATACAGTCTATAAGTACTGAATGGCAACGCGTTTTGTAAGTAATGTAATTCAGAACTTAAGTTCTGGTTTACATGTGTAAATGATTATAAGATGGAAGTCGATGGTATGATGAAAGTAAATGGTGTTGGTATAAATTACTAAAGATTTTTTAATACAGTCTATAAGTACTGAATGGCAACGCGTTTTGTAAGTAATGTAATTCAGAACTTAAGTTCTGGTTTACATCTGTAAATGATTATAAGATGGAAGTCGATGGTATGATGAAAGTAAATGGTGTTGGTATAAATTACTAAAGATTTTTTAATACAGTCTATAAGTACTGAAAGGCAACGCGTTTTGTAAGTAATGTAATTCAGAATTTAAGTTCTGGTTTACATCTGTAAATGATTATAAGATGGAAGTCGATGGTATGATGAAAGTAAATGGTGTTGGTATAAATTACTAAAGATTTTTTAATACAGTCTATAAGTACTGAAAGGCAACGCGTTTTGTAAGTAATATAATTCGGAATTTAAGTTCTGGTTTACATCTGTAAATGATTATAAGATGGAAGTCGATGGTATGATGAAAGTAAATGGTGTTGGTAAATATTACTGAAGATTTTTGTAGACAGTGCGTGCACACGAAGAAAAATATTAGTACGAATTACCAATTTAAGAACCAATTATTTTTAATTAATTTAAGAAAGTTATAAAATAGATTTAATGTTTTACGAGGCGATCTAATTTATATATACTCGTTCTTTAATTTTGCAAGACTGTGTTTGAATCACAGGTTTTTCCAGATTAGGGATTTGAACTTTGTATTTCTCTACTAAAATATTTCTCTTGTTTTCCAAGAACTAAATTCTCCTAAATAATAAAACCTCATTACATTATTAAACCTTGAATTTCTTTTTCAGTCGAGATTGTAAGTGGCTGTGACACGGGTAATGAAGATTAGTACGCCGTTAATACAAAATAAAGAAATGAACTTTATAAACAACAATTTGGTTTTATTCGTTCAAATTCCTTTAAACAAGATTTAACCTTTTAATTTTTAAACGCTTTTAATCTTATCCACAACACCGATTAATTAGGTTGGAACATCGAAATAGAATATTTAAGGGAAGATTATGTTGTAGAACATGGGCGGTGTTGGCCTAGTGGCTTCAGCGTGCGACTCTCACACCCGAGGTCGTAGGTTCGATCCCCGACTGTGCATCAATGGACTGACTTTCTATGTGCGCATTTAAGATTTTCTATAACGGTGAAGGAAAACATCGTGAGGAAACCGACATGTCTTAGACCCAAACATTCGACGGCGTGTGTCAGGCACTGAAGGCTGATCACCTACTTGCCTATTAGATTTTAAAAAATGATCATGAAACAGATTCAGAAATCTGAGGCCAAGACCTAAAGAGGTTGTAGCGCTACTGATTTTTTAATGTATGTTTTAGAACATATTAATTTTTGGAAAGTGTACACATAACCAAGCCAAAACGAATATTGCGTACAAATCTATCCTACCCGAAGAATTTGGAACCTGCCATTTTAAATATGTGGTCAAGTCTGGGTATCACAGTAAAACCAGCTCACTGAAACTCTAGAGGCTACCACTGCTGTAAGACCCATCAGAGGCTATAGGCATTTTCCCAATAACGACCGACCAGGGGATTGCGCACTTATGATTTTTGTCACAGATCTTTGGCCAAACATAATAGGTCTGTTGGCTTGATCTTGTCAGAACACTCGTTCTTAAACACGCCAATAAAATTGACGTTAGCAAAAACTTTTTGACCGGATTAAAGTTATGTATTATTATAAATTGACAATTATTTAACATAATTTTAACAGTAACCGACGTTTCGCGTGCTTTACAGCGTGCGTGGTCACGGTGACTGAAGATAAAAGGTGTTGGATGTCAAAAAGTATCACAGCTGTAGAAAAAGTTGCATTATCTGTATTTATTTCCCCGGAGTTGGTATCGACTAAAAGATGGAGGGTTTTGGCAGAAGTGGCTCACGGTGTCCTCTATTTTCGCGGATTGTTTGCGGATCAAGTTTGCCAATAAAAGACAATACTAAATGGTCAAAACCCATGGACACTCTCAATCACAGAGGGCTCGCGAGTGCGTTGCCGGCATTATAAGAATTGGTAGGCTCTTTTCTTGAAGGACCCTAAGTCGAACTGGTTCGTGGTAGCTTGTTCCACATAGTGCTGGTGCGCGGCAAAAACTGCATTTAAAAAATGTCTCAATTGTGGAACGACGGACATCGAGGTTGACGGGTTGAATTTCGTCTTCTGAAAAAGTTGGTAGTTGAGTTGGGTTACGAGAATTCGAACAACATACTATAAGTTTATACTTTAATGAATCTTCGCCTACAAGCGCCCCGAGGTGACGAGAACTGACATCATCCATGACGTACACGCAACTCTCGCCCGCGGCATAAAGGATTATTCCAATTTGTACCCCGGATAGGATAGGTATCAGCCGGGGAGGATATCTGACTCTCGGTAAGGAGGAATAAAGCCGGGTCCTCAGTTTCTAGATGAAACTGAACCGAGTTGAAGTTAGAATTGAGCCCTAACATTAGTAAAGTCCACTGTGAGCTTGTAAGACGTTGCCTTTGGATAAATTCTTCCATTTTCCCCGAGATCGAAACCTTTCACAAGAAGGGCAGCCTGTGCATCCGCAACCGAATGCTGGTAATCTCTGTCCGTACTGCACTTACATATATTTTTCGAGTGATGGACTCTGGAAGTCTCACTTCCCGTTCTAAACGCGAGTACAATTAAATGAACCACTATCCCTTCACGTCGGTTTTCTGTGTGACAGTGGTACTGCCCTGGTCGTGCCCGCTCATTTGGCTGAAGCCCGAAGGCAACAGTATGGCACTCCCACTAGGAAGGGAGTTGATTGATTGCACTGGTGAAATCTGTCACAGGTTATTTCACCAGTAGGCGATGGGGTCGTCACGTCCCGACGCCGAAATAATGGTTTTGGGTTTGTAACGTACAAAAACATAAATATTTCCTTTTTACAACATGTATAGTATATTTAAAATATAAAGTGGAGTAAGCTATCGGCAAAATATTGAATTTCTATATGGGTCATGGATTCACAGTTCGTTTAGCGTTGATTGGCTCCTTCAGCCCCAATAAATCTACGATTGCCTGAAGCAAACAAAGTACTGAAATACATTGGTATCTGTTAATTTTGATTTTTTTATAGAACAATATTTTTAAGACTTGGTACGCTCTTGAAGGACCTTAAGTCAAATTGGTTCGGAAATACTTCAGTGGGTAGCTGGTTACACATAGTGGTGCGCGGCAAAAACTGCCTTAAAAAACGCTCATATGTTGGAATTTCGTATTTTGAAAAAGTTGGTAGTTGGGTTACGAGAATTCGAAAAAAATACTATGATGTTATGTACTTTTAATCTTTCCCTCAGATTCGCCGCTTACCGCTTAGTAATAAACTCATTATGTCTTATCCAATATAATTTTCACCAGCCTTAGAGCAAAGTCAAAGTCAAATATCATTAATTATTCATATAGGTAATACAATGTACACTTATGAACGTCAAAAAAGAAATATACATTAAACGCTTCTAATTTTACATTATCTGCCAGTTATCAAATCAAGGGTGTAGAACGGAAGAGAAGAACTGGCAATAAACAGTAAGTAAAATAAATAGCCAGTGTCGTGAGTGTGAAATTCGGAAACTATACTTAGCGCGTACTATAATACCAGTTGACAAAATTCAATACAATTTTGACGTACGTGAGTCAGAGTTAAATATCGCCTGAATCTTACCTTAAAATATATTTTTTTATAGAACGAGCAGGAGGCTCATCTGGTGTTAATTGATACCTCTGCCCATGGACACTCTGAATGCCAGAGGGCTTGCGCATGCGTCGCCGGGCTTTTAAGAATATACTTTTACTCTCTAAGACCATGAAATTATGATTACAAAAGCTTTTTAAGTTTCTATGAGCTATGACAACATAACTTCAATTATAAATACAAAAATAATTTTCTTTACCATAGACAATAGTTGTTTTTAAACATTCGTTTGGCAATAAATCGTACTGAAATATACGCATCAATTCGTAGTCGTAAATTGGACAAGTTGTAAACAAACTCCTTCGGTTTATAAACGTAAGTTTATAGACTGTTAAGAATTATGTTTCCTAAAATAAATGTTCAGATTTTGTTTTGCTATTAAGACCTCAGACGAATGCCCGGACATTTCTGCATAATATGTGAAGTATAAATAATATTGTTTTACTGATATATTCCATTTAAAAAAAACTTTATAATGTATATACTATTACAAATATGATGTTAATGTTACTGTTATATCATTTATATTATGTACGCTAATGGATGTCAATTAACTATCTAATCAATAAAAAGAAATAACTGTGTATTTATGTAAGCCAGTTCTGAAATCCAATTACATTTTTCAATTTGTTTCATTGGTAATTTTCTTTTCTATTACTACCATTAATGTAATTATGACGTCTTTATATATTTATTAATAAATTAAAAATACACTAACTAAATTAAAAAGGATACAATAGAAAAAAAATACATAATTCTTAAAGCAATAAAACTTATTTTATATTACATACTTATTAGCAAACTTAGAACTACAGATAAACAAATACCTAAATAAACAATAAAAACATAATAAGATCTAGGAGAGAGAAAAGTACCCGAAAACAAGTTTTACAATATATCTCTTAGTTCAAACATATTTTAATACTGAGAACTTTTTTACCTATAAATAAAACAGTAATACGTATTGTACGTGAACCTAATAGTATTGAAAACTTATCTGAAACATTCAACATTTCCTTGACCCAATATAGAAGAGGTTACTCTGCATGTAAAATTATCGAAACTATTGATTCCTAGTAATTTGTTGAATGAATTATATGAATTGGCTTTATTGTGTACCTCAATCAGTCTATGTATTTACAGGTTAAGATGAAACTTTTGTTAAATCATTTTTTTATCAAGCATTTAATATCAGTGTAATATCAGAAGATCAATCGAATTATTTGAAGATTAAACTGAAATATCGAATATTTCATATATAAAAAATACTATCCCTTTATACATCCTGCCGAACTCAATTGGCATAACAATTTACATTTCAAAATCTGTTGTCAAAACTTTCAACCAAAACGACTAGTTTTTTAAACTAAATAACTGAAACCTCAAATCATCACAATAAATTCCTGAGATATTATCGTAACTGAATACTAGTAATATAAAAATTTAAATACTATAATTTTAGTTAGCAAATCCTTATATCAACCTTTATTTTCGATCGTAAATGTTAAGCCGAATTTACATTACGAAACTAGTGGCTCGGAATTAGTTTTATGACATAAATTTCATCAACAATTTCACGTGTAAATTTACAGTTTCATAATGCATGCATCGGTTTCGCGACACTGGATAAATTTCGTGCCAAGCGCATATTTTTTGTAAAACTAATGTCACGCAACTACTTTCACGATGAAAACGCAACACGAAACTAGTGTCGCGAAAGCATTTGCACAGGGCAGACGTGTGTGTTTGAGTGCATCGTGCAGCTAAATGACCGCCAAAATGGCAAACGAACGTTGGTCAGTTGATAAAAATATGATTTTCGAATTTTATATATTAACATCTGTACCACGACGTTCTGCATCGCAAAATGAAGCTTTGATGTTGACAGAGCCATGTCGTTGGTGATACTGTTGATTTCACGACACTATTATTTTTTGTTAAAGTAGTTTCACACGTGCTGCAACTATTTTCATGAAACTCATTCCAACATGCATAACACTAGTTTCGTAATGTAAATTCGGCTTTATATCCAAGTTTCAGTCCGCCTAAGCGGCTAGCGATGCTACGACTTCAGTAGTTACCCAGTCGTCGAGGTGTCGGCCGCGTTTCGCGTTGCTCCCGACTGTTAATTTTTAATACCGATGTATGCTTGCACGTATGCCCTATTCTTGTAATAGAATGTTTATTTAAAGTGATTTTCATAAGTGTAGTGAGGTTAAAGTTTCCGAAGTGCAATCGAGTGAAAATAGTCGCTTGCGAACTGTTTCCTTATTGGATTGGTAAGATTAATTACTTATTGATTAAAGTTATTAATTAAGTTTTGCATGTTATTTACGATTATTTCACTAATGAATAGTTTATACGAGTAATTAATTTTAAAGTTAAAAATATATTTATTTAATTGGAAAGCCTACAAGAGATTGCTTCTTGCGTTGCATTAAATGCTTACATTAAAACTGGATAATATTAAAGCTACTTTACCTACATTAATTAAATATTAACAGACAATATAATGTGCATTATGTTGTCTGTATACACATGTGCATCTATGTATAATGTTATACACATGTACTATGCAGTAAAACCTACGCACTCATGCTTCCGTACTCCTTAAATCGCATTCTTTTTTTGGAGGTTTTTTAAAAGTTATATTATCCTATTATAAGTTCCATAACAGCGGCTCTTCGGCAGCGCGCTTAAGAGCCTTCTGGCTGTGTGAGTGTCCATGGGCAGCGGTATCACTTAACATCAGATGTGCCTCCTGTCCGTTTGCCTCCTGTAACTTAAAAAAAAATAACCTTTTGGCATAAAGTACATTGAATTGAACACAAGTGAATTTGTATTTGAACAGAAATATTAAAATATTTGTGCTGGCTTAGGTATAAACTTAAACTTAATAATATCGAATTAAAATAAGCCTGAAGTGTAAACACAAATGAAATTTGTTCTTTATGAACCTTTTTAAACTTGTCTATTACAATTAATTCCTATACTATCTCTCCAACCCATACATTCTTGAACTTATTTTGACTAAAACTCTCATTAGGCATTCAAATTAACAAATTGAGTTTGGCTTGTTCTTTATTTTTATTTTATTTTCTTATTTATATGATATTTAAGTGTCTACCATATGTAATATGTAAATAATAAATGTATGTGTCCCAAGCGTTAGCACGTTTTAGTGTAATAATAAATAACCAATAATGGCCGTCTTGTCTACGATGAAATATATATTATATATATATAATATACTATATAAGAAAAAACCTTTTTCGTGGCATGATGCCTACACAGCGCTCATCGTTTCACTCCGCTGAAATTAGGCTAAGTGCATGTGGGGACTTTTTTTATGTTTCAAAAAAGATTGAAAAATGGTTCACGAAGATTTGAAAACGATTTTATATACATTTTCATGGTAATTAATTGTTTAATAGCTTTTGGATTAGATAAATTCTCCGGGGACCACTAATATAAATTGGTTTTTTGTTATTAAATGTATCGTTAAACCTATGTGAAAATTGAATATTGTTTAGACTTATATTGTCTCTTCTACTGACACAAAATATGTGCACAATTGAGACTTTGCAACTTTTTGGACAGATAATAATTGTATATTGCTAACACTTTAATATAAAGTTAACTTTATTCATTTTGTCTCATTAATTACGGGTTTTTATTAATTCTATTCATATAAGTGTTATCAAACATTGCATATGCTTTGCAAAGACTGAACAAATATTGCATCTCAGTCTAAAAGTTGGAAATTTGTAAGTTTTTATATAAGACTAGGAAATAATTAGATCTTACCCCTTGGCCACAGTCACCTGCGGCGCGGTTTGCGGCGCGGTTTGCGACGCGCAAAGCGGTGAGCGGCAAAAACAAATTGAGCAAATTGTATGAAGTATGCCACAGCCATCGGCGACGCGCATTGCGGTGCGACCTGCGGCGCGGTGGCTACCCGCGCGTCGGCGGCGGCGACGGCCTGCGCGGCGTGCCAGTGAAACAAATGCACTCGGGAGTATCGAGGCGGCCACAGCTCAGAGCGGCGCGCGCAGCGGCAGAGGTGGACGTATTTAGCATCGCGCGACCAAAACAAATAATTTTGTTTTTATCGCGCATTGAGCCCATATAAAATAATGGATACAGAACAATTTATTAGTGAAATACTGAGTAGACAAGCAATATGGATATCAAAACATCCACATCATAAATATAGGCATGTTATAAAAAAATTGTGGGACGAAATAAAACTAACTAATATACTCTAAATACGTCCACCGCTGATGCCGCCGCGGTCGCAGCTGGTCGAGCTGTGGCATATCACCGCAAACCGCGCCTCTCACAGACCCTCTTGCCGCGCCGCGCTCCACACCGCCCGAAACTGTGGCCAAGCTCTTACCCCTTGGCCACAGTCACCTGCGGCGCGGTTTGCGGCGCGGTTTGCGACGCGCAAAGCGGTGAGCGGCAAAAACAAATTGAGCAAATTGTATGAAGTATGCCACAGCCATCGGCGACGCGCATTGCGGTGCGACCTGCGGCGCGGTGGCTACCCGCGCGTCGGCGGCGGCGACGGCCTGCGCGGCGTGCCAGTGAAACAAATGCACTCGGGAGTATCGAGGCGGCCACAGCTCAGAGCGGCGCGCGCAGCGGCAGAGGTGGACGTATTTAGCATCGCGCGACCAAAACAAATAATTTTGTTTTTATCGCGCATTGAGCCCATATAAAATAATGGATACAGAACAATTTATTAGTGAAATACTGAGTAGACAAGCAATATGGATATCAAAACATCCACATCATAAATATAGGCATGTTATAAAAAAATTGTGGGACGAAATAAAACTAACTAATATACTCTAAATACGTCCACCGCTGATGCCGCCGCGGTCGCAGCTGGTCGAGCTGTGGCATATCACCGCAAACCGCGCCTCTCACAGACCCTCTTGCCGCGCCGCGCTCCACACCGCCCGAAACTGTGGCCAAGCTCTTAGTGTTAATTTAATCAATTGGCATATGTCAGTTTTAGCTTCCGCATATTATTACAATAATTTAAATAGATCTATACCAATTTCAAACATTATAAAATTTGATAAAAGCCATGAGGCTGTTTGCAGAAGGATTTAAAAAAAAAACTCGTGTAACTCGAATTCAGTTATTATGAAAAAGTATGTCGTTATTTTGTTATTTTAGAAGTAGTGATTCATTAACATGTAATATAAAAATAAACTTTGGATGGAAAGAATGGTCATTATTATAATAAATGTATCAACGGATTAAAAAAATATTACGCAGTTGTACAGTTTCAACTTAAAAAAAAAAATTTTTTTGTTTTTTTTATGGCCGCCGCTACAAAGCTAGGTTATTGAATCTTAATGAGCTATTAAATATAAATAACACTAATGTCTCGACCATATTTTCATTATAACGTAGCATACCGTTTCTTTCGTTACTAAGAAACCTCTACAAAGGCTCTAAATATGGTGGTTAGGAAACGACAAGTTAATCCAACCTTAAAACTATTCCCGAAAGATCCTAAGCATCGCTTAAAGCTTACAAGGTAATCCCTTATGTGCGAAAGATTATGACTAAGATGTATAATTTTCCGCTACAAAACTTTCTAAGAGAAAACTTGTACTCTATAGCCTCAGACCATTGAATATGCATAAAGCCTTGTGCTCCTTAATGCACCTTTCAAACTTATTCCATTTGTTGCAATATTTTCTTTGTGTAGATTTGTATTTCCCGACAAATATTTTATTAAAATATTAAAGGTTGGGGTGCAGTAGAGTGAATGTTTTGGTTTGATTCGTTCTCTCTGACTTCAAATACGCGATGTATATCAGACAGGATATAACATATTTTTTATATAGAAAAATTATACAAATGGGAATATCTTCTTGTGGAATCATTGTTATGAAATTAAAATTTAATTTAGTTTTTTTTAATAAAACGGGCTGGAGGCTCACTTAATGTTAAATGATACCCGCTGTGGACACTCTCAATTCCGGAAGGCTCACGAGTCTTAAGTCTTTGCTGGTCTTTTAAGACGCTCTTTTCTTGAAAGACACTGGGTTGAACTTATTCGGAAGGAAAAATATATTAAAAATTGCTCAATCGTGGAAAGACGGACGTCGAGATGATATTTTTTTTTAGGAAAGATTCAAGGTATAATATGTTATATAAGTAACAAAATCGATAAATAATTTATTTACGCGACAAAACCATTTCGCGTTTTCATACATTTCACAAAATAAAATTTCTACAAATTGGTCTTTGGAAACTCCAGGTAATTACTTAGTTGTGAACATTTTTAAATTCATTGGAAATGGCCTACATAAATAACCTTGTTAACAAACTTTCGGTCACTGAAATATACTCAATACTTAAATAATGCTATGTACGCGTACTACTTTTTTCCCCCAATTTAGTAGTACTAGATACTAGAGCGACTCATGGCCACGTGTAATATATTTTCAATTTTTTTTTTCACAGTGGGGTTCGAAGTAAACAAAAAGTTATGATTTCAGAAATTTTTATAAATAGTATAACTTAATATTATCTTCAATACACACAATAAACAACTATAAATAGTATGTCTAATGCAAGGACTCATCACTACCAATCTAATGGATATTACGAAAAAGATACAAGGTGTAGATTTTTCAAATTTTAATAAGAATTATTAAAAAAAAAGTCAATTTTCTTATAAAAACGCAAAATAAATTATAATTCTGCAGGAGTTGAGCTTAGGGACCTCCCGTAAAACAATTTTTTGCAGCTGATGACCTCATCTATCCACTATTTGCGTTTGATCCACGACTTTTTGGCCATCCTGTATAAAATATAAACCTATATAAAGAGGAAAGATTGTCTTTTTATATTGGTATAAAATTTGACCCTTCTAACACGATTTCAAAAATTGTTATACAAATATTTATTCTCAAAATATTAAAATATCCAGCCATACAAGGCTTTTTAAAAATCTCGAACATAAAAACATGACAAACCTTGAACCTTAATTATGTCAAAATATACAGATTACTTCGTCGGGCCTAGATATTTACAACACGGGGGAATGTGAGCTTCTCACGAAGATATAAATTTTATTAAAGGTAGTAATTTGAATCTGTTTTATGTCGCAGTACATTTTTAGTTAAATTATACTGACAAGTTTCTGTTCATCTATGTCTAGAAGTTTGTTTAAAATGGGTCTGACAATATAATATATAAGAAAATTTAACTTTATTGACACTTATCTACACTCAGTAGCAATTTGTATTTGTAGGTTTACTCCTAATAATATTTCTATACTGCCTTTATGAAAATGATTAGATTTATTCAATTTCGCGAAAAATAAACTGGAAGACATCGCTTATATGCGTTACAAATAATAAAAAAAATATTAGTTATACTATGTACATCTTTATGTATATAATATACTAATTTAAAACTCTTTTTTAAGTTTCTCTAATTAATACATTGTTGGGGCAATCCAAAACTAAAAAAACTTATGTTTTTTAATTAATTAATATTATTAATAGAAATATAATTAACAATTAAACAACATTAAAATACGAAATAATTTGTTGGTGGGTATACACGTTTTTACAATCTTAAGCGCGGCAAACCATCGAACATTGGCGCGCGCGGCGGCCACGCTCTATGTAGACGGGATCGCCGCGCGCGGCGACTCGAACATTGCCGCGATCGAACGTGCCGCGGGTCGATCCGCTCGATGTCGGTTTTTGAGACCGCATCAAAGGAGCTTCAGTCGTTGGCTCGCGCGCAGTTGGGACGGTGATAGTTTTGGTGATTTGGCTCGCGCGGCGAATACGTAATAAAGGGTGCGTACATATACAGTTGTACATATATAAAGTTGGATTTAAATATTGATGACAAAGCTATTATAACTTATAAAGTAACTAATATAACAATTATATATTAATTACATACAAAAAAATGGGTGCGTGTACTTACGTACGCGCGTAAGAAGTTATACTTCTCTGGCATTATTAAAAATAGTTTTTGATTGCATGCAAATAATTAATTACATACAATTAAATAATCAAAGACTGGAAATGGAGTCATTATAGTCAATAAAGTTCAGTTTACATTTGAAATATTAAATAAATAAATATTTATTTTTTTTACAAATAAGATGGTGAATCACAATGAAAGCGGCAGCCGCCCGACCATGCGCGTCCATACTCGCAGGTTTACAAGAGTGAACTGGTCTGACTATCCGCCGCGGTCTGTTCGTGATGGATAGCCTGCCGCGCGCGGCAGTCACGTCCAACTAAATTTATATCTACATATTGGCTCGCGCGGCAAATGAAGGTCAACTCTGGTCGAACATTGGCTCGCGCGGCTGCTACGCTTAATTTATACGCAGCTTTAGACTATTTGTTAGGTACCAGGTATAGTTACCTTGTTAGTGACGCTCGCGCCAAGTAATTATGTCATATTATCGCGTACTTATAAAAATCATTCATGCTCCGGACAATATTAAATAACAAGAATATAACAACGCTAACTATATTAAAGTAGCACGCAACTTCTCAGTAAGGAAACCTTATTAAATTAAGACGTCACAAAGTCACGGAAATCTTTACTGAACGAACTCATGCGTAAGGCGTAGTATTTATTGTAATATTTATTGCGTTTTAAATATCAGTCTTTTACTTTGAATATATTGATAAACGGTCGTTGGAATTAATATTAATTTATCACTATGTTTGAAATTATCGACGTAGTACATTTAGATGAAAGCGGCATGACTCAAATTCAAAAATCATTTAATCATATAGGTAACACAATGTACAAATATGATCGTCAAAAAAAAAAAGAAATGTAAATGAAATGCTTCTAACTTTACATTTAGTGCCAGTTCTCAAATCAAGGGCGTAGAACGGAAGAGAAGAACTGGCAATAAACTCTCCGCCACTCTTTAATCGCTAAGTGACGAATGAATAATTTTAGATAGCTGATCTACATACAAGAAGTACATTTTGTCACTTTATCAGCGAGTAGAACCCCTGGCGAAATTAACTTAGTGATAACAGGAGAGAATTTAACAAAGTTTCAAACATTTTCAAAGCTAAAGTTAGATGGTTCGTAGAATATTGAAACAACTATTATATCCTTTGGCTGACCAATAGTTTGGAACTGTAACAGAATATTAAGTTACGAGACTTTACTTAAATGACTTCTAGTAGGTCCCTACTAAGACATATTTTAAGACAATCGAGATGAGGTAAGTACTATCTACAAACTAGTGTCAAAGAAACGCTACCTTCTGAATTTATTCCTGACTTCACTTAAAAGACTTCTAGTAGGCCCCTATTAAGACATCTTTTAAGACAATAGAGATGAGGTAAGTACTATCTACAAACTAGTGTCAAAGAAACGCCATCTTCTGAATTTATTCCTGACTTCACTTAATAGACTTCTTTCTAGTAGGCCCCTACTAAGACATATTTTAAGACAATCGAGATGAGGTAAGTACTATCTACAAACTAGTGTCAAAGAAACGCCACCTTCTGAATTTATTCCTGACTTCACTTATATGACGTGTAGTAGATCCCTACTAAGACATCCATTAAAACAATAGAGATGAGGTAAGTACTATCTAAAAACTGGTTTCAAAGAAACGCCACCTTCTGGATTTATTCCTGACTTCACTTATATGACTTGTAGTAGGTCCCTACTAAGACATCTTTTAAGACAATAGAGATGAGGTAAGTACTATCTACAAACTAGTGTCAAAGAAACGCCATCTTCTGAATTTATTCCTGACTTCACTTAATAGACTTCTTTCTAGTAGGCCCCTACTAAGACATATTTTAAGACAATAGAGATGAGGTAGGCACTTGTTACAGGTGTAAGAGAAAATGGTATGTCTACTGGAAAATAAATTATGCCACTGACGCATGTGATTATAAATTTTGTACCATTAATTTATATAATGTTAATCATAGTTTTATAAGTAATACTTCAGATTCATTAATGAAATATCAGTTAAGAATATTTTAGTTTATTTACTTTACTTATTTAAACGTCATAAAACAATATTTTTTACCGTTGGACTCTGGTGAAATAAGCGGCTTCAATCAAATAAATTTAATCAAAATAGGGCAATTAAAAAGTTACCAGTACAAACGGTAACTGTTGTAATTTATATGACTACCTTAATGTAATTCGTTTGCAATATTCTAAGTGGCCAATCGCCAAATCGCTTCTTGTTATCGACACGCATGGAACTAAATTGCTAATAGATTTACTGTGTCTTTTAATTATTCATAGTTAGTACTTCATACTTCAAAAGACTGTATTTGACCATGACAAATTCGTTAATTCAGGCATATAACTTTAATACCTATGAGACTTTGACCGAAACTTTAGGTAATTCTTTAACACTGCTAAGTATTGGACTATGATTATTAATTAAAATAGGAGTTTCATGGGAAACAACAATTCTGTAATAAAAATAGATCTAATAAACTGGAATAGAATTGTTACTATTATTTAGTTATGTATGTATTTATTTATTTACACTTCGTTACCTTACCTTATGCCACGCTTCGCTGTGGCACATTGTGATTGAATGGTTGAGAAATGAGAAACAAAACAAAGAAAACATTTCATAGTTTAATTTTGCAATACTTGTGGAAAAAAATAAAGAAAAAATAAAAAAACAAAAAAATTTATAAAAACAATCCTTGATGCGGATTATATAATATAAATCATGCTAAAATTTCACTTTTTGAGTTTTTTAAGCGTCCACAAACCAACATAACATTTTTATATATATATTATATAGATATTCCATGGGAAATGCGCGCTTTACCATTACAGAAACGACTTTCATTAAACTTGAAATGTTTTCTTAGTGACCTTAAGTCACCGAAAAATTTGTATACACTTAAATTTAGCACACATACTTAGAAACATTAATAACACTGAAATATTTAAGCCAACAATATTACACAAAAAAAACAGTGGCGCTACAATCCCCCGTAACACGACGTACTGACTGCACGAATGCTCGCTGTGTAACGTGTTACATTACACCTCGTAACTTTGGTCAGTTCCCACCTTTAAAGGTGACTGACATGACCCTTGCTCGTGGCGAACACTATGCTCGACTGCCCTCCGCCACTGGTAATCAAAATGTCGGATTACGAAGTCTGTTGTAGTTGGGTTCTGTGACTTCACTAAATTATTCCTTACTCCAAACGAAGAGAAAAAAGAAACGTTATTGCATTTCAAACTTGTACAAAAACAGAAATTTAACGGGTGGTGCTTCGTTAATGAAAACATGATTGACACATGCGCCCATGACGACGCGTGGGTTGTACTGACCTAAAATTAAGGCGTAACGTAACACTCAAAGGGATTCGCAAAAATACCGACGACCGAGAGCACGCGGCGCTCGTAGCGAGCGGATATCGGCTCACTGTACTGTACTGTAACATTTTATGATAACGTTACGTTACGTTACGACAAAACGTTACAGGTCAGTCGCCGGCTTAAGACTTTTCTGTAACTGATGCGTGGTAATTTTTTTCGGGCGAGTTTAAATTGCATATACAATGAAGAGTGTATAAGTTCACAAGCGTGATTCGAACGCAGGACTTTAGGTTGAGAGACACACGTTCAAGCCAATACTGCGCACATAAATCAAAAACTCTTTTAATGTTTAGCCATTTAAAATGTCCAACTACGAAAACTGCTTTGTAATTACTTTGAAACCGTTCTACCACGCTTATTAAGTAACTAAATATAGGATTAAGTTGTATGGTATCAGTTATGTCCACCATGTGTTTATTATCGATTTGTATACGTTATGTACAAGTGATATCTAGATAACTAGGCGTAGTATAAAGACAAACTACGCACCTACTGTTAAGTCTGCCCTGATGAATGTTTGACACTTTAATAAAACCATTAATAAATCTTAACACAGTGTGGGTACGTCGACCATTCTTGGGCGTCGCAATGTTAGCTTTCAAGGTGTAAATAACTTTAGGGTAGACATTCTCAAAGCCTCTGCTCACCTCTTATAATGATTTTTATAAGTAGACCATATTTACCATGGAGAGTGTTCAGAGGAGTTGTTCGGACTAATATCTGCAGCTGAGTTTTATCATAGGACGTCAAGGCAGAATACAATATACTAACCGTATCACCTCGACGTCTGTCGTTCCACAACTGAGCGTTTTTTAAGGCAATTTCTTCCACCATAACTATGTGGAACCAGCTGACGTATTTCCGAATAAATTCGACTTAGGGTCCTTCAAGAAAAGAGCGTACCAATTCTTAAAAGGCTGGAAGTGCAAGACCATGAGCAGCGGTATCACTTATCATCAGGTAAGCCTCCTGTCCGTTTGTCTCCTGTAACCTTAAAAAAAAAAATCCATGGTCGGGTCAGGTAGGCTTTGTCCTATACATGGACAAAGGACAGCAGCAGGACCTAAAGAAGACTAGAGAAGTATCGGTAGAGATGAAAAGAGGAGGAAGAGAAAGGTATGTCAGGACCGTAGCAAGTATAGATCTGGCCTCAGCCCATTTCTTCTGGAAGTAGGATTGTAGATAGATAGATAAAAATTCCTCTTTGAATTTCACTATTTGTAACATTGAAGTGTCAAACTAGAAATAAAAGAACATTCTTAAGAGACAAGTTTTACTTGAACACATAAAGTTTCAGCGCAAAGTCCATAGGGATATTTCTTATGCGTATAAATGCGTGGGGATCTCACTAAATTGTCAGTTTTACGTTTGTTTTAAATCCCTCTTTTTCTTCCCACGAACATTTTTTCTTTTATTTATACGAGTATTAATAAAAACTACTTTGACACAAAGGAATTTATTACATTATTAACATAACTGGACTTCATTAAAATTTATTCTAAAAACACAAAATTAAACCAATTATTGTCCCGAGTAAGTGATTTTTTTTTTTTTTAGACAATTTACACCAATTGACCTAGTCCCATGCTAAGCTGGTGAAGCTTGTGTTATGGGTACTAGGCAACGGATATACATACATATTATAGATAGATAGACATATAAATACATATTTAAACACCCAAGACCTAAGCACAATACCAAATGCTCATCACATCGATGTCCGTCTCAGCCGGGGATCGAACCCGGGACCCATGGATTCGTAGTCAGGGGTACTAACCACTAGACCAATGAGTCGTCGAAGCCTCATAGTAATTTGATAAACTTACTATGAGGCTAAATTAATTAGGGACTCTTTTGTTCTAGTTACATATTAATGAACAAGACAGTTAATGTGTTATGTGCAGGGAAGTTAATATTAGCTCACTCCGAAGTACAGAGTTGAAGAACCCGAGTGTATTTTAAGACATTTGAACTGGATATAACTGAGTTAAGTGCGACGTGCGCTAGATCCGTCAGTTAATTGAATCGTATCCAACTAATGGACTAACATCTCACTTTTTGACTTGGTTAAGTTGAACACGAATAAGCTCTTTATTTCAGATTAATTACGCCATTTATAGATCTTCTATTTTATTTTACAACTCTGCATCTTCTAGAGCATTTATCATTGAGAGTGTTCAGAGGTGTTTTTGGAATTAATATCTGCAGCTGAGTTCCATCATCGGACGTCGAGGTGATACGGGTGGAATTTCGTATTCTGCCCCGATCCACACCTGAGCGTTTTTGAAGGCAGATATTGCCTCGCATCATCACTATGTAGAACCAGCTGCCCACTGAAGTATTTCCGAACCAATTCGACTTAGGGTCCTTCAAGAAAAGAGTACCAATTCTTAAAAGGCCGGCAACGCACTCGCGAGCCATTTGGCATTGATAGTGTCCATGGGCGGCGGTATCACTTAACATCAGGTGAACTTCCTGCGAGTTTGCCCCTTGTTCTATAAAAAAAACTAATTGAAACTGAAAAGTGGGTCAACTGATTGATAATACCAAGTGTGAGTGGCCTTTGTGAACCAACAAACACTTGGTATTATCAAGTGTGTCTATAGTTATATTTATAGTATATAGTGAAAGATTTGCGTTTTGGGAAATGAAAGACAAGAGACCGGTGTTCGTAACTCTGCGAATTTTTTTCGTCCTCCAGTTTAAGCTTTCACCTTTTTTTGCGGTCATTTTTGTAAATCTTTAATACATACACAATTGTTGTAGACAATTAGCGCATCTTTATTTTATGTGACAATAAAACACTCAATATTCATTTAAAACCGAGGTACTTAAGTATCACTTCTAATTACGTTTCATATGACCGCGTTGATAATTTTGTTGCAATGAGACTAGCGATAATCTTCTATAAATAATAACAAACTATAACCGTAAAAGTGACCGTAACTGAGTGAATTTGAATTATTTATTATAAGTATGTTATAGGACGTGTGACAGAACATTAGACTTTCTTTATCATATTATTGAAACTCTTTGTACGCAGTTAGACAAGCTATTCTAATCATTGTCGCAATATCCTTGCAATAACAAACTTTGTGGTGTTATCTATTATGCTACATTTCCTTTATTCGAAATGAAATATGTCATTAATAAATTTACATAGACACAATCACAAAATATGTATACCTAAGAGAGTAGTAACAGAATGTCCTTCCTATAATCAAATAGGGAATTCGAAAAAATATTTGTTCGAGTTCTTCAGGAGCTTGCATTCTAGCCATTCGTCCATATAAGGAAATTGTTTGGTAATTTTCAGAAACACTGCATATCCAACTGCCTACTGCGTATTACTTAATACTTAGTAAATTCTTAATCAAAGAAGCCAACGAACTATCGATTTAAAAACTAAAGGTAAATAGTCAAAGTCTATTAAATTATTAATGAGTATTGATTGATACGCTTCGTTCGTGTTTAGTACATAATTACATACAAAAATATACAGTTCTAACCGTTGTAAAATGCGTGTTATAGGAGAATCGAATTATGATTATACACTATACACAAAACTGAAATTTACTTTTTTTCTTTCCAATGACATAGTCTAAGTAGAAGAAAAATCAAAATAGTCTGGAATGATGGATATTTTAGCAGAGGACAAACGAGTTGCCTCCTTAGAGTTGTTTTCCTTCACCGTACGTACACACATAAACAAAGAGTCCATTGGTGTGTGCCGGGGATCGAACCTATGACCTGCTGCTGCTACTGCTAAGAGTCGCCACTAGGCCAACACTGTTATTATGATTTTAAGTGTAATGAAACTGTCTGACTTCTGTAGTATTATTATCTCCAGACTAAATTAAATTTCGATAATTTTGATGTAACATAAGCATAAATCCCAAGCTGTAACAATAGTTATTATGCATGAATGCATATGCTTATATGAATATTATATAACACGTTATCTCAATTTGATCAGTGAATTCCCTCGTCTAGACTTAATAATACATTAAAAATAATAACCGACTTACCAGACTTATCTTAGTTTTAATTTAGATATCGTAAAATATTCTTTGTAACTGCTTATTCTCGATTTTATTTGTTGGAAATTTTTACCCTGGTTAGCTTATTTAACTCATATGTAACGTTTTCAGAAATTTTAAATTTCATGGGATTCAGTTAATGTATCATTTGTTAGCAAGATTTGATTCCCATTGGTTATCGATTGATTTAAATTATAGAAGGCAAACAATCCTTCACAACACCTCCATCCGTCACCTCTCTTTCCACAACTGAGCATTTATATGGCACTCTTTTCACCACCACTTTATAGAACAAACTGCCCACTATAGTATTTCCATACCAATTCGACTTAGAACCCTTAGAAAGAGGATACGAATTCCTTAATGCCCGCCTTCCAGTGCGAGCGGAACGGACCCATTACGGACTCCGCTATACTCGTAACGATGATTCTCATACATTTTCGTTTTCATTTCCGTGGGAAACTCGGTCAACTCGATAACCTCATATGTGACTCTTTCCACTCGCTCTCTCCGCTGCGCTCATCTCCGCTTTGGTGGAAGCACATGTATGAAAATCATCGTTACGAGTATAGCGGAGTCCGTAATGGGTCCGTTCCGCTCGCAGTGGAAGGCGGGCATTAAGGCGGACAAGCGAGCGAGTACAGTACATACTTTTGGGAATAAATCTTCGCGAATTCAGATTTACATATTTCTTACCGTGGAAGAAACCGCGTTTAATGGAAGTAGAACGTGATACCGTGTGAGACAGGCAGACACGATCTGACTATTATACAAATGCCACAGCCATTTACTGAATGCAATCTACATGTCTAGAAGATATATGATGCAATTTAGTTTTCTTAACTTTTGAAATGACTATCATAGTCATTTGTTTTTATTCTAATTTTTTATTGAAATCGATCCTTTTAAGTATTTAAAGTTATCTAGCCTTCAATTTATGGGATTGAGTGTTGGGTTTATTTTATTGGTCGTAATTTTATTTCCGTTTCTTTGTGTTCTGCATCCCTATATATGGATATCCCCATGGATCTATATATACGATATATAATTTTAATAATTGAAATACTTACTGAAAATTTATAAAAATAATATTTATATATTTATAATTGATAAGTTGCAGAATATTTTGTTAATATAATTTGTAGTTGTATTACGTATAAATTTCAAATAGTACGGTAAAGAAAACCGTTTCATGTTTTTAATTATTCAAATCTAATCTAAGATTTTTATGTTTCTTTCACATGTTTCATGAAGTTTAAAGCTTGTTCAAGAAATTAATTAAACACTTAATAGTGAAGGTATTCGAGAATTAATTACGTTATAAAATTTTATGTTTCACTAGGAACAACTTGCGTAAATAAATATTTAAATCGTGATTTAACATTATAAATGTGCATCGAATTAAAACCTTGTCCTCTTTAGTAAGTTCCAAATTAAGGAATTACCACATCAAGGAGTTCAATTTAGAGATTTATTAATCGCTAGATGATACTTTCGTTCTTGTTTTTATAAAAAGTTATATAAACAAGTAAGGTAACTTAAAACCTTTTTATTCCCAATTCCATGAATATATTATTCGTTTATAGATTAAAAGACATTAAATCTACCGACTTTTCTTAAAACTAGTTTTGACAATATAAACTCTTTATTTGGTAGGCAAGAAAAAAAATTCATTTAAAGAAAATACTTTTAAATTTACATAATAATTAATAAAAAATACTTAAGTTACATAATTTAAACTGAATCTCGTGGTGTGGGTGATGTGAATGATGTTACAGAAACGCAATAGACGCGAAGAAATTAAAAGAGAATTGCCATAACACCGATTATATAATATAAAACATCGTGATTCATTCCTTCGTTAGCCACTTTCAGCAAACAAATCCAGTTCAATCATTACGCGAAATCGTAGAACAGTGAAACATAAATAACGTGCTGATGGCGGACGCAAATACCACTGGCTCAAAGAAAACAAAAAACTTGATGAACGTTTTATTGCAATTTTATGTGGTTCGTTAAATGTATCCGTATTTTAAAATGCCAGTATCGGCGGAATTGAATCGAAACAAATGAAGCCGAAATAGCCGGCAGCATTTGTTTATGATCTAGTTCAATAAGCACTGAATATTTTTATTAAGAGTTGTATGTTGCTACGAAAATAATGGTAAAAACATCGTCAAAGAATATCAGAAAAATATATCACGCCTTGCTAATTTATTTAACATCATCCCAAAATAAAAATATGGTGAATGCATAAAAACAGAATTCCTTAATGGGAAGGGATTAGTTTGCTATCAAGTTGGAGTTTTCTATCTATGAAGTCCGCTCATCCTGGGAAATATTTATATTTCTATTTCTTCCATCGTCGTTGCGTCGATGTTTGAATGGGTTTGTGATGTTTTATGCTCAATATAATGGTTATAATTACGTAATAAGTACGTTATGAATGTCATTGGTCTTAGTATAGTAATAATAATATAGCCTTTAAATTCCGAAACTCTTTGATTTTGTATATATATTTTTTTATATTTTTTATATACATGTGTCTTTACTAAGACATCATGGATCATTACAATCTAGCCTAACTTAAGACTAATAAGTAATTTAAATCTAACCTAATTTACTAATGAGGATGTTTACATAAGAAAGTGTCCAATAACACTACTTACAGTCTCTAATAAAGGGAAGACACTCTGTTCTTGTGTATTTAGTACTGACATGCACTAACACTAATTCACTAGTTCAAATGGTTTTGTCCTTTTAAGTCTTCTCACTAGGCCAGTGGTGTCAAGGAGTTGAATACGCTTCTTTTTAACATGGACCTTCCATCGGAGTTTGGTATCCAGCGTCATACCTAGGTACTTAGCTGAATTTTGGAACAGCACTTTGACGTTATCAATATATACTGGCTGGTAATTTGATGTTTTGTTGGTAAAGTTTATGTGAACTGATTTAGACTGATTTAATCGTATCCGCCATTTTTTGGTCCACACGGCAACAGTATTTATGGCTTTTTGTAGTTTTACTACCGCTTCCTTTTCAGTATCTGCCGTAGACATGATCGGCAAAGGTAGCGATTACGTTATCTTCTAGTTCAGGAATATCGCATGTGTATAAGAGATACAGGACCGGACCTAATATACTCCCTTGCGGCACCCCAGCTTTTATTTCTTTCAGTTCTGAATAATCAATGAAAGTATGGTGTTAAACTTTTTATCTATGCCTGTGTTAGCTGTCTCATTTTGTTGTGTTGAGGATAGAGTCTTGAGGATAGAACCTTTAGTTACCTGAGCAAAGGAAACAGTTTTTGACACTAATTTTGCTGGTTTTACAGATTTGCCCGTTTCAGTCTTTGCTTTTGATTTTAAGTCGTTTCTGATTTTCTGTAATTCTTTTGCTACTACACAGCCTCTGTAATTAGCTGGATGTGCCTCACCACAGTGCACACACTTCGGTCTCGCGTCTCGTGGCTTGTTGCAATCAACAGTGAGATGTTTTCCAGTACATTTTACACACCTCGGCTCCTTGCAGCAGTATTTCTGTGTGTGCCCATAAGCCTGGCACCTCTTGCATTGGGGAATCAATTTAGGCGATTTCAGTGGCTGTATTTCAATTTTGCAGCCTAGTATCGATTTTATTTCATAAATATTTTTTATGTTTTCTTGATGGTGGAAAGAGAGAATGAACATGTTAAGCGGTTCCTTGTTTTTCCAGCTATATTTGACGGCTGCATCTAAAATTTTAAACCCTTGGAGAATGAGGTCTTCAACAATCCTTTCTGGCTTGCAAGAAGCATGCAGATTTTTTGCCATTACTCTTATTGGCCTGCACTGCTTGTTTTCATATGAGAACCACGAGGCATCTTCTTCTTTAAGATGCTTTGTGATACATCTGAAGGTATCTTCACTGTTGGTGTTAATCTTCACCGATCCATTTCTGAGCATTTTCACGGTAAAAGAGTCTTTTTTTATTTCTTTTTTAAGTAAAGCATCGTAAAATAATTGGTATTCAGTCACATTTTCGACAACAATTGGGGGTGGAAGGGGTTCCTTTTTGGGCTTTTCTTTTGTTACTTTATTATTAGTAACTTCTTTCATGGGGGAAGGGGAGGTGTTTAGTTTCCTTTTCATTCTGCTTTTTTGTCACACCCATTCTGTTTCTTTTACCAGTTCTTCTTCGTCCGTCTCATACTGAATTGATTCAGCGAATGCCACGTCCCCTTGTGTTAAGGCTGGTCTACTTTTCGTTCTAGCTCAGCGATTCGCTCCTTGAGTTGATAGACAATAGCTTCCAGGTCTGAGCATCGAGCTCTTTCCTTTTTAAGTTCACCCACAAGTAATTTCTCGTAATGGGTTTTAATTTCTATAACATTTGGAGATGCCATCATAAATATAATATAATAATTAAAATTATAAAGACAAAACCTCGCTTTAATTCATTACACAATAACAAATACTAGGTCAACGATTCATCGTAACGCGACCGCGGCGTTGCGTCAGCGCATTGCACTTTTTCGAACACAATAATTAATACGCGACGTTTCTAACCGAAATGAAAACAACAACTGAATTTTGTATATATGAACTTTAATATATTTTCACTCTAGTATATCTTGGAGTCCGGTGTGCCTCTTGGCAAAGCCCTCCTCTAACCCTATCCACTGTTCTCAATCTTTTGTGATTCTTCTCCAGTTGTAGCCTGCTGTTAGTTTCTTGGTTTGTTTCTTGGTTTGTTTGTTGGTTTCTGGTCTTAGTATAATTTTACTTCATATGCAAAGCCATTCAATTTATCAGGGCTAACATAGGTACGTTGATTTAAATCTAGTATCCCTTTATCGTGCGATCGAATTACTTTGTAAAGTCGTTATATGATATTTTAAAACAAATCTTATTTCTTATAAAAATGAAGGTCCGCAATGCAATCAGTCTGAACTGTTCCATCTCCATCAATCCCTCAGGAGTTATCTCAATGTCCCTTGTTCAAACAAGTTTGATGGAAACTCGGAGAACAAACACGAACATCGGATTACCCATATTGCAGATTGTTGCGTAGTCGGCAATTTCTTAAGTACGATTATTGTTCTAGTACAAAAATGTGCTATTAGCAGTAAGCTTATATCATTAGTACTAATGCTGATCATATTCTATGGAAAATTTTCTTTTGGTTATCTGTTTTTAACACGTTTAAAAAACAAGTTTGTTCACATTGTATTGTTTTTAAAATTACTATTAAATAATGTAAAACCCTACTATTGACCATTGAATTTGGTGTAATATATTTTTGTATATATGTGAATTCAGTCAAAATTATATTATATAATGTATTAGGAATTGGACAACTTATAAAAGATTAGTAAATTTTCTATGATTATGATTTTGAATCATAAAATACAGAATAACTAAATAGATTTTAACCTTAGCAATAGTGGTCCCAGGATAAAATAAAATATATATAAATGAATGGCGATAGATTATTCTAGAAAAATATATTAGTCATTAAAGAAATCAGTAATTATGATTGGTGTCAGTCAAAGAAGGATGACAATTGTCGATTTCGACTTTGACACACGAACCGGAAATGGTAGGTGGTGTTCGGGCGTAATGGCGCAAGCTAGAGTAGTTGGAAATTAACCGCTGTCGCATCCGCACTAACATTAGATCTCATACCGCATTTTTTTTACTTTTTTACAACTTCTAGTCTACTTCTTCTCTCTTCTTCTTCTCTTCGTCTTCTTTTCTTTTCCTAGCACTGGATCCTTTAATAATTAAGCACTGGATAGTGCTTGGAGTAGGACACACCACCGTTGATGGAGTGCTAGTCTTAGTCAGATCGATTCTTGGATTCCTTTTTGTTATACTGACACGCGACAGCTGAACCAGCGCATAGTATTTTACCGAGGGAAGGGAGCATCCTGGATATAGCTTATCCAGGCCCACACAAATTATAATATATAACTAATACAGTTCGCATTAAAAAAAATATTTTAGGGTATAGACACATTATTAAGGTTTTAATTTTATTAATGTGAGAAAAATTCCCTAAACGATGTTTTTCGTAGTATTTACACTCTCATTACCCTCACAAATGAGACGCAAAATACTTTTACATTATAAATGACTTACGCAATACCCCGAAAGTCTAATTCATTTATAATTCTACTGACAAAACAGCAAATAAAGTTAAAAAAGTTTTCAAACATCCGAAAGCTAATTAGTCCCTCGGAGAATGTAATCAGGTGTGAGTGGATTCACTTCGGAGTAATTTACCCAGCTTCCTGTGACGTCTGCTTTGAGGAAAGTTGTATGTGACTTAAAAACGAATTTCAACACTTCTGATTGTAGAGCGAACTGTTTACTTAGCAGTGTTGGCCTAGGGGCTTCAGCGTGCGACTCTCATACCTGAGGTCGTAGGTACGATCCCTGGCTGTGCACCAATGGACTTTCTTTCTATGTGCGCATTTAACATTTGCTCGAACGGTGAAGGAAAACATCGTGAGGAAACCGACATGTCTTAGACCGAAAAAGTCGATGGCGTGTGTCCTGATCACCTTCTTGCCTATTAGATTTAAAAATGATCATGACGATTCAGAAATCTGAGGCCAAGACCTAAAAGAGGTTGTAGCGCCACAGATTTATTTATTTTTGGTTACTTACTAGTGCTTTACTGTGCAATTCTCAAATCGATATTCAAATCCGAAACATCAATAGACGTGTATTTCCTTATATTCATATACTAAGGGAAAACCATGTATCTCGGATTTTGATATAGGTCAAAGTTCACGTTGAATCTTGACTATGATCTTATGCTTACATTCTGATGAAGTATTACAACATATTTTTCACTTAGAATCTACTTATTAATTTATTTATTTGATTATACCACATAATATATAATGCATTTTGTCAGTGTAACTTACAATTAATTTTATATAATAATACTTTTTACAAAAAAAAGCAATAAAAATATTACACTTTCATCAACAAATTTTAGTTTTTACTAGTCCTTTTTACTTGCTAATTTCTTATTATCAATGCGGTTTGTCTCTGAGCTAGGTTTAGACTTAAAAATCGATAAAATGGCTATCATAGACGGATAAACTATTGTTACGAGCTAAGGGATCGGATAGAGAACGCCGTAGATCTCTTCACGGGTTTATTTTAAATCAACGAGGAATTTGTTTACACAAAAATGCACTAATTACACACATAAAATACGCTCACTTCAATTACGCGCACTTCACACAGTACTTTATCACTTGACTTCACTATTCGCACTTTATCTCTTCGATGTTAATCTCTCGGAATAGCACTGGTAACTGAATTCCCGGGTCGTAATTTTCTAATATGTGATTGACCCTCTCCTGAAACGGTCAGAAACCACTTTTCAGCTTGCTGAAAACGTTTCTAACTGGTGGAAAAATGGAGAAACATTTCAGTCAACCTAACTTCGTAACACTATGTATGGAAATGATAGATAAATTTTAATGTAACATTTATACTAGTAACATTGCCAACGAATTCTTTAACAATTAAAAAAAAGGGTGTGTGTACTTATGTAAGCGCTTAAGGAGTTATACTTCTTTGGCATTATTAAAAATAGTTTTTGATTGCATGCAAATAATTAATTACAATTAAATAATCAACGACTGGAAAAGGAGTCATTATAGTCAATAAAGTTCAATTTACATTTGAAAAATTAAATAAATAAATATTTATAAATATTATATTTATTATTATTTTCTAATATTAATTAGTATTGATTTAAATATTCAATTTAAATCACTTCTGATTATAATTCAGACGCACATATAAAATTCGCACTTGTATAATGAAAACATGTGTTTTAAATGTAGAAACTCAAAGCATGTGGATTAATATTATAAATATAAATACACAGTGAACAGAGGCGGCGTGCGTGCTAACATGCGCCACTAACTTCATCCTGATAATTTTGTGTCACGGTGCGCGCGCATCGTAAAATTTCACTCTCATCAATTTTTCATAACGCACCTAAAAAAGTATAACTTCAAAAAAAATTGACTAACTTGCATACAAATAACTTGCGCTAACAGGAATAAATGAGTTTGTTTTTCCTATGTAGATCAGCTCAACAATGCGTCAGTACTAAACGCAACGCTATTAATGATCAAATTCGCTGAATTTCAATTCAACTGTGAATTATTCACACAATTTGCATGTTATCATTATAATGGAGTCGGAATTATGCTCTTATTTTATTCAGTTTATTTATTGAATATTAACACATGCTTAAATTAACATTGAGAGGAGATTAACATATTTATAAATGTAAGAATTTTATTATCTGCGTTCTGCGGGACGAGACTTTGCTCACGTAGTCTAGTACGCGATCGAACCTTAGCCAACACAATTTTTGTTTTAAATTTGCCCTCTGTCTACCTTACAGAGGACGTATTGAAATACTACGTTTTATCATTTTATCTACACGTCTACTTATAATAGGGAAAACTATGCTATAAAGTGGGTACTTATTTATGAATAATCAATGCTATCTATGGAATGACAATATCGCTACTTTTCGAACGTCGTCGTCGGCAATAACTTTTTTGAAATTTGACTTAAACATTTTACGTTGTTACTGTTTTGTTGAGTTACTAGTTTTTGGCCATTCTTTCGATTGGCATCATAAAAGTCGCTTCGATTCCCAGACGAGGCAAGTAATTTTTAGAAAATCTTTGAATGCACAACTACTAACTTTTAAAAATAACATAATGTCTTTTTCAGTCAAATACCCTATCTACGATATTTAAGGTACTTTCCCTTCATGTCCCATAGCTTTGGATCGCCCTGTATATATATTTATGTAATAAGAGAAATACGGCCGAAGGCTCACTTAATGATAAGTGATACCGCCCATGGACACTCACATTGCCAGGAGGCTTTGCGAGCCTCGGTCGTTCGGTGCGTTCACGGTCTTTTTTTTTTTTTTTTTTCACGGTTTTTTTATATTTATTTATTTATTATATTGGCGTATATCTATATATATAAAAGAAAGTCGTGTTTGTTACAACACTTATAACTCGAGATCGGCTGAACCGATGTTAGTTATGTCTTTTTTGATGGATTTTTCTCCACTCCGAATAGCAGAATAAGTAATAAAATATCGGATAAGTTATCGAATAACAATAAATAAATAAATTAATTTTACGAATGCACACGGCATGTGGTGACATTTGTTGACAAAACTACGCATCATTTTACGTCGAATTCGTGTCACTTCAAGAAATTCCGAACTTGAGGTAAATGAGGAGATGCATAACCAGACTTTGATCTTGATCGAAAACATGTGTTACCTCATCAAAAAATGTTGTAAAGCAGAAAGTGCTTTAACATGCAGTATCGCAATATTGGCGATATAGAGAAGAGGCCTAATGTGTAAAACTGCCATTCTTCTTTTGCAATGGCAAGCAATAAAACATTTCTCTATTTGCAAAAAAGTTATCACCTTAATGGAATCCTAAAATAAGTTTAACTAAAGTAACAACGATATTATTATTAAGGCGGAACGAAGTTAGCCGGGTCAGCTAGTATATATATATATATATAAAAATTTAATACAATAATATTATACAATTAAAATTAATCCAGAATGAACAAAACACAAATGAATTTGAGGCCTCTTGTCTGCAACAAAGGCCAACTCATCTAACTTTTACTAACAACATAATTAGCTTCATATGTATTTTTTCGGTTCCATCTTCTGTATAATAGAATTAATTTGAATATTCCCAAAGTTTACCATACACCCGGCTTCACACCCGAGTAGAGACTTTGTACCACCTTTTCTTAAGTTTACTACTTCATCGCTATGAATATGTAGTTGACTAATAATTCAGTCAATCGTTGAAACCGCCATTAAACTTACACGGTAACCTCCAGTTAATACAAGTAAGCGATTCCTATATTAAGAGCTAATAAAATAAATTCAAAAAGTTTAAATTCAAAGTGTATAACAATAACTTTGTAGTGTTTAAGTGTATGTCCTACTTACAGGGCTTGTAGAAAAAGAGAAGCAAGTAGTAGTTTAAGTAGTCATCATAGTATTTTAAATAATTTTTATAAACGAAAATGTATTTCTTTATTTAAATAATTGTACCACTACTTCTAAGCAATCCTTGTTAGCAGAAAAAAGGTATTATAAAAATAGTATAGTTTCTGTATTTGCCTTATATTCACGAGGGATTTTCAACGCTGATAGTGAGATTCTTAAATGAAACGAAGCGCGAAACTCACGTAAGTCAAAATTTTAGGTCCTTACATATGAAATTGACGTATTGTCAATCAAATATCATATATCTAATATATAAAATTCTCGTGTCGCGGTGTTTGTTCTTAAACTCTTCCGAAACGGCTCGACCGATTCTCATGAAATTTTGTGTGCATATTGGGTATGTCTGAGAATCGGACCACATCTATTTTTCATCCCCCTAAATGTAAAGGGTAATACCCCTTATTTTTATTTTTTATTTTTCGATAAACTTTTTATTTTTATTTTTTTATGATACAGCAATAAAAAATACATACAACCCCTAATTTTCACCCCTCTACCATCGATCCCTATTTTTAAATATAAATGATTTACATGGCAAAACGACGTTTGCCAGGTCAGCTAGTAATATATATATTATAACAGCTATACGCCAATTTCATAAGTACCTAATATTAAGTATGTCCATATTTTTTTCACGCACAACGTCAAACTTAGCTAAGTCTCGTTTCGAACCCTGAGGTTACTCATTCGAACTTCAGCTTTGCACATATTATATATTATGCGCTATTGAACTGGTTCATATAATAAAAAAAACTCATCATGACCACATCTAAACCCCATATTTGACCGTGACGGCATAGAAAACTAAACACATGTAGTACTAAAATATGGATTACAATGGTTATAAAAGGAACTAACTACCTTTAATAAAAAATGTTACGCCCACGTTGAATTCAACGCTCACATACAATCATAAAGTTTTACGTGAAAAGGGAATAATTAAACTAACAACCCTTTTAAATTAAATATAACCCAACGGTCTACTTTTTGAAATTCCAAAGTTCTCTTTGTACCTTTGTGAAAATCTTCACTTTGTGATTTCTATGAAATTACATGTTTCGTTATTAAACAAATACTTGAAATTAGAATTAGACAACACACTTGTTTCGCGTGCCTCAGACATGGTTGGTCAAATATTTTAGGATTATTAATTAATGTTAAATAATTGCTTGTTTTAATTGTAGGTCTCGTTTTTAAACACACCTAGTTGTCAGGTAATATATATTAGTCTGTAAATAAATTTAAGCAAATTATAAAAGTTAATATAACAGTGACCTGGTTAAGAAAATTACAATTCGCGTATTTTGTTGTAAAATTAAAGTTATTTTACGGATTTATTGCACACTTTTTAATATTGTTTACAGAAATAGATGTAATACTTTTCAGCAATTAATAACGATATTTTTGTGTATTTTCTTTTACCAAATTAACCAATTTTCATTTAAAAACTGGTTCAAATACGACATACCACGTGATCCGTCGTTCATTTTAATCTTAACTAAGGGAAACGCGTCATTTCTTAATCAGATTCTTTCTATAAATTTTTAACTTTAACTTTATTTCTACAATTTACATTATTTATTCAGTTCTTAAATTGCCACACTAATTCACAATGTACGGATAAGTTCTACATAAGTTCCAAATTAGCTATTTAGTACTTATTGGTAGGATAAACACTATTGTTGCGTTTCACGACTGTCAGATAGCGCTATTGGTCACATAAAGTCCATCATAAGCTATGAGTCCGATGAATGTCAAATAGCACAATTTATCTTACAAATAATTTATGTGTTGCATAGCTATTTGGTACTTTATCCATACATTGTGAAACAGACCCTAAACTTGTCAAACAGGAATGGCGATTAAAAGCAAAGAAACGATATGAATAATATAACACGAAATCGATCGATAAAGCTTCAAAGGTGAAATTCCTACACATCGACACGTCGAGGAATTACCTACTAATAAGTATCGATTTTTCGTGGCTACGATAGAACAATCATTATAATTGACGTATATTTGTACGGAATATCATTATTAAAACGAAAATCCGATACATGGATTGATAGTAGCGCAGCACTTGGCTTAATGAAGGCTTTAGTTATCTTTTATAAAGCTTTGAACAGTGTTGGCCTAATGACTTCTGTATGTGACTCTCATCCCTGAGGTCGTAGGTTTGATCCCCGGCTGTACACCAATGGACTTTTTTCTATGTGCGCATGTAACATTCGAACGGTGTGGGAAAAAATTGAGAAATCTGGCCCAGACCTAAAAAGGTTGTAATGACACTGATTTGTTTTAAGTTTTCTTATATCACCTTACTCACGGTCGTTTCTTCTTTTAGCAGATTTTGATCCAGGATTTACTTGCATTAAATAATATTGAGTAATTGTCTCATGGATACTAGTATTGTTGGATGTGCCCGAGATGGTCCTTATGGAAACCGTAGCTGTAGTTGAGTTGGAGACTAGGTCCAGTCCTATAGACTTTGCAGGATAGCGATCTCTTTGAATATCGTGATAAGTTCCAATACATTTTAGTATCAGATCCAAACTACGAATTCATGTTGTGTGTCGCAGGCTTGGTTAGCCGTGGATATAATATTATGTCAAAATTATAAAATGTTGTCAACTATTACGTTTTATTAATAATAATATAACAATAAGTTTATATGTTGGCCTTTATATTTCTTTGACCATTTTTATTTCATAGACAAGAACTTGACGCATACACATGAGCGAGTGTATGCGTCAAGACCATTGGTGCAATGCCGAATATTCACTTTACGACCTCAGGGATTCGCTGTTTTATTTACTAAAAAAACTTTACTATCGTCGTACTCTATTTGAGTATATGTAACGCAATACGCTAGGATTTGATGCTTACGCCGGAACCTCTTGTAAGAACTACCCGATGTGGTTTTGCTGGTGTGGTCCGAGGCCCACATAGCACTTTTGGGGGCAGTTGATGGGTAAATGAATTTCCATCTCGCATATTTAAAAAAGGGCTATTTGATTATTAGTATTTGCTATAATCAATATTGTTGATTTTCACATGCATAAGTAATTGCGATGTATGCCCTGTACGCTATATTCCTTATTCAGACAAAGCTACAATTATTAAAATTATTGCTGATTGTGAGCAGTGTTGACCTTATGGCTTCTGTGTGTGACTCTCATCCCTGAGGTCGTAGGTTCGATCCCGGCTATGCACCAATGGACTTTCTTTCTATGTGCGGTTTTAACATTCGCTCGAACGGTGCAGAAAAACATCGTGCGGCCCGGCCCTTAGACCCATAAAGTCGACGGCGTTTGTCAGGCACAGGAGGCTGATCAGTGATTTTAAGGATAAAAAATAAAGACCTCAGAAGGCTGAATTGCCACTGATTATAATTTTTTATTTTTTAACTGATTATTATTATAACTATATTTAGAGAAAATCGCATCTAGTTACACGACCATTGCATTGGCTTTTAGGTTTTAGGGTAGTAGTATAGTTGGTTATGGTTATGGTTAATAAATAAATCTTCTGTGCGTGTGTAATTAAATTCCTCCTAAACCGCCATTTTGATGATAACGGATTCGAGAATGGTACAGTTAGATGATTTTGTGTTTAAGACGACATGACGTACATGACAACATCTGTCGGGTCCGCTGTTCTACCATCTAAATTCCAATTTCACTGTTTCGACTAAAGCACTTCTATCCCTGTTTATCACAGTGGATATACAATTTCACAGAAAGAGTCGAATACTTGTTTGATGATCGCGTAATTTTGCGTTTTAGTCGAAATAATATTTTGTTAAGTATTTTTGTAGCGAAAGTAATGTACCAGACACTAGGGTAGGGCTACCTGCCTAGGGTAGGGTATTAATTAATTATGTTCGATTTAACAATATATTTTAATTAAAATAATTACGAATTAAAAACTTTACATTCTACATTGTAATTGCTATATTGGTGATTATACAAAAGTTGGGTAACTCTTGAGGATATTTTGTTTATAATAGTTATTAAATCACATTTCCACAAAATCGGGTGGATATGATGGCTAATCTAATGAATATATTATTCCAAATGGGGCGTCACTTTTTTCAGTAGATTGTGAGATATTTAAAATTTTCAAAATTTGACTGCCAGGGTACTGACGAGGGCAACATAGTACTGATAAAATACACAATTTTGTAAGAATTATAATTAAATTTAATAAAAATTAGTATATATCTCTTTGGATTTAACAATGTCATATAAGTATATATACTTTCTAGTCACGAAAGTATGTAACGTTAAGTAAGATTTTTTTCTTTTAATCAGTAAGATAGTAACAGTAGCGGATCATTTGTTCACCTTTTTATTTTTGTCTCTGTCTTATTGCGTTATAGAATATGGACTTCACTTCAAAGGTTCCAATTCAATCAACTTCTCAAGTAATTTAATATGACGTCATTTTATATTCTCTGTTGTATTCTTTCCTTTATAGTGAGATATAGCTTATGGACATCGATTACAAAACAGGATTTAATTATAGCCCCTTAAACATAAAAATCTTATTTCTATGACAAATGACAAACAAAATTTAATCTGACAACTGTCTGACGATTTTCTTACAGTATCGTTTTTCACGTGACGATTTCTTACGAAATCTTCACTTATAAAACATTATAACAAATGGGTTAGTTAATAAACTAATCATATTATATTTGTTAACTGCACAACTACGTGTTACCTCCAACTAGGAATTTGGTCCTTCGGAGAGGAGTGCGCAGAAAGCGATATTCAATGTGAATTCACAAACAAACACAGCCCTGCGATTCTGTAACTCACTTCACGAACTCACACAGCGGTTTTCGCATCGGCGGTCGCTCTCAAATCAGTCGTGAAGCAGTCATTTTATGATTTGGCATTCATAAGACGTGTCAATTTTCAATTGTTCTGTTTAAATAGTTTCAAGTAAGCAAGAGCAATTTCGACAGTCAACATTTACTGGATACAGTAGCTGCCACCTTTTTGCAAAGCGTGAAGACGAAATCCTGCCAGAATTATAGATCTTTATTATTTTATCTTTATTTTATTTACTAAAGCTTTCCAACGCTAAGCACACTGAGACATTGGTACTAAGAATAAAGTACTTATAACAAACACGAAAAGAAAAAAAATACTTCGATTCATAAATTATAAAAACTAAAGGAATTTATTTTATAGTGTGAAGAGAGGAACTATGGATAGCCTAGATCTAGATCGTTTATCAGAATGCTCAATCTGGATATCGGTGAGTTTTGCCCAAAACGCGGAAAAAAGGAGGGAAAAATGGGAGGATGGGATGACTGGGGTATCTAGATGAAACAGGTCTTTTATAACTTATTTAATTTTCTCTCTCTTCTGTGTATGTAACACATATTGCAGCGATACCTACTATTTGCGCTTTCAAATTTATTAAAACCGCTAAAGATCCTTCACTACTACAACCATACCCAGCTGGTATAGGTAGCTGGTAGCCGGTATGGTGGTCGGAGGAAGGGACTTCAATGGAATTTCAATCTAAATTATAGAAAGTGTTATTTAACTATCATAGTTATATTCTAATGTCCTCACTTATCAGCTATAAAATATACAAGTTTAATAGCGCAATCAAACGTTTATTAACCCTTCTGTGCAATAAAGTTTCAAGTTATTTTAACATGCAAATTTAAAAGAGTTGCTAAGTTTTTATTACAACTAGATTTACTATCACATAAGCACGTAGCATTAGGTTAAGATCGTGCGTTTGAACGCTGGCTGTGTAGTAATTGATTCTTATGGTTCTTATGTTCCGTTATTTCCTCACCACTTGCTCATACGATAACGGAACACACACACACGTACATTAAAAATCGATCACCCACACTAAGAATGCTCGTCTTATATATAAAATTCTCGTGTCACAATGTTAGTTACGATATATTAGTTCCGAAACGGCTTGACCGATTTTTATCAAATTTATATGCATATTCAGTAGGTCTGAGAATCGGCTACTATCTATTTTTCATACCCCTTGATAAGGGTTGTCCACCCCTAACATTTTATTTTTATTTTTTAGACAATTTTTTTTGTTTTTATTTTTTTATGATACAGTATACAAAGGTACATACAACCTCTAATTTTCACCCATCTAAGATCAACCCCTATTTTTTATTATTATAGATAGTTATTTTATTGAACTAAAAAAAATTCCTAGAAATAATAGGTATACATGGCAAAACAACGTTATCTTATATCGCATTCATACTAGATTATATGGATAACAAGAAATCAATTAAATGAGTCCTCCCCCAAGCCCTAGGTTACGAAATGCATTGAAGGGCTGCAAAGAAAGCTTTTTTACATATAGGCCGAAAATACAGCACAACGATCAATAGAGAGTATATGTGAAGAGCAATTTTGCAATGAGGTCATTCGCAAAAGAAAAAAGTTAAAGTGGGTAGGTCATAGAACGACCGACAAGTTGATGCTTGAACAATGAAACCTCTTCGAATGCAATACATCATCATCTGAAGGCAAGAAATGCAGTCATTAATTATCAGATGTGGGCTGCGGTTAATAGCAGTTTTATCTGTGGACTGATCTACATATTAACGAATTTCAGGAAATGTTGACTAATTCACATCTCATCCTAATCTGAATTATTTTGTAGGATTTGTGCCAGCTCTCACTTGAAAATGTAAATATGATCAAAGAAAATGGATCCCATTTGAGTTTCTTGGCCTGTTTTTGAAATACGGCGCGTTAATGAATTTTTAGTCTCTTAGTACGAACGAAATTTGATTCAAAGATTTGACGAAAAAATTGCAACGTCTAGATAAGTCTTTTAATAATTTCTTTGATAGTTAGTCCTACATCAGTCAGGGGTTGGGTCTATATAATAATGCACAGTTCTGTTGTTCCTCTACAATTTGACATGTAGCTAAATACTGGACTAGGCAAGCGCATGTTACAAGATGATGACGTTAAATGTCGTGTAGTTGAAAGAATACTTTTGTTTCATGAAATAGGGGGGAAACAGGTAGGAAGGATGGTCATCTGATGTTAAGTGATACCACCCATAGACACTCACATTGCCATAGGGCTCGGAAGTGCGTTCCCGGCCAAAGAATTGGTACGTTCTTTTCTTGAATGACCCTAAGTCGAATTGGTTCCGAAATACATCGATGGAAGTCAGTCAGTCAGATGGTCAGTTGTGGAACGACGGACGTCAAGGTGATACGGGGGGAAGTTCGTATTTTACCTCGACTTCTGATCTTGAAACTCAGCTTCAGATATTAATCCGAACAACTCCTCTGAACACTCTCTGACAATAATTAGAAGTTTTGAAGTTGATCGATTGATGTGTTTATTTCAAGTTTCTATTAGCTTGACGAGCCGATATTATCATTAACAATACCAGGACCATGACGATCGAATCTTTCCCGACAATGTCGTACTGCAATAAAGGGGTGGACCGATTTTGATTAGTGTTTAAGTGGATTCGAGAATATTTCAGATTATTTAGAATTTTTTTGTTTGATTTTTTACGTACGCACAGGACAACCTCTGTCGGTGCGTTTGATAATATATCACATCTAAAACAATATCTCTTTTAATTTTCGTTCATCCTTGTATAACTTAAACAATATATTAAAAACTAAATAAAAAACATAGGGTATGCTTGATATACAATATTTAAAACTGCAAAAAGTTAGCAAATACAATCAGTTCTGCTCTTGACAGCGTAATTAGTCACAACGTTAGATTAATCAAGTTTGTCCCAAAGTTGATGTGGTTTGAACGTAAACCAATTTCGAGCTGGCAACTGCAGTATTCTACGTTTTATAGTAAAGATTAACAAATATGTTCATATCTATCCTTACTTTGTTTTTCATATACTACTGTCATTGATTTTTAAATCAGACAATGCACACATTAACATTGTACAATAAAAACTTTACACTAATTGATACCAATAGGTACATTAGTTGTAATAATTATTTTTTGACAAAGGATAGATATAATCTACCTACATATTTTAAAAGACAGATAGCTGATTCGCTATCATATTTATTGTATATAACAGCCAAGAATTTGGCTAGACAACCTGCTTCTATTGAGCAGGTTTTAGTTAGTAAGACCTTGGAAGATATTCCAAGAAATAGTATATCTAATTTAAATTAGACACTAAGACAACAGAGAGTCTCTCTGGCCTAGAATTAGAAAGTAAGCTAAGTAAATTTAAGAACAATACTATCAATCTGGTTCACCAAAATATACAAGGCATGAAAAGTAAATTACTAGAAATTGAGTTGTTTTTGAGCAGTGAAAATGTTGACATACTGTGTATTACAGAACACTGGTTAAAGAAATGTGAACTTATGTTCAATTTTTGTAATCATCAGATTGGTAGTTCGTTCTGCAGAGGAAATGCAATACACGGTGGCTCATTAATATTGCTTAGTAAAAAATTAAAATTTAAAGAAAGGAAGGACATAGTGAGCCTCTCTGTGGAACGCCTTATAGAAGTATCTTGTGTGGAGCTGGAGCAATTTATCATTGTTAGTTTGTATAGCCCTCCTTCAGCTCAATATGATAGTTTAGAAAAAATATTGGAGCAGGTTCTGTACAAATTGCAAAAATCCAAGAAAAAATTGATCGTTAGTGGAGACTTTAATGTAAATTTGCTTGACAACTGTAGTTCAAGTAAACGTTTGTTAAATCTGTTTAAATCATATAATTTAATTAATACTTTTATTGTACCAACTAGGGTAACAGCCACCACGGCAACATGTATTGACAATATCTATAGTAATATAGTTCCTCTCAACGCCTGTATTGTCAACAAACTTACATCTGACCACTCTGGTCAATTGTTTGAATTTGAAATACTAAAATGTAAAGATCAAAAAAAGAAAATATGCACAATTCCTATAACAGAGGATCGGTTAGATAGATTTAGGAAAAATTTGCTATTTAAATTGCCATTTTTGCGTAGTAACCAATGCCCTAATAATTTATATAGCACATTCTTTGATTCATTTATTGGTGAATTCAAAAATGTGTTCACTCCAAAGACTTTTTTGGTCTCGGAGAAACCTACCTTTTGTGACTGGGCAACTCCGGAGCTACACAAAAAAAGGCTAAAATTGTATGAGTTGTATGATGAAAAACAGTATAATGACAGTGAAGAATTTAAAACTTATGTTAGGATATTCTCAAAAAGTTTTAGGCAAGAGTGTAGAATCGCTAAGGCGAAACACTTAAGTCTTAGAATAAACAACAGCTCTGATAAGATAAAGGCTACTTGGAAAATTATAAACGAGGAGACTGGAAGAACCTCCAGAAAGGATACTGAATTTAAAGTGAACATAAACGGCAAAGTAATTAGTTCCGACCTCGAAGTAGCCTCTGCATTTGAAGAGTTTTTTACTAACATTCCTTTAAATACAACCAGCGTTTTAAATTCTTCACCATCAGCCGCCCTTTTATTATTGAAAAAGAATGTTCCTGTATGCAATCATAAGTTTGTATTTAGCCGCATTAGCTGCGATGACATTATAAAAACATTTAAACAGCTAAAAATTAAAAAAAACAAAGATCTTTGGGGTGTATCTGTTTTCATTTTACAATCAGTAATCAATACTATCAGTTCAGAGTTGGCTATAATATTTAATGAATGTATAGATTGTGGAGTCTTTCCAGACCAGATGAAGATAAGTAAAATCACACCGTTATTCAAAACGGGCAGCACTTCAGACCCCACAAATTTTAGACCCATATCTGTGCTGCCGGCTTTAAGTAAAATCTTTGAAAAAATCATTCTTGAACAATTACTGATACATTTTAATAATAATAAAATTATGCATAGCCAGCAGTATGGTTTTACAAGAGGTCGCTCCACAGCAGATGCTGGCATTCAATTAATTTCCGAGATTTTAAATGCTTGGGAAAATTCTCATGTTGCCATTGGAGTTTTTTGCGACTTATCAAAGGCTTTTGACTGTGTCCATCACGAAATCCTAATCAAGAAACTTCAACACTATGGCATTGGCGAAAAAGCGCTAAATCTTGTGGAATCATACCTGAGCGATAGAATTCAAAAGGTAAATGTAAATGGAGCTATATCACAGGGATCCTCTGTTACTATGGGAGTACCGCAAGGCTCCATACTTGGTCCCTTCTTATTCCTCGTCTATATAAATGACCTGCCATTTCTTGTAAAGGAGCTTCACGAGATAGTACTGTTTGCTGATGACACTTCGCTTTTATTTAAAGTGAAACGACAAAATCCATCACTTGATAACGTAAACAGTGCCATCTCCAGTGTAGTTCACTGGTTTAATACAAATAATCTTAAGTTAAACGAAAAGAAGACAAAATGTGTTAAATTTGTAACTACAAATGTAAAAAGTAGTCATTCTCAAATAATAATTAAAGACGAGGAAATAGACTTTGTTGATAATGCGGTGTTCTTGGGAATTACTTTAGATAGTAAACTCCAGTGGGGCCGACACATAGAAGGTCTTTCGAATAGGCTAAGTTCCGCAGCGTTCGCAGTAAAAAAGATACGCGATCTTACGGATGAGAACACAGCAAAGCTTGTTTATTTCAGCTATTTTCATAGCATTATGTCATATGGTATTATTTTGTGGGGTAATGCAGCTGACATTAAATCGATATTTGTAGTGCAAAAGCGGGCTATAAGAGCGATCTGTGGGTTGTCCCCACGGGAGTCGGTCCGAAGCAAATTTAAGGAATTACATATTTTGACTCTGGCAAGTCAATACATTTATGAGAATATTTTGTATGTGCGGAAAAATATAGATATCTTTAAAAAGAATAGTAGCTTCCATAATTATAGTACTCGTAATAAAGACAAAATTAGCGCACCAACCAGAAGGCTGCATAAAACGAGTAATTCTTTCCAAGGCAATTGTATACGTTTTTTCAACAAAATCCCTAGTGAGATACAAGCGTTGTCAATAAATAAATTTAAATCGTACATTAAAGTAAAACTGCTTGCTAAGGCTTATTATAATATAAATGAATATTTAAACGATCCTAGTGCTTGGATATGAGTTGCTCCAGTATATATTATAGGTAACACGACTGAATCTCTCGGCTGCATTTCCAGACTCTGGGGCGATCGTCAACATCCACGCCTGTTTTAATGTAAAGTGGGAACAAACCGTGATCCATGTGGTGTCCAATTATTTCAGTATTATTATTATTTTCTTATGTAGCCAAGTCCACATTTCAAGGATCGTCATGCTCGCTTAAATGTCATTGCTTGTGGCGGCGTCCATGCGTCGGGTTGTCTCTCTCCCTAAAATATGGCGAGGGGGCCGATGGCTGGCCATGCGTCATACTCGTGAACGGGTGCTACTTGTGGTGACTGGTCGTACTTGAATTCGTGTATGCGGTGATGTTAATTATTTCGACTATGTGTTTGCGTGTTGTTCCCACGAGAATGTAAGTGCGTGCTCCTATTTCACCATGCCTCCTGCTGATACCGGAAAGGTCTTTGTTTTTATTTATGCTATTATTATTAATTACTTAAAATGTCATGTGGAACATGGTGTAATGGTTGCAGCTCCTTACAAACGTTGTGTAAAAAAAAAAAAAAAAAAAAATGGCGATTAAAAAGAGTGGCGGAGAGTTTATTGCCAGTTCTTCTCTTCCGTTCTACGCCCTTGATTTGAGAACTGGCAGTAAATGTAAAATTAGAAGCAATAATATTTATTTTTTTAATGACGAATCACAAGTGTACATTGTGTTACCTACGTGAATAAATGATTTTTGAATTTGAATTTGAATTTGATTATGGATTTAAAAACTTTGTACGTAAAAAGGGATTGCTACAATCTTTAAGTATGGGCTTCAGACTTCTGTTTCGTGATCAATTGATTTTATAATATTCAAGTAGGAGATGTGTCCCTGACTAACGCCGTCAACTTTTTGGGTCTAAGGCTTGGCCAGTTTCTTCTCGACGTTGTCTGTCACCGTTTGAGCGAATGTTAAATGTGCACACAGAGAGAAAGTCCATTTGTGCACAGCCAAGAATCCTACGAACACAGTGATGAGACTGGCACGCTAAACCCGTTGTCAAATTTGTCAGCATTATTTATATATATGTATGTATGTCTATAGGTGCAATGGGTAGTGTTTCAATACAGATAAGCTTGTATTTAAATCTCCTTGAAAATTAAATATACCATTAATATTTTTTAAATCTAGCAGCCAAAAGTTAGGAAGTTGACTGTGATCTTACTGTGAGAGTTAGAGAAGGTACGTCGCATCACACATCTCTGCTCAATTGGGATTAGCAACCGTGGCCGAACCTGCAGCATTTTTTACCACAATGATTTTTCTTTCAACAGATTTCTGACATACGTCACTGATAAAGTGTAATCAGAGTATTGGTTTTACCGCGGATAAGATTAAAAAAAAACTTGGCTATCTAATTTTTTTAATGGAATCCCGCTGTTGGCCTTTATAGCTTGATAGGCCTTTATTTTAAGGAGCCTTTATAGCTCAGCTCGCGCTGATTTGGCGAGCGTAGCTAGGCTGATAAGGGCGTTTTCCCGCGACTAGCGCAAGGGCGTCCTGCGAGACTCGGTCCTCGGCTTGGGCCGTCGCGGGGTGGTCAACCGACTGAGGGGCAGGACGGTAGCACACTGGAGTGAGCGAAGTACGAAGTAAAGGTCCACGCCTTCCCTGGTGAAGGCGTTTTTATACCCTAATCTGATTTTGACTTGATATCTGACCAAACCTTAAAGGTTTAACTAAAACTGAACTTTGCTGGAGTCTGGTAATTAAGCGTACACATGTGTTTTTTTGCTCTCTGCGTTCTTCTTTTATACTGCGTTATTTGCACAAAATTTGGTCTTCGTACCGTATTATTTTTGTTCTCTGTGGAATGTTTCCTTGTAATAGATAATTAACAAAATTTACCAAAAAAGGGTTTTTGTATTAGGTTGAATAAAAATTTCCAAAAATAGGGTTTTGTTCTTGACAGATCAATTAGCTTTTTCGGCATCGCGTCGCTTGATTAATTATCTTAAGATACGCGAGATCTTACGCTGTCAATTAGCTATAAGGTTACCTCAGTAAAAATAGATATAAAGTTTGTATTAATACAGATTTATTGATATAATATGTTGTTTTAATTTCAACGCACAAATATTCAGTATTTACAACATTCTTATCCTACGTAGTAATAATAAAACGACTAGTAAATTAAAACAAATTTAAAAAGTTTGGTCCCTGTGGCAGTGTACTTTTTATGCACACATTTCCTCGCTGTATTGTTATACTTATTCGTTGTATGTTTTCGATTATAATTTTACAGTAACAAGATGTTTAAAATACTGTAAAACAGTATGGGAAGACACATATTTCGTTATAAATGCGCAATTACAATTCACAACTAAGACGTGCGACAACCATATAATGCCAATTGCGTTGCTCAAACGGCAAAAGAAACAGATGCAATCTGATACCAAGACACGAAAATTAGCGCCCTTGAATTATATTATTACTCCTTCACGACTCCCCTTGAATCATTACGCCTCACTTCTCACACTCCTGATTAGGACAATCAAATAACAGAATATTCCAAAGAGCATCGCTCTCGGCAGCTCAATTAGTCACTTCGATGCTTGATTAATTAGATTTGTCTCAACGTGACGGAGATAATTTGACAAATCTTTGTTTGAACGTAATCCTGGGTAAATATAAAAAATATCTTAATTAAGGCTCAGTAAAAAACAAAAAAGATTATTATCAGAGATTAATTCATTTTTCTCATAGATATATTAGAAACTTCATTTATCTAGAAATCTTTTCACCACCAGTATTTGACGAAATAATTTTTGGACATCCCTAAAGAGTATCAGAGATAATGAAGTATCAACGGCATCAAGTACCATATTCGTATTCACAACGTTTTTAGGTTTCTTAAACTTCTCATTGTTACATTTTTCTGCGTCTGACTGTTTGTGTTTGTTTTTTTATGTAATAGAAAGCAAAAGGGCAGGAGGCTTACCTGAAGTAATACTTTCTCTGTCTTACCTTCTGTTCCTACCGCCTCCAATTATAAGTTGTGACAAACAAATGAAAGTATAAATTTATAATATATATTAAAATTGAAACGTCTTGCAAGTTTTATATAACAACTTAAAATACCCTTTACCCGGTTTTAGTAGCCTTAACATATTTATTTTTAGCGGCACCAACTACACATAAGAGAAAAAAATGTGTGGCCTAGATAGGTGCTGACGACGTGCGCCAACAGTTAAAAGCACTACTTTTAATCTTAATATGTATAAATTACGTGTGACGTTGTTTGACCGCTATGGACTCCTAAACTACGGAACCAATTTCAATCAAATTTGCACACCGTGTGCGGTTTGATCTAACTTAAAAGATAGGATAGCTTACATCTCAATTTATACCCGCAATATTATTTTATTGCAAAATATTTGTTTATTATTTGATAGTCACAATTCTAACAGATGGCGCTGTGTTGTAAGTACCAACGTTTCAAATAAGCTACAATTTAATGGCATTACCACCAAAAATGCATGGTGGTCCCCATGACTGGTGTTCTCCTACCGTTTCCCATAAATAGGTTACTACTATGTAATATAACTAAAACCTTAGACACAGCAACGCTTGGCCGGTCTGCTAGTTTATTACATAATTAACAAGTTTACATCGAGAGATTAATATATCTATAATACATTTAAACATTCATAATACAAGTATACATATCGTTTTATTACAACAGACGCAAGCAAATAATTACCACAATATCTAAAAATAAACACTCAATCGTTAGAACAGTACTTCGTAGTGACGTGTTTCGAGTACAAGTGTAGCCTAATAACTGTTCATAATTTCTCATTTTGATCAACTATAGATTAAGGGTCTGTTTCACAATGTATAGATAAAGTACCAAATAGCTATGCAACACATAAATTATTTGGAAGATAAATTGGGCTATTTGACACTTCATCGGACTCATAACTTATGATGGACTTTATGTGACGAATAGCGCTATCTGACAGTCCTGAAACGCAACAATAATGTTTATCCTACCAATAAGTAATAAATAGCTAATTCGGAACTTATCCGTACATTGTGAAACAGACCCTAAATCGCCATTTAGACGATTTCGTTCCTACAAGTGACATGATATGTCATAATATTATGACGTACGGTCGCCTTGAAACAAACTACAGAAGATGCAGATATCAAAAATGTAATCTTATGAAATCATTTGAAATTAGGTCAGGTATTCTATTTCCGTTTTAATCGATCGTCGAACCAAAGCCTATTGCACTGAATAACTAACATATGTCCTAAAATAGTAGTATTCCGTTGTTTCAATAAAAGTTATTCGTTTTGTCACGCGAACGTAGATCGTGTTCAACAATCCACGTGAGCCCGCACTCCATGATTTCAATATGTTAGGGAGTGTCAAGCGAGTTTTGTTCCACAACTGAGCGTTTTTTAAGGCAGTTTTGGTCGCCACCACTATGTGAAACCTGCCCATTGAAGCATTTACGAACCAACTCAACTTAGGGTCCTTCAAGAAAGCGTACCAATTCTTAAAAGACCGGTAACGCACTCGCGAGCCCTCTGGCATTGAGAATGTTCATGATCGGCGGGATCACTTAACATCAGATGAGCCTCCTGCCCATTTTCCCCCAGACTAAAATACTAGATATTATATGAAAAGTTGTTATGCGTAATCTAACTAGTCTGTCTGGCAATAAGTTCTGTTACAAATGAAAATGCATTTTTTTCAACTTTTTAATTGTTTTGAATTTAGAACACGTATATATTTTAAAAACTTCTTTCAACTTTACGCCATTTTTACATATTTTTTCGTATGAATTATCAAATTACAATATGGATTGGGGTGTTAAAGAAAATAGGATCGCAGTGACCGCCTTGCACAAAGCGGGTATGGAACCGTCGGTCATATTCCAGACACTTCAAAAGCTTGTTCGTTTATCGTACTAGCAACAAAAACAATAACACTAAAAAAATTGCAATGTAACAGAAGTTATGGTTGGACTAGGTATAGAAAGTCAACACCTATGTATCATATATTGTACTCTTATTTATTTATAAAGCTTGCTAACGCTTGACTTCGCTGATTACATTAAATATCTACTCTGCAACTTTTAGGCAAACACCATTAAAAGCACGTTTACAGAGATCATTGTTCAAGTCCCGTGATTTAAAGCGGTCGAGTCAAACGTTAACAACATCCATATTTTAAATCCTTCGGAGATTCGGGCGTTGCCGACAGACATCTCTATCTGTACTGTTTTGTTACAATAAAATCTGTCTTAAAGCTTTTGTTTCCATACAGTTAATGTGTAGCATTGTAGGTTATGGAATCCAGTAGCGGGAAAACTATTCATGTTTATTTCATAATTAATTGCTCGTATCATTAGAAGTTTTTAATGAATAAAGGTGTGGATTTCACGCGAAGTCGACGTTACACAAGCTAGTCTTATAATGCTGTGGATTATACTTGCTATATAATAATATATTATTATTATTTTGAGGTAAGATATATTTTTAATACAATTCCCAAACTACGTCGCAGATATAATAGTCATATTAACGTTGTGGATAGAATCATTCGACTTTGAACGGTCCACTGAGCTTTGGAGTACCAGGGTTGTGATTTAAGCTTTTGTTAGTTGTAACATGGAATATTCCAGAATTTGTCTTTGTAAATCATATTTAAACTACTAGACAAATTCATGTTTATTTTGTTTGGAATTCTTAAATAATCAAATTCATCGATTAGAGACACCACGATACATTAAATTATGATTTAATAATGTGTATTATATTTAAACATATTCCGCTGGAGTTTAATTAGAATAAGATCACACACACACACACACACACATATATATATGTATCTTCTTACTTCTTATATCCAAAAAAATAACGGATCTTTAATTTAACTTAAATTTAAATAAAAAAAAGCTTTTGGTAAATATATCATTGGTAACTGGTACACAAAATAAATATAATCTTTATTGTACTCAGTTGTGGACTCTTAACCGCCTCCGTGGCACATGGTAAATGTTGGTATCTATGAATTCATATATTTTAAGTTGGCTCAGTGATATTTAAAAATCATCCATACGAAAGATTAATTTAAGGACTCCAGACATAGAAATTCTAAACTTAAGAGACATCCCTGTAATATTGGCTGTTTAAGCATTGTTTGGTCTCAATCCAACTCGGGGAATGTTTACACAATTCACTTCCACGTGATGCGTTTCCAATTACGATTTTCCCCACACGTATTGTTTTGAAAACTTGCTCATGTTAGAGTAAAGACTTTGTATTTGAAGTATTAATTACCATGGTGAAAGCGGCTTCATCGGCACAAAAGTTAAATGTTTTCAAACATAAGGATAACATTTAGGAAATTCATTATAGTATAAGATCCCGATATACAACGACCTTCACCGAGATGCTTATTTAATGAAACGTATTTTACATTTAATTTAATATGTCAATAAATATAATCAATATGGGTTGTCTAGCAAATTTCAGTCCAGAGTATGTTTAATTAATATTTAAAAAAAAAATTTTTTTTTTAAACATTTTTTTTTTCATTCCGTCACATTTACACCATCACACAACACAGCCCAATTTGATATTACTTAGTTAAATGTATTGTATAATATTTATTGCTTATTCCTTTTTATAAAAATTATTTCTATCTTTGGCCATATTTTAAGATTACGAAATAAATATATAATTTTAATTAGGATATAGCATTAAGAAGACTTCATTAACTATTGCTTCACTTTATTCGTTTTCCATTACATTTAGTTCTTAGACATTTATTATTCCTTTGGGTCTTTGTTCTCAAAGCTAAGGTAGTCAATATTACTATGCCCTTGAACCTAATTTAATGTACTTAAATGTTATTTTTTAAATTATAATTATATTGCAAATACCAAAATTACTCTACTCAGTTTTGTCAAATAACTAATAATATGTCTACTTGATGTGGCAGTTCTCGCTGGCCACGCAAATTTATTAAATATATTTTATTTATATTAGCGTCCATTATTACATATAGTATCGACTAGTATAAGTTTTATATAATTTTTATGTATGACTTTTGTACTATACTTTTTTTAACTGTGTGGTTAATTAATACATAACTAAATCATTGTATTTTCAACAATTAATATTTGTAACAATCTTAAAATTATCTAAAATTTACATGTTTTTAAATATTTTTGCTCCATATAAATTTTAATATCTGTCTTCTTGTCATTAGAAGAAAAAAAACACGAAATTGATACATAAATTAATATAACCGGTTTTTTTAAGTTCAATTCACAGACTTGCATTCTTTAAAAATTCACGAGTATTTTCGCGTCTTTTCAGTCTGTATTCAAACTGCATACTCTAATATGACAACTGACAGATGACAGATCTAACTTGAAGTTTTGCTTTATTATCCACAGTCTAGTTATATTTCATACAGTACAGAAGATAAGCAATGAATATAACGTTAGTTTATTGAATAATTTAGTTACGGAGATACATTAAGAATTTAGTGCACTTAATTGAGATAGATGCTATCCAGGGCAATCCCCTTAACGTCTAATTGAAAGACAGTGACGTATTACATCAAGCAATAAAGATTGAACCTTGGCTAAGTTCAGGCCAGTTGAGATACGGCTTGAGAATTTGCTGGATTCCTATCTTAAGAAATAATTACATTAAATGTAAATTTTTTTTTCATATGATAGTGGACATGAGACAGACCTATATAATCATTAATCTTCTGCCAAGCAAAAAGGACTCTCTTTCTTTTTATCTTTAGGATTCTCTTCTGGGGACTACTTGTAAGCTAAGTAATGATAAATAATAAATACTATTTACTTGCGATTTATATTCTTTCTTTATAAATTTACTTATACACCTTCCCTAACACGGAAGAGACTTTATTATAGACATGTATGTACTTTAATTTGCTGGGACTATATTCTATGGTATGCCGAACCTGGTGTCGCAGGTTGCAAACTGTTTCATTATTATTTCTTACTTGAAGTTGCTGAACTATCCATTTGCATAGATTCTCCAGGTACATTCTGTATTCGGGTGTGTCGTTAACTGGGAAATGAAGCTTTTGTTAGAGCCACGTTTGTTTGCTGCTCTAGTTCGTAGCTGGATACCCCATACAGTCTAGCAGCAGCTACTAAATATTACAAAATACACGTTTAAGTTTACTGAGACTACTTGAACCGGGAACACCTGTGCCATAAGTGTCTGCAACCTACAATTAACAGTGTTAGTAAAATAAATTATAGTGTACCCATACATTAAATACCCATTTGATTATTAATAATTAAAACGAGTGATAATTGCTTGACCCACTGGGGTGGGCAAATGAGATTAAAGTCATTTATTTATTTCAAAATTTATAAAGCAAAAAAAAAACAAACACAATACTTATTTTGAAATTATTAAAATACAAATGATAATCATACGTAAGTTGATCAACGAAACACGCAGAAAGAATCATGTCATCAATGGAACAAGCAAATGAAAGTTCTTCAGAAGAACTTCCAAACAAGCAGATAGATCAATTTATATTTTAGTATTCAACTCAGCTCCCGCCCTTTGCCTTTTGTTAAATCTCGCCGTCACTCGTTCAACTTTATTGTCACCTATTTTCCACATTCGCCCGGAATTTTAATAGAATCGATAATAAGAACTCAATTTGTGCCTTTTTGTTATTGAAAAACATTTCCAATAGAAAAGCGAAAACGTATTTACAATTTACTCGTAATTGGACGTGATGTTGTTAAGCGTCGTTTTTGACGGTTGCGGGCCGACGATTCTGTGAAGGTGTTATAATGATATTTATTGGTAATGGAAACATGTTGCGATTAATGATTAACATTGTTTGTTAATGATAATAAAAAAAAGGGTGCGTGTACTTATGTACGCGCGTAAGAAGTTATACTTCTTTGGCCTTCTTTATTTTTTTTAAATATAATTAATTTATAATATTTTACGTAAACAATTTAATAATATTTGATATTTAGTATATTATTCAATTATTAATTAATATTAATAACAATTATTATTATTATTTATTATTTTATTATTTATTATTTTATTATATTATTAATTCAATTTAATAACTTGGTATGTTTCATAACCTTTTAACTAAGTAACAATAGGTCTTTGTGGGAAAACATTGCTAAATTTCTTTGAAAAAATAATTAAAACTCCTTTATTTGTTTAAAAGGTCATTATGGTCATTCAAAATTCTTTGCTAACTTCACGCATATTCTATTTCCTTTTACTTGTAGATTGTCTTATGACAACTTTGTGTCACGGTGCGCGCGCAATCGTAAAATTTTACTCTCATCAATTTTTCATAACGCGCCTAATGGTAGGGGAGCCCAAGAGGGGATTTCGGGATTTACTAAAGCGCGGCAGATTAATATATAGGGGGATACCTTGTACCCGGTTAAGTACCTCCACAAAATATGAGGCCCATATATAAGGCCGCACGTGAAGGAGACAGGATCAGTTTAGTAAAAAAAAATTGACCATCAGAAATTCCCGAGCGCGTCAGATTAAGGTAGGGTGAGTTAATTACATCCTAAAAAGTGTATATTCCACTAATCTGACAATTTGAGAGTGACGGAAAAAAAGGGGAGGGCAACAAAGTTGTAAAAAAAAAACGTCATCTCGACATTCACGAGCGTAGCTAATTTTTTTTTTATTTTGAAGGAAATAATTCAAGAATAATGAAAAATATATTATCTGACGATTTCCGCAAGCCGAAATAACAAAAATTCGTCGATAAAGTTAAATGCGTGCAGCTGCGTGATGCCTACATTTCCTTAAACCGATCGGAATCTACTAAACGGCGTTCTAAATATTTCCCTCAAAATTACATTTCCTGTGAATTTGAACCGATTCGGACCGATAGAGTTTGAGAAATTTTGAAAAATCTTAAAAAAATAAGAAATATTTTTTTTTAAAGTGGTTTCTTTATCGATCAATTTCAAAAACAAATCCGCCTTTGAGCTTGAAAAACCACGTCGATCGCCACCAAGCTGGTCAAAAGCGGTTGATTCGTTCGAGAGATATCGTACACGAAAGAAACCCGAAAAAGTGTTTTTTCGGGATTACTCCGAAATTTGTGGTTCGATCAATTAAAATTGCAAAATTATTTATGAGGATGATAAAACTGCGTCGAATGCCGCCAACCGCGTGAAAATTGCTTGATCTATTCAAAAGTTATTGCGGTTTGAAAATTCCAAAAATAGTGTTCTATGAAACTTCTATCAGACTTTCGAGCTGGGAGAGCTCAAATGCATAGAAATGTTATTTCTTTGAACTCAGCGAGCTCAAAATATCAATTTTAAGCGCCCAGGAATGGAATTAGCGGGAAGTTGCAGGCATGGCCCTTTAGGTGAACCGTTTTTCTATTTTTTTTTTGTCAGATCAGGCGAATCCCACTAGATAATCGTCAGATTATGAGACAGTACGTTTAGAACATAAAGATGAACCACATATATCTTAATCTGACGCGCTTGAGTATTTCAAAATTGCGATTTTTTTTTGCAAATTAAGAAAATGGCTGTGGGTTTGCGTCCCATCGAAATCGTCAGATTAGTGAATGAGAGCTTTTTTTTGGTGCACTTAACACTCCCTTAGAAAATCTGACGCGCTCGATAAAAAAATTTTTTTTTTAATTTTCTACCCTTAAATTCAACCACCCGCATCATGCAAACGATCAGATTAACATACGTGCATTATTAAAAATACGTAGGGCATAGATGCTATCAATATCTGACGCGCTCGAGGATGTCCATGCAACAGTTTCTTTTTACATATTTAACTATCTATATCCGCTTCCCCCACCGATGAAAAGGAATTTATCATATAACATTTTTTTCTTCTTTTTATCTAAGCTTTGCATCCCAATAGGTCTCTACGACGCTCGAGTAAATCCCCATTTAGCATCGTGGGCTCCCCTACCATAAAGAAGTATAACTTCAAAAATATCACTCAATGTCAAGTAATTTCTTCTGTTAAAGTCCATTGTTAATACGTGTAGAATATGAAAACACCTCGTAGAAATTACATACATTTGAAGAAGAGGAAAGTGTTTCATCAAGACAATGCACTATCACAAATTGAAAAGAAAATAATGGCAAAATTCCATGAATTGGGCTTCGAACTATACAGTCTTGTCGTAATAAAAAAAATTGTATGACCGCTATAATCGTTGTCTCCTCTCGAAGGCAACTCTATTAAATAATCAAATAAAATTCTAAAAAAAATTTTTTTTATTGTTAGCCGACAAACTTTTCATCCCACCGATTACCACTGAGTTCACGTACAAAAAACACAATGCTGTTATGTAAATAAACGAATGAAACTTTTTTTTTATATTTCATTATGTAAAAAACATTTCTGAGTATTTTTTTATTTATTTTTAGTTTGAGACCGGACTGATGTATTGATTATTAATATTAGAACTTTCGTCAGTATTATTAAAGCTTTTTTAAATCGCTTTGTTATCTGTAATAGCTGAATGTGGAATCCAACTAACGAATTCCAAAATTATTGAATTCCGAAAAGCTGTTTTCATAAATTTATACAAAACTGGGGAAAAATTTGAATACGTGATACAATAAGAACTCGACCTCCATCTTGACCGTTATAAGTGGTTCATGAATAAAAATCTCTTGCCTTGACTTATTTGGAAATTGCTAAAGTAAACTATGTGATTTACATGAATTCTTCTTCACATTACATTCAATCCCAGTTATTTTTATACAAAAACAAGATATTGAAAGTGACATAAAAGCAAGTTTTTAATGTCGCTGTTCATGATTTTTGATTGTTGTTGACTGGTGCTGGTGATTGTTGGTTAGTTTTATTAGTGAGTGGTGTTGGTGATTGTTCTTGATTGTTGTTGAGTGGAGTTGAAAAATAAAATTACCCTTAGAAATATAAAAATACCTAAAGAAATATTACTAAAATAATACTTTATGTTTAAACCTAGATGTGTCCTCTTGTATACCAACGCTACTTCGGTCGTAGTGTGATGTCATATATAGCGATCCTCATAAATAGACTATGAGAAAAAAAAATTCAGTCATAGTAATAGTTACCGAGATAAACGTGATGAACCAAACTAATTCTTTAACTTTTGTCAGTATATATGGTTGGAGTCAACTGTAACACTAATTTTCAATTGCCTTTATTTTTAGAAATACACTTGATACGACTTATTGTGTTTTCGTTCACGTTGATAAAAATCTTTGGATTGCAAATTGATTTCACTTGTGTATATGACCCCTTTGCAACAGCGTAAACTCATTCATCTCGCAAATCGTCGTCCTGCAAATGAATTAAAATGAATTTCAAAATAGCTTAAATGGTTTTTTAAAGCAAATGCTTTTATTTCTTATAAGATCGAAATTTGACTGACTTGTCCATATTATTCTTATACCTCGGCCCTTGTTCAAGATTTATGTGGCTATCAACTTTGAAACATTCAAATTTGATTGAGATAGACAACCTTAAACGTGCACTTTGTATGCATTTATACAACGAAGTCGACAAAGTTTTAGTTGCACGCGATTCCAGGCCTTGTTACTTTGAAGTAAGGTTTATTTTAGCATTATGGATAGCATTAATAGAGGTGTAACTTGCGAGAAGTTGCTAAAGCTTGTTCTGAGAATATTGATGTTGAATATAATACAAATTTCACTAATTAGGACGATAGTTTACATCATATCGGTTTCTAATGAACTGTAATAATCGTTTGTGTAAAAGTCATTTTGGGAAATTCGTAGCACTCCCTCGAGCGTAGCGTAGAATATTTCTATATAAATATAATGTTTTGTTGCAATGATACAAGCTAAAATTAAAATAAGATATGTATAAATACAATTACTGATAAGAATCGTTTACGATAAAAGGGGGCCCAAAAAAGAATTTATTATAATTCAACTATTGTTGAAAACGCAGATGAAGTTGTTAGTATCGGCGGTGTATTAAATAAATAAAAGTTGTGTAATATTCTTTAATTTATAACTTTTTAAATAATCTTTTGTTAAAGCCTAAGCAATGGTTTTGAATCACATTTGAATGGAGTATTATCTAAGAATAAGAATAAAAATATAAATAAAAATCCAAATTATATAACATATGCGCACCATGTCTTACTTAGGGGTGTCAAAATTGGACCTAATCGTTTGCCAACGAAACATGGAGAGTAAACAACGAAGTATGCTTAACATAAATGACAGCTGGACGACTACAAAAATACGACAAAAGATTAAAGTTTTTTTCAAGTTTTTATTCAACAAAAAATCAAGAAAATAAAATGGAACTGGATAAGAAGCAAAAAAGGGAAATGGACAAAAGATGGTATCCAAGAGAAGGCAAAAGAAAGAGTGGATGTCAAATAAAAAGATGGTCTGCCAAAGAGATGGAGCAGGCTAGCCCAGGTAAAGCAGAATGGCTTAAATGTCAGAAGACACATAAAACTTTTTGCTAAAAAGAAATAAATAATTGGTTTTCTTACCATTTATTTGTTTGCAAATAACGGTCAGAAAATAAAATCTTTACTTATTTTTGGCCATTATAATTTAAACAATAGAAATACATTTAAATTTTCGTATTCAGTTATAATTGTTTAGCCAAAAGTAAATAAACAGTACAATGAAGTTTCAAATAAATAGAGAACTCCATTTTAGTTTAGATTGTTTTAGGGTTTCCATAATACAGCTGAGACGTCTTATGAAAATCTCGGACTGCATTTTAACTGAAGAAAATCCCTAGACGATATGGTTCAAATAATAAAAGAAAACAAATTATTTAGCTTCATATTCTTAAGCAATTCGTGAAAAACATTACAAATTTAATACATTGAACATAATAGAATCAAAGATAGACAGTGTATATGTAATGTTTATTACTGATTATTGACCATTGACAAAATGTTGTAAATAGCTCCCAATTTTAATGTTGTTTTTTATACCACGCTACGGATACTGAGCTATCTACGAAGTTGCATACAAAGACGCTATTAAAAGTTATAATAGTGTACCTTATTATTTTTGTCAGTGCTAAGCAATTGTATTATTTGGAGCTTAAGTTTTTGACTATAAAATATTTTTTTGTTTATATTGATTCACTGCGGAAAGCGAAACGTCATATTTATGAACGAAAAATCGTTGAGTCACACACACAACTTGCTTATAAAAGAAACAGACATTCTGAGACCTCCTTTAAGAATTAAGCCTTTTTATTTTTAATTATTTAGTATAATGCGTCATAAAAAATAATAATTCTAGTGGCTTTATCGCTTTTTATAACACTATGAATTACCTGTTTTTAGATAAAGACGCAATTAAAAAAAAAATTATATCTATTTAATACGATCAAATATTTATTATTAAATAAAGTGTTATCATAAATTTAGAGCTTTTAATAGAATCCAAGTTCGTATAATGCGTAACAAAATTGTCTTAATAGAATCTTAAGAACCTCCGACTTGAGTAATGGGTACTTTTTCATTAGACGCTCTTTTTCCAGAGAGATTAACCTTAATTAATAATTCCTTATGTATTTAACTCTTGATTAAAGTGCCAACGTAACAATATCATTGAATTCCGATAGAATTTCATTTGACAAACACGAAGCTTATATATTATATTAACTTATCTCTAATAATCAGATTTTTTTATTTAATCAGATATTTAATAAATTGGTCATACAACCATTGAGTGGAATAATAAACAAATTTTGTGTTGTAAAAATAGGAAATAGTTTCAAATAAACATACAAGAGAAAAATAACTACTAAGAATAAGAAGAAATTAGATGTGGAAAAATGCATTTTATGGTATAAAGATTTACTATGCTCAGATTTTATATCTTGCACTAAATCTCATTATTTTCATGATCTGTAACTTGATTGGATTCGATTGAAATACAATTTTTTACATTACTTGGTGGTATCATGCTTCCAACACTTACATACCGCCTAAAGAATCTCGTTTAGTTAAACTGACGCGATCACATCCCGTCTACTATTGTTTTGTATTGTGAATCAAGAAAAGTGTTTTGTTTGTACCGAAAGGCAAAGTAATAATAGTCCAGTCTAACCTTTTTTATGGGGTGCAAACGTAATGACACACTGAGATTGTTGGAAACATTAGAAGGCTCGCAAGTGTGATGACGCCCTTTAAGGAAGTGGTATATTCTTGAAGGCTCCTAAGTCGAACCGTTACTTCCGATCCCCTATTTAACTATTGGATAAAAATACTACAAAGCAGAAACATCTGAGGCAAAGCCCAAGAGTTGCAGGACCAGTTTTTTGTTATATTATAGGATCTACCAAACCGTTTTTTTGATATTTAAAGGATATGGAAACGGGACGATAAAAAATATCAGTCATGGCAACCCACGGACAACTACTTTAGTAGGTGCATTACTGGCCTTTCACAATAACCTATTTTAACACTAAGACCTATAACGCACTAGCGGCTGGTCGCAATGCGGCGTGCCGCTGCGGCAGGCCGCACATCGATTATTACATGAAACCGCACGATAACAACGCACTGACTTGCGGTCAACCGTCAACCGCTCCGGTTGATCTGGAGCTGCGGCGAGCCGCACCGGTTGAATGATGCGGCGCGCCGCGTCCCCTCCACGCACTCGGCGCGGTTAGCCGTCCTACCTACGTCATCACATATAATTATTTAACAAATGTAAACAAAATATTGTAAACCTATTTTAAAAGAGTAAAAATAAAAAAATAAAATATGTTTATTATAGAACATAAGATACATGTATCACTTATTCCACGTCATTAAATTTGAATTTGTAATATTTCAAGAAGCACTGACGAGTGACGATTGCGGCAGACCGCAATAGGACCGCAATAGGGACGGTTAGCCGGAATACGGCAGGCCGCTACGGCGGACCGTATATACCGCGGCCTGCCGCAGCGGCACACCGCATTGCGGCCAGCCGCTAGTGCGTTGTAGGCCATATAGAAGAAAACACTAAATAATGTAGAAATAAAAAGCCATAAACACGATAAAACGAGTTCGCTGGGTACGGAAGAACATTTGAAGTGCTCTCATTATAAGAGGCTTTACGCCTTGTGATGCGTCATTAATATGCTGTTACTGCTTTAGAGCGGACACGGAAGTTTTCTGAATGCCACCCTCGAGAATTACAATGAGGAGACCACGTACTAATGAATTATGGGTGCAACTTTTGTCTTACCTTTAACGAGTTCCGCGGGAATTGAGAAGGAGATCAGAAGTTCGGAATATATTTCAATATCAATATTAAAACCGTACAATTATAATATTCATTATAATATTCATTATAATTGTATTATTTTAATTAACATTTTTAGAATAAAGATATTAATTTAAAAATTAAAATTATAATTCACATAAACATTGAAATAAATAACTAACCTTAACATATAATAACTAAAAGTACAATTATGAAATGATGTTAGTTTATCTAAGTCAATTAGAATCTATCGCAAAATAATGCGCTAATTTGTGAGCTGAATCACAACCGTTCAATTGTTTACGACATTGGGAGATTCATAACATTTTGATTAGTTATAATTATACGGCGACTAATAAAATAATTACGTTTTACGTAGAGGCGAAAATATACTTAATATTTGCATTGATATATATTTTGTATTACAGCAATTTGTGACCGTACCGGACGTTCGTATAGAATTCATAGAACCAAGCCTCTATCTAGCCCAAGGGATTTCCGACGAACATTCTGAAAAACATCCAACGCATAAAGTAAATTTAATGGTTTTTTTTAATTTTACGAAACTTAGGGGCCTGGGACTAGAACATACCTACCACTTTCTTAAAAGTCAGCAACGCACTTGCTGTTATTAAAGGTATCCACGCTGGGGGCTTCGATGACCGGCTCGTTTGCCTTTTATCTCAAAATAGTTATTAATGAAGTTATGCGTTAAATGGAATTAAAAATACAATTCACTAAAAATATATAATCAAGCTAAAATATTCATAAATCAAAAAGCTTACTTTTGTTACAGATGAAACATTTTTTTTATAGAACAGGAGGCAAACAGGCAGGAGGCTCATCTGATGTTAAGTTTTACCGCCCATAGACACTCTCATTGCCAGAGGGCTTGCGAGTGTGTTGCCGGCCTTTTAAGAATTTTTCGGCCTTTTCTTAAAGGACCCTAAGTCGAATTGTTCGAAAATACTTCATCAGCTTTGGGTAGCTGGTTCAGTTGCGGAACGATGGATGAAACATGTACCGTTAATCTGTCACTTTTAACAATTTACATATAATTGTAGGACGCTCTGTACATAGCTTTTTTAAATTAATATGTTTTACATGAAAAGATTATGAGAAATATAGTTCTTCATACAATTGTATTCCCTATTAAGTATTAATGTTCTATTTTATATAAAGAAATAAGAACTTTTAACAAATAATAAACGTTAAACCCTTTTAAACGTAAACTTGTTCAAATAACGTTTGTGTATTCGGCCTTTATTTAGAGGCAGAAATATTCCCATATGTAACCATTACTATTTACACTGTCGCTTTTGACGTGCAGTGTTGTGTAACGTGTTTATCATTTCACTATGTCAATATTGTACACGAATGAGCTTTGCTCACTTAAAGTAAATAGCATATAAACCTTATATATGTCGTCGTGTCCCTGTTGTACGGTAGGTAATTGTTTTTTCATATTTTGTAAACAAAAATATCTTTACTTTAGAGCATTCTAACGGTGACTACTTTTTTCTTCAAAATTTTTATCGACCCTTCTTTTGGGATTTTTTTTCTATGTGCGCTATGGATATTGGCTTGTTTATAAAGATAAGTGAGTAAAACAGGCGTATAATCTAGTAAAGAGCATGATATCATCACTGAAGAATATCTATTTATAACTTCACAACAATAAAAACAAAACACGGTTAAGTGCGATTGGCGGTCCAGAACTTTACGTTATAAATTCTTCTACGCAATCGACTCTTTTCGGTTCCTGCGAAAAGCTACTTAAGCATACGTTTTTATAGTATTGTCTTTGATTCACATAACTTTTACACATTTAAATAAAAAACTTTTTTGACCGGATTGAAGTTATGTATTATTATAAATTTACAACTATTTAACATAATTTTAAATTTATCCGACGTTTCGCGTGCTTTACAGCGTGCCTGGTCACGGTGACTGAAGACAAAGGTGTTGGATGTCAAAAAGTATCACAGCTGTAGAGAAAGTTGCATTATCTGTATTTATTTCCCCGGAGTTGGTATCGACTAAAAGATGGAGGGTTTTAGCAAAAATGTCTCACGTAGAGGACACCGTTCTCTACAGCTGTGATACTTTTTGACATCCAACACCTTTTTCTTCAGTCACCGTGACCACGCACGCTGTAAAGCACGCAAAACGTCGGATAAATTTAAAATTATGTTAAATAGTTGTAAATTTATAATAATACATAACTTCAATCAGGTCCGAAAAGTTTGTTATTTACATACATTAATCATAAAATCGTATAAATTTTTTTTGCTTTCAATTATGAGAGGAGAATGAATCATTTATTAAAGTATTTATTTGTCTTTTCCAGAAGCGACATGGCATGAGGAACAGCGCGTGCGCGACATGCGGCGAGCGCCGCTCGCGCACTCTGCCGCCGCCGCTCTTGTGCTCTCCTTTCTTCTTCCTTTAGCATACGCTGGTAAGAATCTTTTGCAAAAAAGGCTATACATTTTATAGTATTATTTAAATGTGTTGGTCTAGTGATTTGGGTGTGCAACTCTCAACCCTAAGGTTCGAACCCCAGCTGCGCACTTGCTTGTACGGTCTAGTGAAACGTCGGTGCGTATCATTAAAAAAAATGTGTGCGTGTACTACGTGTACACACGTAAGAAGTGAAACTTCTTTATAACCTTATTTTTCGAAAAATGGTCTACTATATGCAACTTTACTGAAATTGGTTAAATAAAGTCAAATTAGATAAAGTTTAACAAAAGGCTTTTATTATCATAGACATGAATACAAATACAATTATTTCATTTTACCTTATTACTACTAAGATTATTACAGAATTTCATTTATTGTAATATAATTATTACTATCATTGTTATCGTTATTATTTAATTAACCGAAAAATGTGACGGTAAATTTTTTTCCAACGCCGATAAAGAAATTTGTCTTCAAAAAGCAACATGGCGCGTAACCGAAAAACGTGACGATTTGCTACAAAATTTCTCCCATACGTCGATACAGAAGTTTCACTTCAAAAATATCAAGAAATTGTTGTAACGCCACTGTTATTTTTAAATCTGTCTTCACTATCTACGCCAGTAAAACGATTTTAAAATATTCAGTTATTTACAGTAATATATCGTCTTGTCTCTTTACCAATATATTTCTGAAATATCATCAGATTTCCCTTCGTTATTTGCTTTTAAAATGTATAAAAATCATTGTAGCAAAGGTGTCGCTTAAGCAACATTTAAAAATAAATTAATCGAATGTCAAATTCAAATGTAGAATGTTGTATTTTTGTTCAAAGTGGCTAGTACCGTAAGATGACAATAATATATTTCAACATGGCCTACTATTATGTTATACTCAAGTTATCCAATCAAAAAAAAAATAAAAAAAAATATTAGCTTCATAGATGTTCATTTCACTAAAATTCATACACTACTAATATTATGGTATGACTCGAGTACAATAAATATCGAACTCTTTTCGACCCTTATCCATCAAACTAAGTAAGGTAAAGACGTTTTATATAATAAAAGGTTATAACGAGTAAACCTACGTAACAATGCCGTGTTTTATCAATAGAAAGTGAAAATCTAATTTCTTTTCGGGTTAGGTGATTTAATTATTTCTTCTTCCATTACGCAGGTAACATTAAAAAAATCGGTATAAGATTTCAACCCATTTGAGACATAATCGATCTCTTTGGGAGTTTTCAAAAATTGGATTTATTAGGAAAATTTGTACCTTTTGTGTAATAAGAATTTTTGATTCAGTGTTATGTTATATAGACAATTAATAAATACCAAATAAGAAGTAAAGCTTCCCGCAAAGGACGTCTGCAACTAAAAATAATACAACTTTTTGTATCCGAAATCTGTATGGTGAAAATGGCTTTTACGCCTTCTACTTTTCAGCGAGTACGAGGGTATACGGGACTGAACTTAATCTAGAGAATCCCTCTATCAAAAGCACCTCAAGTGGCTACTGCACTGTCGCACTCAACACCGAGTATACAACCGTATTGTATTAAGAAGATTGAGAGCCTGGCACAAAACGAGCATTTTTTCTGCTTCTCTTTCTAGCTCACACCAGGCTAACGCTCTCTAAGGCAACCCGCGAGCTCTTTGTAACATGAAGCTCTTGAAGAATGTCATGATTTTACATAACGCCTCACCAACAGAAATTGTATGCACAAGTCCAGGCAGACCTAGGTAACCTAAGATTACATATAAGGCCACGAGCCATTCCAAAAAAATCTAAATTCAAATATATAGTTGTATTTACTAATATCCTGTATTAAAAAAATCTTTAATTTATTAGTTAAAGTTAGAGTTAGAGTTAATTTCTACGGTTTTTATTATTTAGTTTACATTTTTGATCTAAAAGATTAATGATTATTATTTATGAAACAACCAGTCCAGTTAAAGCTTATTTTCCTGTTAATAAATACTATTCAAAATTCAATATCATTTATTCATTTAGGTAACACAATGTACTTACAAAGTCAATAAATAAATACATATTAAATGTTTCTAATTTTACATTAACTGCCAGTTCTCAAATCAAGGGCGTAGAACCGACGAGAAGAACTGGCAATAAACTCTCCGCCACTCTTTTTAATTGATATTAGATTATACGAGATAACATTGTTCACACTTGTGGTATTCAATACAGAAACCATGTCAGTATATTGATTCCATTCAGTTCCAAGCTGCATTGTGTCAAATGCTTCCATCGTTGAATCGCTACGGGCTGTAAATCGTTTATTTATGAAGTTGTAGCTTTCATTCAGAACTTTCTAGCGCCATACATTTTTTCTTAGACTATTTTCACATTTTTATTTCGTAACAACTGTTACGTTAAAATTGATGAAACCAAAAAATTAATAATATATGTAATGTTTCAGTACTGAATGAGCCTTCTACAGGCTTCATTTACGTCTCTATTGATTATTATCTTATATTTTTACATTATATTATAATTTAAAATTTGTCGCGTTCTGTGAATATCTAGCTGATAACGTGACAATTTTTTTAACCTATAAAGTATTAATAAAAATAATTAAACATCAATAAAAAGAAAATTAAAAAGTTTTGGGCGCTGTGGCAATGCATCTTTAATCTGGCAGCATTTCCTCGCTGTATTGCGATACTTATTCTTTGAGCCAGGAAAGCACCAGCTCTGGGGCCACCGGTACTATCTACCATTCGCCAACTTAAATATTGAATAAAAATAAATACGGTATACTTGATTCTTATGACTACTAATAAAATATATAAATACTTGACAATATATTTTATGGCGGTTATTGTCTGTGGTGCATTCTCCTGAAACTTTATAATTTTAATAAAACCAAGTTTAAGTAATTAGTATTAAATGTTTAGCAAGTATACCTTACGTAGTAGCCGTTTACATAAAAAAAATACCAGATATTAACCACGGAAAGCACGTGACGCGTAGACCCGTGACGCGTAGGCCCGTGACGCATAAACACGTGACGCGTATACAGTATACACGTGACTCATTCAAACGTTATGGTTCTACAATTAAACAAATTTTGTTTCTTTGTTTTGTAACTAGTTGTCACTGGCAATACAAATGTGTACCTCTAAAGAACTCGTGGAAATCCGTCGTTTAAATCTGGTACTTGGTCGCCATACGATATTGCATTGCTACGCAGAAAAAAAACTATAGCCATTTTTTACTTTTATAACGTTTTATTTTATATGCCATGTACGTCAAAAATCGTTTTTGTGCACTAGCGTTTGGGTGTGGAATGCCATTGTAGGTCTTCCCTAGGACATACGACCTGCAAATCTTAAAAATGAAAGCTTACATTTCTCTCAAAGGCCACATCTACTAAGATGCCCATGGGCTGCGGTAACTTCCTTTTATGGCTGTCCCTTAATCTCGTTTGCTATATTAAAAAATGAAATGCTATACACATTTAATTATTTTTCATACATAATTTAATATCCACCCGCGAAGGACGCCACATCTATGTTGTTAATATATTTCATTTGAAAAGTGTACAAAATATATTATATATTTCAAACAAAAAATTCGGCATATCCACCGAACCGTTATGTAAAGTTATTGAGGAATTTAGCAGGTGCTTAGTGTACGCCTGAATTGGATTATAGGATTAAAAATTCGATTTTGATTTATCTATTCAAATCGCATGACATTGGCTGTAACCTGGATTTATTGTTTATCCATTTAAACGCTGTATATAAAATATACCGTGGTAAATTGTCATTATATGAGCGCGCCTCGCGTTTAATGAACATTTATGTACTTATTCAAAAATGTTAATCTTTGTAATAATTCTTTTTTGGAGCTTTTACATCCTCAATGTGTACGTTTAGTGTTGGATAAAGAAAATGTTTAACAGTAAAAAATATAGATGTCGCTGTTATTTATCTATTAAAAAAAGACAATTTATGTAAGTATAAGAGACATGGAAGATCTTGGGGTTATTGTCGAGGTTCGTTATTCTAAGTGACGCTTAATACAGATACAGTTGTGCCAGCGCGGCGTGGTAACCGTAATCAGTACAAGCACGAAAGTAAAGATTTCCAACTAAGAAAAAAACTACGGGTGCACTTCGGGAGTGCCGGCAGAAATGAAAACTTGAATATTAACGTTGTGCATTTTTGATATTTTGGAATGGTTGGGGAATAGTTTTGCACCAATTGCTTTAATTATCAGTATAAAAGTACTATCATTTATGTGGTACAATACAATATTTATTTATAGCGCTATCGTACACAAACATGACAATTTATATTACACTAGCAAACTAGGCGAACTCCGTTTCGCCACCAGATGGCTTCGTTTTATGTAACATTTCGTTTGGTGATACCGCTTTTCTGTTGAAATTTTTCCTGAATTTTCGCTATAAACCTCACGGAGCCCGAGCCTTTCCAACGAATGCAAAACCGTGGAAATCGGTTCGTGCGTTCTGGAGTTATAGCGTCAGGAAGGAAACCCTGACTTATTTTTATATAGTATATAAAATACGCCGCTCCAGCTGTCTACTCTCCATCCGTCTTACTAATTTTCGATCAGGTCACGTGTCCTGACGCGAGTTTAACATTTTTTACCCATTCCAAAAAAAATGTACAACGCCGCTAAAGAAGTTTTCACTTCAAAAAACACCAAAGAGGAACAAAAAAAATTTAAAATAATCTGTGGCGCTTAAACCTTTTTGCCTTAAGGTATGGGCCTGAAATGTCTGTATCTGTTTCATGATTATTTATCAATCTGATAGGTGATCAGATTGCCTGTCACACGCTGTCAACTTTTTGGGTCTAAAGCAAGCCGGTATTATTTTTTGTAATAATTGTGTGATGTAAATAAGTTTACGAATACACATAGGTTACATTTTACTAGTTGAAGAAGTCACTGACCTCTTAATACATTAGACAACGACTTTAACCTATCATACATATCAACTATAACTGCAATCATTTATAAGTTTTTATTAAAATGCTTTTGCATACACTAATTGCTAGATAATTTTTCTATGTAATGTAAAATTCATATTGCAAAAAAGTTATATGCAATCCTTATAACCACTATTTACTATTTGTAGATATTCAGGTAGATAGCCTACGTACAATACCGGGTTATGTCAACAGTTTCCATTTTTAGAAATGTAAACGAAACGGAACGGCGCATTTGTATATTAAATATTAACCATTTTGTGGAAGGTTTCTAGGGGTTTTCATATAAAAGTGTTTACCTATTTATATGTAACATGAGACTAGGATTGTAGTGACTTTGGTATTTTTTGTATCTTGGAAATGAGATCAAGGTGTAAAAATAACAAGTTACATGCCACCAAAATCAATATTAAATGCATAAAAAAGCCGACCGCACTAGTGAGCACTCTGGTATTAAGAGAGCCTATGGGCATTAGGTGAGCCTCCTACCCGTTTGCCCTATGTTTTATAGAAAAAAAAAAACCACATAGCCGTCCATTACATTTTTAGATGTGTCTTATTATTTTATCTAATAAAATATTTTTTTATCACACTGGCATTATAATGATACATTGACCAAAATCTTTAAGGCGTTAGTAAGTTATTAAACAATAAAATATGTTTATTATGGAATATAAGATAAAGGTATCACTTATTCCACGTCATTTAATTTAAATCGGTAGACATCCCTACTCATCGGTAAAGAAGACAGAGGGACTTTTTTAATATAGCAAATCATCATACAAAATGACTATGGCAAATAATACAAATTTTAAAACAAATATCGCAAATTAATTAGAAGTAGCCTGTCCAGAACTAGTCCCAGACCCTTTTAAGAACGATAGTCGTTAACTTTATAGTAAGCCTTAGTTTAAGAAATGTATTAAAGAAAAGCATATGTATTGTTGCTCTTTTATCTATAATAAGTCTTATTAAAACGCAGAGATAAAAGAGCGTCTGGGATTGTATTAAACAACAGATAAATAATAATAATAAACGAAAATGTAATATTGTATTATATTTTTTATACAAAATGTAAATAAATGTTTAATTTTCAGGTTCGATGGGCCCAGGTGTTCCCGAGAATATAACAGTGACCTTCCTGAATCCGACCACAGTGAGAGTATCATGGTCTACTACTGCTGAGCTGGTGGAAAAATATGACGTTACGTATAAGCCCTCTGACGCTAGGTAAGATTCCGTAATAATTATTCTTTTAAACAAACGAAATCAGTTAAATAAAACAACAGAACAAATAATAACACTATCTGTCTTTCTTTATCAAGTAACAACGCTATTTGACAGAAGGAGACGAATGCATTTATGTTTTAATTGTATATAACGATTAATGGTAGGGGAGCCCACGATGCTAAATGGGGATTTACTCGAGCGTCGTAGAGACCTATTGGGATGCAAAGCTTAGATAAAAAGAAGAAAAAAATGTTATATGATAAATTCCTTTTCATCGGTGGGGGAAGCGGCTATAGATAGTTAAATATGTAAAAAAAAACTGTTGCATGGACATCCTCGAGCGCGTCAGATATTGATAGCATCTATGCCCTACGTATTTTTAATAATGTACGTATGTTAATCTGATCGTTTGCATGATGCGGGTGGTTGTATTTAAGGGTTGAAAATTAAAAAAAAAAAATTATCGAGCGCGTCAGATTTTCTAAGGGAGTGCACCAAAAAAAAGCTCTCATTCACTAATCTGACGATTTCGATGGGACGCAAACCCACGGCCATTTTCATAATATGCAAAAAAAAAATCGCAATTTTGAAATACTCAAGCGCGTCAGATTAAGATATATGTGGTTCATCTTTATGTTCTAAACGTACTGTCTCATAATCTGACGATTATCTAGAGGGATTCGCCTGATCTGACAAAAAAATTTTAGAAAAACGTATCACCGAAAGGGCCATTCCTGCAACTTTCCGCTACTTCCATTCCTGGGCGCTTAAAATTGATATTTAGAGCGCGCTGAGTTCAAAGAAATAACATGTCTATGCATTTGAGCTCTCCCAGCTCGAAAGTCTGATAGAATTTTCATAGAACACTATTTTTGTAATTTTCAAACCGCAATAACTTTTTAATGGATCAAGCAATTTTCACGCGGTTGGCGGCATTCGACGCAGTTTTATCATCCTCATAAATAATTTTAATTGATCGAACTACAAATTTCGGAGTAATCCCGAAAAAACACTTTTTCGGGTTTCTTTCGTGTACGATATCTCTCGAACGAATCAACCGCTTTTGACCAGCTTGGTGGCGATCGACGTGGTTTTTCAAGCTCAAAGGCGGATTAGTTTTTGAAGTTGATCGATAAAGAAACCACTTTAAAAAAAAATATTTCTTATTTTTTTAAGATTTTTCAAAATTTCTCAAAATCTATCGGTCCGAATCGGTTCAAATTCACAAGAAATGTAATTTTGAGGGTAATATTTAGAACGCCGTTTAGTAGATTCCGATCGGTTTAAGGAAATGTAGGCATCACGCAGCTGCACGCATTTAACTTTATCGACGAATTTTTGTTATTTCGGCTTGCGGAAATCGTCAGATTATATATTTTTCATTATTCTTGAATTATTTCCTTCAAAATAAAAAAAAAATTAGCTACGCTCGAGAATGTCGAGATGACGTTTTTTTTTTACAACTTTGTTGCCCTCCCCTTTTTTTCCGTCACTCTCAAATTGTCAGATTAGTGGAATATACACTTTTTAGGATGTAATTAACTCACCCTACCTTAATTTGACGCGCTCGGGAATTCCTGATGGTCAATTTTTTTTTACTAATCTGATCCTGTCTCCTTCACGGGCGGCCTTATATATGGGCCTCATATTTTGTGGAGGTACTTAACCGGGTACAAGGAATCTCCCTATATATTAATCTGCCGCGCTTTAGTAAATCCCAAAATCCCCTCTTGGGCTCCCCTACCATAATGTTGTCATTGATTTATTACGTAAAGTTAGCGTCTCGATTGAAATTGTTATGTGAAAATTATTGCATATAATTGTTAGAAATGTAATATCCAGCAGAACAATTACATTTATTATTTTAGGATTCGGGCTTGAGTAAAATTTATTTAAAAAATGTTATCAGTATCCTTTTAGTCTATATAAGTTTCTTAAGACACTCTTCTATGAAGAAGTTTATTTAGTAGAACGTAATAAACTATAGGTTGGAATTGAAGAAAATATTTTTTGTTAGATATTTATCGTGAATTATATATACATCCTTACCCTGGACGCGGTAAAATCCAGTAAAAAAATAAGTCTTAAACATAAAATACCGACTAACAATTATGGACATTTAATTTTATGATAATTTGGAAACTTTATTTTTAATTTACTCTCAAAGTCTTTTAGCTTATTCGTTATAAATAATAATGGTAGGGGAGCCCACGATGCTAAATGGGGATTTACTCGAGCGTCGTAGAGACCTATTGGGATGCAAAGCTTAGATAATAAGAAGAAAAAAATGTTATATGATATATACCTTTTCATCGGTGGGGGAAGCGGCTATAGATTGTTAAATATGTAAAAAAAAACTGTTGCATGGACATCCTTGAGCGCGTCAGATATTGATAGCATCAATGCCCTACGTATTTTTAATAATGTACGTATGTTAATCTGATCGTTTGCATGATGCGGGTGGTTGTATTTAAGGGTTGAAAATGAAAAAAAAATAAAAAATATCGAGCGCGTCAGATTTTCTAAGGGAGTGTTAAGTGCACCAAAAAAAAGCTCTCATTCACTAATCTGACGATTTCGATGGGACGCAAACCCATGGTCATTATCATTATTTGCAAAAAAAAATCGCAATTTTGAAATACTCAAGCGCGTCAGATTAAGATATGTGTGGTTCATCTTTATGTTCTAAACGTACTGTCTCATAATCTGACGATTATCTAGAGGGATTCGCCTGATCTGACAAAAAAATTTAGAAAAACGGTTCACCTAAAGGGCCATCCCTGCAACTTCCCGCTAATTCCATTCCTGGGCGCTTAAAATTGATATTTTGAGCTCGCTGAGTTCAAAGAAATAACATTTCTATGCATTTGAGCTCTCCCAGCTCGAAAGTCTGATAGAAGTTTTATAGAACACTATTTTTGGAATTTTCAAACCGCAATAACTTTTGAATGGATCAAGCAATTTTCACGCGGTAGGCGGCATTCGACGCGTTTTATCATCCTCATAAGTAATTTTTATTACAATTTTAATAAGAACTACAAATTTCGGAGTAATCCCGAAAAAACACTTTTTCGGGTTTCTTTCGTTCACGATATCTCTCGAACGAATCAACCGCTTTTGACCAACTTGGTGGCGATCGACGTGGTATTTCAAGCTCAAAGGCGGTTTAGTTTTTGAAGTTGATCGATAAAGAAACCACTTTAAAAAAAATTATTTCTTATTTTTCTAAGATTTTTCAAAATTTCTCAAAATCTATCGGTCCGAATCGGTTCAAATTCACAGGAAATGTAATTTTGAGGGAAATATTTAGAACGCCGTTTAGTAGATTCCGATCGGTTTAAGGAAATGTAGGCATCACGCAGCTGCACGCATTTAACTTTATCGACGAATTTTTGTTATTTCGGCTTGCGGAAATCGTCAGATTATATATTTTTCATTATTCTTGAATTATTTCCTTCAAAATAAAAAAAAAATTAGCTACGCTCGAGAATGTCGAGATGACGTTTTTTTTTACAACTTTGTTGCCCTCCCCTTTTTTTCCGTCACTCTCAAATTGTCAGATTAGTGGAATATACACTTTTTAGGATGTAATTAACTCACCCTACCTTAATTTGATTCCTGATGGTCAATTTTTTTTTACTAATCTGATCCTGTCTCCTTCACGGGCGGCCTTATATATGGGCCTCATATTTTGTGGAGGTACTTAACCGGGTACAAGGAATCCCCCTATATATTAATCTGCCGCGCTTTAGTAAATCCCAAAATCCCCTCTTGGGCTCCCCTACAATAAAGAAAGAAAATATTCATAAGACACTTATTAAATACCACTATATTTACGAACTCAAATCAATCGGATTCTGATGAAAAACATTGAATTTTTCCTAAAGAATACTCCACAATATTATTGCTTGTAAATATTTCAAAGACCCGTCTGATTACTTATTCATGGCAACTTGATCAAATCCACTTACATAGCATTACGATTATGATGTTTCATTTATTTCATTTTTGAATAATCAAAATTGGAAATAATAAGAATAAACTGGGATAAGTTAAGACAATATGTAAAGATTCAGTACTGATGAATACTGATTGAATTGAATACTGATATATAATAATCGATTTATTTATCCCTTCGTTACCTTTCGAAGGTAGCGAAGGATTAAATTTCGAAGCTTATGAGATCGGCGGATTTAACCAAATAAAACAATCAAAATTTCCGGATTTATATAGTATAAGGTATGTATCGACTGATACATACCTTATAGACCTACCTTATAATAGACTTATTATACGCTAAATACCAATAATATTAAGAATTTTTTGTTATAAAAAGACCACAAACTAGCCGGACAAGTATGAAAGCTCAGCTCAAAAACATTCGTAGAATTATGACCCGACATGTATCAGGCACAAAAGGCTGATTAACTACTCGGTTAATTAAACTAAATAGAAGCTCATATAAAAATACGTAAACGCGGCAGCAATACGTACAAAACTAATAAAAAACAAGAGAGAGACAAGAGGCGAACTAGCAGACTTGAATAAAGTGACAACCGCCGCCCATGGACACCTGCAACGCCGGGGGCTAGCGCTGAACTTTCAGGGAATGGTACGCTTTTTCCCTTTTAGCCATAGGTTCAGCAAGCAAGATCAGATTCAATTTATAGATTGGCGATGTGCTTTCAAAACCTATGTTATTCAACTTATACAAACATGACTGCTAAGAAAACAAAAATACTTGATATTATTATCTAAGTATACTTTATAATTATTTATAGTTTTTAACAAATAAAAAAGTACTTAATAAATACCTAATAAAAGCTATATTTTATTAAGTAGTTACTAATGTCCGGGACTTTTACAAGAACCTATGACTTTTTATCAACCTGCATATGGGAATGTTACTGCAAAACGCAGTATTTTTTACTATAGAAAGAAAAAACTTTAGGAATAAAGTGTACTACTTACTTACTATCCCCCACACTAGGATTCCCTGTGTTGTAGGCAGCCAGTCTCTTCCTTTTGACATTTTAACTTAGTATAAGATCCCGATATACAACTACCTTCACCGAGATGCTTATTTAATGAAACGTATTTTATATTTAATTTAATATGTCAATAAATATAATCCATATGGGTTGCCTAGCAAATTTCAGTCCAGAGTATGTTTAATTAGTATTAAAAAAATTTTTTTTTTTATAATTTGCATGTAGTAAACTTTTTTATTTTTTTTCAATCAATACTTTTAATCAGGGTAGTATTATATATGTATAACTATAACTTTCTTTTTTACTAAAGATGTATATATGCTTTAGTGTCACATAAAAAATATACACATAGATAATTAATTGATTAAAAACAACCTAACGTTTGCATATTCTATGGGCTTCATACTTTCGATTGGTATAGAATTTATCTAATAATCATACCGGTTAAATGTTTAAAAAAATATTTTTTTTTAATATTAATTAAAATATTCTGGACTGAAATTTGCTAGACAACCCATATGATTTTATATTTATTGACATATTAAATTAAATATAAAATAACTTCCATTAAATAAGCATCTCGGTGAAGGTCGTTGTATATCGGGATCTTAGACCAACTGTACTTGACAAACATTTCTACATAACACATTGATGAAACATGAAAATTCTGTTTTTATAGAATGATTTATTATATACAGATACATAGAAACGATTCAAACTTTTAAAGTATAGTAGGTAATTTTTTTATTATTTCGGCCAGGCTAACCTTCATACCATACCTCCTTGTCTCACGTATTTATTTCAATTAAACTTCACAATTCGTAGGACAAAAATATTAATATAGTAGGTTAAACAAAGTTATCAATAAATTAATGAATGCGTCGTTGAACTAAATACATATTATTATAATGAAAATCAACATCAGTTGATGACTGTGTTGCATGAACTGTCAAAGGGAATGTTTTGAGAGTTGTATAAACACAAATGAGTAAATTAATATTTATTATCTTGTTTTATGAAGCTTTTCATGCTCAACCAAACCGATTTATATATTTTAATCTCAGTCAGAATAAACTTCTACAGTATACATTTTAACGTAGTGTTTTTAATTTTTGCCGTTTGAAAAGAAGGCCTAATATTGCCAAAAGGCTCGCAAGGGTGTTGCCGGCCTATTGGAAAGACTTGAATATTTTTTTTTTATAGAACGGGGGCCAAACGTGCAGGAGGCTCACCTGATGTTAAGTGATACCGCCGCCCATGGACACTCACAATGCCAGAGGGCTCGCGAGTGCGTTGCCGGCCTTTTAAGAATTGGTACGCTCTTGAAGGACCCTAAGTCGGCAGCTGGTTCCACATAGTGGTGGTGCGCGGCAAATTCTGCCTTGAAAAACGCTCAGTTGTGGAACGGCGGACGTCGAGGTGATACGGGTGGAATTTCGTATTCTGCCTCGACGTCCGATGATGAAACTCAGAAAATACAGTTTATAGATTTGTTAAGATAGTAATTTTATCAAGGACCAGTGTTGTCCTAATACGGCTTTAGGTGCAATCCTCGGTACGCGCAGTGAATCAATATACTTTTCTATGTGCGTATTTAACACTTCCTCATACTCGTACGGTGAAGTAAATTGTGAGGCGTGCCTTAGATCCAAAAAGTCGACAGCATGTGTCAGGCATAGATAGCTACCTGTCTATTAAAATTATAACGAAGTAGGTCAACGGATCAACGACCTTAAAGGTTATTGCGCCACTGTTGTTTTTCAGTTAATATATTGTCCATAATTGGATAGTTTTATTAATTAAGTTTTTTGAGAATATTTTAACGAAACGTTCTCATTCCTGTTATGTATTTTTGATGCTGTAAGCCTCATAAAACTGAGACGTATATTTACCCGCCTGTAATATGGATTACCAATTATATTTAACCAAAGCTCTGAAACAAAGGTAGTCGTATTTTTGAAATAAAGCTTTCAGGGGCTCTTGTGCTAATGTGCATTAATTCAACCCTTGTCTCGTAGCTCTCAAGCTGCCACTATAATGAATTAATGGAAAGCAAATGGATTTTAATGCATGCGTGGATCAGATTAAAATAGATATGTTTTACCAATATTAAAAAAAAAACATCAAATCATTAGGTGCTTACGTCGTTTCAAAAGTAATAAGTATATATAAGCTGAAATTTGTCAACGTATCGGTATACAAATAATTACGTATATTATTGAGTGCTTTTCTGCTCTCTATTGGTCAATATTTTCAGCATCATCGGGACACCTTCTCACTCTTCTTTTTCTCTTTTTCTCGGATACTTGGCTTTTAGATGTTTTGTCTACTTAACCTTAAATTGATATGAAACATTGCCTGTACGACATTTAACAAATCTTTGACTCGTGACCATGCACCCTGCAACAAGAGTCATGTTAATGAATGATCTGAGTCTAACAATGCAACATCTCTCATATGTTTGCAAACCTTGTATCTATTTCATTGTTACTGTATAAGTAAGGCAAGCCAGTAACTTGTGCCGTGCCTTCCTAAAAAAAACAATGAATATTTTGTCGAACACAATATGCTTTAGCCATGGCCATCTGACGACGTCAGTGTAATGTAAGTAATGTAATAATGTATCTAATATATTGAAATTGAATATGTTCACAGAAATTTGTTTCGTAAAAATAGTGTCAAACAGATTACTTTACTGTAATAAAAATCTGCGAGTTACACAGCTTCGTAAATAGAAAATTCGACGCTCAAAGCTAGCAGAGATCTAAAACAACTAAAGCGAATCAAATGTTAATTTCGTGGAGCCTGTCCTAAAAAGGAATATTTTGTGACTCAAATTTTTGAGCTAAATCTCACGACAATTGTAATACAATTTTAGTCTAAAGAGTTTTTATAATACAGAATCATGTTCACGTGATCAAAATCAATCCCCGACTAACCTTCTTGTAAAGAAAACCTCTGCAAAATTTAAGAAAAGTTATAATTAATTTTAAATTAAGATTATTTTTTTAATAATATTTTGTTAAAAATAACCTATGTATTTAATGAACGTAATTCAGTTTCATATTGTCTTTAAATCAATATATACTATTAAAGACATTATCTATATCTCACTCCGGATTTACGGGAAGGGACAAAAGAGGGACTCCCACGAAATAGAGGTCTCCACAAAATGAATGAAATTGTAATAAATTTATTTTGGTAGTATCAAATTGCACAGGAGAGCGCTGTGCCCCTTTTAAAAAATAAAATTATAAAAAATAAGGCAAAATAACCACGATGGGACAAAACCGACTGTCATAGATTTCTCTCTTGAGCATTGAAAAGGATTTACTTCGGGAACAGTACTTCGGCGAAATCATCAACGATATTTCGGCGAAGATATCTCGGAAGGTTCCGTTCATTAACGCTAAAACTTATTTTCATATTGTTTTTGTTTCCAAGATATTTATATGTTTGTTAAATAAAAAAAGAATCTATACTTGGTTTCACAATAAATCATTTATTCGAATACTCGTATAATTTTTTTTTTGTAGTCCAGGCCAGATCTCTAAATCCGGCATAGTCTTTATATATACCTAAGATATTTTTTTAACTATAACAAAAAATATAATAAAAAGTAGGATTTGATTTGATTGATTGATTCCTAAAATCAATCAATCAAATCAAAATTTCTTTAATTCATGAGGTAAATCAATATCAACTTATGAATGTCAATAAATAAAATGAATGCGTCCAAATTTACATTTACTGCCGGTTCTAAAATCAAGAGCGTAGAACGGATGAGCTGAATTTGTAATAAACTCTCCATCACTCTTTTAAAGGGTCAAGGGTTTTTTTTACAAAATGTTTGTAACCACCCATCCATTAACACCATGCCCTTTAAGCGGTTAATAATGGCAATTAAAAAAAAACACTACGTTATACTTACATTACTGTGGGAACAAAATGCGAACACGTAGTGTCAAGGTGAATCCAGACCGAAAAAACCTTATTCATAGCCTACACCGAGGAAAAGTCACAGTAGCACCCATTCATGAGTACGACGCATGGTCAGCCCTCGACCCCCCTCACATTATTAAAGGGAGACAACCCGACGCATGGATAAGATTCAGAGTTGTGACCTAACTCGAATTATTGGATATTATGAAGTTAGGGTTGGAATTTGCAACGTCCTCTCGCATCCGTAGCTTAGGGTAAGATTCTACATACAAGACATTAATAAAAAAATAAACTATGACTCCAGAATTAAAAATATCTCAACTCGTGATTTGAAACTTTTTTTAAAGATTTAATAAGACTTAAATTTAACTAGACTGGTGACGTGAATGAATACTTGTCGTGAATATTGTGTGTATATACAAGGATGCGACGTCTGTGGGGTAGGAGCACACGGCGATGCCGGAGCTCGATGGTGGTGTCACCGTAATAATGCTCCTTTATTCCTAATAACTTATCACCTCATTTTTCGTTGTCCAAGGTGTCAATATTGAGTTGTTTATCTTTATGGGAGGTATCGGGTTTCTCAAGAATGAGATCGTGATTCCTTTTTAATAGAACTCTCGTGACTTGGGTGGCTTGACTCTTATGTCAAACACTTAATTAGTTAGCATTGTAACGGAGGTATAAGAGGTATATGTGTTTCGTTTTCTGACGAACCAATTTCCATTAAATTAACATTAAGTCGGTTGACGTGCTAAAGAAACAAAAGAACGAAGCCGTGTAAATTCAATCGCTGAGTAGTGATTATTCTAATTCTTTATGACCATATACAGCTTCAATGCGTTTGTTATGTTATAGTTTTTAATAAAAAATAATAGGTGCATTAGCGCGTAATGAAGGACCATGTGTAACTATGTGTAATTTTCAATCAATGGTGGAGGAAGACCGCGAGAGGTTAGGAAAAACGAAACTGTAATAATAGATATTAGGAAATATCTTTGTTGAAAATGTTAAACTTTTAGGTTCTTTTAGTAGATTATATAACCTTATAAAACTGTATTAACTTTCGGTAATATTCAATATTTGTTAGAATTTTTGATCTAATCATTATATAGGTATGTTGATTGATGTCATAACACTATATATTTTTAATTTAATACTTTTTCCGGGAATTAAGTTCGGTGGCGGGTGTTGTATATGTTCAAATAAAACAGTTTGTTTAAAGCTGGGTAACAACTAACTTTAATTGTTTAAAACATGAGCTTATAACTAAGATAACATTAGGGGTAGTGGCGTTGCGACGCCGGATTACCAAAAAACCAACTTGAAGTTATGAAGAGTTCGTAAATCTAAGTGACATTAATGTTATTGGACATTATCGTAAACGAGAATGTTAAATTACAATTTATGAGTGTGGTAAAAACTAAAGGTCTCATATTCGCTTCAAGTGTGCGATGATTGTTTACATTTTGTTTACGCTTTTAATTATTAACTTTACTTAACTAATGTTAGGTTACATAACTCGGGTTATGATAAAAAAATCGGAGAATAAAACTGCTTTTAACATTATAAGATCAACCTAGCAACTGTTTCATATAATTTGACATTTGCATAAATCATTATTTACTTCAATATATTTGAGGTAATTTCAGTATCTTCATACAACTTACAAGAACTTTGCATTAATAAATATGGTTAGCTATGTACCTGGTACGGCAAAATAATATTATGCAATCAAATTGTGCATAACGAAGTCGTCCAAAGTTCAAACTTTTCAACTATCATTGAACTATACATTGTATTAGTCTTGTTAAATTTAATCAATCATATTTGACACATCATCACATTTCAATTGGGTAATCTTGAATCGGCGGGCAAAATATATTTACATTTACGTTTATTGTAATAATGACAATCGAAGATAATTTTACGCGTTACGTTCACTAATAAACCATTCATAATAAAAACATATTTTCTAAAGAGAAATATTGTGTTAGAGAAGTTTTCTTTTTAATTACTAATGTATCTTTATGATTACTGATGTGATTATACGACTACATTGAGATTATCCTGCTAATATTATATACGCGAAAGTTTGTAAGTATGGATGGATGTTTGTTACTCTTTCACGTAAAAACTACTGAATATATTTTAATGAAACTTTACAATAATATAGCTTATACATCCGAATAACATATAGGCTACAATTTATAAATATATTGTATGGATTGTCCAAAATATCAAGTAATTAGGAAAAATCTACCATCTGCTATATTATAAATATAAACCTATTCATGAAATTGCATTAAATTTCAAAGTTTTTAAGGTAGGACAGAACAGAACGTACTCGACCAATACCAATACTAATAATTTGCCGAATCAAATTACCTCTTGGCTATTCACTTATTAACAAACAAAGTGAAAGTTAAAGAAGTTTGTAGTGCCAATGGATGTTATGCAGTAATAAAAATATCTTTGCCACTATCTGCATGTTAATAGAAAACAACGAAATTGACTCATCATCGATTAGTTACAGAGTGGTCCTTGAAGTTGCTGGAAACTCGGACGCAGTGATATTGAGCGGACTGGAGGCAGATACACAGTACCAGGTGACAGTAGCCGCGTTGTGGGGAGGGCACAAGTACAGAAGTCGGCCGATTGTCTTCCGCACGCTGGGTAAGGATAAATTAGAAAAATGGGACCTTACAAGTCATGGTTCTGTTTTTAATCGCAATGGAAATTCACTCTGCTCGCTTAATATTAAATAACTTTTCTCGTAACGCCCCCATAAATAGAATTTGTTACCAGTATAACGGTATTATTAAGGAAAAATATTTTTTACGATATCGGATTCTGGTACGAGCAAGTTAGTTTTTTTTTTATTTTTTTTTAAGAACGGGGGGCAAACGGGCAGGAGGCTCACCTGATGTTAAGTGATACCGCCGCCCATGGACACTCTCAATGCCAGAGGGATTGCGAGTGTGTTGCCAGCCTTTTAAGAATTGGAAGGTTCATAACATCTGGTTGAAGATATCTAAATATTTTGGATCGCCCGACCCTCACCCACCAACCTGTAGTTAACGCACATTGACTGTATAAGTCAGAAGTAAGCTTGATTGGCAAATCAATAACTGTTTCGAATAAGTAGATATGGAAACATACTTGAAATAATTTAACAACTACTCTTTTGCAAAAAGGGGAATGAAATGAAATTTACTAAGACTGATTTTGGTTAATTAAATGAAATTTAATTGTCTGACGTTGTTTGTGTCTGTAAATTACTACGCGTAAAGTGAATTCTGGGAAATTGATGAATTATTTAAAATCGATGTACACGGCCAAACAATAATAAGTGGTCGGTTTTAAAAACTTTTTTTAATTAAATAAAATTACAAATGTAAAAACCAAGTAACGAATATGACTTCCTCTTTCCAATATCAATCCTTCTGGCCATGCTTTCCATGATGTTTTAATGAAGTTTTGAGAAATACGTTTCAAATTCAAAATCATTAAAGGATGATTCACGGTACACCGTGTCGCGACCGGGCCGGGCCTCGGCCGGGACACGGCCACCGTGCGCCGTCCTGGACAGTGATTCATGTTACACCGGGCTGTTTGGATGTACGCACGCACGTGCTTGCACCACTATATCTGTTTTTGTCAGCTAGTGATTTCATCTGTCGATAGACTTGACGCTTATTATTCGTTTAGGTATATACACTTATGAACGCCAATAAAGAACTACAAATTAAATGCTTCTTAAACATTTATTGCCACGGTTGCTTCTGAAATTTAGATGATAAAGTAATTAATTGTTAATGTAGGTAAGGCAAATATTAATCCTCTTTTTATAAGATACTGTGTTGTCATAAATTCTTAGATTTATTCCCTACGCTTCATTTTAACGACAATAAACAAGTACATATAATTGATCCAAATGTTAATTGTTTCACGAAGTTTCCGACCTTGTAAAACTAATTACTCAAACTAGTGGGTATTTTCATTTAAATTACTATAAACTTTGTAATTTTCATTCATACTTGGAGTGAATAGGTAACTTTAAGGCTTCTAAGGATTGGCAGAGCGAAATGTTCTAATTGAATATAAAGGAGCTTTTAACATTAAGCTCGTAAAACTTAATATAATTCAAATGAGGTTACTTCATTTAAATATATAATTTAATATAGGCGTTTTGTTTATTCACTTTAAAACTTATATGCGAATTGCTTCTTCTATAAGTTATTAACCAGTGAGTTAAATATTTTCCGATAATGAAAACAAAAGTGTAAACATATTAAAACTTTTAAGAATTAAGTGTCTATTTACATTATAAATAATTACATGTTATATTATTGACTTGTCTATCTAAAAAATTAGAAATTAGAGCGCACACATGTAGGTACATATATAAAATAACAAAACAGAACAGCATCAAAAATGTGGGTAGACATAATAAACTTGATCAGTTAACCAAGCAAAACACGGATGTTCGAATTTGATTTTTTACTAGATGTGGCATTGATGGCATAGTCTGATATAACAAGTTTATATTGTTAACTAACCTTATAAAAGGCAGAGTGTACCTAAAGCTGAGTCATTGAAGCTTGCTACATTATTAATCCAACTTAAACGTAAGGCCCTGTAACTTGTGTCCTCATAAACGAGGTCAAAACTTAATTTCATTGCACCTGTTGCGTGCCTTGCCGTGCGTGTCTTTATCCTTAGGGATATAATGGAGGGTAGGTCAAATTCCCTTATTGTTTTAATTATTTAAACTTAATGTAGGTGTTTTGAGGGTCATGTGTAATTTGAAGTAATTATTAGTGGTTTATTGGAGTTAAAGCGTAATCGGATGTTTTTTTTATTTGTTTATTTATAAAATACAAAATCCTGTATTAACAGGTGAATGCACATTGCACAACCAATATAAATATTTACGCACGAAAAAAAAAACGAAATTAATTAGGAAAAACCAAATTACATAATAAAAAAATTTAATAACTACTATAGGCACTGATCTATGTCTTGAAGACATATTACAACAAAATCTTAGTTAAAATGTAGTGATTACTTGAAACCCATTTTCAGGATTCGAGTTTTATCGATGATTAGAGAGTTACCGATACAAGGTCCACAGGTCTCTATTGAAAGATAGAATTGAAATTATTTTGCTTGAAGACACAAATTAAGACGTTATGGTAATATAATAATATTATAATCAAGAACCCGCATTCGTTTTCAAGATCCCGTCTATATAATTTTTAGTCTGTAGCTTTTCGCAAATGAATTCAGCACGTACTCACAATGAATATGTTGTCATAAATAGTCGGTATTGAAGTAAATAGTTGACACATAAGGTATTCTGAAAATACGTGATTTTGTTCAGACAATCTTTACTGTTAGAAGACACAATATTCCTCTCTGAGTTTTTTTTATAGAACCGACGGCAATCGGGCAGGAAGCTCACCTGATGTTAAGTGATACCGCCGCCCATTGACTCTCTCCATGCCAATGGGCTCGCGAGTGCGTTGCCTTTTAGGAATTGGTACTCTCTTTTCTTGAAGGACCCTAAGTCGAATTGGTTTGAAAATACTTCAGTGGGCAGCGGCAAAAACTGCCTTAAAAAACGCTCAGTTGTGGAACGACGGACGTCGAGGTGATACGGGTGGAATCGTATTCTGCCTCGACGTCCGATGATGAAGCTCAGTTGAGGTAATCCGAACAACTACTGTTGGTAACAACAACTGAGTATTAGCTTTGTAAGTACATTAGGTCATTCATTTTATCCGTGCCTTATTTAACAAGTTGTAAGTTATGTATGGTTAGCTATGAAGGTGGTCATTTAGACAATCTAATCTACAATATAATAAAACACGTTTCCCTTATCAAACTTATACGAATTATTAAGTACAAAATGCAGTGAAAGGTGATTAATTTTCATCATTTCTGTACGTGTAATTCGATATGTGGTGTTAAAATCTTATGACCTGGCAACATGCCAGACATTTCATTTACCGCGAAGATCTTCCTGATGCACTTTTAGCGTGTTATTTTCAGCACGGATAATATTTCTTCTTATACTGCATGTTTCATAATCTATGTCTCACTCTGTTAGCAATGGTTTGACATTATGACAGCAAACAGTTGTAGTTAAATTAAGCATAAAATTTCATATGCAGTACCATAATTATGGCTTTAGTTTTAGTATGTTTTAGCGGATTATGTTTTTAAATACTTTATCTTTAAAATATATTTCTCAGTCTGTATATGGGAGCTATTATTCTAATGAGCAGTGTGGGTTTAGTGGTTTCAGCGTGCGACTCTCATCCCTGAGGTCGTAGGTTCGATCTTTATCTGTGCACCACTTTCAATGTCCGTATTTAACACGCGCGTACAGTAAAATTAACCAATATGTCTTAAATCCAAAAAGTCGACAGTGTCAGGTCTGTGCCTGATTATCTACTTGCCCATTAGAAAAAAAACAAATAATAAGGAACTGGATACAGAAATCTGAGGCTCAGAGATGATACGGATGGTATTTCGTATTTTGCATCGACGTCCGATGATGAAACTCAGCTGTAGGTATTAACCCGAACAACTCCTCTGAACATTCTCCATTTTAAATGCGGTAGAAAGTGCAGAGTGAGTCACAAGTTGTAAGAGCGAGATAACCCTCTACAAACATCTTATGAAGAGACCATTTTTTTATAATAAACCTAGTATTTCCTTTGTGTAGAAGAGAGAAGTACTATTACGAGTAAACACTGTTTTAAACTGTAGCTTTGTAGCTAATATGCTTCCATTAGGAATAATGACGCCATCACTGTAGTGTCATTAATTCGATAGTTAAAACGACCATTCTTGATCTTTACGGTAGGAATACGAATTGTTGGAATTTTCAATAATGTTTTAGTATTGTGTTTCCGTCATTTGTTCCTAATATTATATAAAGAAAATATCTGTATAATGATGAACAATTGCAAAATGCCCGAACAATTCCATTCGTCATTAGAATTTTATGTAAAAAAAGAACCTCTTTATTCATAAAAGATAAATTAGAATTGCATCGTTTTAACTTAAGTCCCTCATCTGTCCCTTTTCATAGCAATGTAAAGACGGTTTGACAGCAAGAAACAAAAGAATACTTTAGTTGGAGGTTAATATTAATTTTATAACTTTATTGTTCATAGTATTGTCTTTTATTGACACAACTTTTAGACAGAAAAACACTTTTTTAACGGATTTGAAGTTATGTTTTATTATAAATTTACAATTATTTTACATAATTTTAAATTTAACCGACGTTTCGCGTGCTTTACAGCGTGCGTCGATACCAACTCCGGGTAAATAAATACAGATAACACAACTTTTTCTACAGCTGTGATACTTTTTGTCATTCAACACCTTTTGTCTTCAGTCACCGTGACCACGCACGCTGTAAAGCACGCCAAACGTCGGTTAAATTTAAAATTATGTAAAATAATTGTAAATTTATAATAAAACATAACTTCAAATCCGTTAAAAAAAGTATTTTTCTATAACATTATTGTTATTAGGTATAATACAATGACGGTCCATACTGGTTGAAAAAAACTGTGTTACGATACGAATGTCTAGGTGCACAGCTTCAGAGTAGCTTTAGTTCTTATTAATAAGGGGGTAAATGTCAGCCGCGCGAAGCCAGGACAGCCGCTAGTCGTAATATCAAATATGTGTAATAAAATGCTCACAAGTACTACAATTATCTTCATATTATTTTACCGTATATATAATTATTTAAAAAAGCTTTATTGCCACATAAAACTTTAAACATATGTATATTTAAACACTAATATTGTAGATGTTTTAGATTATTTAAAGTCGGTTCAGCTAGTTCCAAACATATCTATAGATTTGCACGCGTCGATTTTCGTTTAAGCTATATTTTCCTGTCTAACTATTGTAGTACCTATTAAAAGGAGCAAACAAATGTCAGCCTCGTGATTAAGTATCATTTACAATCGTGTATTCAAAACCGCGCACATGTTTTTGTTCCACGCGGCGAATCGCGTGGTGTCCCATTGTGTAAAAGTAAAGTTTCCATTGCACGTTTTCACGTGTGTGTAACCTGTCTCAACTTCAAAGTCAAAATCATTTATTCATATAGGTAACACAATTTACACTTATAAACGTCAAAAAAGAAATATACATTAAATGCTTCTAATTTTACATTTACTGCCAGTTCTCAAATCAAGGGCGTAGAACGGAAGAGAAGAACTGGCAATAAACGTCTCCTGCGGTAAAGGAATACTTTAACAAACCGTGTATGGATTTTTTAAAATCAACCAATGTAACTAATGCAGCTATTTGAAACTCAGGTACCGTCATCTGTTGCTAAATGTTCGACCTTTAATCGTATTCAATCAACACTATTATTTATTGGACGTGAAATTGTAAACGATAGGCTTAATTGAACGCAACAACGTCATGACAGTAATTAACACGTCAATTACTCTATAATTTATGTGCATATTCTATTAACAGGCTATTATCATGTCCATAGGGGATGGCGTATTGATTGGGTCTAATGCTTTTTATTGTAAGATTTGAATGCACAGCGTAATTTAGCTACAAAATGGTTGACGGTACTGTCTTTAACCCTGACATTTGAAGTTTTCCGTCAGCATATTAATTCTTCTGTCTATTTGCCAGCTACGGTAAGGAAAAACATCTTTAAATTTACAATTTGAGGCACTGAAATCTGATCAATTACTTATCAACTATAAAACCTTACAGATGAAGGCTTTGACTTCTAAGAGTATTAAAGGATGCATAAATCCTAATATTTTTGAAAGAGACATGTACAAATGGTCTTGTGTAAGACAAGGAATTGGCACCTCTTAGGTAGGGTAGGCATGAGGCAAACTCTACTTAATAATTAAAAGAAAAGTAGAAATATAAATATATATATATATATTCGAACAGTTTTCCGATCGACCTATATGCATTCGTTTAAAGACAGAACTCCAAAACTATAGTATAATTATTCTATAAAAAGCGAAAACAAAAATTCAAACAACTATTTGGAATACACAGAAATCTGAAAGTTGTTATAATAAATAACAAATCTTTGCATACAACTAAGAATGCCAATTTCGGTCGCGTAGCAAAACTGTAACATTCAAATAGTTAATACCCATATCTTGTCTTTGCAGAGCCACCGCGAACCTCACCTCAGCAGGACGGGGGTTTGGAGATACCCCGCTCTTCCGTAACACCGCCAGAACCTTCTCCGACCTTTCCTACGGTATATTTTTCATTATATTATCTTCGTTTGTGGAGTTAAGCGTAGTTTGCAAGATCTAAGTGTACAGGCAGTGGGAAACGATTTTTTTCTATTATAGAGAGATACTAACACATTCGATAAATAATAACATTTAGATTGCTTTGGCAATAATAGTTTTAAAGATTATTGAGATTTAAGTTGCATTAAAATAATATTTTTTTCATTATATTTCGTTTGTGAAGAAAAGCGTCGTTTGCAAGAGTTAAGTACAAGTAGTGGGAAGCGACTTTTTTCTATTATACTTAGACACTATTGATAAAAAAATAATATTGGGATTATCTTGGCAATAATATTTTTCAAGATTATTGAGGTTTAAAGTTGCATTAAAATAAACTTTGTTGAATCTTTCGAGAGTCTGTTATGTAACTTACTGGAAAAGGAGGGAGCTTGTAGTTTATTGTTTATCAGAATGCCAAATCGTAAAATGACTGCTTCACGACTGATTTGAGCGCGACCGCCGCTGCGAAAACCGCTGTGCGAGTTCGAAAAGTGAGTTACAGAATCGCAGGGCTGTTATTCGTATTCAAATCCCTCAATGTCACAAGCATACATAACTTGATCGATAATTTAACGACCAATTACATATGAGCACAGATTTACATATACTTACGGGTTTATGTCAGATTTGCACTTGTAAGTTATTTCTTACGAAGTGATTATGTATTTTGTTTTGTATAATCTAATATATAAAATTCTCATGTCGCGGTGTTTGTGGTTAAACTCCTCCGAAACATATACATTATACATTTGTGTGCATATTGGGTATGTCTGAGAATCGGACAACATCTATTTTTCATGCCCCTAAATGTTAAGGGTAGTCCAGTCCACCCCTAAATATTTTTTTTTATTTTTAGATCTTTTTTTCTGTTTTTATTTTTTTATGATACAGCATTAAACAATACCTACAAACCTTAACTTTCACCCCTCTACGATCAACCCCTATTTTTTTATTATAAATGATATACATGGCAAAACGACGTTTGCCCGGTCTGCTAGTATACTATATAAAGCAAAGGTACTACATGTATAGAGTATTGTCGGCCTAGTGACTTGAGTGTGCGACACTCAAGCAGTTGACTAAAATGGGTCAACCAATAGACTTGACTTTAGGAAAAACATCGTGAGGACAACCGACATGGCTCTAAAATCGACGACATATTTCAGTCACAAAAGATTGATCTAAGTTTCTAATAATACACAATTCTGAAGAAATGGGTGGTAGTGCACTTGTTTCATACTAGATTCAAACTGCCTCACTCGCAATGAATCTGTGGTATTTTTTAGATTCTTCGTTAAACTAAGTAACTTTAAAAGAATCGTTTAAATAAATTAATTGTCGTATCGCGTCAGTAGATCAAGATTAATGTCGATACAAATAGACCAATCACAATGATTAGTTTGTTTTCAACTCTATATTGTTTCTACATTGAAGGCATGTACTTTCAGTAATTGTAAAATAGAATTTTGTATAGGTACTTATATATTACTAGCTGACTAGCTTTGCCGCGGCAAACGTTGTTTTGCCATGTATATTATTTCTAGGAAACATCTTTTTAGTTCAATAAAAATAACTCTAATAAAAAAATAATCAATAAATAATCTAAAAATAAATCTACAATAATAAGAAATAGGGGTTGATCGTAGATGGGTGAACATTAGGGGTTGTACATATTTTGTTATTCTACGACAAAAGAATTTTGAGTGTAGTTTCCTAAGAGTAAAATCTTGACTTTTCGTATTATTTGATTTTTATTTAATACTAGCTGTTTCCTGCCGCTTCGCTGTGGCACATTGTGATTCAATGGTTGAGAAATGAGAAACATAACAAAGAAAACATTTCATATAAGTTTAATTATGCAATACTTGTGGAAAAAATTATAAAATCAATCCTTGATGCGGATTATATATCATGCTACACACACATAACATTTTTATATATATAGATTAATGTGTATTCAAAAATTAATTAATAAAATAAATATTTATAAGAATATAAGTGTAGGTGTTAGAGAAAGGTATGAAAGGTAAAATAAATAAAATATATAATAAATTATTATTATTGGTAAAAATGTTTATTGTCACTTCATTAGGTATAAACTAATAGTCATGATGCCACGATGTCTGTGACGAGGAATAATTGATTCGATACGTTACATTGTGAACACATCGTATTACAACTCAACACATTTAAAAATCTTCAAATAAGTAATATCTACTGACACGTATAAATAAAATCCCTTATTTCAGTAGACATTTTGAAACATATACCTGCATACGGCTTGCTACATGGAGCTATATGTACGCTTGTCTGTGCCATCAAACATGATCTGTAAATAATTTTTAGATAAGAGGCGTCGAGATTGGTTTAGTAGTGTTAGTGCTGATTATATGGATCGGCGCTATCACTCTCTTCTTCAATCGTTGGGGCAAAATCCGGATGCTACTACCGTATCAACCGGACTATAAACAGGAGCAATTAAAAGTAAGTAGTAAACATTGTTAAAAATTCTTAGTCAATAATAGAACAATATTCTCTATGAAATATAAGTGTAAATATTCTAGGATGTGTGGCTATCAGTAACAGCCTTGCGATTCTGTAACTCACTTTTCGAACTCTCACGGCGGTTTTCGCATCGGCGCTCGCTCTCAAATCAGTCGTGAAGCAGTCATTTTATGATTTGGCATTCTGATAAACAATAAACTACAAGCTCCCACCTTTTCAGAATGCCAAATCATAAAATGACTGCTTCACGAATGATTTGAGAGCGACCGCCGATGCGAAAACCGCTGTGTGAGTTCGAAAAGTGAGTTACAGAATCGCAGGGCTGATCCAAATTGTAGCAGCTAGACGCTCAACTAGGCCTGAATATTTCTAAGACTTGTTCTATTAATGAACCGTTATTTAATTTAATATCTGGTGCAGGTGAATTAATTACATTGGTTAACATTTTCCATAGTCGTAAACATTTTGGCAGGTTCAAGAATGTTCTTCAAATTCAACGCCATAGGATAAAGTTATGGTGTGTTTTTACTTTTCAAAATTGCTTTCATCATTCCTAATCCAAAACTAATCTTCGGTATCTTTTAAAGTATTTTACTAAAACATACCTTCTAGCAAGTAGCTACTAATGTCATTTCTAATACTTTGTATATAAAATTTAGGGCTACGCTTCAATAGATAGTATCCCTTAGTTTCGACAGTAATCGTATAGTAAAGCATATGTACCTCTGGTAATTTACTATACGATTACTATTCTAAAAGGATAATCATGCTTCCGGTTTAGTTTCAAATAAGCTCACGAAACTTTGATCGATATTTCCATACATATATTGTAACAATTCCATTGTATTGTTCGTGCTAAGTGACTGCTACTAATAATCCATTATAACAGTAGGCTTTAAGTGTATGGTTTGGCTGGCTATTCCCTTTGTGTATCAAATTCAAATAGATCCCTATATCTAGGTTGTATACTCTATAGAGATGACGATTCAATTCCCATTCCAACAGTACTTGTATAGTAATATGAAACATCGTATTACCTATCAAATTTGACCGACAATTTCCATGTATATACTTTTCGTTAGTCACTTGTTTTTTTTCGTCATAGCTTGATCATAAATAGTATATCAGGCTAGACTAGACTTAGTATATCCTAAAAATCTAACTTTATATGATCCTTAGTAACATTCGTAGTAACTTTATGTAGCATACATTGCTCGTAACGCTTTGTTAGACATCATCAATAATGTAACTTTGTACTGTTTCTACAAAACTTGTATTTTCATAGGTGCCAGGCAGCAGTGCTCTAGCTGCCGCAACAGCAGCTGGAACTTGTGGAGCACATTCAGCGACGACAGCTTGTTCGGTATTCCATTTTTAAATGTCATTAATACGCATGACTGAATCAAATGTTAAAATTTTATATTGCACGCATGGGTTTTTGTTTACGTATTAAGAGAATTTGGTTTATATATCAATTATGTATTAGTTTATGGTTTATATTCATTGCCAAGTGCTATGTCTAAACTGCTAAATCTATTTTAGTTTTGAAAGAGATATATATATCTAGACAATTCTTTTGCGAACTGGCGAACTGTGGATTCGACTCCCTGGGAGATACGACATCCAACAGTAAAAAGAGCATACTGCTCCCTCAAAAGCCGGCGACACACCCGCTAAAATGGGATGCAATGGCTGCCCTTTTTGGGCGTCTCGTAGGCTCGTTTGCCCCCCTATAACAAAAGAGCAAGGGAGGACTAAAATCGTCCAAAAGTAAGGAAATCAGATTTCCAGGAATTTGAATTAAATCCATATTGGTTCATCCATCTTAAGAACTTAAATAATTACAAAACGCATCAATATCCCTACAGCATTAAGTCATATTTGTCTTGACAGCAAAATTTTGAAGTGAGCTCACACACTGCACACCATTGATGGGAGTTCATTTCGAAATTGTTTTTTAATACAAAACAGTCCTGAACTAATAATTTTCTTTTTTATGCGTTAGGAGCTTAGGAATCGTAGCGATGTAAGAAATTTTAATGTTTTTTTCATCTTGTAGAGTTGTAGATGTAGATTTCATACGTAGGTTCAATTAGCTTCTAAATTGGACATCACTTTCATTCCGTAAAAAATCAGTACTAGTCTGTCCCTTTTTCATCAGTGTTAACACAAACTGACAGAAAGGGATGCAAGACAACTGTAATTTTATGTGCCATTACTTACTAATTTAGGGGGTAAATAATATTATCAAAGACTTTATGTTTTATATATCTAATACATACATTAACCGTTAATTTTTATCACTTGTCGTTATTTATAAAAAAAATAAAAAGTGTGACCAGCTATGAAATAATAAAAAATAAAAAAACGTGTGTGTACTTATGTACACGCGTTAAAGTTATACTTCTTTGGCGTAATAATTTTGTTCGAGCACTTTAGAGGGACGTTTCCCTCTTCCAATTGCATTTTCCTGTCCATTTTAATGGTCACTTCCAATCGATACGATATAATATGTACTAATCATGATATTTTACAATAAACACTCGTATAGAAATCATTATTTTGGTTTAAATAAACACGACTCTGAAAAACACGACAGACAATGCAACTTGCGGCCCAGACTGTTTTACCGACGTTTGAACAGATATTCAGGGTGTCGGTTTTTTGTGTTGGTGTGCGCGCGCATCGTAAAAATGTACTCTCATTTTTCCCTAACGCGCCAAAAGAAGTATAACTTCAATAAAAAGCGTGACCATCCTGCACCTATAAAAGCAGTCTTACATACATAAAAATAAAACTTTATTTGGTAAAAATAGTGATAGTACAATATCTGAGTTGAGTCTTTCAAAATACTAAGTCCCTTAGCAAATAACAAAATATGTTAAATTATAAGTGAGACTAATCCAAATCATATATTCACCCGTTTCGCTGATACTTTAATGCCTTTATAGCTTATCCTTCTTTGCCTTCTAACCCGAAACTATTATCCTATCTCTGAGAGTAGAACCTTCAAGTTAAACCCAACATTTAAGGGACTAATTTATTTATAAATATCATATGTATTTAATTGCTTAAGATTACAATAATCCTTATATTGTGTTAATCATTCCGCTATTTGACTAGCGACGTACCAAGGTCGGCAGTGACTCTCAGATTGCAGTAAGACAGCTAGCGTGATCCGAACCGCATTGCAGCAGAACGAAGGCCATAGGAATCCTGCATGTTATTTATAGAACTCGTTTTCGCCATTAACAAAACAATGACCAGTTCAGATGCTTAACCTTTCGTGTAGTTTATCGTCACGGAAAATTCACTATTATTCACGAAGCAAGAGCTTTCTTGAATTTACGTAATTGTTTGCATTTATCCACACGTAGCTATGAACAGATAATATAACAAAATGGGCTTGAGACACTAAATCAAATGTTTATTATATTTTATTATTTAACTTATCTTATAATTTGCATATATTTTGGGTTAGATTTTATAAGTTCCAGTTTTAATCTGAAAGTTCTACAATAAGCGTCTTTATAAATATTGCAAATTAGCATTAAAATCATTCATCACTCATTGGTCTAGTGGTTAGTACCCCTGACTGTGAATCCATGGGTCCCGGGTTCGATCCCCGGCTGAGACAAAACATAGATGTGATGAGCATTTGGTGTTGGGCTTAGGTCTTGGGTGTTTAAATATGTATGTATATGTATATCTATCTATAATATGTATGTATATACGTTGCCTAGTACCCATAACACAAGCTTCACCAGCTGAGCATGGGACTAGGTCAATTGGTGTGTATTGTTCAAAGATATTAAAGAAAAAAAAAACAATTATAAGCAAAACATAAACACGTGACGCAACAATCCTTTAGGTCTGGGCTTCATGTTTCTGTAACTATTTCACGATCATTTTATTTTTTTAATAAGCAAGTAGGCGATTAGCTCTCTGTGCCCGACACACGCCGTCGACCTATTGTGTAGGCATGCCGGTTCTCTCGGAGAGAGTGTTAAATAGCTCAAAGACAGAAAGTACAAACGCATTACCTCAGGGATTAGAGTCACAGGATGATGCCACTAGGCCAACACTGCTCGATTATTATTATGACTTAATTTTCTAACTTTACAACTATTATAAAAAATTATAGTTACAATAAAAATAGGCTGTGATATTGGTCAATTAAATGATTTGCGCAAAGAACTTCCCTAGCCTCTGATTAAGTGTCTCGTCCATTTTTAGTTTAACTCAAGGTATTATATTGTGTATTTATCAAAGTCTTAGCGATTAGAAAGAGTGGCCGTGAGCTTCTTAATAGTTCCTTTCACTTAGTCTGGAATTTAGTTAATTTTTAATTTAGAACCTTCCAGTTATCTATAGGAATAAAAGAATTTTGCTTTTATTTTTTACTATCGGTTTTATCACGTATCCCAAAAATCTCCGATACATTTCTACATATATTATACATTTTCTGTTTGAACTCAAAACAGTATCAATCGATAACCAATCAAGGAATGTATTGCTTTCAAATGAAATAAAGAACGTTATTGAACTAATTATATTAAGCGGTTAAATTGCGGTTGTATTTCTGTTACAAATGTATTAATTTCAGGTTATTACGTTATATTAACTGTGTGGTTTATATACCATTGTTAAAGGTATTAAATAAGTACTGATTTCATAAATGTTGACGTAAGATTTTGTCTAATATAGTGTTTTTGGAAAATTTATTAATTGTTTATTGCTTTAAATACAATTAATAATAATAAGTTTTTATTTGCAAAGAAAGCGGTACATTTAGTTTGATTAATTATAAAAAAACATTGCTTAAATATACTTTAAATATTATAAGACTATTAAAATAAGTCTTAAACTCTGTTTTAAGTTTTCTATATAACGGTGTGAATACAATTTGAGACAAACGAATTCTACTACTTAATTATTTAAAGAGTTACGTGTCTCAAAAGTTATCAATTAAATTGTAACATATATATGGGTCTAAAGAATAAAAAAGACTTATAGATATATTTTCATATACATATACCTATCGTGCTCCTAAAAAGACTGCTGCTATTGTGATAGTACGACATTATTTATAATAAATATTTTATGGCTTCTCTATAAAATAAATAGATGTGAAAAAGTAGTAATTTATTTTATTTTATAACTTATTAATTTAATTAACTTTAAGTAAAAGGTATAACTAACTGATTTTTATTTATAAATTTCCTTATTTTATTAGAAATCTAAAATGCGTCAAAGTTTATCGAATATTCGCGTAGCTTTTTGAACTTTCTCGAACAAAACTTATAATTGATGGAGTCGATGTGAGTCTCATTAGAAACTTTATTTGGGATTTTGCACAATAGTGGGCCTGACGAAATTCGATTCAAGTTCGTGAATAGTTAATCCAACAAAATCTACAAATTAAAAATAATGATTAGTAGTAAAAACTTACATATGTTGGAATTACCAAAAAATTTATTATTTATGTTCAATACACAAATAAATATACGTACAGTATTTACAATATTCTTAACCTACATAGTAATGATAATAATAATAATGAAAAATTGATAAATTGAAAATTTTAACAAATTCAAAAAGTTTGGTCCATGTGGCAGTGTACCTTTAATGCTGGTAGCATTTCCTGGGCGTATTGCGATACTTATTCGTTCAGCGAGGAATATAATATATAATATCTTTGATTGGCGCCTGTGCACTTGAACCCCACGGCCCAAGAGTCTCTACTCCAAAGGGATGAAAATCAAAGATGGATTGAATTAGTTTTAAGTACTAGGAACTTTTATATTAAACCACTAGAAAAAGTTTGATTTTCTATAATAGTAATTGCCTTTTTCACAATCAAGTGAAGTGCGAAGTTGTCTTAAGTTTAGTTAAATTCGTAATGAAAGTATGTTTCAAACTAATCAAATTAAAAAAATTGTTCTTTTTATCATAATTTTTATGATAATATTATGAAACGGATATAATTCTCTTAGTGACCAATCAAGCTGCAGTGGCGCTACAATGCAACTTAAGCATAAAACTAGCGAACTTAAAGCGAGTTAAAAATTTAATAGAATACTAAAATGTAGCGCTGTCTTGTGCTAAAAGCTTAAGTCAGAATTACGCAAACTTTGGGTGGTAGAATTTTTATATACAATATAAAAAGTAACCGAGCCTTTTCAATTTCAATGCCTTTATTTCAATTAATACAAGAGAAAGTTTACAAAAATATATATGTATATAGAAAAGTTTTGTTGCACATCAGTCTTCTTGTACGGCTTGCCTTTGAGGCACAAAGGCCTCCTCCAGCTGCTTTCAGTGTTTCCTATCCCACCAGGACCAGTGGCTTTTGAAAAGTCCAGATGACTTTACAAAAGCCACTGGTCGCATGGTATACCTCCATGGTCCATTGAGTGAATTTTTTCGACCAAAAAAAAAGACGAGCCATTTAGTTCTGATAAATACGGCAGTTAGTATAACAAAAACTTTAAAGACTTAGACATCATAAAACCTGGAACTATCGCTAAACCGTTTTATTGGAGACAACTTTGTGGTCTAATAATGTTATATGGTAGTATAAAACTGGAGGAATGATTACAAAACAGCACACTTATTGTAACGAGTTATTGTTAAGAATAGCAGTTTATTATAATAACTGTAACATCAGTATTTTTTATAGAACAGGTGGCAAAAGGGGCAGGAGGCGTACCTGATGTTAAGTAATCCGCCGCCCATGGACACTCTCAATGCCAAATGGCTCGCCAGTGCGTTGCCGGCCTTTTAAGAATTGGTATGCTCTTTTCTTGAATATGTCGAATTGGTTTTAATCATCTAACGACAAGTCATTTTGTACGCATTTTTTTTAATATACCAGTGTTAGGTCGCAATTTTTGAATTAACAAAAACTTTGTATTGAAATTAGTATAATTTTAATACGTACGTAAAATGCTATTACATATTATAATTTAAAAAAAAATACCACTGTTTAGTAGTGTTACTGCTATAAGAATCGAACCCGGGATCTACTATATACCGCGTGCGTTACGTGAGCACAAACGATGTACTTAAAAACCAATTCATTACTCCTTACGACAATAGATTTCTCCGAATTGAGGTATTCTTATTTTTATGAATTTTATGACAAAATAAAACCTGTTAAAGTAACTGCATATAAAAGGCATTGTGGCTTAACTGGCAATATTCTACATAATCTTATGGCGTACTAAAATGGGATCTGAAACATAAAAGCTTCCAATTCCGCCCAAAACCAACTTCCGATTGCTATCAACATGATTGCCTAAATATAAAATTCGCGTAAATGCGAATGCATTCCAAATTTGAAAATTCTGATTGTGTTTCCGACGCATTTGGCAAAATCTAACCGTTACAAGTTCTTGTGTTCGAAAAGGCTGCTGGGCTTACGTATTTTAAGTGCTTATATATTACTAGTGGACCCGACAGACGTTGTCCTGCATGATATTTCAAGCAATTAGTAAAGCAAAGTATGAAAGTACCGACTGCAGCGCCATCTGGCGGGCTGATTTGTGAATCTAAACCATTCCCAGATCCCCTTGAACACACACAAAAATTTCATCAAAATCGGTCCAGTCGTTTGAGAGAAGTTCAGTGACATACACACTCACAGAAGAATTATATATATAAAGATGTACATTGAGGCAAAAAATAACCAACATAAACTGGCGTAGCCTAATGAAGGGAAATCGGATTGATGGAACATATTAAATTATTTGAGGATTCTTCAACTAAAGATCGATAAAATAAAGTAAAACATTGTAAAATAGGAATTTTAATATAAGAAAACTGTCCGGCACTTAAGTTATAACTTTCCTTTTTTACCAAGTAGCGCCGCGCCACCTTCTGGAGTCACACTTATTTATCTGTTTGATTATTTATTCAAAAGCGGAACGTTCTCATACGCTCTTGATCTTAGCACAGGCAGTAAATGCAAATATAGGATAAATTTTTAAACTATATTACAGAAATAAATATGTTGACTTCTTTTAGTATCCTTCTGTGCCAGATCTGCATTAACTATCAATATTTTACTTCATCGTACGAGCAATTATTAATAAATTATAGAAAATCAATTAATAAACAGTTAAGTCGTCCTTTAACAGTGTGACACTGCTCTTAAATATAGTCTTTGACATTTGTCGCAAAATTACGTGTAATACGAGGAAAAATACGACTGATATCCAATGCAATTGCTGGAAAAGTATCAATCCTATACATCTGTCTCCAATGTTGAACGAAATTGTCCAATTTCATTCTTCGTTGAGAACATTGATTGGATGACTGGCGGGTATCGCTATATTTTTAGCTTCGGATCTATAGATCTGAGTTGATTTTAAAGAGACCGAGAGTGTTAAATTTAGACTACTGACTTTAGTGAAAAGTAAAATGTTTTGCTGAATGTTTTTATTGATAAGGGGATTAACCTGTAATCGACCTTAAATATAATCATAATATTAGAAAAGGCAACACGTATTGTGTGGTCTTGGTAGGTTTATTTATTCCTAGGCATTTTTGGTGATATTTTACAATTGTTAGTAAACGTGAACGCTACTATGGTATGTGAAGACTGCCCTTTTTGGTCGTCCCGCAAGCTCGTTTGCCCCCCTATGTTAAAAAAAAACTACTAGTATATAGCTGCAGTTTGTTTGATTTATTTATTATTTTTCTTATCAGATATTTATAAAGGAACTTCATAATAAAACAAAATGTGAATGTACTATCGTTATATTCTTTAAAAATAATTTTTTTTAATTAAATATATAATAGGCGCTTAGAAGATTGCAGGATAATCCTACCAAAATTTTTGATAACTCTTTGTTATCAGATAATAGTATAATTTGTTCTACCATCTGTGAAGTGCATATTTACGGCGATTCTGAAATCTTTATAAGGGATTAATATTACGCCAGTAAATTAAAGTTAATTTAACAAGAAAACAAATCTTAACACTGCACATTATACGACGATGTCAGCTTATCACTATTTGTTTATGAAATACCCTCAACATATAACAAAAACTATAATTACGCCATTTATAACCTCAAAGGTTATTTAGACCCGAGACCATTAGTGTAAATTTAATGTATCGTAATTCTGTTAGCCATAAAGATTCCCGAACGAGGTTTTAACGCCTTTGAAAGGAATATTATTTTCGATGTTATTTTCTGATGATAATATTGAACTTTTTTGCGTATTTTCACAATTATAAATATATAGGCTGCAATTTAAGTTTCTTCAAATGAAACTTCGCAAAAAAAACAAATCCATTTTTTTTAAATATTACGTTTTAAATTAATATATACCCTGCAGCAGCTATGATTGTGATGTTGATCTCTAAGCATGCATATTTAAGATAAAATCCAACTAATAGAACCAATTTTCTTTTGAGTAAAATTTACTTCACTATTTAAAATAAATGCTCCAAATATTTTTAAGTTCCACTCTCTATAGTAGGTATGTTGATTTTCCATCAAAGAGCCTGTGAAACTTATGTCAATCAATCAATATGAATTGATCAAAATAGGAGGTGGTTTTAAAAATTCTACTCTCTATAGTAAACATCTAGATTTTTGATCTACGATCATGTGGCATAATATTGTTAAATGCTAACAATTGTTCTCCAGTATTAAATAATATAAAGTACGTACTGCAAGTTATTGAATCTCTTTGAAAACTGGAACGTATATTTCCGTCGAGCTCTGCTCCATAGTTAGTATTAATTGATTATTTGGAAATGGCTTATAAACCCGCAATGCGCTCAACGCTTTAATGACCGGAGAATATTTACATACCATTGCCTTTTTAAACAAAGAATGCGATTTATTTATATACGTAAAGTTTATGGCTCTGTAAATAAATTATATATTTGAAATAATAGTGGATTTTTTTGGTCTGAAGATATCGGAAAATAAAATAAAACTGTATTTTATCCGCGGAATATAAATAAGAATAAGATTGCGCATGATTAAAAACTTTTTTATATAGAACAGGGTTTTTCGGAACGGAGGCTCACCTGATGTTGAGTTGCCCATGGACACTCTCAATGCCAGAGGGCTCGAGAGTGCGTTGCCGGCCTTTTAAGAATTGATATGCTTTTTTCTTGAATTGGTTCTGAAATACTTCAGTGGGCAGCTGGTTGGGTTCATTACTAGGTAATGAACATGTTTGACAGGTTATTAAAAATACTTCATTGATGCGATGCGTGAAAAAAAGTAAAAACAACAACATTTAAAAAAAAATTGACCTTTACAATTGATCTAGTTGGTGAGAGATATTTGGTTTTTTTGCTACAGGTGCAGAGTTCAGACATGAATCTAAATTAGGGTCTGTGTTTTATTGCTAGTTTTTCACACGTTTTACAGTTACTGTTTTTCTGGAGCTTCGGAAACGTAATTTTGCATAGCCTTTTGTTATGCATATGTGATATTGTGTACGACAATTTTTCACCATTAAATACTTTGACTGTAACCTACAATTGTGTTTGGACACAGAACTTCTAATTTATGCTCCTAAATTAACGAATAATGTTACAAATTTTCTGCCTACTAGCTCAACATATATTACAATACATTTAAATATTTTTTTTTACCAAACGGAACATAAAATTAACTTATTTCTGTTAAGGTGGTTATAATTAATATAACATTAATTTCATACTTATAAGTTTGACAATTAAAGTCTTAATGAAGATCGGATATTAACGTGAATTTATTACATCAATTATATTTTGACATTTTTATGTTTTGTGTGCTTTACAATAGCAAGTAGCACTGTTGTGAATTCGCGTTTATATGCATTAAAAATCAGTAAGCCATGATATTGGCCTCAGATAGCTGTATATGTTTTGAAGATTTTTCTTAATAGATAAGAAGGTCTTCTGTGCCTCACACCGTTGAATTTTAGGTCTAGGGTGTGTGGAAAAATGGGTAATATTAAATGACAATCTCTATATATATAAAATTCTCGTGTCACAATGTTGGTTCCCATACTCCTCCGAAACGGCTCGACCGAGTCATATGAATTTTTATGCATATTCAGTAAGTATGAGAATCGGATACTATCTATCTGTCAAATCCTATAGTGGTAAGGGGTGTCCACCCCGAACATTTCTTTTTATTTCTTGGATTTTTTTTATGCAATACAAAAATACATACAACTCCTAATTTTCACTCATCTACGATCAACACCTATTTTTTTGTTATTGTAAATACTTATTTTTATTGAACTAAAAAAATGTTTCCTAGAAATAATAGGTATATATGACAAACTTCTTCTTAAACAACCCCAACATGATTATAGAGCTCTTACTAAGTAAAATAAGACAAACCTTAGATTTACATACAGTCACTAAGATCATTACATGCAAATATCGTGTAGTTAAGCCATGGATGACTTTGGGCATTCTACGATGTGTCAGAAATAGGAATAACATGCAGAAAAAGCTAAAATTAGACCCTGATAATGAAATTTTAAAAATAACTTACCGTAGATATCGAAATTATTGTAATAAATTAATCAGAAACCTAAAAAGAAATTATAATAAACAGCAACTAATTCTAAATAAAACAACTCAAAAAAATTATGGCAAACTGTCAACAATATTACAAATCGGAATAAAAATAAAAGCGACAATTACGAACTGCTCCACTGTAAAGAAACAGCACAAGAGTCTATAGATCATTGTAATCAATATTTTACCCAAGTTGGCAAATCACTAGCAGAAGGTATCCTTGCACAACAACCCGCATACAATTGTTCTGACAAAACTACTTCGAATTATCCTCACTTAACTTCATTTGTATTAAGAGATACTGACAATGATGAGGTTCTTAATGTCCTGATGGGGTTAAAATCAAATAGTGCTCCAGGCTGGGATGGCATTCCTACCCAATTCTTAAAGCTAACTGCTGATATAATTGTCCCTATTATTGTTCATTTGATCAATCTATGCTTTGCTCAAGGTGTCTTTCCAGATGCACTGAAAATCGCTGTAGTTACCCCAGTGTACAAAGGAGATGATAAAACGGATATAAGCAATTACAGGCCTATTTCTGTTTTACCACCTATTGCCAAAATACTGGAGAAAATAATTAATAAACGTTTAATGAACTACCTTAATACATTTAATATCCTCTCCCCAAGTCAATATGGCTTTAGACGGGATTTATCGACAGAAGATGCCGTGTTGGATCTCACATCGCTTATTACTAATGCTGTGGATAAAAACAAAAAATGTGCTGCAGTGTTTTTGGATATGAAAAAGGCATTTGACTCAGTATCAATTACAGACCTTATCGACAAGTTGGAGAAAATAGGCATAAGAGGAATTCCCTTGAAATTATTCAAAGACTATTTATGCAATCGAAAACAGAGTGTAAAAATAGGAAAACACCAAAGTGAACAATGTGAAATCACCTTCGGAGTTCCGCAAGGAAGTGTATTGGGGCCCACTCTATTCCTTGTATATATTAATAATTTATGTAACATGGATATAGAAGAGGGAACAATGTTCACTTATGCTGACGACACTGCTGTCGTTTTTGTAGCTGACACCTGGGAGGCTGTTAAAAATAATTCCCAAAAGGGCCTTGCAAGAATAGCTAAGTGGCTCAGCGATAACCTTTTGACCCTCAATACCTCTAAAACTAACTATGTATGCTTCTCCAATTATAACTCCTCTCAACCACCTCCGACGTTTGCTATTCAAATACATACTTGTGGCTCACCTCATTCTATAATATGCTCATGCGATTTTATTAAGCGGCAAAACTGCGTAAGATACCTGGGTACTATGGTAGACCAACGCCTATCATGGCGCGATCATATAGAGCTAGTTATGGCTAGAGTAAGAAAACTCATATGGTTATTTAAAAATCTAAGACACGTAGCTGACTCGGCCCTCCTAAAACAAATTTATACTGCTCTTGCGCAGTCAATATTAATATACTGCATTCCGGCCTGGGGTGGTGCCATTAAAATAAAATTCCTGGAACTGGAGAGAGCACAAAGGTCACTACTCAAAGTTATCCATTTTAAGCCATACAGATTCCCTACGGAAATGTTATATGCGGTTAGCGATCTTCTGTCAGTACGTAAGTTGTATGTACTGCAAACTACTCTTAGAACCCATCGACATATTGGATATGATCCTAGTATTTTGAACAGACGTAGAAGGCATAATGTGGCACCTTTACCAACTTTTAAAACTAAATATGCTCATAGACAGTACTGCTACCAGTCTGCTAACTTATATAATAAATTAAACAAGGAATTAAATCTATATAATATGAATAAATATAAATGTAAAATAACTATAAATTGTTGGTTAAAAACTCAAACCTATGAAGAAGTTGAATCTATTATCTAAGAATTACTATTCTAAAGTCTACTTTTATCTTACACTCTAAAAGAACACACACACTCAAACATATGATACAGACATATACACACATACCTCATACACACTCACTCACACACACTTACACTCTCACACATCAACATACACTTAACTGAATACAACGAACACCCCTCAATTTATCACTCATACACGATGCATCTTTTAACTTGTATAAATATTGTTTTGTTTTTGTAATATTATTCCCTTTTGTCTAAACTTACATACCTAATTAAGTGTACCTAGGAAGAGCGGATACTCCAAACACAAGTATATTATACATACTTAAATGGAGGCTCCAGCCACATGTTGTTATCATTGTAAGTGATTGAATAAATATTTTTTCATTTTCATTTTTCATTTTCATATGGCAAAACAAACTTTTGCCGGGTAAGCTCGTATTATATATGAATTTTCTCAAAATGCCCTTTAGTGTCTATGGGCGGCGGCAATCAGATGAACCTCCTGCCGGTTTGCCTCCTGGTCTATAAAAAAATCGCATATCTGTTTTTACTATTAGAAAGTAAATTTTAATTTATCATTTATGTCAGTCCATAAAATCGTTCAAAGCCAAGTAAAATCCGATTGTAGTCTTGCGATAACGTCAAGATGACTGCATTGTGCCGAGACCCTTGAATATTGAACAAGTTTACCCATTGTTACATTGCCTATTGTTGGGTCACATAATTATGTCTATTTTTACATTTTAGTTAGCCTGTTAGTTTACAGCATTTCTTTTAAATTTATAATAATACATAACTTTAATCCGGTTAAAAAGTTTTTTCTTTAAATGTGTAAACGGTAAAATAACATTGAGCGTTGGGGGAGTGCTGCGGTATAATAGACTTCCACAAAATATAAAAAGTGCAGACAGCCTGGCAATATTTAAATTTAGACTAAAAGACCATCTCTTGAGTGATCCCAGTTACCTGCGTAAATGAAAGTCCGCCCAAGTTTTACTTCGCTAATTGATCCTTGAAGCTCTTCAATGACCCAAGACGTGATAAATTGTATCTTTAGTATATAAGTTCTCATGTAAGTGACAATTGTCTGTTATGAGAATAAATGTCTTTAAACCTAAAGGTTATGTCAATAAAAGACAATACTAAGCATTTTTTTTCTTATGTTTTATTTAGCTAAATATTTATAAAATAAAAATAAAATAAAATGTTTATTATGGAACATAAGATACAGGTATCACTTAATCCACGTCATTAAATTGAATCTGTAGCCATCGGCAAAGAATACAGAGGGTGTAAGCCGAGACAAAAAGCCGGCGTAAAAAACTCTCGGTACTCTTTTAAAATAGCAAATCATCAAACAACACTTATTTTAAAACAAATATCGCAAATTAATTAGATGTAGCCTGTCTAGCACTAGCCCCAGGCCGTTTTATGAACTGAATAATCGTTAACTTTATAGTAAGCCTTTTTACACAGCTTTTATTAAATTTATTAAAAGGCAGAGATAAAAGAGCCTCTGGGATTTTATTAAAGAAGAGTACCTACCCTTTTCCCAAAAAAATATTACTAACTTTAGATAGGCTAGTACGGGGAAATTGCAGCCTGCGTTATATCCTAATCTCTAAATCCTTTCTCTTTAATATTATAACTATATCTATTGAATATTATAATAAAACCCATGTATAAAATATAGCGTACTGAAGGCGTTGTAGAAGTATTTATTTTAAATGGGTAAATATAGTATTATAAATACTATATTTACCCACAACATACAGATGTGCCTATCACCTCTCTTGGGATTATAGTCAATACTATGTCGCTGTATTAATGTAGACGGATGCACTGTGTTTACCGTAGCAAACGTTATCAAGATTAATATTGATATCACACAGAAGTGAATCAAATTAGGACTAATCAAATAGACTATCTCTGTTTGCTGTGTACTAAATTTAAGAATCATTTTCTTTTTATATAACAAACAAATAAAAATCAGAGGCGCTACAACCTTTTTGGTCTGGGCCTATGATTTCTGTATCTGTTTCATGATCATTTACCTAATAGGAAAGTAGGTCAGCCTCCTGTGCCTGACACATGCCCACAGTGTTTTGGGTCTAATGCCAGCTGGTTTCCTCACGTTATTTTCCTTCACCGTTCGAATGTTAAATGCGCACATAGAAAGAAAGTCCGTTGGTGCACACCCGTGGGTCGAACCTACGACCTCAGGGATGAGAGCTGCACGCTAAAGTCTGCACCAACACGGCTCTGAAACCTACATATAAAGCCTAAAATAGCCTAAAGATGACTCCCGATCGACACTCGCCGTGAATCACACTAGACACTTGTTAAACCGCGTCTATTACGAGTATATAGAGAGGAAACCTACGCGAGATATTTTATTTCAGGGTTTTAAACAAATTTCTCACACTTTGATAGAGTTATCAATTTTTACTATTGTAGTTCCAAGTTTTATGTAAATTGTTACGCCATAAAATGTATCGTCTAGACTATTGGTTAGTAATTTCAATACATTTTGCATTGGAAATTCTGTCCATAGTAATAAAAATGAAGCTGTCTAGAATATATAGTACATTTTGAAATGTTGAAGGAATATCTCAATTCTGTTAAACCAAATATGTATAGATTTATATATTTGTACAGATATATGGTTGAAAAATTATTTTAGAACTTTTACAAAAAAAAAATCCGTTAACGCAGAGGGTTAGCGATTACGTATCCGGCCTTTTAGAAATCGGTACGCTCTATTCTTGGATGACATATCGTCGTATTGGTTCGAAAACCAAGTCATAAATAAATCTTACTGTTTTACCTAAACCACAAAAAGTAATTTACATAACTTTTTTCAATACAGCATTGAGAATGAAAGATACATATGACTAGGTATCACAGCATATGTATGTTGTTGTGTTTTCACAAAATATATTCACGTATAGTTATTAAAAAAATTACATAATTATATCAATACGCAAACGTTTATAAAGCCTTACTTGTGGTTCATAATTCCAAATCGCACTCTTGTTTTCGTAACAGTTTTTCACAAGAAATCGTAATTTACGAACAAAAAATGATCAATCCCACGAAAAATAACGGGAATATGCATTGTTTGAATAATTAAGACAGAGCTTTTTACGTTTATTACAGACTTTATATTTCCATTATTTGACGTACGAAAAATATTGTCAATACATACACGGTTTTTGTATAAGAATATTTTTTGAGTAAATTTGCCTTGTTTTTTAATCAATTTATCCAATGACCGGAACTCAAAATCGCGAAAATATATTATTGTTTCCCTTTGTTAATAAAATAGAGCAGTGTTGGCCTAGTGGTTTCAGCTGCGACTGTCATCCATGAAGTCGTAGGTTCGATCCCCAGCTGTGTACTAATGAACTTTTTGTCTTTTGAAAACATCGTGAGGAAATTGGCTTGCCTTAGGGCTTAGACCGAAAAAAACGACGGCGAGTACCATGAGGCTGATCACCTACATGCCCAATAGGCCCAGATCTAAGAAAGTTGTAGCGCCGCTGGATTTTTTTATTTTTGTTGTTTGTTTGAAATGATTGGCTGTTTTGGAGTAAAGCTTATGAGTTAATTTATAAACTCAGTGGCACTACAACCTTTTTATGTTTCCGTATCTGTTTTTCATCATAATTTGTCAATCTAATAGACAAGTAGAGGCGTGTCAGCCTCCTGTACCTGACACGCCGTCGACTGTTTGGATCTAAGGCGAGCCGGTTTCCTCACGATGTTTACCTACACCGTTCGAGCGAATGTTAAAGGCGCACATAGAAAGAAAGTCCATTGGTGAAAAGCCAGGAATCGAACCATCGCCCTCAGGGATGAGAGCCGTACGCTGAATCCACTAGGCCAACACTGCTCATACAAATATATGAGGTTACCTTTAAAAGAAATTACGTCATTAATAACCAATATTTATAGAGAATGTGCATTGCACGCTATCCGCTCATTACTCAGAACTCTGTATATTATTAACGTTGTACAATTTCAATCATAGCTTTTCGGAAATTATTTTTTGTTCAACAAATTTCCACGCGTGGCGTCGGTCGCAATTTTAATAAATACTAAGTAATTTAGCACATTTTTTTTTAGCAAGATTTTCCAACTACTGGTATAATTTTCTTTGCATTTGCATCGAGCAAATTCATTTAGTGTATCTACATAGGGCACATCTATTTAGAGTTATTTAATATTTTATACAAAAATACGAAAAAGGTTTGATTTATTTATTTATTGAAGTTTACAATATCATACATTATGCTATATCTACAGTAGGATATGCTATATTTCCTAAAATATATAACGATTTTGGTAATTAATGTTACAAAAAAACTAGAAATTAATTTCTAATTGTTAAGAAAACAAATTTAAAATGAACAGCAGAATAGCGGATTAGGTATGAAATAGGCACTTCATTTAATAACTTCCCAAACATAATTATTAAAATTATACAAATATACAGTATTTACAATTTCCTTTACCTACATAGTAATAATAATAATTAAAAATTAATAAATGGAAAATTAAAACAAATTTAAAAAGTTTGGCCCCTGTGACAGAGTACCTTTAACGTTGGCAACATTTCCTCACTGCATTACGATACTTATTAGTTGAGCGAGGAAAGCACCAGCTCTGGGGTCAGGTCTGGTCTTGGTAAGGTCTCCCGAAAGAATGATGATGAAGACATTGCCATATATAATTATGTATCTGTACATTACTTTTAAAATATTATAAATTCGTATTCAAAGGTATTATAGAGTTATAAAATTATTTCTTCACAACAAAGAGACCGAAGATTCGAAAATCCTTTACGCACAAAAATATTGAAATTGACTTTTAGCGATGCCTTTGAGTTCTTTAGACATTTTTACTTTCACAAATCAAAGCTCGTGCAGATGTTTTATAACCCGAAAGGGTTTCATTTATTTTACGGCGGAATACAGTACGAAAGATTTTTATTAAGATATATAAAGTTCCGTGCAGATTTCTGATCTTGCGCTGTATATGTATAAGCTATGTTTAACTTGTAGGTTTTTGTTATTCATTAAAGCGTTTATTTATAGATTAAACAAATCAAAATTAGTAATTTACATATCACCCTTTATTTTGAGCTGTATAAAAACTCGGAGGAGAACGTTTTTAAAGAAGATACTTTAATATCCTACGCCTGTAAAATGTGAAGGTGATTTGTGAAACTACGAAATAAAAATTCCATATAATATAGTTGTTGATTATATGTACAAACCTTGCTGGAACGATAATTTATTTGTATATACAGTCGTCCCTACACTGAAATATATTATGCCGGTTCGGCAATCAATTGGAACATTAGAACGCAGTGGTACACCTGGACTTTAATAACTAATGATCCAATCAGGAGGGTACATAATTATCCTTTCCCATGAAATGACTTCCCAACATTATATATTCTGGGTTAATGGGGCATACTCTATGCAAGAATAAGTTCCATATGATTGCTAGGTAACGATTTGTACAGTGTTTAAAAACTTTCCTGATATTAAACATCACCATAATTATTCATAAATTAGTAATAAAATTGTCTAATATTACGACAGCGCACAGTACTACACAATCATTACCATGCACTTAGAGATCCCGAGCAGTGCAAACACGGCAACATTGGTGAAGATTCTAAATTGCGTTGTTCAAGTGGTGTGGTACGCAGGACGTATGCTGTCTTCTGGATCGTTGCTTCCAATACCCCCGGCGGAGTGCCCGCGACTGCGGCTGTCAGTTTGCACTGCTGCACGCCGCGCCCGATGATAACCATGGCAGCTAGCGGAGCCCTGCCCGCGCTAGGACGCGGGCTTGCGCCCTTTGCGAATGCCAGTGCGCCGGTTGTGATCACCAAGTAAGCTGTAGCACGCTTACGTGTGTTGGTCAACGCACGCTTACACGATTTCGCACTGCTCTTATGAGTTTTATAAAGGAATAAACTCGTTTAAGCGAAATATTTGTATAAAAGATTTTGCTTACGCAGGTGTTATACTTTGTCAAACTTATAGTTGCGTTACTGTTCCAAACTTTGCTATCGAAAGTCTAGAAGGCACTTTTGCATACAGTCACCACGACATTCACTATAGCTTACAATTTTATTGAATGACTTATATTGTTTCACTCGTTTGTGGTTAAGATTTTAAGTTCACGAATTCACTTAATATACTATAATAATTATTATTTTTTATAATTCAATTATCTTTAACGGCCAACATAGACTAAATTTGGACAGTGTGTTACCATGGTTACGGGGTTTTTTCCAAGTTACCATGGTAATACAGTACTACTTATAATCCACGTTATCCTCGTATATTTAGAGTACTTAAGAGGTTGATAAGAGTTAACACAATTCTAGATGTTTGATCGCATTGTGTCGGAACAGTTTAAAATCGTGTTATAAAGATCTTGTGTGAGCGACTAACTTGGCACGGGTTTTATCACGGGCAAATGATTTATCAGAATCGCGTGTTTTTCGTCACGCACCCAACAGTTTTGTAACTGTAAATTACGCACCTTCGTGATTCAATTGACGCACAATATTTCGCACTTTTCTAACTTTTGCCTCCACATTTATTTAATGCTTGAATTCTAAGTTTCCTTTCCAACTTTTCATATTATCTATTGTTAAAACAATATCAATATTCGTACACTCTATACAGGGGATCGTTTTATTTCAAAGTTTCGGTGAAATTCAATACTGCGTTCCGTTAAAGGTAAAAGTTTTGTGTAATTATTTGTTTTGATTTTAAAGTTTCTTAAGAAAATTAAGACGCGGTAAACTAGGCGTTTCTGAAACCAGTTACAAAAGTAAGAAAGAGATAAAAGACGAAACCATGTGTTTCACTCTCTTCTTTTTTCTTCTTAGTATCAGTAAACCATGTCGCGTACCGTAGGTTGTACTAACGAGACTATTAAATCACAATCAAACGGAACACTTCATCGTTAGTATCGTTTTATAATATCACCATACAAATCTCTCAGTGCCATGTATAGTCAAGTTTACTGACGAAGTCAGAAACAACGCAACGTTTCGGCAACACATCTGCGAGCCTTCTAGCAACGTGAGTGTCTATGGGCGGTATCACTTAACATCAGATGAGTCTCCTGCCCGTTTGCTACATGATTGCTACGATGAAATCGAATTCAGGACCTGTGTTGGTTCCAAGGACACTCTCAATGCCATAGAGCTCGCGAGTGCGTTGCTGGCCTTTTAAGAATTGGTACGCTCTTTTCTTGCAGAGCGAGGGAGGGTTGGATATAAGCACTAATCATCGGCGTTAAATATAATTACAAAGTGATGTTTAAGAAAAATCTCCGATACACACGCATATGCCTTATACATATTGTAAGACATGACTTTCCTAATTAAATAAGCTCGCGATTAATGCTTTAAAGCTCACATGTTCAGGGTTATAAGTTTGAACCTTTGACCTTTGTTTGTATGGCGCGTTATGTATATAATATATTTACAATAATTTGTATAAACGTACTAGTCTTTTATTAGGTAAAAATTGTATTTCATTATTATTTTCTAAGAGACAATTGTTGGTAATATTCAAAGGTTAAATATTTTTATTACAATGTGTAGACATGTGACGCAATATTTTGTTAATAAGGTATTTAAATTATAAACCCCTCCTATATATTGAAGCACTCAGTAACATTTACATTTCTTACACTTGTGTCAAATAAATTCGAGTTATAAAGTATGTTTGCAAGAATGTTTTTCTCAGCTAGTGACCAAAGTTCACTATAGCAACTCGGTAAAATCTCTTGAAATTTAAAAATGTTACTATATAATTTAAGGAACCCAATCGCAATATCTAGCATACTATGTATAATATATGATATATTCAACAAACCCAAACATATCTCAAAGGTGAAATAAAACTACTTCAATGAATATAAACTAAATTTTGACCCTTCACACATTTAATGATTTCAATATTTTAAAGTAGTTTTTGAGCAGTGTTGGCCTAGTGGCTTCAGCGTGCGACTCTCCTCCCTGAGGTTGTAGGTTCGAGCGCCGGCTGTGCACCACTGAAGTTTCATTCTTCGTGCGCATTTAACACTCGCTCGAACGGTGAAGGAAAACATCGTGAGGAAACCGGCTTGCCTTAGACCCAAAAAGTCGATGGCGTGTGTCAGGTAGAGGAGGATCACCTACTTACCTATTACATTGACAAATGATCATGAAACAGATACAGAAATTTGAGGCCCAGACCTAAAAAGGTTGTAGCACCACTGATTTTTTAAATTTATTCCTCTTTTTATAGAATAGGGCCCAAACAAGCCTGCGGGGAGGAGGTTTTGTTTGTTGTAAAAGGCAACTCATGAACACCCTTTTGTTCGTGGGTTCGTTGCCGGCCTTTTAACCGCTTTTTTTAATACTAAAATATCAATTCAAACCTTTCCTCCTTATAATGTTAGTGAAAGTAAGTATAGATTCACAAAATTCGACGTTTATATCTGCCAAAGAAGTTGTAATTGAATATGTAGCACTTGCAGTAAACCAAAGATAATTAAATTAGTTATAAACGAACATATACTACTGCTTTATCATACCTAAATATGTTTAAAACTGCCTTAGATTATTCCAATTACCATTTTTAAATATGTCGCGGAGAATGTAATTATGCATCGCAGTTAGCGTTAAGTGGAAAATGCATTTAGCGAACTGTATCATGCTTTGTCGTCGTAAATTAAATTCACATGCACGCTTTTCTTATAACCTTTATAAGGAAATGTTACATTTAATTTAATATTTTTAACACTGAGGAATAATTTATCTATACGAAACTTAGCTGCGTTTAAAGTATCTTAGTAATTTCTAAAGTATTATTTCGTTGAATCGAAACTATAAAAACAAATGAGTTAGTGTTTTAAATGTTTGATGCTCGAAGATACATAAATTGAGATTAAGTCTTAAAATTACTTTTATATTGAAATTCTTACTATATATCTATATTTCAAGTGGTTCACATGGAAAAAATTAAAAAATAGTTCGAAAAAACTAGCTTACGACGTTCATACAACATATTACGTCATACGGTAATTTGTAGATAGACATCAGGCTGTTAGTGGATTATAACATAATGTTCTGTCGACTGGGCCTCGCCTAACACGTTTCAAGGTTTGTCGGCTTATGCCTGTTCTAGGTTCAAAATAACTATATGAGGCTTGAAATATAAACTACAACTATGAAATCTTTAGCCGAAGCACACAAACTAATAACTAGAGAAAATGAAATTCACTTCTTGGTTCGTTGAGTGTTTAAAGGAAGTACGTGATTAGGCATTTGTTTCAAATGCAAACCAAAATCTGTCTCGCCCGCGTTCGAAACTACATGTCGTCTTATTCTCGTAATAAAGGTTAGTTATTAGTACACTCACATCTGTATGAATAAAAAGCTTACGTTTGAACTGAAAATACATCTTACAATCACTTGGGATAGTAATAAAATTTTCACGTTAACAAATCCCTTTTCCATCCCATTTTAATAATACAATTTAAATAGAGAAAAAAAATTTCGTACTATTCTATAATTTAAATAGCGTGATGTATAATCTCACAATGAAATAAATAAAACAGCTATAATATTAACTAGTTCATGTTTTGTTACAATGTTTTTTTGTATTTCGCTGGCAATTGACAGGTGACTAAGAGAAGGGAGTGTTCTTTAGGTAGCCTATGTGGAACCTAGGTCCATAAGTTTGAGGACGCTTCAAGATTCAAATCATTTATGTAATAATAATAAACCCTATACACTAACAATGGTTAGGTATAGCAGATGCAGTATTAGTTCAATAAAGAGCTATTGTAAGATATTGTTTCGAGCTAGTGGATCGGATAGTAACGCTGAACATCTCTTCAAGGGTTTATTTTAAATAAAAAAACGAATTTATAGGAATGTAATTGTAACTGTCAACCTTGCAAGTTCGCTCTAGAATGTTCCATGAACAGATAACTAGGATTGCTCTGAAACAGCCTAAAAAAAAGTTTCAGCCTTTTGAAGGCGACGGTCACTTTATATAAATTTCAATTTTCTAATATGTTATAGAGCCTCTCTGGAAACGGTCATAAATCAATCTCAATTTGCTGAAAACTTCTCTTTGTTGTAGAAAAATCAAAAAATTTCAAAATAAAATATAAAATAAAATATGTTTATTATGGAATATAAATAAGATACAGGTATCACTTATTCCACGTCATTAAATTTGATACGGTAGACATCCCTACTCATCGGCAAAGAAGACAGGGTGTAGGCCGAGAAAAAGCCGGCGTAAAATACTCTCGGTACTCTTTAAAATATAAGTATCTTCTTGATAAATATAAATCGTCTTTATAACAAAATATTCTTAATAACACTTTGCTTCTACTGGGTACTATATTAAATTCCTCATAACTTCAACCATAATAAAGAACAAAAATCCCGGCTTAGGATAGCTTAATCAAGTTACTTGCAAGTCACTGAATGACGTGGAACGGAAATAAAAAACTAGAATGGAAATGAGTTTGGGCTTTCCAAAATCACGGAACCCCGATGAATCGCATTATACAATGGGATTACATCATATTCAGAGAAAATGTAAAGGGATATCAAAGGTTTAGATTATGAGTAGTGCATGTATGTATTTGAACAATTAGTAGTTGTTCTGCAAAGGAGAAAATTGTGAGGAACTCGCTATGTCAGAACTAAAAAATTATGCCGTACAAAACGCTACTAAACTGATCATGGAAAACAGATAGCGGTACACAAATTTAGTCAAGTCTTGGATTTATAAACTTTGGGATGTTTTTTGTAGGAGAACAAATTAATTATACAAAAATGTATCTTTTATGGAAATCATTTAAAAAATACTTTTATAAAAAAGGATTAAAATTTCAAACTGTTGAAATCTTAAAACAATTAAAATTTGATCTTCATAATTGCTTGGGGGAAAAGAGTTGCGGGTAGGCACGGAAAGAACTAATATCGTGCCACGTTTGTTTGCGTTTTAAAAAATATAAATACCAATCCTATCTCATTTAAAAGTACAAAAAAGTGAAGCAGAAGTGCGTAATCAAGCAGTGGAAGTGTTAACTCACTAATTATATCATAAATCCACGAAATTTTAACACATGTACAACGCTTCGTCAGTTGCTTTTAAAGAAGTTTTACACAATAAAGAAGATTAAGAATTAAAACGAAATATATGTGTATGTACTGGGATTGCTGTATGTGTAACCAATGAACTATCAAGAAACGTGTAGAAAATCAATGTGATGAAATAATTTTATTATTCGTGAACAAAGTGCACGCAGTAAACAACTGTGAGTCAGCTTTAACTTAGCGCGACTTACGAAGTCATATGAACATTAATTTCAATCGATATTTCTAACGACGCGTGGCTCGGAGAGACACGTAGTGGTTACATGCACTCCGAAGTCGGGGTTCCAATCCGTCTTAGTCCTAAATTTATATTTTTTTATTTTTTTTATTTTTTCATTGTTTTTATACAATATTCCTTAATAAAATTATAATAAAAGTTGGAACTGAAGAATACAAAACAAAATGGAAATTGATATGAAGGAATTTTTGAGTAAGATTAAAGAGGAAATGGCAACACAAACCAAAGACATTACAATAGCAGTAACCAAAAATATCACTGAAATGCTTGAAGAAAAATTGCAGATATTGATAGATGAAAACAGCTTGCTGAAAACTCAAGTAGATAAGTTAGAAAACAAAGTTAAACATCTAGAAGAATACGAAAAACGGAATAACCTTATAGTATATGGACTAAAAGAAGACCAAACCCAAAACTCTACAGTAGAAACCATCGTATCCACCCTACGTAAAATAGTTACAATAGAAAGTAACGAAATTAACAACGCTTTTAGAATCGGAAAAGAACAACGGCAACGTGATAAACCCAGGCCTATTCTTGTCTCATTTGTTACATGCTGGAAAAGAAATGAGATAATTAAGAATAAGAAAAATCTACCTCCTTTTATATATATCGAAGAGGACTTTACAAAAGAAACTTTAGAAAAAAGAAAACAACTTTTGCCGAAATTAAAAGAAGAAAGAAGAAATGGGAGGATTGCATTTCTTAGGGGAGATAATCTCATAGTAAAGGACTTCGGCGGTGGAAAAAGGAAAAGAAATAATTCTGAGTCGCCTCCTAAACAACTAAGCATATCTCCAGCGCCAACTGCAAAGAAGAAAAATAACCAAAATTTACTCAACTTTATAAGGAGAGAAAACGTACAAACCAATTCAGAACGACCAAAAAACTAACAACTGAAACCATTATCAATAACAACAAAAAAATAAAAAACTACCTCACTCCCCCAACTAATCTTCCAAGCCGGCCGGTCACCGAGGAAGATCACGACCAAAACCCTCCAGAGAAAATAAAAACAAACAGTACAAAAAACAGTCATCATAATACCCTATACATAATAACATACAATGTTAAAACTTTGTCGACATACTCACGATTATTGGAATTAACAGAGTGTTTGAAAAATATAAAGTTTGATATTATTGGTCTATCAGAAACTAGAAAACTTGGAAACAAGATTGAAGAACACGACGAGTTTATTTTATACTACATTGGAGAAACGCCAGGATTGTATGGAGTAGGATTTATTGTCAAAAAACATCTAAAACGATACATCATAAGCTTCACAGGACTATCAGAAAGAGTAGCGTTGCTAAGGATGAATATCAATAACTTAAAATTAAGTATCATTCAAGTTTACGCTCCAACGGAGGCGTCGACCGACGAGGAGTCGGAATTTTTCTACAGTACTGTCGACAAAGCTATACAACTCTCAGATAACAATATCATAGTCATGGGAGATTTTAACGCCAAAATAGGACAAACCAATCCTAATGAAGCCGCTACTGGCAACCACGGCTACGGAGATAGAAACTGTAGAGGAGATAGACTCATTGATTTTGCGCACGAGAATAATCTGTCTATCATGAACACCTTCTTCAAAAAAAATAGTAAACAAAGATGGACTTGGAGATCTCCTAATGGCAAAACAAAAAACGAAATAGACTATATCTTGACAACTTTACACAAAAACATATCCAACATACAGTCTTTAAACATCACTTACCCCTCGGATCACAGACCTATGAGAGCGACACTTAACATTCTTCCCATAACAAAAAGTCGGTGTATGTTCGGCCAATGCTCCAGATCCAAATTAAAAAACGAAGAAGAAATACAAGCCTACAAACAAACGCTGAATAGTTGCATAACAAACTTACTTAAGAACTGGAGAGACGAGGACACCGTTCAAAATCACTACGATAATATTATAAACGCAATAGACACCAGCCTAAAAAAAGCCTACGAGGTTTCACCCAATACAAATCAAGGGAAAAACCAGATACTATCAGCACGCACAAAGGCCTTAATTTATAGAAGACAAGAATTACAAAAGACAAAACCAAAATCAAGAGCCATGAAAAACGAACTAAAAGCACTCTACAAACTCATTAGTAAATGTATCTACTTAGACTACAAGGCGCACCGCACAAGAACCTTCGAAAAACTCCTTAATATTTCAAACAGCGTCAAGAAGGCATACAGAGAACTGAGAACACATAAACTATGGATTGAAGAGTTGAAAGATAAAACAAAAAATACCCAAAATAGATCAGATATACTGAAAATAGCAACAACATTCTATAAGAAACTATACAGCACACCGAGCCAATATGGATATAAATTACCAGACACAAATAGAGGAGAGACGAGAGCAAGCATAGAAGATTCTGAAGTGATTAAAGGGATTAAAACACTAAAAACGGAGAAAAGCCCAGGCCCCGACGGTATCGCCAACGAAATCATAACAACTGGATGCGAGTTCCTAGCAAAACCACTAACTCTACTGTTTAACCAGATACTGAACAGCTCAAATACACCTCGGCAATGGTCAGAGTCTAATATTATATTGCTTTATAAAAAAGGAGACCCTAGTAGCATAAATAACTACAGACCGATAAGCCTACTACCTTCACTATATAAACTGTTCTCCTCAATAATCGAGAAAAAGATAAAAGAAAGCACAGAAAAATACCAACCTATAGAACAGGCCGGCTTTAGAAGAAATTTTTCAACAGTGGATCACATACATTCGCTAGAGATGTTGATAGAAAAATACCAAGAGTTCAAAAGACCACTCTATATTGCCTTTATCGATTACCAAAAAGCGTTTGACTCTCTGTTCCATTCATCAATTTGGGATACGCTACTCTCTCAAGAAGTACCACTAGACTACATAAAAGTCATAAAAAATATCTATGATAACAGTACTAGCAGAGTCAAGCTAGAGACTACAGGACCACCCATACAAATAAGCAGAGGTGTACGGCAGGGAGACCCACTCTCGCCAACTATCTTCATAGCGGTGCTACAGGCCATCATTGGTAAACTAGTTTGGGAAAAAGTTGGGATAAATATAAAAGGACGTTACTTGAGTCATTTAAGATTTGCTGACGATATAGTCCTGCTCTCAGAAAATACAAACCAACTACAAGGAATGATTAACGCTCTACACGAAGAAAGTCGTAAAGTGGGCTTGGAAATCAACCTAACAAAAACTAACGTCATGACGAACCATACTGAAAGACCAATATACCTGGAAAACTCACCCCTAACATATGTAAACGCCTACATTTACCTGGGAAAGCAAATTTCATTTAGCCAAAAAAATAACGAACAAGAAGTAGAGAGAAGAGTCAACATCACATGTAAAAAGTTCTGGAGCTTCAAAGAAATACTCAAAAGTAAAATGACTATACGAATGAAAACGAAAGTTATGAACACCTGCCTACTGCCCTCATTAACATACGCCTGCCAAACTTGGAAATTTACTAGAAAAGTAAAAAATAAAATTATATCCAGCCAAAGGAGTATGGAGAGGAGCATTCTGAAAATTAGGAAAATCCAAAAGATCCGCCACACTCATATAAGACAGAAAACTCAAGCCATTGACGCCCTCAATTACTCACAAAAGCTCAAATGGCGATGGGCGGGTCACGTAGCGAGGCTAAGCGATAATAGATGGACAAGAGAGACAACACAATGGACAGGCCCACTAGGACAAAGAAAGAGAGGAAGACCAAATGCACGCTGGGTAGACGACATCACAAAAGTGGCAGGCACTCATTGGTTACGAGCGGCAGAGAACAGAGAATACTGGTCTTCTCTGGAGGAGGCCTTTACCTTTCGAGAGGGTTCTTGCTAAAAAAACATTAAATTAAATATTGTTATGAAACTGTAATACTTTTAGTAAGCAAGAAATAAAAGGCTTTTTATTTTTATTTTTATTTTATTTTATTTTATTAATTGCTTGGGGAGAGACTGCCATTATTTTAACTTTCTCAAATTTATTAAATCTCTGTCTCCAAACAGATACTTACAAAATCTACGAACGTTAAAGAAATATGTTCAGTATTTGGTTGTGTCTTTAAAGTTAGAACCCCATTGTTACAAAAATGTTTATGAAACATTTTTTACTTGTCCGTTACAGCTTGTTACACCTTATCTTTTGCACGACACGTAATAACTATTACACGCACATTACCTTAACCTTGATACATTATTTAACGTAACATTCTTACAGAATACAAAATTCTTCAGACAGGTTCATAGGACCTATTAAGCCTGTACCTACGATATATCATGTTTTTTATTTATTTATAAATAGCCGCGTCAACTAGGCCACACATCAAAAAACAGGATAGAAAAAGTAATTAATATTGCAACCAACGTGTTTCCTCGATAATAGGTGCGGACGGCGTGCAATATACCAACTTCACAGCCATTGCGGATATCCGATTCGACCGGAGTATCGTGAGATTGGGCGCAGGACCAATAGCTATATGACACATAAGAGTAGTCAACGAGCTTCCTATCTTAAGTCCGTTTTTAGCAGGAAAAACGCATTTCTAATGAGGTTTTTAGTTCCATTAAAGCCCGAGACCTATGCTGTAGCAGAATCCTACGCGACCGCTCTTCTTTGTAGGTACAAAGTTTTCGATAGTTATGTTTAGTATATGAATATGTACTGGTCATAACGTTGTTGCATGGAAAATTGTCACAGTGATTATTTGAAACAAATCGTTTAATATTCGAGATTTTGATTACAGTCAATAGTAATATTTAATCGGATTAGCTAACACATTAGGACTGGAGATAATTTTATTATTTTAATTGCTGAGAAGTATTAAATTTTGTCTTTTAAAAGCTATGTTGCTAAGCAAGACTTTATTGACTTATAACATAAAAGTCTTGCGTCAATGAAATATATGTATTTTGTAACAACATTCTTATAATAGAATGTTTCAGTATTTTTAAAATTTTATCACGTAGCCCTTTGTTCAAATAAATCAATATAAACTTAGTATTTAATTTGCTATGCGCTTCAAACAAGTCTAGAAATATGTCAACAGTTTGACCTACTTTCATGTACATCAGAGTAACATCTTCAGTGGTATTTTAAGTATCTTGTTTACATAAAGTTATGGCATACGCAACAAATAATAACTTAAGGTTTCATACACCATTTAGTATGATCTAGTTTCTCTTCTTGACAATCTTTTCCATTAAGTTATCTATTCTGTTAGGCGCGCGGATGTTTTCGCCAAAAAAGAGTCTACATGATCATACAAAATGTGTTATATATTTTTTGATAAAGAGAAAGAAGATATTATTTTATCTACTACTATCTATTATTATTATTCCGGTATGAATTAATGTAAACATACTAACACTTAGATTTAAGATATTAAACTGTAATTTACTAACATTGGTATGGAACCTTGTTTTCTGAATTAAACAATTAAATTAAATTAAAAATTAAAAAATTTGTTCATGATCTAGGTAGACTACGGATAACGGGTTTACGAACTCGAATACGGAAATAAAGTTAACATAAGTTTGGAAATCGTGGATTAATAATTCAAGACCCCAGACAGAACCTGCAATTAACAAAATCAATACGGGCTGTATTAATATATATTCTTTACAGCATATGCGCTGGTCACACACTCACACACAGAGTCTCGAGTGCGAAGAACGGTTACTCTCTCGGTGTAATCGGCCTCGGGTCAACTCCGCCATCTTTGTTTCTGCGGAGCCTACCGGCTTTGGCGCTTTTGATCCTGGCGAGTTTTTGCGGCGACACGGGTCGCAATCTAAGTTGTGCCGAAAAGCAAGGTAATGAAATATTCATATGACCCTTTGAAAATGAAAAACTTTGCGTAAACTTGTGCGGTTTTTACCTTGTTCTTAGTTTTAATTTTTTATAAGGGTTAATATAATATATATGTACGAGTCGATTAAAATCATTTTGTATATGTGTGAACCTGGAATAGCGAGATACATCAACATGTTTGTTTGAGGTTCGAACCCTTGCGCAAAAAATATTAAATCAGAAATAAACCTAACTCGTTGTACGAGATCTGCAACGAGTTAAGTTTATTTCTGATTTAATATTATGTAATATCTACTGTCAGATATATATCAATACGTTGAACAGTTATTAAATTAATACTTCAAAATTGGGAGTTGCAAAGTAAGAAATAACAACAACGATTATTATTTTATTTTCTATTAAGGAACAGAAGTAATCCCCTATAAATTAAACATGAAAAACGACCAACAATCAAATTTAGTATTACATATTCGTTACATATATAATTTATCTACGCCGAAGTTATTTTAATTGGTAAATTGTTTTTTATTGTATCATTAAAGTAATAGGAGTTCGAATAACCTATAATCATTTTGTCTTTAAATTATATGTTATTATTTCAGATCTGCCGACAATATACCACTAACAAGTATGACTGACTCATCAGAGCGGCTATGTGCAATGAAAGCGCCTAGAGAAGAAACGATTAGTGAAGAAGGAAAATCCGATGACAGTAGTAGTGTTGAAACTGTCAGGCATTTCGGCCTGCCAATCCTTTCTGTTTCCGGACCGTCACCCCCTGATGAAGACTACGATCAGATAGATGAGTATCTGTAGCATTTCCACACTAGTTTCCAGCTGAAGTATGTGCTGGAAAAGATGCGGCCCGCTTGGCCCAGCCCTGGACAAAGTCCGATTCCTTTTGAATAGGAACTTTAATGTGGTCAGAACTTTTTATTTCCTGGTGGTTTCTAATGTGTGTCTTGTGGAGGGACCATTTTTGTGCTTGCTTTCTTATACACTATCTATAGCGTTAGTTTTTAAGATATAATAATCAAATTTACGACACTTTAATAGTTTAAGTATTGCACAATAACTTCAATATCGTAAGACTATACCTATTTATCATGTCATGATATTTTATTGCGGTATGGTCTATTTGTGTATAGACTTTTGTACCAATTTAGAATAACTAGATTAGTTTAATTATCTAGATAATTGAGATAATTCGTCTCTCGTCTTTAAGACTAATGTAAAATATCTTCTTTTTCTAGAATAAGTTTGATGATTTGAAGGTTGAACTTTGGTCCAAAATACTGTATTATCGGCACATAACGTGTACTAGGTAGGATTCTGAGGAAATATAAATATCAAACTCAATCTTGCCTAAACAGAATTGTCAAGTCAATTAAAACCTTGTAGATAATTTTCGAAGGGACTATGGCACTATTAGGTATAAAAGTAGAGATAGTTTTAAATTTTTGATGAAGTATACATTAGCTTTCCTATTGTATTAATCAATCTCAGGGTCATTAAACATCAATAATATTGCTTTTGTATTACATATACTACATATTTCAAAAATGTTTCTTTATCGGATATTAACTCAAATTTATTACATTATTTACAATACAAATTATATAAACTCTGATTTATATGCGTAAAAAATTTGGTTTAACCTTTTTTTGTTCTTTGTACGTAATTTTTATATATAAGTTCGAATAGAGGACCTTCTTTCTTTATTTACATTGAATTTAATCGACAGATACAATATCCCATGTTGGCTAAAGTATACTTCAGATTTCAATGAACGACACTGGTGTATAGGGACCAGATGAATTGGCTAGGAATGGTAAGCGTTTGAAAATGGAACGATTTTTACCTATTATAGTAACCACTTTTGAATTTAAGACTTGTAATTCCCTCCACTATTTTTAGATATATCGCGAATTTCGTGCTGCACCTTACTCCAAAATAAACTTCCTTTTAAAATAGTATTTTAAACTTACTTTATGCATCCATTCTTCTCGATATATAGATTTATGATTTGAGATTTGAGTGTGTAACGTTTGGATAATGTACTTGTGTGTGTATAGACTGTTGATATGACAAATAGCTTATTTAAGAATTAGTAGTTACTCCTAAGAGTCTTGTATTTAGATGGTTAATATTTGGCGTACTTTATTATGTTTAGTAGACCTATATGGCCTCATAAATTAGTTCCGAATGTGTAACCAGTTTCAGTGAGTTTACAAAATCATATTATTACATTTGACAAAATTAATAATTTTACAGTGATAATAAGAGGCATTATTATTCACCAATTTCTTGTATTATATTGTATAATATACATTATAATGGTCTAAATCTATTTCTAACTACAGAACTGGTACATAAATTATAATATGATTTTCAATTGTGTTATTATGAGAGGTTTTCAGATAACTATTTTGTTGTCAGTAGAATGGATAGTCTTTGAAGAGACTTTTGAATTATATAACAATTCTATGTATACACTCTATTTTCATTGACTAAGAATTTTTAAATAATTGTCGATGTAGGTAGTAGATTTATCGTGCCAATCATAACGTTACTCAATTTTGTGTTTATATAAACATTAGATTCCTTTGAGTGTATGTTTGGCTATTAAGTACATCTTAGATTATGTGTGTAGCTTTTCCAATATAGATTTCGTTTATCGTAATGTAATTGGTGTACATATCTTACGCTCATAGATAATGTAATATATCTAATTATTTACATACTATTTACTATCACAATAAAATAAAGTACCCATCGAAATTATATTTTGGTTTTATTACTTTTTTTAAATCCTTTGAAGTTCCAATATAAACTATTATTTGGTATATGATATACCACGATATACTGGTATAAATAAGTAAGGTTGCCTATCTTAAGTGGGAAGAATTACCCTACCCTACCCACTACCTTGATTTACTATTTATTCCACGCATCTATGAAGTACGATTATTTAGCTCTCTCGACTCGCTTATGGTAGCTTCATCCATGCATTTCTAAAAAGAATAAAAATATCGATTTAAAAGATACAACATTACATAGAAATAGGTAGGTTATTAGTTGGGTAATTTTCGTATCAAATTATTCGTTCAAGATTTGAATAAAGAATTACAAACCTAAATCAATACCGGAAAATGAAAATATGAACACAACATGAACGAAGTTTCCATTAAAGCATTGTTAATCATTCAAGTTTGGCCTTTTAGCGTATTTGTTCAGGCTTTTGTATGTATGGAGTGTTATTTCGAAATAAAGCAAGCAACAAATGAATCGTGCGATCGCAATCAAGCAACTTAAAAACAGTAATCTCTCAACTGGAACTTGATTATTTTATAATTACATCGCATTAAAATTTGCGTTAAAATATGTAACGATTTTTCTAAGTTTGGTCAAAAATGGGTCTCCATTACAAAGGTCTACCTTTGAAGAGTAGGTTAAGCTCTTGCAGCCTTCGTGATACTAGTCGTATTGAACATTTCACCTTCCTGTCAAAGTATATGAAATAGTGCATTTCTGTCAGCGGTAAACTATTCTTATTTCCTAGTAAGTGCAAGCCGATGGAGATACGCATCAGCCTACAAGTATGTTCTACAGATCATAAACAAATACAAAGCTTTGTTTCACACTATTAGTATACAGCTTATTATCATTTATGTATGTATTAGAAACCTACTAAATGAATTTCTTGCTGGCTTGCTTGCTTGGCTAGCATAATAAGTTTTGATTAACAGGAATACCGGCACTAAAATAAAGTTACTTTCGAAATTTCATCATATAATGTCTTTGTATAAAGATTATCATTGACAGTCCTACGTCACACTATAAATTTAAAAAAATTTGTGGTCAAATTGTACGTTTTGCGATTGAAACCGGGACTCGAATTTCGGTAATAAGCACGCCGTATATGTTTTATTACTCAGTTAATAGTTTATCGATATTGATTCGGCAGCCTTGAGTTGGAATGGTTTTCATTAATACGCTATTAAAGACGATGGTGAAACTTGAATTAACTTTATTGTGTAAATAGTATCTTGTATTTCTCTATATTCGAAAATTTACGTAACTGTAAGGATATGTTACTGGGCTAAGACGAAATGTTGGCGAAGAGTTAAGAAGAAGTCTTCCTATTTTAACCAATAATTTTTCACAATATTAAACTAGGGATGCATCCAATACCGATATATCGGCGATACTTTGGGTTGGCCGATATATCGGCATCGGCGATATTTTAACCGTCGATACAACGATACTCTTCGCGCTTTAAAAATTTAAAATGAGGCACGGACTATCTATGCCCGGGGAATCTCTGCGTTTTATTCTGTTTGTTAACTCTTTCACCCCTTTGTACCCGCGTATTTCATTTCGCTAGACACTTTAGTTGGCTTTTAACTGCTATCGCACGTAGTATTTTTCGATACCAAATTAAATAAAATACAGAATTACAAAAATCTTATCAATGTTAATTTATTATATATTCAGTATTGTCAAACTTACAATAATTTAAACATAAACGAGCATTTTTAGATAAAAAAAACCATCTGTAATCACCATTAGATATTTATGAAATTCTTATAGTTTCTTCAAAACTCCTCTCTTCAAATCAGTTCAATCTTATTTCCTTGTGCTAAAATATTTGAGTTCTTCATTATGATTGGTCAAAAATATTCATAGTCGTAACACATGCGATATGAAAAACACGTTTATCGTAATGCTATTTGATACCGCCGCCCATGGCCGCACACTCACATTGAAGGTTCGCAAGTGCAAGTGAATTGGTACGCTCTTTTCTTGAAGGATCCTCAGTCGAATTGGTTCTCAAATACTTCAGTGGGCATTGGGCCACATAGCGGTGGTACGCGGCAAAAACTGCCTTAGAAAACGCTCAGTTGTGGAATGGATGTCGAGGTGATACGGATGATATATCATGATACTACATCCGCTATCATAATTGCACGCTTTCGTCATTCGGTTTACATTCTCAGCAGTCAGACTGTTCAAAAGTATATAGTGTATTTATTTATTAAGCTTACGACATCACACACAGTACTAAATCTACTTATTATTTTACAAAATCTTACATTTAAAATGTGTGACAATTAATGTAAACAAAGTTTCACAAAAAAAAATTAAATAGAAATTAAAAATTAAAAGATACAATTAAAACATATACGATAAAATAAAATTACAGAAATTTGTTGGTACTTAGCGCAGAAAAAAAAGAAAAATCATCAGCAATACAGCGAAATTAGGTTCGAGAAAGGCACCCCACAATGCTTTCTCTAAAACCGATCAGCCCACTACCGAATATATCCAGCTCCGGATAAGCTGTGTTCAATTTGTTAAAAGTATATCACTACATAGTATAAAACAAAGTCGGTTTCTCTGTCCCTATGTCCCTTTGTATGCTTAAATCTTTGAAACTACACCACGGATTTTGATGCGGTTTTTTAAATAGATAGAGTGATTCAAGAGGAAGGTTTATATGTATAATAACATCCATTAAATAGTGGAGAAGTATTGTTATTTTTGAGGTTTCTGATGTGATGTCGTAAATAATTACATTTTTTCCGCTTACATTGCAAACGCAGGCTGAACCCTACGAGTTTTATCAAAATAATGTACTAAGTATTGTACACATTGAAAAGGTCTACAGAAAAGTCCGTAATGGTATATGTCTATCTCTTATGGATAACCCACAATAACTTTTTTTTGTCAACTTTTTACGACAAATAATGGCTAATTTTCGAGGCGATTTTAACCAATACAGCATTAATCCTTAACCAATTAAATACCTTGAATACATTGTTCATTTAATATAGATCTATATGGCCCTTTACAGCATATGATTTAAATGAATATTTCGAAGATATTACAAATTTAAAAATTGCGGGACGCAGCGCGTCGGAGGCCGCGGTTCTGCCTATACTTTATAGCACTTTGAATTTAGTATCAGCATTGCATCCGTGCGAAGCCGGAGCGGGTCGCTAGTAATATATATAGTGTATTTAGGAAAGGGTTGTATCTTTAAAATATTTATATATTATTTATAGAGTAAGAGAGTGTGGTATCCCTCGGCGTTGAAATGATTTATGGTTCAGAACGTAGACTATAACAATTTCGTTTACGGCTTCCCATAAACCACAAGTTGAGATTAATGGGAACTAGAGAGTTCATAGGTTTTGTTCATTAAAGGCAAAGTAATTTCACCCCACTAGTCATGCACTTTTTTTGCTATTCCTAATACTAATTGCTTGAAACAAGCATAGTTTATTAAGTATTTAGCCCGTCAAACCTTATAGCACTGTTTTATCAAAAAAACTTATTCGTAAACACAATTTATTGGGAAATGAGGAACGTTTGAAGGCGGCCATCCACCGCTTTACCTCATATCACACTAAGGAGAACCTCTCATAGAAAAAAGAACTTCAATATGAACTTGATGCAATTGACATTTGATGCGGTATCATGAATTTTAAGTACCATTAGTAGCTGAGCAGTGTTGGCCTAATGGTTTCAGTGTATGAATCTCTGAGAGCGTAGGCAGCGATGGACTTTATGTTTATGCGCATTTAATACCTACTCGTACAGAGAAAGAAAAGATCATGAGGAAACCGGCATGCCTATTACCTAAAAAGCCGACTGACTGACGTCAGGAAGGCTGATCAGCTACTTGCCTATTAAAAAGAAAAACAAACGATCACGAAACAAATACAGAAATCTGAAGCCCAGATTTTAAAAGGTTTTTTAATAAATAATAAACAAGCAGTAATTTGACAGAGACACTAATACAAGTATACAATTATTAATACTAATACAACAATAGAAATACAGTAAACCTGAGTAAAACTGAGTGATTTGCATAACAAACAAATGTCATACGTTATGATATACGTTAAAAAGAATACATCACGATATTAAAGGTTACAAAAATTATAAAAGAAACGAAGAAAATAAAAGACAGAAACGTGAACGCTCAACCAATCAGTGAAAACATAAATATAATATACCTTTAATTTGTTTAATTTTTTTGAATACACTCTCGATGTCTAGTCATATTGTTTCAGGGTTCGTAACCACCGAATAACTTAACAATAATTTATAACTAAAATCTAACGATTGGTTTATATTTCATCACAATTACACTTTTATAGACCTTTATTCCAAACCAGGATTAAAAAGGCCTTAAACAAACTACACACTAAACATTCTCATTAAAATTGTAATTTATTAGCATAATTTACCGCTTACTAAATCAGATAGTTTCAAAGGCCAAGGTTTCGTTCTTTGAAGTGAAACTATAGCTGAAACAAAGCTTATTACCATATAACTGATGAAAGACGTACCTTAGATATTTATATTAGTACCAGGACTATGAATGTTATTTAAAACTAGCGGCCCGTCCCGGCTTCGCACGGGTGTACATTTTTTGTAGATATTGATATGTTCTTTAATATTGTGGAACATTATTTTGTTCTATCATCAATAGTTTTTGCAGAGCGAAATATAATATGCCTAAAAAATATTTTATAGGCATTTTTTACACCTTCGGTAACATGATTGTAGTTTTAGTAGGGATTATTTTTTTTCTTGCAATTAAAATAGCCTATATTATTAGTGATAATGTAGCATTAAAATGGTGAAAGAATTTTAAAAATTGGTCCAGTACTTTTTGAGCCATTTCGTTACATACTTACATACAAATCTTTCCCCTTTATAATATTAAAATAGATTAATAATATCCAGCATCCTAAATTAAAGCGAAAATCCTATTTGCTCCATTAATGATTTTCCTTTATTGACAAGTATATTATGATCAACATTCTAGCTAGTATATTATGATCAGCATTCTAGCTAGTATTAATGAATAATAATCCATTGGCAAAAGCGAGGTTAGTTATCGCACGATTAGCAGTATAATGATTATTATGAAAACATTAGACTCCATAGAACTGTTTCGTTACTCATATTGCTTACTAAAAAGAAAGCTTTGTCAATAATTTTGGAGTCTTAAGGATACAGTCTGACGAAACGTCGCAACTTGCAGCAGCCAGCACCCTAAGCTTATATAAAATATATCTGGGAACTAAGCTAATAAAGTTGGCATATTAGTTTGTTCTTATTTAAGCATATACTGAGAATGAACGCATAAACTTTTATATATCAGGGCTATGTGGAACATCACGTATGAGTCCCAAAAGAAGTTGTCAGATATAAGTAGAGGACTTCTTTTGATGTTCAAATGATATTTCACTTAGTTACATTATAGAAATGTCAAATATTAAAATGGAACTAATTGTATTAAAACTTACTGAATAATTCAAACTTCGTTGGTTTAGTATAATTGGCAATTAATATCGTAATCGGATAACAAAGCACCGATTTTCACGTTCTACATTTTGTATTTCTGATTTTATTGTAATATCAATTTGGAAGGATTAAATGAGTTAAGCGTTTATTAAAAATACCAAAAGATAAGGGAGTTCTTTTCTTTCTTTCGTTCGTTCCGCTGACCATGCGACTAGCTATTTATGTAGGTTAGTGCGTCGAGTCAACTTCTTTCGCCTAACGCGAAGGGATTAATTGTGGAAAGAGTATCGCGCGATTTGGAGACTAATAACTCGATCTCCAATAACTCGTAATAATAATTTTAAAAAAATGGCTAGAAATTGAACCCGCATTGTTACCTCATCAACTGCAGCCGAACATGCCGTATACAATATAAGTATATGTGAAATGAAAAAGACTTCAAATGGAAAATAATTCACGCTTGAATAATAATTCAAGCGTTAAGGTACATTAGAAACATTCTTAAAATCTTAAACCTTTGTCAATTGGGCTCATTATAAGCAAAATTATAATAAATTTCTCTATAATGCGGTAACTTTACAAATGAATATTATTTTCCTAGTATTTATTTCAATATAGGAACTAAAAATCGCTTTCACGGTGAAGGAAAAAGACATCAATGATGTCAAATGAGCAGTCAAAGTGCAGAAACATAAAGAATAATTTCAAATATCATTAGGGTCTACATTGCTTAAATAATGATGTAATATTGGAAAACATTAGCCGTTATATACATCGAATAAATCGATTCGTCTGTACGTGAAATCCCTCTTGAGCGAGGTATTCTCAAGGAGTTTAAACGTCCTCAGGAACATGCCGTCAATAACTGAGTTTCATTATCGGACGTCAAGGCAGAATACAAAATACCATCCGTATCACCTCGACGTACGTTCCACAACTGAGCGTTTCTTAAAGCACTTTTTGCCGCGCCCACCCCTATGTGGAACCAGCTGCCCTGAAGTATTTTCGAACATATTCGACTTAGGGTCTTGAAAGAAAATAGCGTACCAATTCCTAAAAGGCCACAAACGCTATTGCAAGCCTTCTGGCAATGTGAGTGTCCATTGGCGGCGGTATCACTTAACAACAGCTGAGCCTCCTGCCCGTTTGCCTCCTATTACACAAGAACTAGAATTACTAGAATTAAAACAGATTTTTTTAATACAAATAAAATGTGATATTTACAAGTGTGGTTAAGTATTAAACCCCACGGTATCGTGACAACATTTTTAGACCAATCACTGACAGTTTCTTCGATGGCCAATCACAATCAAACGAAACGTCTTTTGCGGATATTCATATGAATTAATTGCCCAAATATGAATTCTTTCACTTTTTCCTTCACCGAACGAGCGAATGTTAGGTGCGCACTTAGACAGATAGTCCATTGGAGCCGTGAATCGATTCTACGACCTCAGGGATGAAGCCACTAGTTTCACACAGCAACACTAATCATTGATTTATTAAGGATTATTACTATTTGTGAATGAAGGTTATATTTTTTACATAGATTTAATAAATTAACATATTTATTTTTTACTCAATTTAATTCATTACGCTGAAATTCAAAAAAGTAAGGGATCCAATTTAAAGATGCTAATGAAGCCTTTTTTACTGCTGATGTTTGATCTGATGAATTTAATGCATAACATTAATAAATCATTTACGTTCGCCAATAAATAGTCGAATTTTTGTAAAACCAGAACGATACAGTATATATATTTTATTATCATTATGGGAAATATGAGTATTTATTTCCCTAATACTAATCCATAATGATATTTGTTTTTCTTTTGAGGTTGGCTTTCTATTTAATGCACTCCATAGCTTATAGTTTGTGTTACGTTCGTGTGCGCTTCGGCAATGCTAAGGTACTGATGAGTTAATAATGCCTGTGGTGTAGTTGAGTGAAACATATTTAAATAATCTTCTTAAACAATTTTTTTTTTTGCCGATATTTTTTTTTTTTAAGACAATTCACACCAATTGACCGAGTCCTATGCTAAGCTGGTGAAGCTTGTGTTTTGGGTACTAGGCAACGGATATACATACATATTATAGACAGATAGACATATAAATACATATTTAAACACCCAAGACCTAAGCACAACACCAAATGCTCATCACATCAATGTTCGTCTCAGCCGGGGATCGAACCCGGGACCCATGGTTTCGCAGTCAGGGGTACTAACCACTAGACCAATGAGTCGTCAAAACGCGTATTATATGTAAATAATTTAGTAAATGGTATTCCTAATAAATTGTAAATTTAAATAGATTACATCGTGTTGAAGGCGCATTTGCCAGTTGCATGAGTTTTTACTTTAGCATATTATACAGAAAAAAAGTAAGTAACTCCAAATTTTCAAAATATGACACAAATTTCATTAAATATATTGTTACATACGTAGGAGTTTTCATCATAGCCAAATAAAATAAGTTCAGCTAGTTAGTAAAATATTTACTAACCAGCGTCACCTGCGTAGGTTACAATTAACGTTATATTTTAGTTAATTTTTTATGTTATAATCACTTTATTGCTATAATAATATATTTTAATAATTAAAACTCAAATGACTTAATATTAATATACATTGAAATAAATAACTAAAATTAACATAAACTAAAATATATCATTAAAAGGAGTCCCTTTAGGCAAGGTTCCGAAGATACTGGCAGCGTTCCCCCTTTGAATTGCTAGATTAATTCTTTGTCCTAGAAAGCTGCCAGATCTTCGGTCTCCTGTGATGTCGACTAACCTTTTTGAAATTTCTTTAAAAAGCCTTAAAGCGCTAGGACCCCACGGACCAAGGGTCTCGACACCGAATGGGACAAAATCATATTCTGAGCCTAGACCCCTGTATTTGCATGCTTTTTTTTTTCAGCCGCTTCACAAGCCGCACCAGCTCTGTAGTTGGTTCCATGTAGATGGGAAGGGACCAGCGTGTCTGAACAGGTTGCATCCCATACCAGTACCCGGCCCATCTTCCATGGAATCAAACTCATACCGTCCGGTCTTTTGCCATCGTCTCTTGCAATACCACTCGGCTCAAGTAGAATAGATAATTAGTTAATTTACATAAAATACTAAGCTATAATAATAGTTTCGTAGGAATCATAATACCTATTGGTTCCGTATATACCAGTACTTTTAGTTTATCGTTTTCATATAGACATACCAATGCGACAGGTGGACTTTATTTTATAAAATCAAATTAAACAAATCCTCGGGATAATAAAACTGATTAAAATGATGAAAACACACAAACAATATATCTAGATTTAAATGTAATTACTTAAGTTATTACTGTGCTATTTCTCAGATATCTCTTTTGTACACGGCTACAATTACAGTGCTAATAATAATATTTTAACTAATTTATTCAGTGTTTACGACACTATGTAAAACATTTTTAATACAATTTTATTCCAACCGAGTGGCTCTAGAAACAATTTACATGAGATAAACGTAAGAGCTTTGTGTTGTGTAAATAAGCTTTCATTTTCTAGACATCTGTATAAACATTTTCACTCTTGTTACCTCAAGCATAATTGGTTATTCTTTACTTTAGTGAAGGGTAAAAAAGCTTTGCAGGTACGAAGTAATAGTAGCTATGTTCTATTGTATCATATCTCAGGTAAGTTCTACGACGCTACGGCGTAGCAAACATTAAACTAAACCGTAGACAAAAGTTAAGACAGACAAAGCTGAATCATGGAAGTGTATTTTTTAAACACTAACACTTCTTTATTACATACAATGTTCTTATGATTTATTAATGTCTATACAAATAAAATACATTAGTTAAGGCGGAAATTACAAAACGTATTCGCAAGTACATTCAGCTTTTCCGGATTGCCGGATTTCCTAAATCATTGATTCATTTTCGAATCATGTAGTAAATGAATGAAATCTTTCAATTTTGGTTATTGAATCCATTTCTATTTTCAAAAATTTAAATAAATCAGAAATATTGAAGATGTAAAATTTTATTTGTGTTAAAAAATAACTTCAATTTTACTAAATTTTGTAAGTAAAAGCCTAACGTTTTTATTTTAAACACTTAAAGGGCAGGTTTCAAAACCTTTATTTACCGATCAAAACTCGATATGTGGACATACAAACATACATCCGGATGCCAGTCACGTCACTCGATCACTGGACTGGAACCTTTGAATTATTCATGATAGTATCAAGTCAGGGCTGGCGTGTGTGACATTATGATTAATATTTTTATTACTCAAATCTCTCAAAATCTCTGTTTTATTCAGCTATTGTACGTCATAACAACTGAATAAATCAGGGATTATATTTTACGACTCTCTGCTTAAAGTGTAAATAAATATAGAGTAAATATATGGCACATTTTCCCAATCTTATTGTTATTATTTGGGTAGTTTTCTTATTAGTTTGAAATGATTTTTTTAAATTCAAAAGACACATTATCATGTTTTTTTTTATGGCTCTGGCACGATATGTGCCAGCGTCAAGTATAGGATTTTTTTTAATTCGTGCTTGTCTTTAGAAATTCGACCGTGTCCTCCATGTACGGTTTAGGCACTCGCCCGGTACCGCACAACCCTCCCAAAGGCCGAGAACAAATTTAAATTAAATTAAAACTTGCCCTCGAAACGGGAATCGAACCCGGTACCACTCTCCTAGCTGCCACTTAATAAGACCGCTACGCTATGAGGCCCCTTTATCATGTTTTATTCTCGTCACAATTATCGTGTTCTGTCATATCTGACGTATGTACGTTCGCAGCTGCCAGGTGCGACCTGGAGCACCAAACTCATACAAAGATAAATCTGGAGCTCTTACCAAAGGTAAAATACCTCCACTTGGAAGTTGTCTGTGTTTATTCCGTGGGTGGACGTACCTGTCTGTAGGTATTTAAAGAATATTGTCAGATTAGTGGTTCGGCCGGCTTTCCACACACACAGCACCACCAAATATCAGACAGTCTGCCGGGACCTTGTAAACATAAAAAATATCTCGTGATCCGATATTTATCTTTTATAGTTTACGTTCAAAAATAAATAGAGGATTTCTAGATTAAGACATCGTATGAAATATATATAATCTTAGGTATATGGTAACCATGGCAACGATGGCAAAACGTCGTAAAGCGCATCACATCTGCCCCTACTACTACAACTACTTCCTAGCGATCACGAACGCTCTGTCAAGAGTGCAACGGATAGGAAGAAGAATATGGTAACCATTACAATTTTTATTAATAAAGTCCAATTAATGTTTTTAATTCAACACCATCCGGAAATCAAAGTGTAGGAAGTTAACTAAAATAATCAAATGTTTTCTCATCACAAGGTATAAGTTTTTTTTATAGATAATATATATGTAAATATAATTAATTATTTTTATGGAACACCCCTATCCCAGACGTTTCCAGCAAACGTTATAACAATGTTTCCAATTGTCCAGTCTATATGACCCTGCAGAGTTATGGGCGGATTTATGTTCACGAGCAAGTAGAAATTTAAGATTCTCCAGTTTCATAAGCTTTTATCCAAGTTGACAGCACTGAAAGCTTGTTTACTTAATTTTTAATAAAAAAACACTTGCTAAATGGACTTTTTAGTAAATAAATTGTTCTCTGTATACTAAATGTATTTTCTGCGTCTGTTTTATTATTTTAAGCTAGGTTTCAGCTGGAATTAGTACATTATAATTCGCATTTTCTTACTTCTTTTTTTAAAATTGTAATGTTGTGATTCTATTTATTAATCATAAGGTTATAATTATATGCAACAAGAGTATCATTTAATGCATTTTATTGACAATTGTGTAAAAACATGTTTCAATTTAGTGAAAATGAATGTTACTTAAATAAATAATCTATATCATAAATTACACAGCACAATACAAAATTAAACCAACAAATACATGAAACAAATGTCGAAATCGTGTTGAAATTGTGTTTGTTTCCTAGAACTAAAGGTTTAATTTCTCATTTTTACATACAATAATCACACTTTGGGTCATCAAAAAGATAATGACAGTCAAAATTGCTCTTTGTTAAGTAAAGTCAAAAGCTATGCATAACAAACTAGCGTTTGATAATGTAGGGGTTTCCTCGAATTAAAATTTTATTGCACTTATATGTGGCAATGTTTGTTTTTGGTTTGAAATACTAATTATTTCGGTTCATAGTGTTTTAAGTATTGAAATTTTATATTTTACTCAATAGTGTAGTGTGTCAGTTTCCGCAATTATCTGATCTGTTGAGCGTGTATATTTATTATATTTTATTTATATAATAAAAAGGTTAAGCTTAAACTTTTCTTTACTAAATTACTGTTTTTGGTATGGTGCATTTCCGTATTTCAATAAAAACAGTATCTCTGTATTGCTGAATAATTATTTTAATTAAAAATTATTATTTTACTCGAAACTATAAAATAATAATTTTGCTAATAAAATATATAAAAAAACTTTAAATCGAACGCAAAAAGAATAACTCTATTTCATAGCCCTTTTCAAAATACAATTTATAATACGTAGGTTTATCATTATTTTTAATGTAAATTTTCAAAAGCGGCCATTATTTTTTTTTCAGTTGTATATAACTTACCTTACATACTTTGTCCGCTTTAAACGTTTGAATCGAAAATATTCATAAACCTACATAATTTAAATTGTAGAGCCTTTGAAAGCGTCCCTTAGTTTTTTTATTAAATCGTAACAAACATCTTTCCTCTTCATAATATTGTAATAGAAGAAACACTTTTATGTATAAAGTAAATAATAATCGCTTTACCACAGAGAAAAAATTACATTGCATTAATAAAAATGTAAATAATATGCCTTAACTCGAAAAGCTTGCCTAGCCTTTGTGATAATGCATTCGTCCGTTAAAACTAGATTAACCAACAAACGACCAAATTTCAAATTATTCTAGTAAAATAAATTACAATTTGAATATTGTTTTAATATTAATTTAATTAGTTTGAATATTGCATTTCTTGGTATATCATGTACATCATAGTGTTTTTAATTTATTAAGAATATGAAATCAATATTTTATATAAAACATTGCATTGCTTTGCCGCTATTTTTAAAAAGCAAATACAGATAATTTTTGTCTTTGTTACCTAAAATTTACCTTCATACTCATTGGCATACATTTCGTATATCAAAGCCAGCTCAACAAGAGGCATTGTCTATGGTACAATAGAATATTTTGAAAGGTATTTCCCGCTTCTAATATTTCAAACATTTTATGTATATGAACTTTACTTACAACCTTACCTCCAATAACTTTTTGTCTTTGCTTTATTATAAAATGTCACTATAGATGAAGATGATTTTTTACACTGGTTATGATGAAAAAAATATCGGTTCACGGTAAAAAGCACGGAACAAGCATTAGTCCAAACTTAAGGTTATGTTATTTGTATATTATATGCTATGTTTTATATCACATAAAAATAGTGTTATCAAAAGTATGAAATTATTACTAGCTATTAAAAATTTATTGGTTACAAAAATTTATTAAATTTGCTAATTTAAAATGATTTTCAGACTCTGGAACGGTGCTTGCATTTAAAATAAAATAGATTATATCATGCCAAAGTTATCCGTTACATTAATCCATTATGCAAACGTCAATCTTATCTCAGGAAAAATAAGTAAATCAGCAAGTTGAACACAATATTCCAATGCTAATTCAATTAAAACATAATACGTAACATAAAATACATACATACATAACATAAAATAATATATAGTTTGATAATGCTAGTTTTTAATCTAGAGAGAGAGTCTCGTAGAGCTGTTAGTTTCCTCAACATCTTCTACCGTATTTAACATGGGGATTGCTGTGAAGAATTTTTTGGACACATACCTAAGACAGAATCCCTTCATGGGACGTCGAGGCAGAATGCTAAATTCCCTCCTTGCCATCACGACGCCTGGTATTCCACAACACTGCGCATCTCAGGAAAAATAAGTAAATCAGCAAGTTGAACACAACATTCCAATGCTAATTCAATTAAAAAATAATTTATATATAGTTTGATAATGCTAGTTTTTAATCCCGCTTTATTATTGAAGCTGCATTAATCACGCTCATTTGAATTTCATACGGAAAATGCAATTAAAAGCGTTTTATCAAAAAAAATAACTTTCATTACTTAAACAAGAATCATAGCAGACGCTTTTTATGTAAAAAAGAATTTAGCTTATTGTTTCAGAATATACTCGTGTTAGTGGCTTGTTATCTACAGTTAACTCGCGTAAAGTACTTGAGTTTGTCTATTGTTGCTTTAATGACGTCGCTTTTAATTAAAATTTTAGCTTTTATAATTGTCAACAAAACTCTGTATACTTTTAAAACAAACTGCGACGAACACTATTTTAGTTAAGAATGCTTAATTAAGTAAAAGGTTTATATATGTCTAATAGTATAACAACCGTATCACCCACGGATTTTTGGTCTATAACGACTCGTTCTAGATTGGGATCATAGAATACAATCTGAAAAATCTTCAAAAAAATCGGAATTCTAGGCGTTGACATATCAACGTTAACGTTGTTTCGCGGTCATTTGGAGGGAAAGGCTAAATAAGCCTCCAAAAAGCTTGGTGTGCTCAGGGCGAAACGGTACTTCCCACTGGGGCACCCCTTTCAACTGTATAAAGCGCAAATTGGGCCCCACAAGGTGTACTGTTCTCACCTCTGGGATCTCCCCAGTATCAGCTCATACCATTTGAACGCATCAAACGTAGTCCGGCTAGAATCGTCAACGATCCTGCTCTTTCCAATCTTTATCCTTTGGCTTTGCGTAGAGCTGTTACTTTCCTCAACATCTTCTACCGTATTTAACATGGGGATTGCTATGAAGAATTTTTTGGACACATACCTAAGGCAGGATGACATCATGGGACGTTGAGGCAGAATGCTAAATTCCCTCTTTGCCATCACGACGCCTGGTATTCTACAACACCGCGCTTTGAAAGCACTTTCTGCCGCGCACCACCTCTTTGTGGAACTAGCTGTCAGTAGAGATATTTCCAAACCGATAAGACTTAGGGGTCTTCAAGAAAATAGCGTACCCTGAAAGGTCGGTAACACACCCACTAGCCTCCGGTGTTGTAGTTGTCCATGGGCGGAGTTTAACGTTTAATTGAAAGTGCCTGCTCATTTGCCTCCTGCACCATACAAAAAGTCCTCCAAACAATTCCTTTTTATCTTCTTTAATTCTAGAATGCGAAAATAAATAAAACATAAAGCATTGAAATCACAAATTCTCATACATTTTATATTAAGAAATATTTGCAACGCTTAGTGCTTCACAGTGGAGATTGGACGTTTAGCTGCAAAGAGCTCCTCTTTATCACTCGACGCAAGACAGATGAAAGTCCTTCACATAACATGGATTACGCTCGCTATCACTGACTTTGAGGGTATATTTCACTAGCGGTTGCCCGCGATTACGTCTCTAAAAGCCTTAAATATACAATAAGCTTGAATTGAGATCAGGATTAACAAATAATGTAAAATTTTATGATCTATTCGTATTATTTCTACATCTCTAACGAGCTGCAGATATTAAAGCTGTTCAGCTGTAGTTTGCTTGCTTACCAATAGATGGCGCGATACTTTAATGATAGTTTAATTAATCACGCTTACATAATACGGTCACAAACTGTAGTGAAAATAATATATTTTACAAGTGCGCCTGTTCAGGCCGAGGTACTCTCGCTAAAACAGCTGAGCTGTAAAGGCCCTACATGCCAACAGCGAGATTCCATTCAAAACATTACAAGTGCGGCTTTGTCGCCTCGCTAGTCGCTGGGCCTCCCCCGGAGCGTATCACCCGTCGAAGCTTGACCACGAGCCGCAAGTCTGCCCGCTACCAATTACCATGGACTACGACACCAAGTTGAAATTACTCCTTGGCCCCTCACCCCCGGACATGACCCCAACCTCGGCTGCGCGCAGGGAATAGATCCCATGTGTCCTGGCGCGCTGCAGCCCCCACCAAGGGCTATAAAATCTACAATGTGATTCATATTTTTTACTAATAGGCCGTGTTAATACTAGATAGATACTAAAGGTTTTAATTTTAAATTTGGTAAACTCTAAACATTTTAAGACTATCATAAATAAAAGTCCTTTTTCATTTCCAATGTACCGAAAACAAAAACAATATTATATAGTTGTTGAATAAAATAATGATATATTTATATACGTATGTATATTAAATTGATTTCGTATATTCCAATAATGGTTTGAATGGCTTGGCGATCGGCCAAAAGATTGAAATAGAATCTTCATTGTAAATTTTTGCATTCTATACTTTTCTTGATGAGACCGTTGAGGTTGAGGCTTAAGGGGTTATTTATTTCCCGCTTTTCTGATTTATAAAGGCTTTCCTTGTTTCATTCACTATGAAGACATAGTAAAGTGTCAGTACTATCAACACAGATTTATGATTTCGTGTTATGAGGTGATACGACGCCTGGCATTCCACAACACCGCGCTTTGAAGGCACTTTCTACCACGCACCACCTCTTAAATCATAAATGAAACAGACAATCAATTCAACGCCAAAAAAAAATGTTTATTATGGAATATTAGCACACACATGTCACTTATTCCACGTCATTAAATTTGAATAGGTAGGCATCCCTACTCATCGGCAAAGAAGACAGATGGTGTAGGCCGAGAGAAAAGCCGGCGTACAAAACTCCGGTACTTTTTTAAAATAGCAAATCATCAAACAACACTTAATTTAAAACAAATATCGCAAATTAATTAGAAGCAGCCTGTCTAGTACTAGTCCCAGGCCCTTTTATCGACTAGATAATCGTTAACTTTATAGTAAGCCTTTTTTACACAGCTTTTTTTTAATACGTTTCTTAAATTTATTTAAAGGCAGAGATAAAAGAGCCTCTGGGATTTTATTAAAGAAGAGTATCCCTTTTCCCAAAAAGGAATAACTAACTTTAGATAGTCTAGTACAGGGAAATTACAGCCTGCGTTTGTTTCGTGTATTAACATTGTGCGTTTGTTCTATTCTAGTAAACTTATCCCTATTCTTGTATACATACATAATATTTTCATAAATATATTGCGAAGGAAAGGTATTAATTTCCTTGAATTTATTTCTCAGAGATTCCCTACAATAAGTAAGTACAGTAAGTAATACAATAAGTTAATAATCTAATAAAGAAAATATTAATTTAGTTCAATGCACAATATTATTTGTTCCGCCTAGCAAAGAGTCTAGTTCACAATTTCCTTAGTTATGGTGCAAATAGTTCGCTGTGTAAAGTCACCAACTGGACCTAATTAAATTATTTTTTTGCGCTTCGCAAAAAGTAGAAAGTTTTTCCTGTGACAAATTGGATTGTGATGAAAATGCGGCCGCAATTCTCTGACTTAATCGTATTATAGAAGATAGGATTGTTGTTAAGCCTTTTTCTTTGTAGACTAGAATAATTAATATTCTGCAATCCGACTCGACCACGGTGCTCTTTATTGAGATTGCCATGTACAAGTGTGTGTGTGCGCAGGGACATGTTCACGCTCTATTCCATAACTCCCTTACATGGGACGGATTTCCGACCCAACCGCAGAATCACGCGAGCAGGGTGAAAAGATTTACGAGTAAATCTGTGGCATAGGCAATTTTCAATCTTCGAATTAAAATTTTTTTCTTACAAAAATTATAATGACATAATTTTTAACTATTGGCCCCTACCGATAATTGAAATTAAGATATTATGCTGCAGTCTTAACTAGAAAAATACCCTTTATAAGCTAACTTGACTAACTTGGTTAGGTTAAAAGCATAAGGTTAAAGCATTTACCGCCGGCCGCGTGTGCTGTCTTTGTTTCATATTTGAATTATTATAATATATTCATCAATTCACAAATATATATTACCATATAAGTACAGTACAGTACACGCTGTAAAAGAGTTACATTTTAATAAATTAGAATATTGATTGCTTTTTCCATATAATGTAATATTGTTAACGCTAAAAAACCACTTTGAAGTTTTATAATAAGCAAAATAATTAATTATACAAGGTCCGGCTATTCTGTCAGGAGATGTATTCAAGGTCCTGTGCCTACCAACATATTGTACCTATTAACAAGGACATATTGTGTCACGCGTAATCAAACCCAGGATCTCTGGTTATATGCTTAGTCGAGGCGTTATGATACATAAATGAAATGTCAAATGTGATAATGGGGATTTTCGTGTCTCTTTTTTGACATGGTTGAAAAGCTAAGATAATTAATGAGAACATATGCACAAACTCTCAGCAATAACCTCTCAAAACATGGCCACCTTGTAGTTATGGTTTATCTTCATTGATGTTTTTGGCGAAAATTATTTTAATTTTACAAAGCATTCCATTAGTTTTTGCCCCAATAAAGTGTGATATTACACATTGAACTTGAATGTTTCAACATATTTAAATCGCGTAATCATCATCCACGAAGCCTATTTATTACAACACAGCTTAATTTTTACTTAAGACTTGTTATGACTTTGTTATAAACTTAACGCTAACTTCAAGTTTAAAAATATTTAATTAAAACTTCTGCATTCGCCATTTAAATGTTATTACCAGCAACAGTACACCGCTGCGCTAATAAAACAAATAAACAATTGCAGCATTTAATAACGCGCCAATATTATTTTAAGAGCCAATTACTTCCATACACTGAGCTTTTAAATAAAATTAGCTATTATTTCTACTTGAAATGTAGCAAATTTTGTTTGTAATTTTATATTTTGCTAGCTTATAGGAATTTGAATATTGTTCGATGTTTTGACTTTTATGTTCTATGTATTGCGATACTTATTCGTTAAGCGAGGAAACCTGGAAAGTTGAAGGAAAGATTCTTACATTTGAGCCGTTTATTATACTATATTACTTAGGTTAATATGTTTAATATTTCTTCTTTCAATAAAGATTCAAACATGTACGTAAGGAACCTCTTTGTATATTATGTATTCCATCCTTTGCTATATCTTTAGTATAAGCGTTTTTATCATAAATAATTTAAGTAATGTAATGCCAAGATTTAGATTGAATGTTGTATAATCTACATAATATAAACAAGTCAATTGTCGCTGTTTCTCAGCTTACGTCTTAGCTACCCTTCGTACAGAAACGAGTATTTATATAATTTAATTGTTCCAAAGCTTTCGTATTATCAAAGCAATAAAATTGGATTCTTACATTCTAATTATAAAATTTAGTGTTTAGTCATTATAACTATGAGGCGAAATACTGTGAGTGAATTTTTAAAGATTTGAAGAAGTGCAAGTGTTGAATTCTGCTTGTGAAGTTTTGTCATTCTCTATATGTATGGCAATTGGTATGGGTCGTACCCATAATTTTCTTTTATTATGAAAAAAATTTTCTCGAGACGTTTTAGGTTAGGGCTCTTAGATTTCTTCATCTGTTTCTTTATCATTTGTTTTTTCTAATAGATAAGTTAGTGACAGGATATCTGTACCTAACACACGGCGTCGACTTTTTGGGTGTAAGGCATGCCAGTTTTCTCACGATCTTTTACTGTACTAGCGAGTGTTAAATACGCACATAGGCAAAAAGTCTTTTGGTGCACACCCGGAGATCGAACCTACGGCTTCATGAATGAGAGTCGCACGGTGAAGCAATAAACTAACACTGTTCACCTTTTATTATTACTTTATTAAAAATATATTTTCTTCCATCCTAAGCCCTAAAAGCAGTGGCACTGAGCGGCAAGCAACAGCAAATAAATAATCAAATTCCAGATTTAAGTTAAGCAAATGATGCAATTTGAATAAAATTCAGTTATAATGGCTCCCTTTGTATTTTAATGAGGTTTTCGAAAAGTCACGAAAATTCTTTGGGAAAAATATGGAAAGTGTTCCGAGTATGGATGTAAGCGGGTGAAGGTTGGAGTGATACTCAGAGTAATGTAAATGAGAGGGTTTTCAAAAATACAAATTTTAAACATATTAAACACCCTGTGGTAATTGGTGATTGTTTATTACGCACTATAAGGATTTGATTTTCATATCTAAAAAATAAATCAGTGGCGCTACAGCCTGTTTAGGTCTGGGCCTCGGATTCCTGTATCTGTTCATGATCATTTGGCAATCTAATAGGTAAATAGGTGATCAGCCTCCTGTGCCTGATACACGTCGTCGACTTTTTGGGTCTAAGGCAAGCCGCTTTCGTCTGGATGTTTTCATTTACCGTTCGAGCGGATGTTAAATGCGCACATAGAAAGAACGTCCATTGCACAGCCGGGGATCGAACCTACGACCTCGAAACTAGGGTCGCACGCGAAAGCCACTTGGCTAACACTGCTCTTTTCTAAAGAAGTTAAATTAAAAAAAGGAGTCTAATATAATTTTGCTGATTTCTTACTATTGTCTTATATATCATATTTAATCTAGAGCCTAGTATTTAAATCTGGTTTTGATATTGCTAGGCCGACTCAAATAAAATACACAACGAAGTCAATAGTTAAATTCGAATTTCAATTACTACATACTATAAACGTTATACAAATAAGTAATAGTCCAGTACTGATTGTGTACTAAAGATTGTCTTTGTATACACTAAAAACCAGCAAGTCTTAGATCAAAAAAATACTCAAAACGTACATCCGTATGGAACAAAAAATGTTTATACTACAGATACAAATAGAGACATAAACCCATTAAACACGAACCTTTATAAGATGTACTTTACCGAACACGAATTTACGAAACAATTTTATTGAAGTGAAACTTCTTTATCGGGGTTGGAAAAAAATTTTGTGTAACATTTTTTCGTTACGCGTCACATTTTTCCGTTACGCGGAAGTGACGTCCATCTTTTGAAGTGAAACTTCTTTATCGACGTATGGGATAAATTTTGTAGCAGGTTACGCGCCATGTTGCTTTTTGAAGTCAAACTTCTTTATCGGCGTTGGAAAAAAATTTACACACATTTGTCACATTTTTCGGTTACGCGCCATCTTTTTCTTGTCCCTACCACGGTTGATCCGAAGAGATTCGAAGCCATTAGTAACAAAAATATATAATAACGATAACAATGATAGTAATACTAATAATTCTATTACAATTAATGAAATTCTGTAATAATCTTAGTACTACATAGTAGTACAGTAATAAGTTAAAATGAAATAATTGTATTTGTATTCATGTCTATGATAATAAAAGCCTTTTGTTAAACTTTATTTAATTTAACGTTATTTAACCAATTTCTGTAAAGTTGCATATAGAAGATAATTTTTCGAAAAATAAGGTCATAAAAAAGTTTCACTTCTTACGTGTGTACACCTAGTACACGCACACATTTTTTTTGTTTTACGAAACAGACGTGTCACTATACTTAAAACGAAATCGTAAACGCCAGCCGTTGTCCAAAATGCGCTGAAAGTCTCTGTAATCAGTTTAATCTATATCATTATGAAAATACTCGGAGTCGATTACGTTTTCGTTCCACAATGTTTGCGAGGTATTCACACAATATAGCTAATGTATGATTGCGAACTCAGAAATACGTAATTATGTATTCAAGGTACCCTTTGACGGAATTTGAAGATTTATACTAATTGTGGATTACTTGGAATCTAATTATTTTTGAATGATTACGATTTTTTTTTAATTTGAACATTTTTGTCGTGTCAAATTAAATTATGATTTTATAATCGGTGGAACATATTGCCTGCATCAATTATTATCGATTGTCTAATTGTAAATACCAATAAACAGTAGAAGAAAATAATTCCTAAAAATCTAACCGAATATTCGAAATAACTTGCGTCAATATACAACGATATTTTCATATTTAATTAGATTATCAATTTGTAAACTCTACCGACTAGAAACATGGAATTAATAATGCAATAAGTAATATATATTTATATATATGCTATGCAAAGACAATATCACACATATATGTATTTATATTGGATATATAACTTATTTGTTTAATTAATATCATCACTTGCTCTCTATATTTTATAACAATTAAAAAACTTGTATTGTAACAATTTAAAATTAAGAACTTTTGTCCATGTAACAATCTACAAAGATTCAAGGAACAAAAGTATCAAATAGACACTTCCTTGCGTCTTAATCCTTCTGTGTAACATTATTTTTAGCTTATAAGCCCATCCAAAACACAAACACCACTTAGAGTTAAAGAAAAAAGTATAACCCTGGAGTTTTCCAATAATTCAAGTTACTTCAAATTACGAGCCAATACACTTTACCCAAGCTAACAAAACCAACTCGTTTTATCTGCAACCGGTAAATCCAATTAGGAAGAAAATTAACAACACCTTGAATCAAACAAGACGCTTTAAATGGAAATAAGCTAATGAAAAGACTTGGATGTTCTATATATATATATTTTTTTTTATTTACACTTCGTTGCAAAAAACAAAGAATGAAACACAATACAAAAAAATTATAAGGGATGCAACGGGCGGCCTTATCGCTAATAAGCGATCTCTTCCAGGCAACCCTAGTTAAAGAGAAAAACTAAAAAAAAAAGAAACATGATGCGTGCGAGAAGTGCAGAAACAAATGTTATATAAAAAAATATATATACATAGTACCTTAATCTAAAGTAATACAAAAAAAAATAGTAACAACAGACTAAAAACTTAAAAGCTAATCTTACAAATACATGGACAGCAAATAGTGAGTAAAAGGAAACAAGATTTATACAAGTCACGATTGATCAGGATAGGATAAGGTTAAGAAAGTTTTAGTGTATTATTCTTTTATTTGTAACGTTTACTTTAGAACATCAAAACCGCCTTACGTAGGGAAGTTTTTATTTATTTAATATACAAGTTCACGCTTACAACAAGCTAGCAGAACGTCAAATTAGAAACATTGTAAGACAAAATACAATTTAAGAATACGTATTTCAAGATGTTACATCTAATTTTTGTTTCTTCTTTTCTAAAAGGTTTCATCGAGTCAATTATTTCACGCTTCTAACTTTTAATATTTTATCTATTATATTTTACTCATGGGAAGTCTCATCCAGTGTTGCCATAGGTAAAAATTCTACCTTTATACCATTCCTTTAGAATATTAAATTAAATATATTTACCAAATAAAAACAAAAGAAAAACATTGATTAAATATTACGCTTGTGCATTTCAGCTTAGGTTCCTTAATTTATATTAACCATAATTAAAACATTATATGAAAAGTACTCACCAATATATGTGATGAATACTTAAATTACTCGTGTACCTATTTATTTAAATTTATTACTTGCATATCTACAAAGAGCAATTCTTCAAATGTACTTAATAACAGGTACTCTAAAATAATTTAATAAATTCATTATTTAACTACTGTAAATTATTAATAATTATTAAAAATTATCTACTATAATTAAATTGATACTCATTATTACTCTCAAAAGCAACAAAAAGACAGTCCCAAACAGTATCTCATAATGAGTAATTGCATACACAATACGCTTTATGCATTTTTGTATTTAATCGACACGACATGTTGTAAACACACAAAACAGAGCATAAAGGTTTTCTGGGTTAATGTTCGTTCCTGAAATGCACCAGAATGAGGTCAGCATTTAATGTCATATCCGTTTGTCATGCAACACAAATACATCCTTAATCTTATCCTAAGTACTAATGTTTAAAACATCGATATATTTATTTTATTATTTTGGCGATTTAAAAGATTTGAGGAGTCCGTTCTTCAGTGTTGATTAAAATTAACATTTTTATAAAACACATTCCATTATTACTTTAACAATGAATTGTAAATATTATTAATAACGTTTTGTTAGATTTATAACGAAAATCGTATCGATTCTTGAAAGACACACTAAGCTGCTAAATATTGAATCAAATTAAAGCTATGTTTGTCACTATAAAAGGCGTGGAATCCAATCAAATCTTGGCACTCAATAACTTTTATAACCGGCTCTTATGGTGCGAACAATAAATCCGTCTAGAACAAGGGATCCTCGTTTTCCACTGATACACACTGTGCATGTATTTTTTTTGATGAAGAAAATAACATTAACATTAGATATTTTTATTTCTATTTCAAACAAGCATACACATCAAGATAAAACTTTTCAATACACGCATCCTATCAATTCTCACATACGTCTGCTAAACATGGGCACTTCCAAATACAATAAGGAAAAATGGAGGACAACGGGGGTGGCCTTTGCCCATAGGCACACAGAATGGGTTATCGCATCTTAAGAAAAAACATAAGTAATTAATTTTTATTTCTCAAATTGTGAAGAGAACTGCTCGGTGTTATTGTGTATTGTTTTCAGGTATGTTCTGTTGGCTTATAAGTTAGTTAGACTCGGAATTACTTCAGATCCTTGTATTCTGTCACTTCCAATAAGAAGTCCCCTACTACTTTTCAATTTATATATATATATATATTATTAATAAAAGAATATTTAAAGAATACAAAAACATCGGGAACGCGATCGTTCTTGGTATAGGAAATTATAGAGTACGGGAGGTATCCAGGTTCGATTCCGGGTAAAATTATAGAATGCTATTTCAATTATAACAAGAAATATGGTTATCCTAAATTTGAAAGTTGATGGTGTTAACTGTTTTTTAATTCCTGTAGGGTGTTTCTAAATGAGAGAAAGAAAAAGAAAGAAAACGATGAAAAGAATCAATAAAAAAGGATGTATATACTAGGATTCCCTGTGTGTTCGGCTCCCTTCCATTTGACATACCTACTATTGAAATTCTGAAACGGTGGGAGCTTGTAGTTTATTGTTTATCAGAATGCCAAATCATAAAACGACTGCTTCACGACTGATTTGAGAGCGACCACCGATGCGAAAACCGCTGTGTGAGTTCAAAAAGTGAATTACAAAATCGCAGGGCTGTACTGCCTTCTGGGTTTGATGTCCGTATCGATAGATGACACCGTGAAAAATTATCCTTGCTTTGAATCCAGTATAGTATGTAAGAGCCCAAATAAAATGTGAAGCAATTCGTACTACTTTATTAGTCGTATAATCTTTCATATATGAGTATTTACGAGGTATGAGGGAAGATTTTTATTGCATATTTTATCGTATCAATCATAGTTGACATATTTGCGATGAGGAATAAATAAAATTCACCTTTATTCAGTACCCGAAAACTGTTTTGAAAATTTTCTTTAAAGGCTAAAAGGTAGCTTTCTGTGCCTGACACGGCGACAATTTTTGCCTCAAACGATATTTTCCGTAACTTCAAGCCGGGGTTCAAATGCTGGACCTTGTTGAAAGTGTTGTCCCAAGCCTGCCACAGCTTAGATATATCGTAACATTGCAATAGGAAACATAGCAACACAAAAAAATTGGTATAGAATGGGCACAGTACAACAGTAAACAACAACAAAAAAATATTGTTTTTATTCCATATTTTTTTTTATTAAAACAAAATTTGTTTTAAAAAAGGGTGCAAGATAATTGTACTTGTATATGTTAATTATTGAACCCAAAACCCCATTGTATCTATATAGACATATTGTGTCCGTTTCAATAAAAATTCATAAAGTATGTGTACTTTTATATATTTATTCACATTTGTGCCAACCATTTTAAAGTAGAATTTAATGCAGTTTCAATACCGTTATAGCTCGTATTTTACGACCATTAAAAGCATCTTTGTATGGTGTGTATGTAAAATATTGTCCAATGTTTTCTAACGGAATACAACATTAGAAAACACTTAAAGCGTATCAATATAGTTTTGATAAACACATTACATGTATTTTTATTCAGTTTAAAAATATGAAAGAACTTTACTATCTTAACATTGTGGTAATATTATTGTCAAAAAAAAAACAAAATCATTTAATCATATAGGTAACATATTGTACACTTATGACTTGTCAGTAAAGAAATACATATTAATGCTTCTAATTTTACATTCAAATACTCGTACATGACATGACATGACACGTTGATGCATCCGATGCCCTTCCACCCTCACCAGCTCATCCGTCCACCTAATGGAAGGCCGTCTTTGTAACGGCCGATTGAAACAGAAATATTGTATATCACAAAGCATACTGATAACAATCGCATAAAACTATAAAACAAACATTGAAAGAAAAATAAAATTGTCTTGAATCATTTCTTTAAATTCTCGTATTAAGCTAAAGCCAATCTTTATGATCTTTAATAGTAAAACTTCAATATAGTACTGTTCTTTTTAACAGTCCGTTTTAAATCAAGATGTTATCTGTCACAGACGCAGACACATTTATATCTTAAGAGTTATTAGCCCCAGCTTGATCCACTCGATGCTTTCTATGTAATATGTCGCTTAAATGCATTTATCGATGAAAAAGGATTCGATTTCTGGTGAAACAAAAATTTCAGGTCAATAACATTAAACACAATATTAATTTTAAAACCGTTCTGACAAAAGTTTTGAAAAGTTTAAAGTTTAAAGTAGAATTTAATGCAGTTTCAATACCGTTATAGCTCGTATTTTACGACCATTAAAAGCATCTTTGTATGGTGTGTATGTAAAATATTGTCCAATGTTTTCTAACGGAATACAACATTAGAAAACACTTAAAGCGTATCAATATAGTTTTGATAAACACATTACATGTATTTTTATTCAGTTTAAAAATATGAAAGAACTTTACTATCTTAACATTGTGGTAATATTATTGTCAAAAAAAAAACAAAATCATTTAATCATATAGGTAACATATTGTACACTTATGACTTGTCAGTAAAGAAATACATATTAATGCTTCTAATTTTACATTCAAATACTCGTACATGACATGACATGACACGTTGATGCATCCGATGCCCTTCCACCCTCACCAGCTCATCCGTCCACCTAATGGAAGGCCGTCTTTGTAACGGCCGATTGAAACAGAAATATTGTATATCACAAAGCATACTGATAACAATCGCATAAAACTATAAAACAAACATTGAAAGAAAAATAAAATTGTCTTGAATCATTTCTTTAAATTCTCGTATTAAGCTAAAGCCAATCTTTATGATCTTTAATAGTAAAACTTCAATATAGTACTGTTCTTTTTAACAGTCCGTTTTAAATCAAGATGTTATCTGTCACAGACGCAGACACATTTATATCTTAAGAGTTATTAGCCCCAGCTTGATCCACTCGATGCTTTCTATGTAATATGTCGCTTAAATGCATTTATCGATGAAAAAGGATTCGATTTCTGGTGAAACAAAAATTTCAGGTCAATAACATTAAACACAATATTAATTTTAAAACCGTTCTGACAAAAGTTTTGAAAAGTTTAAAGTTTAAAGTAGAATTTAATGCAGTTTCAATACCGTTATAGCTCGTATTTTACGACCATTAAAAGCATCTTTGTATGGTGTGTATGTAAAATATTGTCCAATGTTTTCTAACGGAATACAACATTAGAAAACACTTAAAGCGTATCAATATAGTTTTGATAAACACATTACATGTATTTTTATTCAGTTTAAAAATATGAAAGAACTTTACTATCTTAACATTGTGGTAATATTATTGTCAAAAAAAAAACAAAATCATTTAATCATATAGGTAACATATTGTACACTTATGACTTGTCAGTAAAGAAATACATATTAATGCTTCTAATTTTACATTCAAATACTCGTACATGACATGACATGACACGTTGATGCATCCGATGCCCTTCCACCCTCACCAGCTCATCCGTCCACCTAATGGAAGGCCGTCTTTGTAACGGCCGATTGAAACAGAAATATTGTATATCACAAAGCATACTGATAACAATCGCATAAAACTATAAAACAAACATTGAAAGAAAAATAAAATTGTCTTGAATCATTTCTTTAAATTCTCGTATTAAGCTAAAGCCAATCTTTATGATCTTTAATAGTAAAACTTCAATATAGTACTGTTCTTTTTAACAGTCCGTTTTAAATCAAGATGTTATCTGTCACAGACGCAGACACATTTATATCTTAAGAGTTATTAGCCCCAGCTTGATCCACTCGATGCTTTCTATGTAATATGTCGCTTAAATGCATTTATCGATGAAAAAGGATTCGATTTCTGGTGAAACAAAAATTTCAGGTCAATAACATTAAACACAATATTAATTTTAAAACCGTTCTGACAAAAGTTTTGAAAAGTTTAAAGTTTAAAGTAGAATTTAATGCAGTTTCAATACCGTTATAGCTCGTATTTTACGACCATTAAAAGCATCTTTGTATGGTGTGTATGTAAAATATTGTCCAATGTTTTCTAACGGAATACAACATTAGAAAACACTTAAAGCGTATCAATATAGTTTTGATAAACACATTACATGTATTTTTATTCAGTTTAAAAATATGAAAGAACTTTACTATCTTAACATTGTGGTAATATTATTGTCAAAAAAAAAACAAAATCATTTAATCATATAGGTAACATATTGTACACTTATGACTTGTCAGTAAAGAAATACATATTAATGCTTCTAATTTTACATTCAAATACTCGTACATGACATGACATGACACGTTGATGCATCCGATGCCCTTCCACCCTCACCAGCTCATCCGTCCACCTAATGGAAGGCCGTCTTTGTAACGGCCGATTGAAACAGAAATATTGTATATCACAAAGCATACTGATAACAATCGCATAAAACTATAAAACAAACATTGAAAGAAAAATAAAATTGTCTTGAATCATTTCTTTAAATTCTCGTATTAAGCTAAAGCCAATCTTTATGATCTTTAATAGTAAAACTTCAATATAGTACTGTTCTTTTTAACAGTCCGTTTTAAATCAAGATGTTATCTGTCACAGACGCAGACACATTTATATCTTAAGAGTTATTAGCCCCAGCTTGATCCACTCGATGCTTTCTATGTAATATGTCGCTTAAATGCATTTATCGATGAAAAAGGATTCGATTTCTGGTGAAACAAAAATTTCAGGTCAATAACATTAAACACAATATTAATTTTAAAACCGTTCTGACAAAAGTTTTGAAAAGTTTAAAGTTTAAAGTAGAATTTAATGCAGTTTCAATACCGTTATAGCTCGTATTTTACGACCATTAAAAGCATCTTTGTATGGTGTGTATGTAAAATATTGTCCAATGTTTTCTAACGGAATACAACATTAGAAAACACTTAAAGCGTATCAATATAGTTTTGATAAACACATTACATGTATTTTTATTCAGTTTAAAAATATGAAAGAACTTTACTATCTTAACATTGTGGTAATATTATTGTCAAAAAAAAAACAAAATCATTTAATCATATAGGTAACATATTGTACACTTATGACTTGTCAGTAAAGAAATACATATTAATGCTTCTAATTTTACATTCAAATACTCGTACATGACATGACATGACACGTTGATGCATCCGATGCCCTTCCACCCTCACCAGCTCATCCGTCCACCTAATGGAAGGCCGTCTTTGTAACGGCCGATTGAAACAGAAATATTGTATATCACAAAGCATACTGATAACAATCGCATAAAACTATAAAACAAACATTGAAAGAAAAATAAAATTGTCTTGAATCATTTCTTTAAATTCTCGTATTAAGCTAAAGCCAATCTTTATGATCTTTAATAGTAAAACTTCAATATAGTACTGTTCTTTTTAACAGTCCGTTTTAAATCAAGATGTTATCTGTCACAGACGCAGACACATTTATATCTTAAGAGTTATTAGCCCCAGCTTGATCCACTCGATGCTTTCTATGTAATATGTCGCTTAAATGCATTTATCGATGAAAAAGGATTCGATTTCTGGTGAAACAAAAATTTCAGGTCAATAACATTAAACACAATATTAATTTTAAAACCGTTCTGACAAAAGTTTTGAAAAGTTTCAGAAATTTCTGCAATTTATCTAAATGATAACAAAATTCAATTTAGGACCTTCAACGGAACTGCGACTAATTTCTAGTTTCATTGACAAAATATATATAGTCGGAGTGTAATAAATTTTAACAATCACTATGTGTATATATGTCACAAAAATTACTTTTTAAATGAATATTCGTGATAATATAATAATTGATTAATAAAAAAATAAATAGTTCAAATATCTTTACACTGTATACTATGTGGTACGTATACTCGTATAGTATAATTGTAATTGAAATAATGTAGTATGTTCTATTTAATTTATATTACTATGTTAGAGTATATGTTGTTTCTGAAATTCAGATCATATTTAACACAATGAGAGATTAAAATTTTATACCTATTATAGATATATGATTATAACTATACTTCATTGTATTCAAGTACAGTACATAGTGTTGGCCTGGTGGCTTAAGCGTGAAACCCTCATCACTGAGGTCGGGCATTCCAATCACGGCCACCAATGGAAATATTCACGCAATTAGCACTTGCAACGGTGAAGAAATAAAAATCTATGATATGTGTCAGACAGAAAAACCAAATAGTTATCATAGTTACCCACGATGCAGGGAATCCTAGTATTGGCGCTAGTGCACTTTCACATTTTACTATTTTTGTATCATGTTTATTTTCTTTTCTTGAGGAAGAAATTAGACAATAATATAAATTTCATCACATTTTATTTACACAATATACTTATAAAACACTTACATGCCAATAAATTATTAAAGTGATATAGTTCCAGTCAACATCAATACTTCATGAATACATTAACATCAAAACATTCATTGAAAAACGTTAACCTATATTGAGCTTGAAGTACAATTCTTAATAATCTGGCATCAAGTTGCAGTGTCAGGGAATCTTAATGTCATAAAGCATTAAACAAAGACAGTATAGTTCAATAAAGTGGAAGATTAATAAGTTTTGACTTGATGATACACTTGAAACACACGAAGAAATTTAAGTTTTAAACAAAACTTCGCTGCGATTGAGCTTTTACTTGATGATACCTCCCTTTCGAATAGAAGAGAGATGAAGTATCATATATCATACATTAAATATAGTATCAGCGAGTATAATAAAAAAGAAATTGGTAATTTCATTACAGCCTTTTGTGCATGCCGATTTATCGGTCTTAGACGTGCTTGTCTTCTATGGTATGAGTTTAATCAACCAAGAGTTTAATCAACTTGCGTTTTTGAGCTACGGCTGGCCATTGCACTGGAAAACTTCGTCTCAACTATACAACAAATTTAAAACTGCTCATAATATGTTGTATTCTCCATACAATTCGATAATTTCACTTTTAATTCCACCATTACAACCATACTTAAAGTCGTTCATTAAGAGTTAACGGACTCCTTAAATCGATAGTAACTTATCGAGTATAATTAAGGTAATTGTCGACTCTGAATACGGTTAGTACTGAACTTAAATTACTTTTCTGCACATCAGTATATATTAAAACACAGGACTGAATCAGATTCATAAGAACTATTAAGTCTAAAGATATAAATTAATATTACCTGCTAAACTTACGTTACTTGCGTTTATAATCATAAACGTACTATTAACAACAAATTGTTAAAGACCGTTCACCCATATTACAAAGTGATAGTAAAGATCCACGAATCAACAACAATTGGAGGCTATAAGTATGCTTAAGAATACGACGTTCGTTAATCATTAAGTATAAAAGAAACATTCGTATCAGTGCAATAAAATTAAACAAAGCTTAAAAACAAAGGAAATGCGACATTACTGTACAACACCAAATTTTTCTATTTCATGAAGACATCAATTATTTAAAAAAAATTGTAAGTATTATTAAGGTTTGGATAATGACGTGTGATCTATCAAGACATTTTAGCGACGGCCAATACAACCTGTATTGAAAAAGCCGCTTCAAATAATGTTTCGATTAAGAGACAACGCAACAAGTAAGAGAAGACTAGAAGATAAACATAAGGACAACAGGAACCTATATTAATCTATAAATGTACCTGCTTGGAACTTGGCAGGTGTTTAAATACTTTCTCGGTTGGATTCAAATTATATAGTTAATCCTAAATTCTCACCTTACAGACACAATATTAATAACGTAACTTTGTGCATTCTTACTGATAAAGATTAACATGATTTGCACGTTTCTATACACTTTTATAAAAATATTTATAGCTATGATATTGTATAACATCGAAAATACATAAAGAGCCGATATTTATGGGACATCACATCAATTGGTCAAAGCATAGACATAATTCTTAAATCTCTTAGGTTTCTATATATGCAAAGAAATAATTTCATATTTTTTTAATGGAATTATTAGAATTACTATCGGCCCTTTTCACATATTTTTCCACAAGAAATTTATGATAATTAACGGCAGGTCTGAGTGCCAAGTGATATAACAAGTAGAAGAAAATTATGTAATCATCCATTATTATTTGTAGTAGAACCTACATACTCAAAATCTCCACAGACTTAGTTTTTTTAAAGAGTTTTATGTTAAATTTGTCATAAATAAAATAATTGAACGATTGTTAACAATAAAATCTCTTTGAAAACAATACGTAATATATATTTATTTATGTAAATGTATAACTGTTACATGGCTTCATTTAAGTGTCATATGTCAAAGATTTCAAATATTTCAGATTAGAACCATTGATATACAAAAAACCCAAGATGCACAGTCTCGAATAAAAGTAACGCTCGAAAGTGTCCCGAAACACTATTTCTGTCCATAACAGTATATGTTACAAGCATATATTATTGCAAAATCAACCTTACGCGAATTGCTTAAAGTTGTTATTACAACGCAGTGTATACGTACTTAAAGCAATAAAATTTGACGACCGACCGTGATCGGTAGGACAAGGTATTGAGTGGAGTCGAACATGACTTTTTTATTTAAAACTATTTAACATAATTTTAAATTTATCCGACTTTTCGGGTGCTTTACAGCGCGAGTGGTCACGGTGACTGAAGACAAAAGGTGTTGGATGTTAAATAGTTGTAAATTTATAATAATACATAACTTTAATCCGGTTAAAAAGTTTTTTCTTTAAATTAAAAAAAAATGTTAAATTGGATAACTCCTGACCACACTTTATATAGCGTAAATATATTTGTCAAAAACTACACACAAAAAAGTTCAAGAGTACATAAATTTATTTATAAAAAAAAACACAAATAAATAACATCGACTCCACTTATAGACGCGAGACTATTTGAAATGAGCGCACAATTTAGAATGTTGCGCTCATTTTTTGAGGACGTTTTTTTGACGTTGAGTGTGCATCTTGGGTTTTTTGTATATCAATGATTAGAACAGTGTATATAACTACTCTATGCTAGCTTTTCCTAGAGCGGAGAAAAGCGCGTCAGAACCTCGAGTACCCCACCGCCTGTCAGCGGCCGCGCTTAGAGGAGGTACTCTCATTGCTCCGGCCTATCAAACGAAGTGTTCGGAGTGCTTTCCACTTTTTTCATCACAATTTTAAACGCAAACGTATGCTTGGGAGACACTGAAGCCGGTCGCGGCGTGTCGGGCGAGCGTGGCGGTGGGTCGGGGTGCATCTCTGAACGCGTTCGGGAACGTCGAGGCGGGTTCATCAGCGGAGCTGTCAACGGCTCTTTCAGGCGTTGCGGAGACATACGGTTCGGAGATAAGTGGCCAGGAGAAGGATCCGGATTCATCGGCGGCAGCGTCAATGGAGGAAGATTTGCACAGGGCGAACCGCGTGAACCGCGTCGCTCTTTCAGCCCCATCGGCGGTGGTGATGACGGCGGTTCATCTTCGGCAGCCGCCACGACAACCACCGGTTCGGTTCTTACTAATGGTGCTCTCGGTTCCGTTACGTCAGAAGTAATAGATCTTCTGAAGTAGTTTAAGCCGTTCTCTATTTCAGCTAACGCTCGGCGCACAAATGGAAAGCTGTCTGATATTTCGGAAGTTGATTTACGAACTGGGAATTCAGTTTCACTGTCACGTTTTCGTGGCTTACAACGTTCAAATGTCGGATCTCCGGAGGCTGCCACTGTTTCCGAAACCTGCCTCGTGAGAGCTGCATGCTTGATTGAATCAGATTTTGAGCGTGGTTCTCTAGTTTTCGGGGTCGGAGATCGGCGATCGCCAAACTTCTTGCTGGCGGCGCGTTTGATGGAAGAGAATAAGCCGAGTTTTTCTGGTTTTTCCTGTTGAGTGGATGTGGAAGGTCCGGGGGTAGGATCGGGCGCGGGACGGGGGACGTTCCCCTCGCGTTAGTTGTGCCGTGAGTCGGAAGAAGGAACATCGCTGGATCCGGTGGAGGAGAGGGTGGTGTTGGAGCCGTACGGGTCCAGCGACGATTGCACCGACATGGACCGGCCGGCCCGTCGCACCCTCGCGGGGGAAAGTTTACCGGGATCTACGCTGGCCGGGTCTGCCTGCAACATTAGTGTTTTTAGTGGTTTCGACATAATCCAACTACTTTGGCTCCTAAGAATAAGTTATTTCAAAGGACTTTCCTCTGAATTAATTTATAGAGCCCCGAAGTCCACCAATTAAATGAGGGAGCGTTCAAGTATAACGTAAAAAATTTGGGGGGGGGGGGGGTTATTTTGTAAAATGTTAACGATACGGGGCGGGGATTGAATTACGCCGTTATATGTTAATATTCGGGGGTCACTAACGCTCCCTGAGTCACATTAGTACATATACACACATAGTCACATAGTCTCATAGGTATGTAGACTCTACATTGTAGAGGATCTTGCTATGCCCGTGCCCATTCATATCGTGGAGGTTTCTATATTATTATATTTATCAGCAGCTGTAATACAGTTAAAAGGGTACGCACCTGATATGCTAACGCATTCATGATGATCGAGTATGGAACCAAGCCGAGTGGATGTACTTCCCTCATCAGCACATTGGCAGGAATCTTATGAAATTGGATATACTCCAGAAAATTCCCAATCACGTCCTTAAGGACTATGTTCGGATTAGTATCAAAGCATTTCTTACTCCACATCAAGGCAGCCTGAAATTTTTAATTAGAAGGCTTGAAACTTTTTGTAAGTCATTTTAAAGTTAGTCTGAAACGTAGTAGACGTGTACAAAATTCGGGTTGAATCTAATTCAGAGCCTCTGGATTATAACGTTAACGGCTCTATACTACGGAGTTGTAAATTACGTTGTTAAATATTAATAATATGATTGTAATTTACTTGAAATTTAGTAAATTCATCAGCTTTAAGTTCTTCTCTAGCAAGAATCAGTCGCACAACATGTTGGGGCAGAAGCGTAAACGATCCCAAATTTAGAACTTCGTTGCCGTGTTCGTCCACGAACTCCAGAACCTGAAATTTGAATGATATACATATATAGATATATAATAATTAAATTTTAAATAACGAACTACGATAAACATCATTATACATGAGTATTACAAATGTTAATAATAAATTGCAAAATTTGACGCAGCTATGAAAATTAGCTGATGAACTTAAATCACCTAAACAAATTTGTATAATTTGTAGTTAAGGACTATCACGATCACGTCAGCTATCTAACAAAAAGAAACGGGTTGGTAGGAATTAAATAAATGACGTCATTATACAATAATAATATTCAATCATCAATCTAATATATAAAATTCTCGTGTCACAATGTTCGTTCTCATACTCCTCCGAAACGGCTCGACAGATTCTTATGAATTTTTTACGCATATTCACTAAGTCTGAGAATCGGCTACTTTCTGTCTTTCAAACCCCTATGGGTTTCCACACCAAAAATTTATTTTTTATTTTTTAGACAATATTTTTGTTTTTATTTTTTTACTATACAACCCCTAATTTTCACTCTTATACAATCAACCCCTATTTTTATTGAACTAAAAAAATGTTTCCTAGAAATAGTATACATGGCAAAACAAACGTTTGCCGGGTCAGCTAGTATTGATATAGAAATTACATAGAAACACGCGTGCTGTTTATAAGAAAACGCTAATCTGTTAATGAAAATAAATGAACTAATTATCACAAGCATGAATTAAAGCAAGCAATTATTTTTTAAAGTCACTAATGAGCACGTTACGTCGCTATACATAGTATAAATAATAGTACGTTTATAAGTGAGTTCCAAGTTAGAATATACATGTTTGAAGGCCCATAACCCCCTAATAGGCAAAGGGCCTAACATTATGCGTCTGTTCTTAATCATTTATTTAAAGCGTAATCTGTATTTATTGAAACTAAGGATTCTGCTTTTATACTATTATTGCAATAACTTTTCTCAAAAATTATTAGCCTAAAACAGACAAAGGGCCGCAGCATTGGCCACTTATAAATAGCTACAAACTTGCAAGTGCGTCACCGGCTTTACAAAATCTTACATACCTTCTGCACCAAAGTCTTGGTACACTTATATTGTATATATCTCTCAGCAGACGCCAGCAGGGCGCATACAGTATCAACAGTGATGCAACATTGAACGAAACCTGCGCAGGCGCGTCGTAGTTCGTCCAGCCCGTAGTAGTCAGCTGCGTTCATTACACCTGAAATTATTAGTTTTGGATATTAAAAAACTTACTCCAAATTGTCATTGTTGTAGAATTTTCTTATTTCGTCATGGTTAAATAAATAATAAAATAAATTAGTGGTATTACAACCTTTTTAGGTCTCAGAATTATGTATCTGTTTCATGATCTTTTGTCAGACTAATGGGCAAGTAGGTGATCAGCCTCCTGTGCCAACACACGCCATGGACTTTTTGGGTCAAAGGCAAGCCGGTTTCCTCACGACGTTTTCCTTCACCATTCTAGCGAATATTATTAGCACATTGTAAGAAAGTCCATTGGTGCACTAGGGAACCGAACCTACGACCTTAGGGATGAGAGTCGCACGCTGATGCCACTAGGCCAACACTGCTCTATCACTGCGCGTCATGCCTAAACCAATTTTTAATACTACCCATATATCGAAAATAGAACTTAATTTTCATTCATTTTGGTTTATTCTTTCCACACACGGAGTTAACAGAGGCGAAATTTTGTGACTTCAATACAGAATTACCCGCTATAGACGATTTTGCAGGTCCTACTTCAAGCCGGTATCGGATGCAATTGCTTATTGGACGCTATACTATATACTTACCAACAGAATGTATATCAAAATTCAATGAATTAAAATGCCTTCATCGCTTTTATGAAACATTTTAAACGCAATTGTTATAATTTCCATATCCGCTATATGGAAAATATGATAAAAACATATGTAATTGGATGTCAAAACTAGATTCCTGCTTTGTCTGTTTCCATTAAGCTATTAGTAATATTATATTTTTCGTAATGTACCCGGAATATAAAAAAATACGTAGATTATATGATATAATTGTACACGTCTTTAGAAAATGTTTATATATATATAATAAATAATAAAATTTGATTGGATACTCTCCAGTTTTTTCGAGAATTTAAAAAAAAATGTACATTAAAATGGAATGAAAATTTCAACAAAATTTGGCAAGATAAGGGGGTATCACACCATAATAAGTAATGATTCTTCGTATATAAAAAATGTCGAGCTTGCTGCCTTGCCTTACATATGGAGCACAAACTTGAATTTTCAAAAACAAAACTAAAGCCAACATACGTTCGTGCCAGCGTACTATAGAAAAAGTATTGGTGTCGGGATCGAAAGGTTAGCTGGAAAAATTGGATGACGATGGCAATAAATAAAATAGGGTGGAAAAATTTGAAGGAGGCCTTCTACCGGACAGGGGCCGCATAGTGTAGTAAAAATTTAATTTATATCTATTTTTGTTAAATGTATGTCAATAAGATGTGGATAAATGAAGGCTTTATTATTATTATTATTTACGAAGAAAAATAATCGAATGAATTGAATTGAGAAATTATTAATTACATTAGAGGATTTTAGTTTCATACAACTAAGATAATAATCTTAATTACTCATGAAGTTATTTAGCAATTTAATCTAGATTACAGCAATTAATGTAAACTCCTAACAACTCCTAAAAATAGAAGATATCGAACCCTATTTATATTTACAAATATCTAGATGGTCTATAGTTAGATCAAAGTATATTTTTATTTACTTTCAAGCTCCTTGGAAATAAACTAATAAAAGTAGGCAATAAAAGCTCTCTGGAGCATATAATTAAGTTATCCGTGCAACTTCATAGCGCACTGACAAAAAGAATTCCACCTGGCTTGATTCTGCGAACCTTTCTCAATGAAAAATATTATATTTTATCGTTTATTAAATAAGTTAGGGACACTCTACAATTGGAAATAGCATTCATTAAAATCAATCTTAAGAGCTTAACCGTCAAAAATGTGAACCCTATGTGAAAATATCATGACGTTACAAATACTGAAAATCTATTCAAACATACATTCCTTTTTTAATTTTTATGTATAATCTCTACATATACCAACGGCGGTAAAACCTTTTATATCTGGGCCTCAGATTTCTGTATCTGATCCGTGATTTGTAATAGGTATGAAGGAGATCAACCTTCTTTGCCTGACACACGCCGTCGAATTTTTGTGTCTAAGGCATGCATGGTTTCATCACGATGTTTTCCTTTACCATACGTCCATTGGTGCACAGCCGGGGCTTGAACCTACGACCCCAGAGATGAGAGTCACACGTTAAAACCATTTGGCCAACACTGCACATTTTATACACTGATTTTATTTGAGTAAGTAAAATAAAAATGTGCCAATTCCTTTACAATATACTTATTGTTAAGATAAATTTTATATCTTCTTTCATTTACGCGTCATCGTAAATTCACAAAGTTCAAAGTTCTCAAAGTATCTTGCAAGAAATCTTAATCAAAAGATTCCTGAAAATCTGATCACGGGGTGAGTAAAGCAAAAAATTCAATCTCGATACTGATCGAAGCAATTTCCTCTCCCTAATCTACTTATACAGTCTACGTTTATAATTCAATTATATCTTGTGCACTAAATAAGCAAGTTTCCAATATTAATAGCATTTAGGGTCTGTTTCACAAGGTACGGATAAGTTCCACATAAGTTCCAAATAAGCTATTTATTAATTATTGGTAGGATAAACACTATTGTTGCGTTTTACGACTGTCAGATAGCGCCATTCGTCACATAAAGTCCATCATAAGTTATGAGTCCGATGAATGTCAAATAGCACAATTTATCGTCCAAATAATTTGTGTTACATAGCTAGTTGGTACTTTATACATACATTGTGAAACAGACCCTTAGTCTGCTTGTAAGAGAAACATATAGTTTAAATAATACTTTTTTAAGAAGGCGATCTTTGAGCCTAAAAAGCCGAAAAAATGATTGCTTCAGAGGGAATTCTACCTACGGTCTTCTAGGTATTCTAACCATTAAGTCATGAAGAGTTAATAGAGAGGTTTAATAAAGTACGACGACGTACAAGCTATGTTAATTAAAATCCTTTTACATCGTTTTAATGAATTTGTTTGAAAGTTTCGGAACGTTGGCTTTATCGAGTTGAATTTCGCTGTTTAATTAGTTCTACATGAGATATGTTGATATTTATCTTCTGTACTCTAGCGTAGGTATCTAAGTGATAATGAATATTCCAACTACTGAACACTTAATTTAAATATACAGTGTAAACTCTTTATAACGTCATTCGTTTTAACGAAAAAATTTCTATAACGTAAAAATGAGTTAAATTTAATTGGTATAACCCAATACCCATACATTAATTCTGCCTTCCCTATTACGAAACTTCTCTATAACGAATAAAAATGCTCGGTCCCTTGAAATTCGTTATAAAGAGTTTACACTTTAGTATAAAATAGATGTTGCAAGCATGTTATATTAAAGGCAAAATGACTTACACTATGAGGAATTTATAATTACTTTAAAAATCCCTTACATTGAAAAATAATTGGAAAACATATTTATAAAATTGTCTTTTATTAATACGAACAAAGCGTTTTTATTGAAACATTTTATAATAAACTATTTTAAATGAGTTCTTGAAAATAACAAGCGGGCAAAAAACTGTCATAAGGTCGAAACTGTGTCAAAAACGCGTTCGTTTCGTACATTTTTAATAAAGCTCGCGTAAACAAAATATATTATGCCCCAATAGTTTGGAAAACGCGAATTCAATTAAAAACTTCCCAGTAGGATGACATTTCGCAAACAGCTCGCGAAAAATCACTTTTCAATTTCAATTGCTCACCGTTATTGGATAGCTATTAATAACAACTGACTGACTTATGCCTATGAAAACTCTATTTTTAAACATAGGTACATCTTATATAAATACATGGGGTTTTTTTAAATTTATTATTTTACTTTATTATTAATAAATCACGAATTATTTTAGAAAACCACTGTGGTTTGTTTAAATGTATATAGAAGTCTTGTTTAGGAGCGCGAAAAATGCCTATAAAAGTAGTTTTTCAACTTACTTTTTATGTTGGTTAACGTTAGGCTAACTAATAACCGACTGGGTAGCCCTAAATTAGCCGCTTTAGCAAATACCTCAACGTTCTCTCGCCAAAGACGTCATGCTCAACTCATTTTTATGTCATCTCAAAAAAAGTGCTCTAGACTAGAAGACATTTATTTACTTTTAAATGAATAACTTTATTAATATAATTTATACAAGATCGGAGCTCTAGATGAACATTTATTAGATATTGTTAAAAATTTTGTTGGTTTCCTACATTTTCACACTTAAATCGCTTTGATATAAAAAATTGCACTAATCCAACTCTTCTAATTAAACTTACGTAAATACAACTTGTCATCAAGAGACTTCTGGTACATTAGTTCGAATAATTTACTTAGACATAGTTCTATAATAAACGCGCTTCTGAGAAGAATATTGTTTCTTGTATATTATTATTTTCCATAACTACTATTTAAAATATTGTAAGTACAATCTTGCGTTAACAATACTAATAAGTTCATTGTTATTCAAATAAAATAAATAAATCAGTGGCACTACAACCTCTTTACACACACCACTAGATCTATTCAATATAATCTATTATTCTGAAAAACCACGACAGATTCAATTTACATTTCCACATAAAGAAGGGACTTTTATTGATCATTACATACCTATCTAGAAGAATGAACGAAAGTTAATGGCGTTTGACGTCGTTTCGCAAAAATTTATTTCACAGATAATAAAAATTCATTGCCAACGCTTTTATTACACAGAACAGAGTTTATAAATCTAAATAATTTTATCATCGTCACATATACATATAGAGGCACGAAAAGCCGTTTTTTCTTGTATATTACCATCAACATATGAACTTGAGATATTAATAAAACCAGATTACATGTCTGGTCTATTACATAGGAGATTCGGGTCTTTAGAGACCAAATCCTGTGTTGAAAAGTGTCAAGAATAAAATGGTTCAAAGCGTGACCAATCAAGTAAAAAAGCTCATTACCGATTGTCATCATCTGTCAAAGTGTGGTGTGTCGATTCGATTGTAGTCTAATTCCTGGACACAGCTTGAAAATGACGTAAAATTAAAAGTTATCGAAGTGATAACTTCTTATGGGAGGGTAAACCACTTCGTTTACATTTTGTTAACTGAGGCTTTCTTAGTTTTGAAAGCGTGGGTATTTTCTAAATCATCGGAGTTACGACCCGAGAGTATAGTGAGACGTAGGCACTCTCTTCAACCGTTGCATTGCATTAATTCGTTTTCTATTGTTGTACGCGCGTGATAAATATAGAGTGAAAATAAAATCCTCTATTATTTAAAGCGCCCCGATCACCCAGGAACCACACTTATCAAAAAGAACTCAAATAAATTAAAAAAAAAGAACTTACCTAACAGAGTCCTAGGCTGCAATGTAACACACCCGGTATGGATGTATTCAATGAGTTGCCGAAACACATCTGGTTCAAATTCTTCAATGATCAAGGTTTGATGTTGCTGAGATGATGGCTGTTGTAAAAAAAATCACGTTGACAATATAATAAAGAGAATATTAAAGAAGAAAGTATGGCGAGTTAGCGTAGTACAGCCTAAAATACATAGTTTAATTTTAAAAAGCATGAAGTCAGTGTACAAGTTTAGCCAATATTTGCATAAGCAGTGATGTCATCAACATTGATAGCGTTATCAAAGAAACCATGCATTTGTTGTAGTAAAATCCTAACTACAAACGTGTGTATTGTACAAAAACACCAAGAAGATCCAAAATTCACCTAAAACACGTCAATTTTGATTTTACCTCTTGTATTGGTGCCAATTGTTGCGCGAAACTTGTTCTCTGCGGTAACATAATAATTGTTAACATAGATACTAGAGTACCACAGATTGAGCAAAGAGCCAAAACAGATTAGAGCGATATAAAAGAAGACGACGGAAATAAATCTAGTACATAAAGCTATTCATTATTAGAGGATTTTCTTATATGGTGCACCATCAGCGACTTAAAAAAAAATAAATAACACTCTCTACAATCGGAGATCTCTAGCCGGTGTTACGTTTTTATACAAATTATTAAATGATCAACTACAGAACAGTAACCTTTTATAGAACATTATAACTGTCGTCCCTTATTCATTCCCAAGGTTTAAAATCAGCAGAATTTTCCAAATTCCGTCTGGAAAATCCACCCTGGGAGTTCAGTTACCTCTCACTCGAATTCTTCGTGGATATAACGGAATAAACACTACTTAACCAGAGCTTACAAAAAAAGCATTCTTAAGTGCCTATCTGATACCTAATCCGCTGTTTTGCTAGTGATATTTATGTTACGAAAAATTTCTAGTATTTTAATTTTTGTAACATTTATGTTTACCATAATTGTCATATGTTGTAGAAGAGATAGCTTGTAACTGATATAGCGTTATGTACGATGTGTTGACCTTTAATAAAGAAATAAAGCTAAAAGAATAAGCTAAAGCCGCGCTTGGCGTCTAAATGCAATGCGCGTGGTTGCCATCTCTTTTTACCACTGCGAAAATCAGGGTATTATAAAATCCCAGTAACACCTTTATTACAAACTGTTAACAAATATACGATTAATAATTTAATACTAAACGTTGTGTTTATTATGACTAAATTGATACACAAAACGCATTGACCCGAAATTGAATTGATGGACCAGTGTGAATCAATGCGGTTGGGTCATTTCAAAATTAATGTATACATTGTACGGCTAAATGGGTTCCAAAGACAATATATTATAACAAATTAGTAGAATAAGTTTACGGTAATTTCTCTACGACGAGGTTCATACCTGCTGAGCTGCGTTTTGAAGGTTCAGAAGCGGTTCCGAAGATCGTTTTAAGAAAAGCCTGAGTTTGTTCTCTCTCGGAGCCGATTCTTTTTTTCTTTGAGGACTCGGTGCCTGATAGAGCATCTTTTGAAACACCCTGAAAGCAAAATAACTATGAATAAAGGCTACGGTGACTATTGACATCGGTCATATACAGAAGGAAAAGTAAAAAAAAAAGTTTTTTTCTTTTGCAAGAAATTTATCTGTGAAATAGGTGTTTAACAATTTTTCCTTCTTGGTTTTCGTTTTATCATCGATTTATAAACATGGAAGTAGGTGATTGTGAGATACTTGGAATTGGAAAATATTTGAGTTATTATTTTAGCTTCCAAACACGTCTGCTAATTTCGTAATGGAAGTTTCATCAAAGTCCACGCATTTCTTGAGGGACATGTAATATGTGTATCTTATCTGCCTGATTGCGTGCCTAATAGGCTATGATGCAGGAGTCCTTTTTTATAAAAAAATGTGGACCTACGTAAACAATGTTGATTATTTTAAGTACGAAAATCGCGCTGGCAAATTTAAATTTTCTAAAAGAATCAGTTGAACTTGCTAACTTCGAGATCAATAAAGCAGTCTCAGCTATGAATAGAAGCGTAACGACCTTTTTTAAAGTTTAATGTTTCAGGTTCAAACTTATTTTCAACATCTTTCTTTCGAAAAAGTACGCATTTTAATTAACTATCTTTCTTTGAAGTCAAATTAAAAAGAAGTTTTACAAAAATATTTTTAATCTGCATAATTTTAAATATGGAATCGTTTAAAATTAGTCCGACCGTAAATAATTCCTAGCTTTACGCATAACTTTCCGTATCTAAAATCTATCTGCCTCGATGCATATTCCATACAGAGTAAAACTCTCAAGAGACGTAGATGGCAAGAGCTTTCAAGCCTGAAAGTTTTCTTGTAAGGTAGGATTTACTTTAAGAAACTTTTTAAATCTGTACTTTATGCTCTCGATACTACAGATAAAAGCATAATATAATACAAAGTATGTGAGAATAAAACAGAATGGAACGTAGTGTTCTAAATGTAAAACTAAAGGACAAGATAACAAGTACAGAAAGAAACAAAAATTATTGATACACTTCCCCATTACAAAAAACTAAAGTTGAAATGGGTAGGTTACAAATATCAAGCTGGAAAGGGCCACCAGAGAAAAGAAAGATAGGTCGCCCTCTTGCACGGTGCGCTGACGAACTTAAAGAAGTTGGTGAGGAAGATTGGGAGTTTCCTCAAGATAGAGAAAGTTAATTAATAATTATTATTATAATATAAAGGTCTGTGCAATTTGTTTTGATGAATATCCACATATAATTTTCTTATATAAACTTATTAAATCAAGGTTGCATTCTTGTGTTATGTAGGTTTTGACGTATAAAAAGTGTTTACTTCAAATATATTGTTGGGTTCTACTGACATGACCTTTTTTAATTTTGTCAAAATCTTTTGTTTTCCATATCTAAATAAATTCATACGTCTTCTATATATGATTGATTTATGAATATTTATTACATGCACTATCCTCAAACTACTAAGCCAATACGAAAATTTCGACAAAAGAACATTATATTAAATACATAAGACAGTATCGCTATAAAGACGTCGATAGTTTGTTGTTTGTCCATATAGTTTAAAATTTCAAAGTATTGACCCGTCTTACCTGCTTCTAGCTGCCAATACAGCCTTGACGGCGCAAACTGGCTCTCTCGTGTCCCCAACAAGAAACGTGACGTCACACAACTCAGGCATAGACGCCAGAAACTTCATATCTTCGGCCAGACCGGATTTGTTCTCGAACGTACTGAGGTCTGGCTCTGCCTCCATAGCTGCTAATGCTCCACTTCGCATTGATGCCTTAAGAACATTTAAAATTGTTAGTCTATACTTAAAGATGTTTTAACGGACATCGAAGCTGTGGTTATACGCAATGCGCCCAAGATATAGATAAATGGACTAATCTATAATTTAAGTAAATAAATCATGGTGCTTCAAACCAAATTGGGTCTCAGCCTCAGATTTCTGAATGTTTTTCATGATCATTTGTCAATCTAATAGGGAAGTAGGTGATCAGCCTTCTTTGCCGATGGCGTGTGTCACACGCCGTCGACTTCTTGGGTCTAAGGCAAGGTGGTTTCCTCACGATGTTTTCCTTCACCGTTCGAGCGAATGTTATATGTGCACATAGACAGAAAGACCATTGGTGCACAGCCAGGGATTGAACCTACGTCAGGAACGAGAGTCGCACGCAGTCGCAGCCACTAGGCAAACACTGCTCTATAATTTAAGTAGAAGTTTTAATCAATTTTAGGACTTTAAACTTGTTTTTTTTTTTATAAATCACGATCGCATTCTTTCAAAGTTATTCTTAATTTCATAAAAATTATAATAAGTATCTGTTAAGTCTGAATGCTTAATCTGTCTAGACTTAAATATAAAATAACGGTCCACTGACCTTCAAAATTGTCTAATATTCGTAGAGTACATTATTTCAATTTACTAGTACGAAAATACTTCTAATAGAAATTGTATGGATTTTTAACAATTTATTAAAGCCTTGAAATAATACGGAGCGAATTCACAGAAAATCGTTTTCAATTTTATAATCTAGTTTCCAAGTGTGTTATTCCGACTGATAATTTCAAGTAAATGATTGAGCGGTACCAAAATTCTATACGGGTCAGGAATCACGTTTCTCTGATGGAATAAGATGGAAATATTATATAATTCTATTTACAGCGACTTGCGTCGGTTACGCTTATCCTTTTTCCCTTATGTTATCACTTTAGGGAGAGATATAAAATAAATTATACATTAAAAAAAATTGCCAAAAAATTGAAGAAGGAAAGTAATAATTATAACCTAATACACACACAAAAATATAGAACAGTAAAAATAATTAGAATTTTAAACACGATATTTTAATGATACAGAAAAGACGGTATATAAATATTATTCGTTTTAGCTGGTCATTTCATGAAATTTTTAGCCGTTCAGTGATTTATATTGCGACTAAGCACGATGAAATATATATAAGATTTATGTCCTTTTTAACATTATAACAATTCTAAGGCGCCTGGTATTCGATTCCCGGTAAATAATTGATTCCGTTTGAGTCACAGAAGGCTGCTATCCTATAAACACAATTTGCAGTGGATGAGACATTACATAACATTGCTGTGTATTTAATATTTCAAATGTAAAATTGTAATATCTATATTTACATGTACATACATTGAATAGTTGTTCGTTTGTCGCGCTAAAACTCGATAATGATCAAATTAACGCAAATAAATAACGCGCACGCGATACGACAGTCATGTGTAAAAAAGCGTGTATCAATAAAATATTTATTTACAAAAGCAAAAAAATATATATTTTAAAATGCCTGAAAATCCTGTAACGATTTTTTATAATATTTTTTTAGTTTTCATTGGTATAAATAACTATTATTATATTAATTTTTTAGATATTACTAGCTGATCCGGCAAACGTCGTTATGGCATGTATATCATTTATAATAAAAAATAGGGGTTGAACGTAGAGGGGTGAAAATTAGGGGTTGTATGTATTTTTAAATGCATACAACCCCTAATAATATTTATTATTTTTATAAAATATTTTTTAATTTAAAATAAAAAAATAAAGAATAAATTTTTTATCTAAAATTAAAAAAAAAAATAGGGGTGGACTTAACATTTAGAGGGATGAAAAATAGATGTTGTCCGATTCTCAGACATACCCAATATGCACACAAAATTTCATGAGAATCGGTCGAGCCGTTTCGGAGGAGTTTAACCACAAACACCGTGACACGAGAATTTTATATATTAGATATTATTTTAGATTAATCCAATGATGTCCTAAAATTGTTGTTGTCCAAAGCACCTTAGGAGTGCTTTGGTCTATAACTCTATAACATAAACCAGCGTCTAAATCAAATTATATTTTCACAATGTCTAATATAAATTGTGATTTGTTTTCGACAACCCATTATCACGTACTAAGGAGGAAAACGGAAATGAACGAGGAAATGACAAAAAGATGAAAGTAATAGATTATGTTCTTGTCTCTTAAAGTAAAAGTTCGATTGAAATATGAAAGGAATTATTTAAATAACAATTGTGTTTTAGTAAATTATATTTAAAATCGAGTTTATTACTTCTTTTGTTTTGACGTCTGAGTAAACTTTTTAATTTATCAATAACATATATTTTTCAAATTATTACTGAATAGTTTTTATTGATATTAATTAATTTAAAACTACTCACTTCATCCAAGCTAAAATGTCTTGTTTTCATTAAATCCATATTGAAATGTATTACACGACACGACTAAAAGAGACGAGCTCCAAACTGCGACTGACAGAAAATGAAATAGACGTCTAGCTTCAAATGCTTACTGACTAGAAATTGACAATTCGAAATTTGAAATGTAACATTTCTCTAATGAAAATTTATAATAAACCATCTGTATATATGTCGGTATTATTTTCATTTTAATTAAAACATCCGACATTGCAAAGGTCCTTAGAGAGTCAATTTTGAGAAGGTTACTTCGAGTACAGTAATATTTTTCTTTAAGTTTTGATTTAACTAATACGGCAACGGAATTTATAAATTAACTACAGGTATTCAGTGTTAATCATTTTTTAAATTTTATTGAGAGTAATGCATATTTTTTTCACCCGCCGATCGCATTGGATTTAAGTAGTTTAATAAAGATTAAACTGCTTTTAAATTGTGTGTGAACAGCCACCGAACTGTTATCACCGAAGTGTCGCTCCTACCGTTACCCTTCATTGCTTTTTTATAAATAAATAAATACCTTATATATAGGTCAGTTGTCACTTTAGACAACTGTATTTTAATTAAATGGAGAGAAAGTAAGAAAATTGACTTTAAAGGTTGGAATCTTCATTTCTTATATAATATATACATATAGCAGTAATAATATAATAAAGTATAATGAATTATGATACATAACTTGTAAAGTCTCGTCCATATTAAAGGCTAGGTCTGTCACTTTGACATTTGACAAAATTACAATTTAGGTGTGTTTCGTAATTTGTTCCCACTTTTATTTATTATATCTATGATAAATTTTATCAGACAACCTCGCTCTGATAGAGTTTGATATACTTACGTAAATTAATGGCACATATACGAGTATTCTATGAGTAACCGTCATATATTAAAGAATCCAAAAAAATACTCATAAAATGGACAAAATAATAATGAAATTGTTTATAAGCGTCACGTGGTGGGGAGCAGCTCTAGATCGCTCACTAGGTCGCTCGACGCTCACTAGGTCGCCTCGTGTGTAGGAAAATCGTACCCTTATTTAATTATCAACCCTAACTCAGAATTTGGTTCGGGTGAGCTCACGATTTCATCCCCACCACCATTATCCCAATATCTCCACGCTTTATAGTGAATGATATATCGTGATTCATGGAATCGTTATCATTCTCTTGTTCGTATATAGGAAAGCAACGACCCAAAAACGCATCACTCGTGAGCTAATATTGATTTATACGATATATTGTACCTACTTAGATAATTACTGAAAGACGTCTTAATTGTAACACCAACGATTATATTTATAAGCATGAGTTGAATACTAACCATTGTATGTGACAGATTTATATTTTTTTTATTTAAAATGAAGGGCGTTGTTTATTTCTAGGCCTCTTAAACGTCAGGCATTGAGCTGTTTTCTTTGACGCGGCGTGTTTATCTTTACGTGTCTGGTAGTGACGCCCACGCCGTCTCGAGCAACGCCTACATGCATTCGTAATATAACTTGATATAAACAAAAAACCAACCTGTTGATGGAAGCCAAGAAACTCCTTATTCACAATTTAAATTTACAATCTCGGCCACGAGAACACAATTAACACTCGAAATCAATACATAATGAATCACAAATAACTCTGAACACTACGTTTATCTATAAGTTCAAAAACTACTTGTTATTGAAATGATTGAAGTTTTAAATGCATAATACTGTAGCTTGACAAGTTCTTAGAGAAAAAACTATTCGTTGTACACAGAGAGAGGCGTGTGGCGACGCGCATGCGTAGTCTGCATGGCGCATGCTTGCGGTTATCATCAATATGATATAGTTGAAAGAAGGTCGTCGGTAGCTTCAATGGATGAAGGTGAAATTCATGAATGATTGCATTCAGATGTTTCAGTTAATATAGCCTTGCCAGTCATGCGCTTCTATGTTGTAAATATCATTTTTTAAATGCATTTTTACCAGCCTTATTATTTTTAAAGGCTTTTTGTATTTTAATTAAATGTGTGCATATTTAATTTTTATAGCAGGACTTTGTTTAAAAAATGAAAACAAAACTTTCGGATTTCAAAAATAGAACATGATTTCACTTACCGCTATAAATATTATATTAGCATTAATAAAGTAACTAGAATTTTAAAAACAAAACACTACCGTTTTATATAGACATCTGTTATGTAAAGAAAGAACTATCTAAATAAGAACATTATTACTCACGTTTACGTACTATGTGGTTTCCAAAGTTTTTCGGACAGCTAGTTCTTTATGTCGTCACTAGATGGCGCTGTTTTAAAACATTGAAATAAAAAATTATTACATAATGTCTCATATTTCATAACGTATTATAATTAAATTGTTAATAATTTAAAAATTTTCAAGCCATTATTAAATTTTGAGCTCCTTAAGTAAATTTAGTATAATTTTCATTGCAGAGACGAATAAGGGTACACATAAGCCATTAATTAGAAGCATCAGAGCGGAATCCTAGCGATTAGTGGTGTAATGGGTAGTAAGACGTTGATGTACGTGTGTGTACTTAGACAAATATTTTAATGGAACATACTCAAGAATCTAGTCTTGAGGCGGCTTAGGTGAAGTATCGTGGATGGAATTCGTATTAACCGTGGCATTTGTATAATTAAACTGGATTACGCTAAGCTTATGGAATATTTTAATTTCTTGGGTTTACATATCAACCTCAGATTCGGTATTCAATAAAAGCCAAAGTATCACTAATTCTAAAAGAATTTTAATCCGCCATGTCATGATGTATATTGTATTGTGTTACGCTTTTCCTACAGCGAAAGTAATTTAATACATAATTTTTTGCAACAACGTTACTCTCAATCCCATAAAATATTCTAATTTTATGAGCCCAAGGACACACCTAAGCTTTCGATAACTCGTAAATCGTGATATTGACAACGTCGGCACAAACTTGACTTTTCTTCTTTTTTTTTAAACTTAAGTATTGAACGTTTCATGTCGCATATGACTGTGACAAAATATTATTTTAATATAACATCTTCATTTGTTTATAGATAAAAAGAGTACTTCTATGTATTATAAGATTGTCAGCCTTTTTGTGCACATGTCGCCAATTAGGGCATCTAGCCTCTACCTCTATCGAGCCTCACAATGATTCCCTTCACATAAATTTAAGCATTTGTACACAGCAGGGACGAACGCATGATTTTAGGGTTAACAAAAGAAGATATACAATATCATGTATAGTACCTAACATCAAGAATTTTGGAATAAGAAGGAGTTTTTAATAGCTTCATAAAGGAATGTTATGTCATATTGGAATCTAGTGAGACTACTAAAACTCCGGTCTTTATTTTCGTGATTGTAAAGTATTTGAATATACCATAACTCTTGTCTTTTATATCTTATTTGAGTTTGAGTTAATAATAAATCGAATGATTTGTGAGATTTCTTCACACTCATAAATAGGTAAGAAATTACATTTTCGTAATATAATACATTTTATTTGTGTTTTTCGATATCTCTTTATTTCAACAAATCTATTAAAATCGTCAAATAACCAAAGTGGGTATCAATATCTTCTTATGTACAAGCTTTATGTAAATTGTTACGTACAAGACGAATTCTCAAACTAGATATTTACAATTTGTATTGTAAAATATTCCTGATGTTGTGTATTTATCGAATTGGTAAAGGCAAACTCTTGTTTGAATTGTCTGACGAGTTGTTTGCCTTGTAAACGAGCTTCTTTTTGAGAAAAGAATAAATACAAAAACCTTTTTATAATTTTTTGAAGGGTTAAATTGTATTGGGATTTTTCCTCAAACCCCTGGTCTGGTATTTGACGCATTTATCTGTTGCGTAGCACCTCCTGGTGATGCCAGCTAGTAAAGGTATTTTCAAACCGATGCGACTTAGGAAAAGGAGATTCTATTATATTCAGGAAAAGATCGTACCGTTACCTCAAAGGTCGGCAACATACACGCAAATCCCTCCACGTTGCTGGTGTCCAAAGTGACCCGACTGCTCGTTTGCCTGGTGTCACATAAAAAAACCACTTGCTTGCTTTGAACTCACTTCTTCTTTTTACTTTAACATTACTTTAATACATATGATTACTAAATAAATTTTCAAACTACACATAGCTGTTTGCAGTTTGCCTTGCCGTGGCTCAAGAGCTATAGACCAGTCATTATAGACATTCGAAATCGAAAATTTGATAATAATTCCAAAAGTTTTCAAACTTCGGTCAAGTGAATGGTACATTGGGACGACAATAAATCTCATTTTGCAACCTTGTCCGCAGTCCGGAACATTGTTAAAATTGCAATTAAATTAATTTTTGCTGTATGGTCGTGAAAAAAATTCCAAAACTTCTGCAAACTTGAGGAAGTTTTCGATATAATATTTCATATCACGTATAAAATTTGCAACCAACCTAAGTGTACGGAACATTTTTTGTTATTTATTTTATTTTCGATATATCTGTCAAATTTGCAGAACTTTTGGAACGTTTTCCTTCAGTTTAATAAAGAAAAACATTAATTTTTAATAACAAAAAATGTTCCGTACACTTAGGTTGGTTGCAAATTTTATACGTGATATGAAATATTATATCGAAAACTTCCCCAAGTTTGCAGAACTTTTGGAATTTTTTTCACGACCAAAACTTATTTTTAACAATGTTCCGGACCGCAGAGCAGGTTGCAAAATTTTATAGTTTGTTTTAATACCACTCCCGACCTTACATCAAAATTTGAAAACTTTTGGAATTATAATGAATTAATTGTCTTGACTGACTGGACTATAGAGGAATGTGACATAAATCTAGACTTAACATTTAGTCAGTTTGGTTTTATTTCTGTTAAGAAATTACTGACAATCAGATAGATAATGATCCTTGTCTAAAACTAAAATGAAACGACGAAGTCAAACATTTAATTGCGATTTTTAAAGTCAAATTACTTATATTACATTTAAATCTTAACTTCAATTTATATATTAATGTTCTTTATAAATGATGGAAGTAAAAAAGTTTCTAGATGTAGCTCACGAGCAGTAAGCCGTAGCGTTTTTCGTAGCACGCCATAGCACTAACCTCTACGAAATGGATTATCGGCCAAACCAAGATTAATTACCCTCAACTCTAATGCGGATGGGTACTTTAGTTTTTCGTTAAGAAATATTAGGTGTCGATGCTGATATATTGCTTAATCAAGATAAAATGGCGGTTCAAATATTTTCCTCTAAGTAACTATGTTCGGTCTTTTTCCCAAGGGGCTTGCCCTTTCTGTTGCTAGATAGACTCGACTAGACTTACTTACTGAAAACTAAGAATGCTTTGTTCTTTTTCTGAGAACAATATTTTGACGTCTATAACCAGGTATTCTCGGAGCAGCTAGCACTAAGCGAATTTTTTTTTATAGATTTTCATCATACTAAATTATTTAGTTTCTTACAAATACTATTTTTAAGGCAGTTTTTGCCACAAACCAATTCCACTTGACTCAAAAAAGAGCGTTCTAATTATTAAAAGGCCGCCAACGCACTTGCGAGCCCTCTGGCAGTGTGAGTGTATTTGGGCGGTGATATCACTTTACAACAGATGAGCCATATTATGCACGTTTGCCCTCTGTTACATAAAAAACATGTGTGTACTTCTTATACTATACTTCTTTGGCGTAGCAAGATAAAAACCTTTTTAAATTTTTATTCTACGTTTTTAGAAAAAAACTACACTAACAATAGAAAAAAAGTATTTAATACATTGAAAGTTTTTCGCATTATCTAGTTAAATAAAGTTTATTTCAATATAACAAAAAAATATTTCTACATAATTCAAGAAATGGACACATTTTGTGTTAAAATGTTGACTATGCTAACTTCAGGGTGTCGGGTTTTTGTGACGGTGTGCGTGCGCATCGAAAAAATTTACTCTCATCTTTTTTTCCTGTAGCGCCAAAAGAAGTATAACTTCAAAAAATATACAAGTATCCGTTTAAAATATTACAAGCCAGTTTTCATTAAAAAAATTTAGATGATAACAGAATCCTTAATTACCCTATAAAGTTCTGAAGAAATTTAAGCGCGACTACCAGAAATTTAGTGACGTTGTAAAACCAAACTGCCTACATACACTATAATTAATTACCTACGCTCGCAGTGCAGGCCACCAGCAAAATTATTCCGCAGATAATGCCATGCATTTAGAACTACGGCGACACCTATTGTTCCGGCGATCTCCATGTTACGGTGATAGGTTAAAAACGCCAGAATAATACATTGCTAGTCTGTCAAAGAATGACAGAATATTTAGTTATCCTCGCAATTGCCTAGTAATAAACTTTAATGACATCATCTAACGAGCCTGATGTCGCAAGTCACAAACACAAACTCAAATTTTAAATTAGAATTTCTCTAAAAGTACCGTAGTAAACACGCTAAGTCAATGTGATAGAATATTAATAATATTTTATGTATACTTTGTATGTGTGCGTATCCTTATGTTAAGAACTAAGCGATAGCACGAGTACACATTGTTCAAATATTTATTTATTTATTTCGTAATCCTACAGCTAACATAAACTATAAATAATAACAAACAGTTACAGAGATGGAAAACATAATACATTTAATTACAAAAAGGTTTAAAAATGTACAAGAGGAAACAAACAAATAAAAATTATTCAATACATTTAACTGAGTGGTACCTAATTTGGCTGTGCTGTGTGATGGTGTAAAAGTGAGGGTAAGTACGTGAAGATGTGTATGTGGGGTATGCTCATCATGCAGGTGATTTCGCGCTATGGATATTCTTAATACTCCTTTTAACCATATTCCGCGATAGCTTAAACAAGTCAAGGCTTAAATATTGGTCGTTGTTTGTATGTGTGGTCATTGTATTTATTTTCATTTATTTATATTACCTCGCCTTTTTCCCGAAGGAGTAGGCAGAGACCACAGATCTCCACTTGCTACGGTCCTGACATACCTCTCTCGCTTCATCCGCTTTCATGTCATTCACCATGCATGCTCGTGGGTATTTAATTTGTCCCTACTCTAGTACCTCCTGGATTTGATACAGCTATGTACATGGCCTACCCAACCCGATTTCACCATTCACCTTTGCCTTGTATATCGTTCAGATACGCAACTATTAAATGTTCTAGTATTGAACTAAGACAGACATGATTCGATTAGTTAGCCAGACACTTTATAGTATAAGTGAAATTATTGAAGAATTTTCTTTGAGGATACTCATAATTTTCAGTATCGTTCCTTATAAAAGTACTAGTTTTTGTCAAGAGAGTCAAATTTTATTTTAAACTACAACATTCCATTATGAGTTGAGTGTGCCGCAACCACCTCATACATACGCATTCATTATTTCTTTATTCACTGCCAAGGAGATAGTACTCTTAAAATTAAATGCTTTATTTTTGCTTAACATATTTTCATATACATTTATTTCCAACACACAAATATACAGTATTTACGATATTATTAACCTACATAGTAATAATAACTAAAAATTGATAAATATAAATTAAAACAAATTTTAAAAAGTTTGTTCCCTGTGGCAGTGTACCTTTGATGTAGCATTTCCTCTCTATATTGCGAAACTTATTCGTCGAGGAAAGCACCAGCTCTGGGGTCACCGGTTCTATATACCAGGCCTAAGTGTCTCTACTCCAAAGGGAACAAAGTCAAAGTTTGAGGAAAGTCTGTTATATTTGAGCCGTTTATTATAACAATACATATTTCAAACAACAGGTCGCTGTTGGTGTATATAATGTTCCAAATGTACAATAATTAAATAAGACTAATTAATAAATATTATTAAAAGAATCAAATCGTTTATTAAAACATAAACATAACAATAAAATATACAGTAAGTATTTACAATTTTCTTAACCTACGTAGTAATAATATAAATAATTAAAAAGAACATTAAAACAAATTTTAAAAGTTTGGTCCCTGTGGCAGTGTACCTTTAACGCTGGCAGCATTTCCTCGCTGTATTAAAATAAGTATTAGAGTTGGTAGTAAATTTGCAATCAACTTCATATAAAATCAAGTCGAAATATCAACGTAAGCTGTAGAGATCACAGAAACCCGAACACACACATACAATCTCTGAAAATCAATACACTTCTATAAACATTGGATAAATTTATTCCGATAAAAGCGAATACTTTTATTCAACCAATTGAAATAAAGTAGTGAAAATAAAAATATATTGAAACATCTCATTCGTGCTTAATTCCTAGTTTAATTAAAATAATTTCTCTTCGCCAGTGGACATCGTCGACACGAATAAAATTGCTACACAATGATACGTATCTCTGGATAGACCATCATTATTGACACGCTACCCTATTTTTGCAAAGAAGATAAAAATTTCAGTATGTAATTATTATTATCATATTATATTATACAATCCTTAACGCATACACGTTCATACACATACATTTTTTTTTTATTGAACACATGTTCTATAAAGGCTCATATAATGTTTAGTGATACCGTCGCCCATGGACACTGAATGCCAGAGGGCTCGCGAGTGCGTCGACGGCCTTTGAAGGACCCTATGTGGAATTGGTTCGGAATACATCAGTAGGCAAATGGTTCCAGTTAGTGGTAAAACTGCCTTAAAAAGACGCTAAGTTGCGGAAAGACGGATGTAAAGGTGATACGGGTGGAATTTCGTATTCTGCCTCGACGTCCATATCACGCACACTCAAATTACCTACTGTAAATTTTTAATTTACTGAGTATTGTTATTTTATTGTACACGTAAAATAATTCAACCAGGTAATTTAAAAAAAATATTATTGTGTATACGTACATTTATGTATTGGCAGTATAATTACATTTTAAAAGGTTCTAAAAATGGTCACATTATGTATTAAAAATTAGTAATTTTAATTAGTCATCTGCTGCCTTGTAAGGCATGGCAGTTTTCTCCGATATTTTTAACCTAACCTATTGAGATGGCGATTATGAAGGAGTTATAAGAAACAAGAGTACGACCACACAAATGTATTTCCTTAAAACTGTCATACACCGATGGAATGAATGTCAGGCGTGATCGGAGTACTATGATAATTAATAGGCGCAGGAGGAGATCCTTCAAAACTCTACCTAATTTCTAAAACGAACTATTTTTTTAGATCAATCATTATTAATCTTAATATATATATTTCTTGTGTGCGTGTGTATGTGACTGAACTCCTCCTAAACGACTGGACCGATTTTGATGAAATTTTTTGTGTGTGTTCAAGGGGATCTGGGAATGGTTTAGATTCAAATCACACACAAATCAGCGCGCCAGATGTTAAGGGTAGTCCACCCCTAATTTTTATTTTTTTATTTATAGATAAAATTTTATTTTTTATTTTTTTTATGTTACAGAATTAAAAAATACATACAACCCCTAATTTTCAACCCTCTACGATCAACCCCTATTTTTTTATTATAAATGATATACATGGCAAAACGACGTTTGCCGGATCGGCTAGTATACAAGTATTTTTACTTAAATTCTAAACCTTATCTAGTCTTTAATCAGTTATATCTTTGAAAACCGTAATTAATGTTTCGTGATTACTAAGTATCCATTTCAATGTAACTGGACTAGTGGTTTTAATTCACTTTAGATGCCTCGAGATTGAACTAATGAATAAAAATTGCGCTTGCTACGCGATGAATTCAGGAAAATCTCAATTCAAACTTAGAATTTTCAATGCAAATGTTATACTATAGAATGGAATAGAATATTGTTCAGATAGAAAAGCGACGCTATTTATGTTTTCAACTTTATTTTAATTAAAATTCAGATACGCGAAAATGCAATAATTGAATGTGTGTAATCCCGTGCCGTAGTGATTAACTCAGATGACCTATTATCCGAAGGTTCTGGGTTTATCTTTAAGTGAAATAAATTTACAGATGGAAAGAAAGTAAAAATATTTATTTGACTAAACCAACACAAGAAAATACTGCAAAAACGTTGTTGTAAGTTGCTGTCTCCAACACAAATTTTCAGTGGACTAAGATTGTGTCACATACAACACAACAAACATTAAACGAATCAATTTTATAATGTTTTGACTCTGTTAAAGTGACATACAGATTTTATATACTAGTATATTATTTCTTAGGGTGCGTACAGACTATGTAACATATTACGTAACTTGTGTTTTATAACACGTCCACATTATGTAACCTTGTTATTCAACATTATAACATAAAACAATACTGTACACATTAGAATAACAATGCAATATAACAATGTTATATCACCATTTTAAATAACAAAAGAAAAACAAAAAAACGTAGATGCTGGGTTAACATGTATAACATGTTTTATAACATTCAGTGTCCACATTATCTGAAACATGTTGTATATCAATGTTGTATAACATTTTATGTTATATAGTTTGTACGCACCGTTACATCTCAATAAGGTTCTATTAAAAACATTTTAATATATAATCTATTATTTTTATTTAAATAATAACGAATAAAACTCTTATCTTTAACCTTATGAGGTTATCTTTAACCATATGTATTGGCAGTTTATTATCCTGTTAAGAAACGGAAGCCAAGCATACTTGTGCTACGAGATAGGTACTTAGCTATACAATGCGATTCCATAGTAGTCTGATACCAATAGCTTCGGAGAATTACAATTTGATATTGGTTAGAGAAAATACAAACTTTACAATACTAAGCAACATCAGCAAACGGGTACACCGAACAAACACTCCTTTTAAAGATTTAAATTTATAAAGGACTAGCTGACCTGGCGAACATCGTACCGCCTAACAGTCGATTCTTAATTTTTATAAAATACTTATTCTGCTATTCGGGACACCGGTCTAGCTAAGATAAAAAAAAGAAATTTGATAAGACAACAAATACATTATGTCAAGAAATAAAAATTTACCTTCCCGGAACCCCTCTACTAACACTTGAACTTTATGATATGGTATTAAAGATCAAATTGACTTTTAAGTATTATTACGAATATTATGTATGGGAATATAGAAAAGTGTTGTTTTTAGACTTTTTCACTCAATTTTTTTAATTTTTCTCTCCGTAAGAACCATCCTCGTACTTTAAAGAATATTTAAAAAAAAGAATTGGCCAAATCGGTCAAGCCGTTTTCATGTTATGTTGTGACAACGGAAAACGGGTTTCATTTTTATATATATATAGATATTTGATTAGTAAGAAACTTTCAGCAAATCTGAATTTTATAAAATCTTTAACGATTAGTGTATTGAATTGAATATTGATTGACTTAAACCAGTAGCAATATCGTAGATCGCGACTGCTATCAGCACTCAAACCTTCGAATTATATAAAAAAAATTGATTGCTCTAGATCAATATGGTTGCTTTAGAAATTTGTAACTGAAATTTTCCATAAAAGACTTTATTGTGTGTTAAGTCTGTTATTAAGACGACTCATATACGTCTTGGCCTCTGCCCTAAATTTCCAGTACGCCCTCACCAGGTCATCTGTACACCTAGTGGAAGGCCGTCCAACGCATCATCGACTGGTCCTCGACCTCCATTCCAGGACTTTTTTGCCCCATCGGTCATCCATTCTTAGGGCAATGTGCTCATTTATAAACATTTTAAATTAAAAAAGTCGATTGCAGAAATAAAGTTTAATTTACAAAATCATGGCGTTTTATGTTTTAAAGTGTTATAAAATAAACTTACTTTAAAGTAAAAATTGTTGGCATTTAAAATTATTGAATACACAATTAAAGTTATAAGTAGAAACCCATATCGAACCACTCAATTTTCATATTATCGTTACAATTGACTTGGCTGAAGCGTATAGACAATTCATTTTTCTTCACTCGTATATGTGTCACGTCCATTTTATCTGCCTCAGTTACGTGGGTGACGGTAATGGGTGTAAGCAGCCTGAATTTTAAGTAATTCGCCATATTACGAATGTATCAAGTTTCAATTTTCTTATAATTTTTACATTGAAAGTACATTTATTTTTTTCGAGTCGAAAACAGTTGTATATAGATTATGTATAATTTACTGTATCAATACCTACAATCTGCGATTACAAATCACTACACCAGCAGTATTTTCGAACCAATTCAAAAGTCAAAAATCATTTAATCATAATAGGTAACACAATGTACACTTATGAACGTCAAAAAAAATAATTGTATTTGAAATGCTTCTAACTTTACATTTAGTGCGCCAGTTCTCAAATCAAGGGCGTAGAACGGAAGAGAAGAACTGGCAATAAACTCTGCGCTCTTCTTTTTAATCGCCATGTTTTTTTTACACAACGTTTGTAAGGAGCTGCAACCATTACACCATGTTCCACGTGACATCTTAAGTAATTAATAATGATAACATAAAACAAAGACTCGTCCTCTCTCAGCAGGAAGCATTCGACTTAGACTGCGTCCTGCTAATTCGAACTTAGGTCCTGCGAGAAAAGACCGTTCCATTTCTTAAAAGGCCGGCAACGCACTCGCGAGCGCTCTGTCATTGAGTGTCCATGAGCCTCCAGCCCGTTTGCCGTTTGTTCTAAAAAACACAAACAAACACAAATTACTCCAGCAGCCAAGGGCATATACAACTTCTCGCCTTTACTTCAGCCGCTTCCTTCTTCCACAAATTTTTAATTCAAGCAATTATCTCTTCGCATTAACTATTCGATATAACATAGCTCAGAATACTGTTTAAAAACCAATACGAGGTTCTTATTTAAATAAAGAATATGATTTTCATGTAAATACGTGAATGTTATAAAAATGTTTCGGATCATCGTAAAACTTTATGCGAATGCTAAAACGTATTTTATATTTGTACTAAAACCTATCTGGGGAGACCAGACGTATTAAACGACTTGATCCACTCGCCTTCATGTCTTACAAATATTCGGTTGGGTGTATTTAGAATAAATTTTGCGCACTCGAAGGTTTCAAGATTTTTCATGTAAATCTAGCTGCAACTCTAGACAAATATTTCAATGAATTGAAGTGTCTAAGAATCTCGCAGGTATCAAATTAGATGAAACTTCACAAAGCTTCAAGATAACTCGCAATTCACTTTGTTAGAACATGGAACGAACGTAATTCGTCAAGGCTTTCAGGTGCGAAGTACATTTTGCGGATTTGATAAAATAAAATTGTAATCTGATTGCGAAAACAAGGTTTATTTTCGTTTGGAACTTTTGGAGCTTTTGTTTCTAACGAATATGAATTATGTTTATTAACTCGCGAACTGGTTTGATTACAGCTTTTTAACTCTGGTGTTTTATGGTGTTAGGCTGTTTTAAATTATGACTTTTGAATTGACCCATTTTAAAAAATTGGGTTATAAAGGCTTTTTATAATAATAGTTAATATAGTATAGAAAAATAATAATCTATTACAGTGTTACCTTGTCACATATTTTGTTAAGTTAGAGGATTAACTCCACGAGAGATCAGAAAATTTACCCTGCGAGCCATATTGTATTGGTAACATACCTGAAGATGTTTTTAGTCACATTTCAGTAGCTTTTTCTTATTTTGAAACCTGTTTTTTTTGTATATACTTGTCATTAGCCAACTCTTAGCCAACACTTGCGAAAGTGTTATTTCGACTTAGTCGCTTACAGACTTATAATGAAAAAATATAAACGTAATCTTTCAATGGCTATGAATAAGCAACATGTTATGTATTTGTTTCAAAGATAATTCACTAAAGAAACTAACCTAAAAAGGTTGTGCGTAAAGTCCTGGCTAACTAAGCCGGCCTAGCTCCTTCCAGAAACACAGAAGTCTCCTGGGCACTTCACAGGCTTCACGGGGCAACCTACCTACTCCGAGGATATCTGTACCTTGGTGAGCCACAGCCAGGCATTCCAGGGCAACGGGAGTGACTAATTCCTGTGCGCTGAAACAGCCTTTGCACATGGGGCTGTCAGTCGCGCCTAAGACAGAAAGATATTTACTAAGGAGACAATGACCCGTAATTTTCCCTATCATTGTTTTGGGATTAGTTCTGCTGAGGCTTAGGAGTCGCTTTGTCAGTATCGGGTTAACTGCTAGCATCAGATCTTCGGCGTTTGACAAACAAACCTATAAATGTACACTATTTACCTACAAGTAAAGGTGTGTTATTTAAATGTGTAAAAATGAATTGTTTGTCTCGCTAAAACTCGAGAATGGCTGGACCAATTTGACTAACTTTATGGTATTTGTCATCAGTAGTAAGTTTAGGGAAGGTTTTAACGATGGCAAACAAAAATAATAAGTAAAGAAAAATACTAAAAGCGGAATGAATTTTCCAATGAAAACTGATCCTGGGAAATATTTAATTTCTTTTGACTTTTTAGAAATAAACTCTATCACTTAGCTGCAATATGTTTATACACTGTTATGCCTTCAGAAATTTGTTTTTCATAACTATATGAGGTCCGGTCTCTTTAATTTGTTTTTAAAATGTTGTATTAATTATTGACACAAATATATGTATATGATACAAAGTTCACCATCTCGTATATATACAATCTTTTAAGACATTTATTTGAATACAGGAAAACGCTACACAGTTACCGTATACCAAACGATTTAATGTGTTATCGAGCAAATCAATGTTGGCAATAACAAAATTAACCATTGACTGCAAAGCCAAAGCGATCAAATAAATTGACTACTATAAATTAATGTTAAAATGAGACATGTACACAGCAGATTACATCAGGACGCATTTCACCGCAATGCACCAATCTGTTCCAATGAACCGTCACTAGTGGGAATAATTAACGAAAAATAAAATTATCTTTAAATTAATATTGTTAATAAGTTTTGGTTTAAAATCAATCAACATCACTCGTTCTATTAATCCTGTCCTTACCGACTCTAAATCGACAAGAATGCACAACAAATTAAAAAAAATACACACGAAAAAAACCAACGTATAAATTAATTGGGAAAAACATAATTACTTTAAAAAAATTACAAACTATAGAACTTTTGTCAGGAACTATGTAATTCGTTAACTAAAGTAATACATCAAACTCAAGCTTGTATTTCAGTCGACACTTAGCCTGTATCTTAATTCATTACATTATGTACATATTTAAGTCATATACTTAAGACAGCATGGGCTGCACTATACATGTAACCTACCAAAAGACACTTTTATTAATGTTGCGACGTCGTCTATTGCGAAGGTACTAGGAAGCAGGTATAGCGTGACAAATTAACGTTACTGAAGTCAAATCTTACTCAAGCTAAATCAACAATTTGTTGACTACGTAGATTATTGTAATATCATCAATTAGTTTTTTATAAGAGTTACGATAACAGATTCTACCTAACTACTTAGAAATAAATTTTAATATTTAAACTTTTTCTATACTGTTAACTAACTTTCTTAGTATCGACGAAGCTAAAAAAAATCTTTATAAAAATGAAATAGTTAATGTCAGTATAGAAATTAAGAATTATTAGAATTAAATACTGTGTAGTCGTTACCATGCTAATCACGCAAATCGTTATTATTACATAAAATAAAATATTATAACTAAAAATAGAAACCTCTGGGATATTCTGCTTGAATAATCTAGCAGCTGTCGAAAATTAAACCTTGCATGCATTGTATTTGAATCAATTTTGTGAAAATAGACAGAAATTATTTCAATTACAAAACGTTGAGGAACTCAATTTGTATTTTCTGCTCACTTAATTTCATTTCAACCAAATTAACTCGACGGAACGCATTATTTTAATGGCTCTATAGAACTAAAGACAATAAAGGATTGTTACACTTGAGTGGGCTCATATCATTGAGGTTTATTATAATGATTACTGAGAGTAAGTATTGAATTTTTTAAATAAACATATTGTTCAAATTCTTTGATGTAGATTTTAACACAAATAATCAGATAGTAGGTATTCAGACTCATATGTTACGAATCTTGACGTTCACCGTTCCACAACTGACCGTATTTTAAAGCAGTTTTTGCCGCGCGCCAGCACTATGTGGAACCAGCTGCCTACTGAAGTATTTCCGAACCAATTCGACTTAAGGTCCTTCATGAAAAGAGCGTACTAATTCTTAAAAGGCCGGCAACGCACTTAGAGTGGCATTGAGACTGTTCATGGGCAGCGGTATCACTCAAAATTAGGTGAGCCTCCTACCCGTTTACACACCGTCGACCGTAAGTTGACGCACATCGTAAAGCTATGGTTATTTCAAACTATAATATTAATTAGTGTTTTAGCGTGTTTAATTTAATTATTACAATTAATTTACAACGGTAAATTATTTTCGAGGCTTTGCGTGATTATTTTGAGTTTGAAGTAAAGCCACGGAGCAGTAATACCTATGTACTCTGCGGTTACAATATATTTTCTGTCACATTGCTTTTGGTCGATCTTAGATTCATACGTGATCCACATTGTAATATTCTTCCAAGATTTATCTTGCTCAACGATCCGACCAGAATGTTATATAAATATGAAAATTTTATCAATGTTTTGTTTGTAAGACTAATAATATTTTGTGCGGTTAACACCAATTTCCAAGAATTCAATATGTTGTACTGGGTGGCGCAAAAGCACTGGCACTAAAGAAAATTTGTTTATTTTTTATATATGACATTTCCTGTCATTCTGTTGTTAAAAATTGTGTAGTGAACAATTGTAAAATACACTAAAAATAAACATGGACCGTTTTACTCCCCAAGAACGTGGAATAATCGTGTCAATGTTCTTACGGAATAATTCGTCAGTGATCACCCAGTATTATTTGCGAGAATAACAAGTATGACTTTAGGCATTTCTGATAATATATGTAGAGCACACCATCTCCATTGTTTTTCGTGAGTTCCTTATATACCTACCCATATACATACTAAAGGCGTAAATCGAAAAACTTATCACAAACACGCAAACTTTCGCGGCATTAGCTATCCTCTTTTGACGACTCGTAGGAACTTTTAAAAAGTCGCTAAGGTCAATTCTCCGGGGTCGTAACACGCCTAAAAACTTTTCCATTTAACTTCAACGTACACACATCAAAGTTTGCGATGTGAGGTCTGTAATGACTATCCTTACGCTAATTTACGAGGAAAATGGCCTTAGAGATACGACTAATTAGTCCATACCGGCTCTTTTGAGGCTTAAGGAAGAAATGTGAGGTCATATCCTAAAAAAACAGATGACGACACCACCGAATACTCCAAGATTTGGCTGTACGGACAGCTTCAAGTATTCAATCATCGCTTTCTATGAAATAGTTTTAGCAGTAAATCTCCTTCACTACTTACACATACTTCGATTCAAACTGTATAGAAGACTGATTTAGTGGAAATAATTGTTCAATAATCAAACTGTAAATAAGACGAGTCAATAGCGATCGGAAAGTGACATAAAAATAGGAGGTTTTCAATTCCACCGGTTTTTTTTGTGTGTGGCTTTAAACCACGATCAGATGGGGGCATCGCCTATAAATCGAGGGGAACTTGAACCTATCAAAAGAATAATATTAGAAAACAATATTGGAATAGGTTCGTATACCATAAAAGTAACTTTTTTTAGATAAAATTAAACTACTGACAAATATATGTATACATAAGAAATTATCATTTCTGATTGCTACACAAAAAATACGATTGTAAATATTTGTATTGCATAAATATGATGAAATATAAAGACCAACTGAAAACCATAATAGTTCTTTGGTTTCATAAAATATTATCGTAAAGAACTAAGCGAAACAAGACAGTTCAAGCCACACTACAACCATTTGTTATCTAAACCCTTAGAGACAGAACGGTAAATAACATTAATATAGTTATTATTCTCAACTTTCCATACACAATTTATCATAGCAAATGACGCGGTAACACAATTTATCTTGTACATAATTCATTGAGGCCTTAATATAATACATTTATTTCCTATTCTTACATTAACTTAATACTAATACTTTTACAACACTGATTATTGATACTATATTTAAAATGAGATCATATTACATCTTAACAAAACAAAAAAACTTAAAACGTTTTTATAACAAATTATGAATAATGCAATAAACGCTGCGAACCAGCTGCCTACTGAAGTATTTCCGTACCAATTTGACTTAAAGGTCCTTCAAGAAATGAGCGTACCAATTCTTAAAAGGCCGGCTACGCACTCGCGACCCATATGGCATTGAGAGTGTCCATGGGCGGCAGTACTTAACATCAGGTGAGCCTCCTGCCCGTTTGCCCCCTGTTCTATAAAAAAAAATCCTTGTGAATTCAGTCTATGTGCAACAATATCCGTCTCACATGCAAGTATTCAGGGTGCGTAAGACGCGCTTAAATGGTGCTTCATAAAGTTTGTACGCGCTCGCGGTTTTACTAGCAAATGCGACCGCTTACCACGCCAAGTGTGCTTATTTGGCACTCGAAATCCCAGATTCTGTAACATTTCCGCAATAAACCCTACCTCTAAGCACCTTATAAAAGTATTGTGTGCAAGGTTCTTCATAACAAAACTTAGATTTTTAGTAAAATAAAAATAAATAAATAAACAAAATAAACAAATAAAAAATAAACAAAACATACATCCAGTGTCGGGTCAACCATACACTTCTTCTTATCGTTTATCTGTATAAAAATGTAAATCAAATAAAAATGAATCGCTAAATTGGTGCACAGCCGGGGTTCGAACCCACGACCTCGGGGAGAGTCGCACGCCGACACTGCTAAATGCAATACTTTTTAATTAGTTAGCTTTAAAATGTACATCATTAGATATATATAGCGTTTAAAGCACAAACTGATACTGTAAACATAAGTTTGTCGTATATCAGACAGAGCGATTCTCATAAAAGCGCCGTCCGAAAAATATATTTATTCGAGATAGCTTGTATTTCGCACAAAACGTGTAAATCAAAGTAACGAAGCTATTTGTACCTCGACATTTGGTTATTTTTCCTCTTATCAGACCTATTCCTTTCCATGAAATAAATGATTCGAGTTTTTGTACTCAGGACATTAATCCGTGTGCCGTTAGGTTTTTATATTATAACTGTATGGAGTTGCATTTATTTATTATTGATTTATTTCAAGTCATGCGGCAGAAAGGTTTTTGCATCTATCCTGCTGCTTGCTTGAGGCTTTTTTATTAGGTAATAGGAGGCAAACGGGCAGGCCCACCTAATGTAATGTGATACCGCCGCCCATGGTTTCTTTGCCAGAAGGCTCGCCAGCCCTATTGCTACGCTGTTTTCTTGAAAGTTCTTATGTCGGAATGGTTCGGAGTTGGTTCAACATAGTGGTGGTGCGCGGCAAGGACTGCCTTTAGAAACGCTCAGTTGTGGAACGACGGACGTCAGGGTGATATGGATGGTATTATGCCTCGACGTCCAATCAAAAATCAAAATACGTTTATTTAGTTTAGATTCGTGTTAACGGCATTTTATTAATAATGAGCCTTTTTAAATAAGAATCTTTGAATGATAAACACGATGTTTTATTTTGTTATTCAAACCAATCAAAATCTTTTAATATATTGTTACATTTTTAGATATTTGATGACCTCGCTATTCTCTTTTTAAGAGAATTTGTCATCTTATTAGGGAATAATTTACTAATACTCTAATAATGACCTTTAAACGTTGGTGCATTGTTTAAGTCAATAAAACTAATTTCTAAAAGTAAAGAAAAATTTATATAAAATTAAAAACAAAAAATTTAAACTCGATTTTTCAATACTGCAGTGGCCAGTTGTTACATGATAAATTAATCACGTCACAAGTTCGATAGGTCCCGTGTGAAAAACGGCCAAGTGACGTGTGACTGGGCACAACAGTACAACAGTTTTTAGATTAAAAAATAGAAGTTTTTGTTGTTTCCACCGAACATGTATTTTTACGTTTGATGTATCGATGAACATAGGACATTGTTTATTTGTTCGAACACAACTCTTGTTTTTTTGGCTAGAAAAATATTTCAACAACTGTAATTGTAATTCTTTTGAAGTTAAAATTGTTATAACGAACCATTGACCAAAGAACACGCAAACCAAACATCAATCGACTCCTGTTTTGGATTTAAGCCGGTTAAAAAGGCAAGAAATATAGATGTAAGATTACAAATAGATACCTAGTTTCAGCTACTGTCTGCATATAACCAATGTCCCAGAGGTCTGGAATCAAATTCCATGGAAACAATTGCCTTAAAGGCTCCCCTTTTTTATGTTACATGAGGAAATCGGGCAGGAGGCTCATATAATGTTATGTGACAAGACACTCGCACTGCCAGAAGGCTCGCAAGCGCGTTGCTAACCTTTTAAGCATTGGTACGCTCTTACCCATTAGCTCTACCCCAGTCCGAAACTCGGTTTGTTCCGGTACTTATAGACAACTGCTCGAGAAATACCTGCCAGCCCAGTGTAAAGAGTAGCGCCAAGTGCTGTCGGCTGCATAGCAAACACCACTTTTTGTATTAGCAAAAATGATAAAAGTGTATTCGCTGTGTTCTGTTCTAGGGATCGTGCCACTTAAAAAGAATTTCATTAGTAAATGAAATTTATTTTGATTTCCATTAATTATGTCACAAATAACTTTGCAATTTGATGAAATAATTATATTTTTCCACAAAGAAGGTGACATTCATTTGAAGAACTTCTAATTATGAATATAATAGGCCAAATATTCGCGTTATACCTCAGAAGATATTTTCTTCGATATTTGAATAGAACGATCCTAAGTATACTTTGATGTGTGTAAATATAACGATATTGTTTGCATGATGAAAAGAAGACTTTGAACTGGCTTCTGATGCCCACAAGGTTACACCTATACATTTCTTCGTGTTGAAGTCTTAAGGTCAAAACTTAATATCGAATTAAAAAAAATAGTTATTAATTTGAGAGAGAGTGATTTAAGACTATTGATCAATTATAAAGAGTGCTGGAGAGTTTTTCTGCCAGTTCTTCTCACCCGCTCTACGCCCTTGAATTGCGAACTGGTAGTAAATGTAAATTTAGAATTAGTTTAACTTATTTTCTGACGTTCATAAGAGGTACTTGTTTACCTATAAGAATAAAGTTAGTCTGAGTTTGATAGAAAATAAAAAATCAATAAAAATTATACCTTATATTATGTACAATTGTACATATTTGATTAGAAAAAGGTTTATGAGTTAGCATTTTATATTATACATACATGAGAAATATATCGCCCCTCCATCGATATGTATATCGTTATTAGACGGCTTAGTGGGCGTCATGCAAAAGACACGAATAATGATCGTACCGTATTTAAATTGATTCCTTTTAATATTACAAATGAATATCTCCATAACCATGGGGTTCCGCATGTTGGGGATAGTACAGGGGGATAGCAGTAGACCCCCCCTCTCGCCCACCCCCAAAACCCCATAAATCCTGCGGCTGGCTTATAATTTTTTCCCCAAATAACACATTAAGCTTAAATTTTAACGAGCAGCGGGTTCAAGGCACCGATCTCACTTTTAATCACAGTCTTCTCAACCACAAATCACATAGGCCCAACTCGGTCCAACGTCTCATCACCACTGCATACTCAATCAGAACTACCCTGCGATCCCTGAACGCACTGTTCAAAGTCAAGATGGCGCCTCGACCCCACTCGAGGAATTTGCTCGGCTTTTATTCGTTAAGTAATGATTCTAAATTATGAAACAATTAAATAATAACAAAACAAATCTAATCAAAATAAATTATAATTCTTAAAAGTAAAATGAATTTCAATTATTAACCAAAGAAACTATAAGAAACAACCGTCAATTGACTCGATCGGAACATTTCCTGATAATCGGAGCATTCCTGGACATATATATCATATATTTATTTATTTTCTTCATTTGTTATACTTGACGGCGCATTCCTAGCGCCATGTTAAGAAATACTGCAAATATTGGAACGAGATTTGACAGTTGTCAAGTCTGGCGGAGCGTCGTGTCGATGGTCAGCGTGGCCATGTTGAATCGTTTGGAGTTTTTTCGAACCTCAACGGCGAGCGCACCACGTCTGCGACGAATCGCTTTTGTTCCAAATAATCTGGTGTATTTTTGTTACAAAACTAATTAAAAGTGATTGATTAAGTGATTCCCTAATTACTAGTGAATATATTTTAGTGAATTGCTGTATGGGAGATTCTTTCTTCTTTTTGTGATTCTTTTGTTCCTAACCATATTACAACTTATTGAAGACATGGCTTATTCTTATGATAAAGGGCATCCGCCCATATACTCATTTATTATGTTCTCGGGATTTCCAACGAAACTGTTGTTTCCCATTTTTCTACACCTATCTACTTGGCTAAAATATCGATGATAGACGCTGATATGTTTTTTCTATAACCCTATTACCTAAACATATTATTGTTTAAACATCAATTCTACTTAACAAAAATAACGGAATTCAGAAAACGTAGGGGAGCAATTTTTCTTATCCCTTCAATATGTTCAGTGGTGTAAACCGAATTTATCTTCCTTGGGTTCTATTATGTAAACGAGCTTTCAACGCTAAATGTTGTTTATGGTTTCTTCCACAATTTGTACTAAAATACCTTCGGGCCTTATCTACACTGATATTATAAATCTGAATAATTTGTCTGGCTAAACGCGCTAATCTTAATAATAATGGGACTACTAGGGTCACATTTCTGTATCTATACAGGGGCAAACGAGCATAAAGCTTACCTGATGTTAAGTTATACCGCTGCCCATGGACACTCACATTGCATGGCTCGCAAGTGCGTTACCGGCCCATTGGTACGCTCTAGAAGGACCCTAAGTGGAATTGCTTCGAAAATACTTCAGTGGGCAGCTGGTACCATACAGTGGTGGCAAAAACTGCCTTAAGAAACGTTCAGTTGTGGAATGATGGACATCGAGGTGATACGGGTGGTATTTTGTATTGTGAATTAACGTCTGATGATGAAACCCAATATTCATACTATTCGTTTTTATTGTCTTAATAGGCTCAAGAAGGAGATCAGGTGATCCTCACGATGTTTTCCTTCACCATGTCACCTGGTGTTAAATAAAAAGAGATAAGTTGTACACGCTAAAACTACTAGGCCAACACTGTTCGTAAGTGTTTTCCTTGCCGTGGATAACGTAAAATTTTATATTGACTTTTCTCGCGTTCTTTTGTGATACTGTTATTTCATCATACAATATAATTGTCACGTTTCCGATGATATATAATTATTTTTTATCCTAATTATGTGTAAATCGAATTTTTAATTATGTTTAAGCTCTGGATTAAACTTGTGCCGCTTTCCTCGTTATATTTTCTTGTTTTCCCAAAAATGAGGAAATTCGCTAAAGTTTAAGGTAATCCAAATTTATCGTTTGAAATTTCTGTGACTTTAAATTAGACTTATTAATTAGGCTAATTAGACTCTGTTTCTATTTATGTTAAAAATTAGTAAATACTTCTAAAATGTTATGAAAAATATACGGATCGAAAATTTTATACGAAGGTTTTACATTACTAATAAAAATAATAAACTTTGGGTCACTTATTTAAAGACAAATTGGAGTTTCTGTTTTTGTGTCAGCTTTCTTTGTGTGATACATACACACTTGCTAGCTCTGTTTAGTGGAAACTATTTCCGATGATAACAAAAAATGTTTTATTAAGAGTATATAAATTTAATAAAAGTATAAAAATAAATTCATTTTGCTCTGTGTTTAATTCAAAAAGATTATTATATGTGTTGTTTGAAAGAATAAAGGAAGCACAATATCTTTTAATTGGCACAAATTAAACAAACAAGAGGGAAAATTCCAAATAAAACCGAATGGAAATTGGCCCCGAGGGATGTCGATGGTAATTGAAGTAATTTTGGTTGTTTCGTGATTTTTCTACTCTAAATGTTTTTTGTCTCGGCCTCTTTAATTATTTTCTGTTTACGTATAAACTAACTGTGCCCCGCGGTTGCACCCTCGTTACGTCGTAACTTGATTTAATACACCCTTACTCAATTAAAAGGACTATACAATACAAGTAATTTCTAAATTCTAAACAGGAATTCTAGGCATGTACGTAAATAGACACATTTTTGTGTCCAATTCAACGGAACTAAAATCCGTCAAGTTATATTATAGTTTAGCCCCTAAATACAATTGTTCGTGCAATACATTGACTTTTCATGTACTATATTTTATTCTAAATGCTTTATACGATAAATTTAAGTGTATGATATTTGCGAGGTAAATAAATTTTCGTTCAAAGCGGTCTTTACTGGACCACAATAATGCGGTCTCAAACATCGGACCTTCCTGTGGTTGCGTTTACGAAAACCATTTTATGTGAAATTCAAATAACAAATATGCTATGTGAAGCTTCAGGAATTTTTTAAGGTCATACTAGAATATACAATTACTCTTATAGTTCAAACCGCTTCAATAAAGGATAGTATTTATTTATTTAAATGTTATTGATGCACATGCATGTATCTTGTTGTCTATGTCATGCGTTCTCTGTAAGCGTTTGTATGTGTTTCGTTAGTGTACCTTTTAAAATAAAATAAAATATATTCTATGTTCGAAAACAAAAGATAAGGAATACTCCAACTGAATGCCGATATTATCTTCTTTTATTATAATCCTGATACTTTTACACTTTACGGACAAAAAGGCGTGCTTTTGGTTCTTAAATAATGAGTGTTAAATATAATTGTCTAAGCAAATACGTAAAAGTCAACTCGCGCTCCGATAACCCGATCGGAAAGCAACTTTAGTTCTGATGATAAGATTTACTTTGAGGGGAAAAATAAAGCATTCTTATCGTCATATTCTTTAGTAGATTTTATATGGAAAATACGTTTTAATGCAATTTTATAACGAACAAAATACAATTACACTTTTATGGCTGCAGTTCGGAAGATAGTCTATTGATATTAAAATTATCCATAGTCCATTCTTGCGTTGATATATTAATACATTTATACAGGTCTAATTCCAGACTTTCCCCGCCAAAATTCTCCTTGACAGTAAGGCATTTTCCCTTTTGTTTATGCCGTAATTGCTTTGACTGTAAAAAAACATTTCAGGGATTGCAACAAAATTAGCTATGTTATTATTTCTTGAGTTATTAGCATATAAAGGTATGAAAACCTTTATATAATTGCAGGCTAAATGTTTATAAAGATGACCGTATTTTTTATACCTTAGCATCATAAATCCAAATTTGCGTCTGCGACTCGTCATCACACATGCAAGCGGTCACAAATCCCAAAACAAAGTCCAAGCAAGTCGTATCGTGTTCAATTCTGCCTTTATTAGTATACCACCAGAACTGAAATTAGAATTAACTAAAATATTCTAATACATTTAGTTTGAGTTTTGATGAATTGACAAATTTAATATTAATGATATTTTTGGTACCTAGCTATACGTATTTCCTAGCAACATTTCAGAATTGAACAGTGTATCACGTTTCTTGTATTAATTCTAACCACTCCTAATAACATTATATTTTGATATTCTCAATAACAACAGTAATATGATGTGGGCTCTGGAGTCTGGATGTCGTGTGTATAATTTATTTAGGTTATTAAGTTTCATATACATTTGTGCCATGTTTCTTAATAGTTAGAATTGCAAAGCGATCATTAACTATAATATAAACTCATATGAGACACGTGGAAAGAGTCAACTGAAATTCATACTTAACACTACTAAAAGAATATTCTAGATATACATTTTATAAAACCACAAAACCGAGCATCGAAAATTAAATGCTAAAACATTACTAATAAAATTGAATAGTGCAACTATTTCAGCTGCACTCTAGTATTAATCGTTGTAGCGTCATCTAATGACAGAGTTATAAGGTAACAAAAGAACTCTTGCACAATCAGTTTAACATATACCGTATCTTGCCCGAAAAGTGTAATACGTGAATTCTTATTGTAACTTTATGTATACATTATTTAAAAAAAATATTTCCACGTCATATGAAAAATATTGAAATAGATTTGCGTAACAACAAATTCAAAAGGATATACACACTTGATTTCCTCCTTGAAGATGACAGGCTCTGGCACTCACAGCCGTCTGAACGTTTATCCACTCCGAAGCCACGTCAAGACACACCGCATAGCCATCCAAAATACTATAAATCTAAAAAACACATAAAAAGTACAATCGAACGTCTAATGGCCCATAAAGTCACTTTATTTCGCAATAACATTACATTGATTTGTAAGATGTGCGATATAGGGAACTACTTCTGAATAGGTTTTAATAATGAAATAAAAGAAGTCGTTTCTTTATACTTTTTATTATAAAGGTACCTAAAATTAGGAATGCTATTGTTTCTGACAGATTTCCTTGGAAGGAAATGCGAAATGGTTCGGGAACCGGGATTATGGGTGTACCACCTGTCTTTGACAGAGTCTGTCAGAATACGTTTTTTATGTAATAGGGGGCAAACGGGCAGGAGGCTCACCTGATATTACGTGATACCGCCGCCATAGACACTTAAATTGCTAGGATCGCAAGTGCGTTGCCGGCCTTTTTCAAGAATTGGTGAACTGTTTTCTTGAAGGACTCTAAGTGGCAAGTGGCAGATAGTGGTGATGCGTGGCAAAAACTACTCTAAGAAACGCTCAGTTGTGAAAGACAGACGTTGATGTGACACGGTTGGTATTTGTATTCTACCTTAACGTCAGGTCATGAAACTCAACTATTTATTAGAACAACTACTCTGAACACTCTCCATTATAAAGTGGTCTCAAACAGCTGATTTCGGGTGGGATGTCTCCCAATACTTCTTTCATACACTTAATATACCATGATTGTCTCGTCTTGGGTATATTTAAATTATTATGGCATATCTGTTACTAATGCTGCACCTACCTGCCCATAAGCAACATTTACGTCAGGCAATTTCATGTCTGGGTAAACATTATGCATGTACCATTCAAATGATTTACATTTCAATTTTTCTCGCAATTCTTTCTGCTTTGTTACATCACCGAAATCTTCACGTACACCCCCGATCCTTTGATAATAATATTTTGCATAATCATCCATCCACACCTGAAGAGAAAATTTGTTAGTGTGTCAGAACGTTTTAAAGTTCCTGTTTTCACAAATACGATTACGATTGCACTATACTTTTAAATACATATAAATATTACTAGAAAACTCTAAACACGTTAATTTCTGACTTAGTTCGTTCATGTAAACTATATATATACATTTTTATGCATATTCAGTAAGTCTGAGAATCGGCTACTATCTTTCAAACCCCTAAGTGATAAGGGGTGTCCAGTGTCCACCGCAAAGTTATTTTTTATTTTTTACAATAATAAATAAATAGTTATTTTTATTGAACTAAAAAAATGGTTTCCTAGATATACATGGCAAAACAAACGTTGGCCGTGTCAGCTAGTATATTTATATCATTATCTTAGATAGACAACAATAAAAAAAAGGTATATTACCTCGGCTAGCCTCAATGCATTTCGCCTGTGTGATAGCTTCGCAGATTTATACGGAAAAGTCTTCCTAAAAACATGTCCTACATGTGAACACGGAACTATTTCCAAGGATCCGCCACACATCCAAGTCTTAAACGATAACTCCAAATTCTCAGCACCCCAAATTCTATAGCCTTGGTCGAAATAGCCGATTTTTTTGAAAAAATCTCTGTTGATTGCGAATAACCCTCCAGATATAGTGGGCGTTTTTATTGGTTCTGAGGGTATTTTCCGGCTTTTTAATAAAGGCTGCCAAATGTATTTGAGGTCCCATTCGAATCCGCCAATTTGAAGGTATTTTGAGGTCTGTGGTATAAATTCGAAGGTTGCAGGATCTATGTGACCTACAGCTGGGCTAACTACAGTTGCAGAGTTCTTTTTTATTCGATCCAATAGGGGTTCAATCCAGCCTAAAAATATTTTTGTAGATTTAATTTATTTGAAAATTTTGAGAGCATGACGAGAGCGTATAGTGTAGCGAGTGTCAATTTGTTTTGATGACTTTTGTACTCAGTTGGAACTTTTTATCGAGTTTGTGCGACCTATTTTTTTATGTAATAGGAGGCAAACGGGCAGCTCATCTGATGTTAAGCGCCACCCATAGACACTCATATTGCCAGAAGGCTCGCAAATGCGTTGCCGAACTTTTAATAATTGGTTCGCTCTTTTTGTTTTGATTATTATCTATTAACCTGTAGTACATTCGCAATGACTGTCAAGAAATACCACTACGGGAGCAGTTGCGTATTTTGTCCCCAAAATCCTTGCTCGTATTAAGCCTTTTCTGCGGCTGGCACGGATTAATGTCACCTTAGTTAATGTTCTGACATAGTTCTCTAGGTTCTCCTTTAAATGGTCTGAAAAGGAAAACATTTTTACTACACCAATTTTTTTGCATGCAATATACTGCCATTTAGTATGCATCTGTGAATTATAAACACAAATTCAGTACTTAGCAAATTTAGTTTGAACATGCTTCGGTCTATATATTTATACCACCAAATAAAAGAAGTACGAAGACTAAAAAGCAGGTCATATGTAATTTCAATCTAATGAATATATTATTAATTATTATTTTCATATATATACTACAAAACAATATAAACCATTTTATATAATTTATAATTACGTAAGTATCAATAACAAAAATTATATTTGATATAATTTAAACTCAAACTAATAGGTTAATTATAAGCTTGTAACTTAATTGTATTGTCCCTGTGGCGGTGTACCTTAAATACTGGCGCCAATGTAATAGCGCCTGTACACTTGGACTTTACAGCGTGTATGTTGCGTGTACTTCAAAGGATAAAAAATTGAAGAATAGAATCTTGTATTTCGTTGTTAATTGTGTATTACTTATTCGTTTGAATATTCCAAAGTTATACCACCTTTTTGAATTATAAAGAGGTTGGTACAATAAATTCAATAGTACACTTACCCATAGTTGAAAAATCGTCAAAGAGAATTATTTCTTTCAGAAGATGGGCGGGGGTCCTTTGTAGGACTGAGTCAATTGTTCGCAAAAGTACGGACCAGGCTTCGTTATAAAAACAAATAACTACGGAGGCTTGAGGTAAATTATTTGAATAATTTTTTTGTTTACACCTGAAAAATTCGAACGAAAATAAAGAAAAGGAAAACTCGATCAGCCTTTTTCATTTTGCTATCTAGATGTTTTTATCATCTTTATTTAGATATCAAGCCCTTTTTGAAGTATATATTTACCAAATTCATTAAAAAACTCCTCAAGCAAACAAACACTGATTTTAAATATAGATTGTGTTAATCTTATGTGATTGTAATCTTTCGTGACATTAAAAATGTTGCTCGCCCGTTGCATCCCTTATAAATTTTTTAATGTAATTTGTTTTTCTATAAATGTAACGAAGGATAAATAATATATAAACACGACTAATAACCTTTTGATATCGCAGTAGCTCAAATGAACATGAAGATCCTGTGCCGGAAACCGAGTCTTATAGGAGTTTTCTAGCAGCGCACACACATCTTGATATTCGTCTGTTTCTTTAAATATGGTCTGTGCACTACCAACTAAAGTTGCATTTTGATACAACAATTGTTTAGTCAACATTTTATCTTTAGTCATAAAAATGCTCTACCTATATAATGTGACATATGATGTAAACGCGGCTATTTGTTGATGTATATTATTCATCTCGTGAAATGTTTATATGTAATAAACCCTAACAGGCTATTGAATGTTTTTTCTTAAACACTTGCTGTTTATAGTTCTAAAATCTTAATTGGATCGTCCTTCACCTTTGTTTGCGGTGCTTACAATATTTTATTTGAAATTTGATATATAAAGATATATCTCGGACCAATGATTAAGAGACTTTGTCACAGGGCTTATAAATCAACAACGTAAAAGTCAATTCAGTGCAAAACCGTTATAATTAGTCATTTATATATTCTCAATATTTCTAGATCTATACATTAATCACTAATTATTATTATTAAAAGTGGTTCATTCGTATTTTAAAATAAGACGATCTATATTATAGTAATAATTGATTTCATCATCAGCCACTTCGACAAGGCTAAACACCATCCCAACCCGTTGGTACGTAAAAGCATCAACCTTCCCTACAAAAAAGTCTCTTAGGAAGCCCCGACACACACTAACGGATCCGGATGATCCAATTACCGTAGCTATCAATAAATTAAAAGCCGCCCGCGCAGCCAGTAATAATAATCAAAATAGCAAAACACAGATTAGGGTAAAAAACCGCCTTCACCGGGGAAGGCGAGGACCTTTACTGCGTACTTCGCTCACTCTAGTGACCTTCTGTCCTGCCCTTCAGGCGATTGACCACCCCCGACGGCCCAAGCCGAGGTTCGAGTCTCACAGGAGACGCCCTTGCGCTAGTCGCGGGAAAAACGCCTATTCAGGCCGAGCTACGCTCGCAAAAACAGCCCGAGCTGAGCTGTAAAGGCCCTTGAGGCCAACAGCGAGATTCCATTAAAATAAAAACATCAGCCGTTAAATTTATATTATTATTATATATTTTTTCTAAAATAAATCATTTTTTATCTGGCCTATATCGATACGTACGATACGATTGTCTATAGTATAAGGCTTATACTATAAGCAATTCAAACAAAAATACACAATAATTTTGACTTCTTTGCTGAAATGCGTAATTAAATATCCTTAACACTATCACTTAATCTTATCTCTTGATTTATAATTTTTAAAATCGCATGTCATTTATGCCTTGGAGATTGAACTATAGGCATGTAAATTTAACAAGCTACGTGATAGTATTTTGTACTGGGAAGAAAAACCAAGTAGAAAATTGACCAAATCACAAGAAATAGTTGTTGTAGCAATATCTGGCGAGTACGGAGGATGAAGTTTCTAATTGCAGCTCCTGTAGACTTCGGATTCTCGTAAAGTGTGTGCGCGTACATTACGTGTATTATACTTGTATATATATTACTGTAAAGATTTAAGAGTTGCGACTGCTTGAGTGCTAGTTTCAGGATTATTGAGTAGCACCTCATGGGTACAACGTTAAAAAAGTTTCACTCGAAAATTTCACCACAAAGGTTTTATGTCAATTCAAAGTATTTAGAACAACGGCAACTTCAAGCCCCCTTATTATATTACTACTTACCATTCGTCTCTATAATCCAGCAAAGTGCGATTGATGGGTATAAGATCACTAACATATTGATTGAAGGAGTAATCTTTCCATCCTTGTCTTATCATAATCCGAATATGACCTCGAATATTGTCTTCCAAATCAACAGGAGATCCATTTATGCCTTAAATACATACATTGTTTTTATAGACTTTATTGGACTGGAAAAGGTTAAAATTAAACAATATTGAACAAGGTTATGCTTTTGTTATACCGATGCATAATATAAATATAATTCTAAGTTAATTTTAAGATTTAAAAAACCTCAGAAAGTATTAATTTGAATCGATTTTTTTCCAGTACATTTATCGAGAAATGTATTATGTGAGTAAAACATTAACATTATCTTTTTACTAATCTAAGAATCATTGAACATGAACCAAACATATTCAATTCAAAACGACCAACTCCATAATTGGAAATTCCTATTTTAAAATGGTTCCCGCACTTTTATTTTACTCTTTCAATAAGTCTTGTTAAGCAGAGCGTTCAGTGGGATCTAATGATGTACCCTCTCACCTAGTGGAAACTCGCTATATTTCACTGCTGTAAGTTTTTCTTCCATGGAAAACTTTCGACTCGGCGGACCCACAAGTTGCCATGCTGAAAGTTATTAATGATGATAATTTAAAAATAATATTAAATTGTTTGGCAACAGGCTCTTGCAGCTGCTGTAATCCAGTCCAGTTAAGTTATTACTTACTTACTTAACATAACAAATTATTAGCTGACCTACAGTTAAATACATTTTAAAACTTAAAAGTTAACATTGTACAATCAGTCCATGCTAATAAGATAGTTAAATATTGATTATAGAAGCGTATGAAAATACTATGACTGATTTTTAATAAATCATCTTCGCTCTGAATAGGATTGGTAGATAATTATTTACAAATAAAATATATTAAACATTATGTACATTTCCAGAATGAAATCATGTTTTAGAATAGCGAAGGACAGAACAAGGTGACCTTTGTCGCGAGATAAGCTAAGTGGTAATAATAGTATAATGTAAAAAATATCTTAGACTAAGTACAGGTTTAAATGCTTATTTTATTATATTTACTATTGAAGAGTGCAATGCAAGGTATGTTATTGATGCATTAAAATGAATTTACTAGTAATGTTAGTACTTTAAGTAGTTTAATTGCGAAATCTTGACGGTATAAATTGTATTTCTCTTTAAAGCGATAATGTTATAAATATACTATTATAAATATATGTTATAATATAAATATAAAATATACTATTTTACTTTTTTTACAATAAACACAAAATTATAACCAATGTCGTAAGACGAAAGTCTTCATTTTTAATAAAAGCAAATATCTTACTTGAGAGTGGATCTGTAAAATTATTTCTCATTGCGTAAGCTTTTCTAAATCGTTTCAATGCTTGCTCATACAGTTTCTGATCTTCCACATCTGAAACTTCCCGTTGCATTTCCTTAAAAATCGTTAATAATGAAACTGTCCATACTATGAAAATTGATATTAAAATTTTCAAAGCGTACTTCATTGCCATTCTGTAACATCAATTGTTTTGTGACAATGAGGAAAAAGGTACTTTATATACGAATGTACCTATTCACGACTTTACGGTTGATTATCATATCTGTGTTATATATATATATATATATATATATGATATATTAATATATGTGTTACATCTCGTAATTCCCTGCATTATACAAATATCGCCTCCTTAATAAATTGACTGTGAAACACAGACCTTTATCAATTCAAACTGAACAATTAAATTTTTAACGACAGATGAGATTAACTTATTCAACTAAACAAAAATTCTCTCTCATACTAAAAGAGATTTATATGGACTTTAAACAAAAATCACAAATTCAAATATATATATAATATTACACTCAGTGTGATAATTTTGAAAGATCGTCTGTAGTTTAGAGATACCTCACAATCTTTATCTCTAACCTTTAAATTCAAATTCAAAATCATTTATTCATTTTGGTAACACGATGTACACGTATGAACATCAATTAAGACATACATGTATTTAATACAAATATAAATGCTTTTAATTTTACATTTACTGCCAGTTCTCAAATCACGCCCTGTAGAATGGACGAGAAGAACTGGCTGAATCAGATTATAAAAACGTTGTAAAATGAAAGTCTTTCACAAGAATAAAAATATGCCTACTGCCTATACTCGTATTCGAGTACTATAATAAGGATTACTAAATCTTTCTCTTTCTCTTCCCCATTATCATCTCTGACGGAGTGATGGCCTGAATTCTTCCATTGTCTCTCATCTTCACTACTGTTTTCCAATCTTTCCCCGCTATCTCTTGTATTTCATCTTCCCAGGTTTCTGGTGGGTGTCCTCTCTTTTTTCTCCCACTGGGTCATTCCATGTAAGGGCCTTTTCACACATCAGTCATCACAAACGTGAGCAATGTGACCGGCCCACTTTAACTTTTTTGAGTGTGTTACGACGTCAGTTATTTTTGTATGGCTTCGTATTGTACTGTTTTTTACCGAAGAATAGAACGCGCCAGAGCCCTTTGGCAAAGTGAAATCTTCTATAATAGCGCTTTATTAAAAAAAAACATAAAAAAAGATATTCACAAGAATAACCCCTCGTAAAATGTTAGCACTACCTAAGAAGTTTCAACGCTCTCACACATAAGGTAAACAGTGGTTGTAAACATTCACCTTCATTGACACGTTTCACTTATGTAGGACAGGTACAACCTCTTTATGTTTTCATTTAATACATAGTCTGAGACCGTTATTATATCAGATTGGAAGTTAAAAATTATGAAAGTCTGCTGCAGGTCCGAACAACTCCTCTTAACACTCTATGGTAAATGCTGTTAAAATCAAATTAACCAACAATAATAATAATATATTGTTTATTTATAAAAAAAGTGAAACATTCAGATAAAAACGGTGCGGGTACTTATGTACGCGCGTAAGAAGTTATACTTCTTTGGCATTATTAAAAATAGTTTTTGGTTGCAAATAATTAATTACAATTAAATAATCAAAGACTGGAAAAGGAGTCATTATAGTCAATAAAGTTCAGTTTACATTTGAAAAATTAAATAAATAAATATTTACTATTCGAATGTTGTTTTTAAATTATGTCCAATGCCGTAGCATCTTCCGTGGGCAACTTCATTCTGTTAATTTTGTGACACGGTGCGCGCGCATCGTAAAATTTCACGCTCATCAATTTTTCATAACGCGCCTAAAGAAGTATAACTTCAAAAAAACAGAACAATGAGACATAAAAATAGTCACGCAAATGTCATATTAACTTTAGTACCTTAAATTTTCCCCAAAATAATATAAAAGTATTCTAAATACAAATTTTACCTAAAAAACTTACAAACTACTTAATCAGAAAATAACCCCAAAAGCCTATCTAAGATAAATTTAATTAAACTCTGCAATACAAACCGCACTTTCGTAAAAATTTCCTCAGGTTGATTACGCGCAATTTCTAACTCAGCCCTTACAAATGCCATTTTGATCTTTATACTATTGTAATACGAACTATTTTCCCTTCATTATAAGCACTTTTTAGTGTCACGTTACAGACGAGGACAAAAAAGAATTCAGATTTATTTTACAATCGTATCGTTAAAGTAAATTGCGGTTGAGAAGAAATACTAAAAAACGACAAAATAATTTAAAGAGAAGGATCGAACTTTTTCCTCTTTATTGTGTCCTTGATTGTTATAAAAGTTTATTTTAAGCATATAGTCTAGCATCACATTTAGCTATAAAGTGGCACCCGAACAAGGAGAAGAAACATAATAACATACAGCTGTGATGGATGTTTCTCCGAATAAGGAATTATTATAGTAATTTTTCATTGCAACAGATTTAGCAAGTTGTTTTTTTTTTAAGGTTGTAGGTTCGTTTAAAAAAAATATAATGAGGATATCGGCGCATGCCTGAGGCCCAAATGGTCACAGAAGGCTGATCACCTACATGCCTATTAGAAAAAGCAAATGGCCACTCCACAGATAACGTTTTTTGAGAGCAGACTGCGCCACTGTTCATCTATAAACATTTAAAATTGTGCAGAAATTACTTACTATACGACGCGAAAAGGAGAGTAATACGTTTAATATACTTTGTGTCTTGTGGCATAGTAGCTCTAAGAAATGAATGCGTTTCTGTTAGGCAAATAGGCGTTTAGGCAGCAATCTAAAACTTAAATTTTAACATTTGGAACTCCCTTTTTAAGGTTGATACTCTGACGTTGGAGCTTTCAAGGTCGTCGGGGTTTACTTTAAATATTGTTAATATGTTATTCATAATCTGCTCCCGTCTTTATTTATTTATTCCTTTTAATTTAGGACTTAAATTTACTCTAAAAAACACAGTGGTCACCTAATTTAAGTAAAGAAAAATAAAGTTAACATAACACAACGTAACAACCCGTAAATCTAAGCTCAAAAGATAAGGGATATTATCACTATATAATATATAGACAACAATGTGGGATCCGATAATTAGCATTCTAAAGCTGTAAAACTCTTTGTCCTAATCATCTTTATATGGTAACTCAATCCGTCCAAATTAAGCCTTTCATAATACTATTGTCTGGGTGTTCTCTTAGATAAAGCCAGATTTGAATTGTAAATTGAATTTGCATATGTTATAAATTCACGAACATTTCTCTTGTTTGTGTATAAAATTATTGTTAATAGTTATCCTAATATTCAAACTCTGTATTTGTACACACGTGTATTAGAAGATTGTTGATATTGTTAATCTAAGTGATTTATCTCTTATATTTTCTAAATAAACAATAAATGTTAACGTGTAAGTCTCATGCACTGAGGATTTGAATGAAAAGGTTCGATTTAAAATTAGTTTTCATGGAAATTAATCAATTCAAAAATAGCCTAGCCTAGCATTCTTCGATACGAAGGCTCTATACCATCACACTACGACCGAATGAAACGCGTGAATCTGTGATACAGCTATAACTTATTGCGTCTGGAAAAATATAAAAAAATATTTTATGTTATTCTTAAAACACTTTTTTTGTATAATCGGTGGTAGTAACAGATCCAAGCCACTCAAGTATGTAATATGCTAATTATTATCGCATTATTATTAAGTATCTCAATACAGCGAGGAAATGCTGCCAGCGTTAAAGGTACACTGCCACAGGGACCAAACTTTTTAAATTTGTTTTGATTTTCTTTTTAATAAACTTTATTATTACTTTATAGGTTAAGGAAATCGTAAATACTGTATACTTAATTGTAAATTGTAGTAAATAATTATAAAGATTTTTATGATATAATATGCTAATAAATATAAACAAAAGAATTTAATAATCTTCTAATATATACAATTCTCGTGTCACAGTTTTCGTTGCCATACTCCTCCGAAACGGCTAGACCGATTCTTATGAAATTTTGTGTGCATATTGAGTATGTCTGAGAATCGGACAACATCTAATTTTCATCCCCCTAAATGTTAAGGGTAGTCCACTCCTAATTTTTTTTTTAATTTTAGATAAATTTTTTATTCTTTATTTTTTTATGATACAGCATTAAAAAATACATACAACCCCTAATTTTCACCCCTCTACGATCAACCCCTATTTTTCATTATAAATGATACTTATACTTTCAATTATACAAAGAGGTATAAGTATACTTGCCGGATCAGCTAGTTTTCATATATAATTTAGCTAAAACCTCCTTATTAATGTTATCTAGCAGTTAATTATATGAAGTACCATTAAAATGCCTTGAAAATATATTACTCTAAAGCCAGACAGACTCAGAATCAAATTAGAAGCCCACTGGCACCTAATGGTAAAAGTTAATTTGGTCCGAGTTCAAAAAAGTTTTTTCCCAGCTACTAACGATCTTCCGAGTGAACCTCTTTGTATAATTGAAAGTATAAGCGTATATTTTACTATTGATTTCAGATAACAGCAAAGTCTTGTGATAAGTATTTTAAAATCCTACACCGTACGAGACCCACGAAGTATTCGGAAGCACCTAATCTATATATATAAAAATGTTATGTTGGTTTGTGTACGCTTCAAAAACCGCTTCAAAAATTTTAGCATGATATATAATCCGCATCAAGGATTGTTTTTATCTATTTTTTTGTTTTTTTATTGTAAGTATTGCAAAATTAAACTAATATGAAATGTTTTCTTTCTTTTGTTTCTCATTTCTCAACCATTCAATCACAATATGCCACAGCGAATAGTCCAGTCAGTCAAGACAATTAATTCATTATAATTCCAAAAGTTTTCAAATTTTGATGTAAGGTCGGGAGTGGTATTAAAACAAACTATAAAATTTTGCAACCTGCTCTGCGGTCCGGAACATTGTTAAAAATAAGTTTTGGTCGTGAAAAAAATTCCAAAAGTTCTGCAAACTTGGGGAAGTTTTCGATATAATATTTCATATCACGTATAAAATTTGCAACCAACCTAAGTGTACGGAACATTTTTTGTTATTAAAAATTAATGTTTTTCTTTATTAAACTGATGGAAAACGTTCCAAAAGTTCTGCAAATTTGACAGATATATCGAAAATAAAATAAATAACAAAAAATGTTCCGTACACTTAGGTTGGTTGCAAATTTTATACGTGATATGAAATATTATATCGAAAACTTCCCCAAGTTTGCAGAACTTTTGGAATTTTTTTCACGACCATACTGCAAAAATTAATTTAATTGCAATTTTAACAATGTTCCGGACTGCGGACAAGGTTGCAAAATGAGATTTATTGTCGTCCCAATGTACCATTCACTTGACCGAAGTTTGAAAACTTTTGGAGTTATTATCAAATTTTCGATTTCGAATGTCTATAATGACTGGTCTAGAAGCGTGGCAGGGAACAGCTAGTATAATATAAAATGAATCAAAATGACGCAAATTTTTTTTCCAGTTAAAAACATATTTTCAAAAACTATTGTTTTTATGTTACTCCATCATTATTAAACTTTCTTTAACTGTTATTAACAAATCATGTGTTAAATATTAAAACCTCAATAATTGCTTGGTAACCTTTTACATATTTTCTATAATGTATAAATATACTACAGTATTTTAAGAAGGAATTGCTTGACGAGTGAGTATTCTTCTAATTTTTTTGTTTTCCAAGTTCAGGTGTACATTAATTCGCTCTGATCACTCACCATTTCCTACAAAGGGACAAAGGCTTGGCAAAACAAGCCACATCTGCCAGTAAATGATGATCGCATTACGTAAATAAAGATGTTGGTTTGTTGCCATCCACAGTAGCGTCTACTAACGACCGTGTCATTAATCATACAGTGTCTCTGTAGTGTAAAATATGAGGGAACAGAGCTGCGTATACTAGCTTCATATTGTGTTGGAAATTTCAATAGATATTTTAGGTTTGTCATTAAAATTATTTCATGGTTAAATTTAAACTTATGGTACGAAAGGTAGCAATGATTGTTTATTAAAACAAGGAGTTTATTTAAATGTATTTAAAAAATTAAATGGTGTTCAACAAGATTATTATTTCCAAAATGAACTGAGGAAAGATATATGAAGCAGATGAAATAAAATATTTCGACGGTCCAGTCCCAGTCTGCGCACGCACAAAAGTATTGTATATATTGGTAGAATAAATAGAAATATACAAAGTAAAGAAAACACGGTAATTGTTTTTACACGCTTTATATTAGCTTCACCTGTATGTATGTATGTATGTAACCGACTCCTTCGGACTCGATTTTGACCCACTTTAAACGGACAGATTTTATTCAAATTTTGCGCACGTGTCAAAGATCGATGACAATGCAATCCGAAAAAAAATTAAAAAAAAATCACTAAAAAATAAATACAAATAATAGTTTAAAAAAATAAAAAACACGCTTTTAAAGCACATCAAACTAAAAAGTGAAAAATAATTCCTAATTTAGGCTGAAAATGGTACTGAACAAAAAATACTGGTATTATTGTGTAAAAGCGTGGGGCGCTCTGTGCCATATTTTTCGTCTATATATATTATTTTGCATATTTTAATTTAGCCTATGTCATGATTGTAGCATTCTAGTTGTAGTTTTTTTATAGTTGCATCGGCTAAGAATTTATTCATTGCAATCACACAAAATACAAATTTTCCTCTTTATAATATTAGTACCGTTCTATTGTTTCGTCCTAACCGCTTCTTTGAATATTGTATAGTACTAGTTAAACAAAATCTTTTACAAAATCAATTTAGCAAAAACATTTTAAACGTTGTAATTTTCGAACTTTCAAGTCTTTCAAAAGCACTCAACTATTTTGTCGAACTGAAATTACATAAAACGTTACGATGTGAATCAACCGCGCTATTGTTCGCGACAAAGCTTCTCAAACAAGTCGCAGGAAGCGAGCTTTCCTTGAGGAAATTACTTGCAGTAAACTGGTGTATAAGAAATGTTAAGTTCCCCGAAACGGAAGAGATAAATAATAAAAAAAATTTTACTCGCTGCAGCATAAACGGTATACACAGGTTTTGTGGTGGATAACTAATGCCCTTGAAAATATTTTAACGCCTTTTAAAACAGCCTCAACTCATACACACATCTTTGTGTCAGGTTAGTTAATACAATAGCACCTGTGGTAACTGGACACCAGAAGCTACCTTTGATGTATCTCTATATATATATAAAATTCTCGTGTCACAATGTTCGTTCCCATACTCCTCCGAAACGGCTCGACCGATTCTTATGAAATTTTTTATACATATTCAGTAAGTCATATTTCAAACCCCTAAGTGATAAGGATAAGTCCAGTCCACCCCTAAATTTTTTTTTTAGATTTTTTTTTTTGTTTTTTTATGATACAGCATACAAAAATAAATACAACCTCTAATTTTTACCCCTCTACGTTCAACCCCTATTTTTTATTATTGTCGATAGTTATTTTTATTGAAGTAAAAAAATGTTTCCTAGAAATAATATGACATGGCAAAACAACGTTTGCCGGGTTAGGTAGTATTTTATAAATCAAACATTCGAATTTATTTCACAATTTATATGTTTACAGACACTTTTTACTGACAATTTTTTAAAATGATTAACATAAATACATTTTTTTAGTTTAATATTATTTTATTTTGTCCAGGTAAGTTGACATTAGACATCTAAATTTATTTAATTAATTGTTTATAATCGTGTGTGGTTAATAATATTATCCATATACTCGTATTGACGGATTAATTAACGGACATTTGATATAATTTAAAACCACATCTAAATATTTCCTAATAAACCTCGTTAGTTATTCCGTTTAACTGTATACATCAGTATAAATAATTAACAGAATATGAGTAGGAATCTATCATTTGTAATTATAGGTACGAGAGGCTTCCAGAAAATTCTAATTACATGTACAGAAGGGAAATTCTATTAATAATTTGGACTAATGACCATTATACCTTGATAACCAATTTTCACATAAAAATACATTGTAATCCCGGTAAGGAATACACTGTATCTTATAGTAAAACATATACAAATCTCTTAAGAATTTTATTACATGAAACAGCGACATCTCTCGGGTGTAAAGCATATTATGCATTCTCTCTTGATGTAATGCACTGACATGTTTATTTCCCTCGCGTATTCATGCTTGTCTTGTCTCTTTGAATGTGCTCCTACATTATTCATACGTATTTTTTCAGTACATTTTTTGTACCTTTCAATAATATTGAATATTTATTATGATACACGACATTTGATGTGACAAATGTATTGACATATTATATTCGAACAATGGGCTTAGCCGTTCTGCGAAGCATTTATATTTCGTGATAAAATTGAGAATGGTTTCTTCAAAACTTCAAAGCAATAAACGGATATAGTAGAACTACATACAGTTAATTTTTGAAGATTTTAAAATTAGATAGATTAGATAGATCAGCGAATTTTTACACTACATACTTAACTAATACATAAAGTCAATAACAGTTAACATACATACAATGTGATACAAAACTTAGAATTTTGTATCACACTGTATGTTTTTAGTTTATTTAGAATATACAATCTAAAGGTGGGAACTGACCAACGTTACGAGGTGTAATGTAACATGTAATGTAATGTTACACAGCGAGCATTCGTGCAGTCAGTACGTCGTGTTACGTCGTGTTTCCCCGTAACACGACGTACTGAATGCACGAATGTTCGCTGTGTAACATTACATTACATGTTACATTACATGTTACATTACATGTTACATTACACCTCGTAACGTTGGTCAGTTCCCACCTTAATACGATAATAATAATAATTTACCACGAATTGTTGAAACTACTAATCATTTATTTCCAACAAAAATACACATTATTTACAATATTCTTAATCTACATAGTAATAATAATTAAAAATGCATAAATAGAAAATAAATCCAAATTTAAAAGGTTTAATACTGCCAGCATTTCGCTGTATGCGATACTTATTAGTTGAGCGAAGAAAGCACCAGTTCTGGGGTACTACCAGGTGCCCACTTAAATCTTTAAGAGTCTCTCCAAAAGGAACATCAAAGTTGGAGGAATGACTCCTTTATTATTTTCCGCCTGCTCTGTGGAATTAAGTTGGTGAAATCGGTAAAATACAAATGGTCGATCTATTTCTTTACCATGGCTTAACATCTTTGAGTACTGCTTCCAGTTTGAATGGTTTTATACGATTTATACGATAACTATGACCAAACGGAAAATCTACTAGGTGTAATAATTTCCACATATCATGGTCTCAAGGTCCGATACCAACCCACACACACCTTTATTTTCCCTGAAAGGCCGGCAACGCACTTGCGAGCCTTCTGGCATTGTGAGTGTCCATGGGCGGCGGTATCACTTAACATCAGGTGAGCCTCCTGCCCGTTTGCCTCCTATTACATTAAAAAAAAAAAAAAAAAAAAACCCATAAAACTCTATTTCTGTAGGAATCTAGTTGACTGTTTTGATTAGTTTTTTTTTCTTATTTTTAGAAACTTTAAATTTTGTTGCCTACTCATATATGTACTTTTCTGTTATGACTCAGTATGACTTTGCTGTGGAATGGAAGCCTGGTTATCCATATCACAGGTTCTTACTTATCTTGGATACCAATCTCCCAATACCTTCTTAATTGTAGTCGTACTGTTTGATTCAAATGTTATATGGGAGAGAATAAATAATTATTGTTGTTGTTGATAGTTTGTTTATTACGCTTTTTAGGTTTTGAATATGTACGAACATATAGAATAGTGTTTATCTTTGTACGCAGTAATACAATGTTCGAAATATTCAGTTCTATCCCAGCTGTGGCAAGTACAAATGAGCTAAAAGCCTCTGGCGTTCCGACTCCAATAGTTTTTGCGTCAACTTATGTTCAGCTATTTGTAACCATTTCCGGTTTTTATTAGTCGAAAGGCTAAATAATACTGTCTGCAAACACTAAAATATATTTAAAAACGGCTTTTTATGGGAACTTACAATTTATTTATATAACTGAATGTGCTTTTCAGTAATGGCTCTTAGCGCGTAATAAATTCGCGTGTTTATCTGTTAAAGTAGTATTTTAATAAGACTATATCCAAAAAATACATACATTAATATCTGTGGCCATAGATCAGAATATGATAAATGAAATTTCATTACTTTACAAGACAAGCAATTAAATTGTTAAGAAATCTTGAAGGCAGTAATAAAATATGAAACACTCGATATATGAATGAATGTACTTTTCATAGTCTGATCTATGACCACAGATATAATATACATTAACTATATGTTTCAGGACATCTTAAAGAGGGCTCCTACGACCGGCTCCATCACATTGAATCAAGGCAGATTATACTTAATAGACCCGTACGACGAGTATGACTCATGGCCAGCCATCGACCCCCTCGCCATATTGTAGAGAGGAAGGACCTGCGTATGGATGCCACTACTACTATCTGAGTTTCATCATCGGACGTCAAGGCAAAATACAAAATACCATCCGTATCACCTCGACGTTCGTCGTTCCACAACTGAGCGTTTTCTAAGGCAGTTTCTGCCGCGCACCACTATGTAGAACCAGCTGCCTACTGAAGTATTTCCGAACCAATTCGACTTAGGGTCCTTCAAAAAAAGAGCGTACCAATTCTTGAAAGGCCGGCAACGCACTTGCGAGCCTTCTGGCATTGTGAGTGTCCATGGGCGGTATCACTTAACATCAGGTGAGCCTCCTGCCCGTTTGCCTCCTATTACATAAAAAAAAAACCACGAAATCACATTTATGTGACGAAAAATGTATGCAAGGAATATACAGCATATCAAGGAAAGCATTACAGAATGAATACCTAGTCTGAAAAGTACAGTGTACACTCAAATACGTTATAAATAAAAAAATACATTTACTTTCATATAAGATACGTAAAATAATAACTTTTCCATTATGATTATTTGGAAATGCAAGTCATACGTGGGGTTTTCATAATATGCAAATGTGTAGGTCAAACAAGGCATAAGTGAAAAATTACGTGTTATATTTGTTAAAATGACATCAGCAAAATTACAAGAAAACGTTTATACATATTAGACATTACTAATATTATTGAGAACACAGATTTGTTTCTTTGTAGCGTTTTCATTAGAAAAGACTGGACCGATATCGGAAATTCTTTAAATATTAGAATGTTAAGTTATCCTTGAGTAACATGGGTTATGTTTCTTCCCAAATATTTCAATATATGAGACATGGGACAATCCGCTTTTAAATTGATTATAAAAGTTATTTTTTCTTTAAAAATAATGTTAAATTGAGCTAATGGTTAGTGGGGCTGACCAGAGATTGTGAAAGTAAAATAGATTGCGATTTTCCTAGGAAATCTCAATGATAGCCTATGTCAATGGAAATGTCACTGTGTCCCGGATAATCTTTATATATATAATTCTTCTGTGAGTGTGTATGTCACTGAACTTCTCTCAAACGACTGGACTGATTTTGATGAAATTTTTTGTGTGTGAAGGGGATCTGGGAATGGTTTAGATTCACAAATCAGCCCGCCAGATGGCGCTGCAGTCGGTACTTTCATACTTTGCTTTACTAATTGCTTGAAATATCATGCAAGACAACGTCTGTCGGGTCCACTAGTATTAATGATTATATCATGTATCGAACTTGTTAATTATTACAATTCATAATCTTTAGATTGATATTGATAATTATATTGAAACCATCGTTTCGAAGTGGGTTCTGATAATTTTATTACATATTTCGATACTTCAGATAAACTACGTATATTTCAGACTCAGCAAACTTGCCTAATTAGTCTAATATATTATTAGGTCACTAGCTTCAAGCATCTAATAACCTACCTAACCCGTTGCTTACAGCCCCCAGTATATGAATGCTTAATAAAACGTTTAGCTGTACTTAATGTTCCTTTCATTTTAGGAGTTGTAATGTGAAACGAAACATTCATAAAGAATTCTTATTTCCTTAGAAATTTGTCGCTCCATAAAGTTCGCCACTAAATCGGACCGGAAGATGAATAGGATATAGTGATATTGCTTGAGAAATTTTATGGACTACAGCTAAAATTACTACACTTGGACAGCGATATATCTAACTTCGTATCGTTTTGTTCAAGACGATTATTTCTCATATATAAATAAATCTGTCCGTATTTTAAATCTTGCTTTAACTAAGCTAATTAATAGTTCTGTTCTACCTCTTATGCCTACTAGCTTTTCAAACATCCCTCAACAATCTCTATGCAATGTTTAAAAACAAACTAATGAATCAAAATCTATGGCGGTATTAATTAACTATCTATATACTAACTAATTTTCCAACTAGCAATATTATCCAGCAAAAATATAACACTGCCACAGGAACCAAACTTTTAAAAGTTGTTTTAATTTTCTTTTTAATTATTTTTATTATTACTACGTAGGGTCAGAAAATTTTAATTATTGTATATTTGTTTGTTATGTTTAGGTTTTAATAAACGATTCAGTACTTGTAATAATTGTCTAAATGCCATTACTGTAACTTGATGTCTTTTACACAATATATTTATAACGTTGAAAATATGTTCGCCCTATTTTCATTCAAATTAAAAAAAAAATTTACATGTCAGAATAGTTAAAAGATGTATAAACAATAATAGGTATAACTTTTCAAAACAACAAAATCTAGACTTATATTGAACTAAAGAAATTGACAACTTTCTATTTAATGTTTATTTATTACAACAAAGTAATAATAAACATAATTAAAAATTAAAACAAATTTAAAAACTTTGGTCCCTGTGGCAGTGTACCTTTAACAGCCTGGCCACGGGACATTCGCTGACGCGAATATTCGCGCGGTGCGAACCGCGATGCGTCTAGCGACTGAAATAAACTCATAGCAATGTACTAATCAAGCCACGCGCAACGGCGGCCAGCGATGCGACCCGCGAAATGTACCGAGCGAATCGCGCGGGCGACTGACATCGCGACGGGCGAGCGAAACAAATGCATGAATCAGTACGGTGCAAGCCACGGAGTCGAGCGGCAGTCGCGGCGAATAGAGAAGGGAATAAATAAGTTTAATCGTGGTCGCGGCGAAAAATGAATACAGAGTTTTTTGTTACTGAAATACTGGCTAGACCAGCTATTTGGAAGTCTGGCCATCCATAGCATTAATTTAATATACCTTAATCTCAAAAACAATTTAAAATTCTATTTGCATTAACTTTTTTCTCCAATTCTGTTTGAATATTCATAAGAATATAATTGAAGGTTTCAATACTCATTCTGGTATACTCAAAAAAATAATTCTGGATATATTCTGAATTTCTCATACTTCTTGTGGAATTCTCCACAATTTCTCCAAATAATAGGTCTTGCACCAAAATCTATTACTTTCCAAGCAATATCGAGATGATTTCGATAAAGACATTTCGGTGTCGAACTTCCTTACTGGTCGCGGCGGCAAACGTGACTGGTCCGTGGCCTGCAAACGGCCCCGCGCGAATGGTCGCCTCGCCTCCCGCATCGCGGTTCGCACCGCCGATCCCCGTGGCCAGGCCGTAACAGAGTACAAAATTCTTGACATCTCGTTTCTTCATTTTCAACGTCTTGTGAGTAATAAAGTCAAAACATTCAACGCTATTATTTTACTAAGCAAAGGCATAATTTATAAATAAATGGGCTAATTTTCCATTCAAGCTTACATACATTGTATTTAACACCGTGATCAAGAACGTGGTAATTCCCATCAAAGCGCTCATTCACCGCATAATCGAAGTTATGACGATCAGTATAATTAAAGTTCGTCCCTTCACAAAGTTTCGGATCGTCTAATCTAGCTACTTAGACTCACTTTATATTCCTCGTCACACTCCAATTAATCCTTAACCAAACCTCTCAATTACGTTATAAGTTACTTAGTTGCACTCCAACATTGGTAGAGTTTTTTAAGAGCTAACACTAAATATAAACAAGTTAGATCGAAATAGAGATTGGAAGCTACAAAGGTATGTTTGTTGAATTAGTTGTCGAAATAACATTCGTAGCAACACAAATTCAAATATATTCTACTATAATTGAATCAATGAATTCATACAGCTGTTAATTTGATTAGAAAGATAACAAAAATTATAAAATATATATTAATAATACTTTGAAGTTGTTTCTATACAAACCTATTAGTCGATGACCTATACTTACGGTCTTATTCAAAAACGTAATCTTCAATCACTTAAATAATGTTTTGTCTTGTTTTTTTTATTTTTATTGTTGAGTTATGAGTGATATATGTCAGAGATTATGTAATAAGAGAACGCGATGTCATTTGTTTTAGTAGAATGGCAACACCACGAGATATCATAGACATATCCGTTCGTTCGTTCGTTTCAGCCTTTTGACATCCACTGCTGACATCTTACAGGTTGTAAATTGTCAATGTGTCAAAATCAATTTGTCAGTAGTGAATCGATCGTTGGTTCGGTTATATGCCCACTGCCCATGTTTGTAAATTAATTAAATGTCGGGCGGCGATAGTGGTTACAATCTGCGACATATGTCTAATGAAGAAGAAGAAGCGTCATGCAAAATTTTATATACAAGCTGGTCAAAAAGTCGTGGATCAAACGCAAATAGGGGATAGATGAGGTCATCAGCTACAAAAAAAATTTCTACGGAAGGTCTCTAAGCTCTGTATATTTTGTCACCCCAAATTTTGCGTTATCTGTAAATTTTTTCGTATTATATCTAAAGTCTAAACCGTTAAATTAACTCTTCCGGGCATACGCGCCACATATTTCGAACTTTGTAACCATAAAACTACGTTTAAAAAAATTGCTAATCCGTTTAAGCGGCCACTAAAATGTTCAATTCATCCAAGGATTAACAAGTCCAAACAAACAGGGTAAACTTTTTATTTCCCATTCTTTTGTTTTTCATTTGCATTACACGCGTAATGGCAGCTAAATGCCGCTATTAAGCTCTGTTTGGTGTGCCGCTTGTAATTAGCTAATGTGTTCTGTAAACTGTGAAAACGTGTTTTACTTTGTACTTCAGCCAATTAAATTTCAGTTGGACAGGTAGTTCAAAATAGAGTTCAGAGTTATTAATGTTTATTAAAGTTTATTTATTACCCTACTTTGACCACATTGATTTTGAGCAGTGTTAGGATTCAGTATGTGGTTAACAGCGGGTACATTTAATACCGATTAAAAAGAGTGGCGGAGAGTTTATTGCCAGTTCTTCTCTTCTGTTGTACGCCTGATTGGAGAACTGGCAGTAAATGTAAAATTAGAAGCATTTAATGTATATTTCTTTTTTGACGTTCATAAGTGTACATTACCTATATGAATAAATGATTTTTGACTTTGACTTTTATACCCGGCTGTGCTCCAATGGACTTTCTCTCTTTGTGCGCTTTTAGCTTTCGCTCGTACGCTGAAGGAAATCGTGAGGGAACTGGAATGCCTTAGACCCAAAAAGTCTGGGTGTGTTAGACAGGACTTCTTGCCTATTAAAAAAATGATCATGTAACAGATAAATAAACGAGCCCAAGACCTAAAAAATTGTAGTTCTACAGATTTCTTTTGGGCAGGATTTTTACATTAAATTGTTTGTTAGTAATTCATGTACACTAAAACTACTTTTAAAAATTCTTGTACCAATATAAAGCTACGTTATCAGCGAGAAATGAAAAATATTCCTTTTGTTTGGTAACTATCAATCTTAGTAACTACACGCTTAAATTAAAAAAATTGATTTTGTGCTTGTCATTTATTTAGGAATGCAAGAAGCTGTTACCATAAATTTCCGCGATTTAAGCCCCGAACACAACTAGTAAATAACATCAAAGTTATTTAAGTGTTGAACGATCCGACGACGCGGACGTACGGTAGTGATGTTTTTGTGACAGTGGCTAATTCTTTTGTCTAAAGCCAAAGCTGAACATACCAAAGCTCTCTAAGTTCGAAATTACATTACAAAAACGAAACGATTGCTCGTCTTTTGTTTTCAGTTTTACTCTCGAGTCACATCTTGATATCCGAGAGCTGGTTGCACTATCTTAATCATCAGCATTTTTTCTCAGATATCTCCGTTATTATGGGGAGTGGAGAATAATTATTCTTATACCTGCGGCTAAATCCCATTGCGATTGCAAAAACATGACGCCTGGCAATTCACAACACAGGGCTTTTTAGGGCACTGGCGCGCATTACCTCTTTGTCGAACCTGCTGCCAGTACTTCCATACCGATGCAACTTAGGGGCCTTGAAAAAAGGGCATAACATACCTTGAAAGGTCTGCAAAACACCCGCTAGCCCCCGGCGTTGCAGGTGGACATGGGCTGCAGTTATCAAAGTGATCGAAATGCTGCTTTACCTCCTGTCCCCAAAAAAGGAAGATAATAGATTGTCTTGTCATGTTTTATTTAACGGCATGTGTGAAATTTTCCAGGAGAAGTAGGTAGAAGCACTGAGTGTAGATACGTGCAAAGTGTAATGAATTGAAAAAAAAATTGCACCAGATATTTAAAAAATCGTTACGTTTTTTGTTTAAATAGACGATATCCCTATACTTTTAAGTTAAATGTTTTTTTATTTAAGCTGTATAAAAATAACCTAATTATACCTATGACAATGCTCAGAAACTCCGCGAGCAAAATGCCAAATTGGCAAAGTTTTTACGTTTATTGCCTTCTTAGATTCTAATTAAATTTGATAATTTTGTCTCCATTTTTATAATTCAAATAATTATAATTAGGAACTTTAGTGACGTTCGAATGAGATAAAAATATAGAAATGAAATCTATAGCTATATTTTATTATTAGTATAAAAATTTCATTAAAGATAAATAAATCATATTTTTAAATTGTACTTAATCCTCTAATTACAGCGAGTAATATTTTTTGTTACAAACCTTACGAAACTACAAATTCATTTGAAAAATATTCCAATTATTTATTTATTATTTAACACTTCATGATATTACGAAACTAGTGGGTACAATGTGAAAATATTAATAAGCAAGGGACATTGAGAAGCCTTTTCTTCAGCTTGGAAGAAATTGCTAAATAGTGATTTAATATCTATGTCCATATCTAACTTCTACTGCGTCTAGTAATGCTAATATAGCTTGTTTATACTACTTCCATTTATTTGTTCACAAGTTTTGATTTAGTGGCAACTAAAACCAATTTCAATTGTTATTGTTATTATGATAATAAGGAATCATAATATTCGTCCCACGTTTAATTTTGTAACATATACCGTAGATTTAGTACTATGCATGATCTGGTAAACTTTAATAAATAAATAAAGTAAGCTACCTACCTACCTACCTACCTACTATCCGGTACTATATGCTTAAAAGGAGCATTAAGAATATCCATAGCGCTAAATCACCTGCATCATGAGCACACCCCACATACACATGAATACATACCGTACGTGAGGATGTGTATGTGTGTCACTTTCACACCGTCACACAACACAGCTGAATTAGGTGTTAATTAAATTTAGGTAATAATTATTGCTTTTTTCGTTTCGTAAATGAACCTTTTTGTATATATTATGTATATTTGGTACAATCGTTTTTTGTTATAATTCATGTTAGCTGTAGGATTACAAAATAAATAAATACATAAGTTTTAAAATACTAGGTTCCATAATGATTGAATTAACAAACACTGAGAAATCTTTCTTTGTAATATTAGTAATTTAAAAGAACCTATTAAAACACGTGTCTAACAAAGAAACAAATGTAAAGGAACATTTTAAAAAGAGGAAGAGACTTCGTACATATCTGAACGACTGCGACACTGTTCGCTCTGAATGAATTTCCGTTTCGAAGGCGAAACTTTTTCTGTACTGGTTTTGTTTTGTCTGAAAGCTTTATATTAACATATCGATTTCTTAATAGGTTTAAAATAAAAAAATACAGAAGTCAATTTTACAGAACAGAGATAGAGTTTATTTTACATAGCTTAGATATATATTAAAAGGATAAAAGAAGTTAAAATCATGAGAGATTTTCAATACTAATTAATGTCATTAATATTTAATTAATTTAATTTCATAATTACAAGTGAGTTTTAGCAGTTACATATTTAAAAAAGCTGTAGACGCTATGTGGAACCAGCTGCCCACCGTACAAGTATTTTCGAACCAATTCGACTTAGGGTCCTTCAAGAGAGCGTATCAAGACCGGCATCACACTTGCGACCCTTCTGGTAATGTGAGTGTCCATGGGCGGCGGTATCACTCAACATCGAGGAGCGTCCTGCTCGGTTACATAAAAAAATTAGAAAAAAAACTTTTAAGACCTGGCCCTTAGATTTTTTTATCCGTTTCTGATCTAAGTATTTTTTGCCTGACACACGCCGTTGACTTTTTTGTCTAAAGCTTTCCGTTTTGATCATGATGTTTTATTTCACAGTACGAGCGGGGTGTTAAGCAGTTATATATTACTGTTTGTTTACTATAAATACTCTTTTAAATACTTTTTTACTTTTATTTATTACATAATGTTATATGAAAATGCTATCTTTTCTAAATCATATGACAATTATGGTAAACATAAATCATACAAACTACCATTAAAATAGCGGATAAGTTATCAGAAAAGCGCTTAACTATAAATTTTTAAAGTATTGTTACTATATTAATAATGATTTTCATCTTTTGAGTTTTGCTTGCTTTTAGCCTGATTAAACTCTTTTAGACAAGTCATGAACGATAAATCAACTTACGGTTTATGTATCAAACTTGAGCAATGGATAATTAAAAAAATCTTGTATTAAACAATACAAATTTTATAGAAATTTAATATACTTCTTGTCTAAACTATTGTAAAGCACGGCCTCAAAAGTCAAAACTGTCTTCAGACCTGCTTCATCTTGCAATTATGATTATTAAAAAAAATTGCAGTAGTTTATAAAGTTATATTCATATTCTGCGAGATCTAATGCGTTTTAGTTCATTAAAATGCTAAAGTTCGGAACACGTCCGCGAACGAAATAGAAGACAAGTTTGCGATTGAAGCAGTTTTCGAACTAAGTTGAGTTCAGTCACAGATTGTTAGAACTTGTTCAAGTAACTCTATAGACGTGTTTAATTTCACTCGAATGTGCAAAGAAGTCGCTTATATTTTAAGAGTTAAATTCGGTGGCGGTTGTTGAAGGGATGTTCAGATGAATGGCCATGTGCCATCCCACATTATTGGTGGCTATAGAGGACCGTGATTTCAACGGCTGATCGCGTGGTGGGATGCGGACAAGGCTACGCTGTTACCGTGTCCTGCCTCGGGCGATTGCTGGTGGTGCCGTGGGGTTTTAGTGGGTATGCATAGCAGCGAGTCCCACATAACCCTTCACCATGAGGCAACCGGGAGGCGGGAGGGTATGCGTAATACCCCACGAAAAAGAAATGAAACACCACGGTCGAAGCTAAGTATCAACTGTCTATAATCCGCTAATGAAACTCAAACTCAAAATAACTTTATTTATATAGGTAACCGATAAGTGTATGAACGTCAACTGAAAAGATGTTAAATTGATTCTAAATTTACATTTACTACCAGTTCGCAAGTAGAGCGGGCAAGAAACTCTCCGCCACTCTTTTTAGTCGCCAAGTTTTGAGTCATACAAATTGTTTGAACTGGAGACCTTGAAATGGATCTTGTTGCACCCTCCCTCGCGAGGGGTTGTTAGGCCCGTTCAGGGCGTTTGGCCACTTCGGGTGGTGTGAAGCTTCGCTCCCTGCTAATAAAGGACAGTCTATTTAGCCTTTGATGAGGGCTACAGCTAGCGAGGAGACAGAGGGCTTGACTCGCAACGCGCAGCCGATGCCGCTAGTGTGTTGGTGTGAGGTCCGAGGAGCGACGCTTGGGGTCGAGTCTGGAGGTGTCTTTAATCGTTTTAAACAAGAACTTATGACATATTATAAGGGGTAGTGGGGTTGCAACGCTGGACTTACAAAAACCTGTTGCTTGACTTATCTATGGGTTCTCAAAACTAGGTCACCTATCACCTACGAGTATAAAGATTATAGTGATGTCGACAATTCTTTAAAGGTTGACAACGTACACTTTTTTTTTTATAGAACGGGGGGCAAACGGGCAGGAGGCTCACCTGATGTTAAGTGATACCGCCGCCCATGGACGCTCTCAATGCCAGAGGGCTCGCGAGTGCGTTGCCGGCCTTTTAAGAATTGGTACGCTCTTTTCTTGAAGGACCCTAAGTCGAATTGGTTCGGAAATACGTCAGTGGGCAGCTGGTTCCACATAGTGGTGGTGCGCGGCAAAAACTGCCTTGAAAAACGCTCAAGTGTTGCGTGTCCTTGTATCACTTAACATCAGATGAGCCTCCTGCACTTGATATAAAAAATAAATAAAAATAATTCTTTCGCCGAGATCCAAGCAAGATCACCACGCGCCAGAACCAAGACCATCAATGTTATTCAAATTCATTCATTCATTCCAAAAATTAGGTATTGAAATATCTTACAAATATCAGACAAAGCTTTACGTTGTAAATGAATTGAATTCAATTTCTTGAAAATAATATTGCAACCCATTTCTACCTAAGACTGACCTGTTGTCTTTAGCAACTCGAAACAATTATTGTTTTGTTTTTAACCGAACACAAAGACCTCTGCATACGTGCGTAAACTACGAGAGTACTCAAACACTTAAATGACAGTCCAGTAACCAATGTCACCTTTTTTGTCGTTAGTTTAATTAAATTTCTTTGAAAAAACTATTCCAATCCCAGTAGCAACCAACCAGAGTTGACAAAGCATTTTTCAATCACAGATCGTCCAAATGAATTGAAAAGAAAGAAGTGCGGTCTATTTCTCGTTTTGAGGAAATAATATTGATTATGAAGAATTCTTCTCTTTGTAATTTACTTTACAAATATCCTATATTTAATGGGTTTAAATGGTTTTAAATCTGTTTCATTGACGATATTCTAATAGGCAAAGCTTCTGTCTCTGAAAAACAGTTCCCATTTTTATTTAAAGATACCTGTTTTTATTTAAAGTTACAATGACATTACAATATTTCTTGAAAAAAATGTGTCGTTTGACGGACTGCGAGGCATCAAGATCCGCAGTTGAACATCCTATTAGATCTCAATACAGACAGCTAATAAACGATTATGTTGAGGGTAGATGAAGAATTTAAGAAATACGTTGTAAAAAGAATAATATTTTTTAGCTAAAATTTCAACTGTCATATTTTTTTTAATGAAAATCAAAATAATAGTAGTTAATTAATTACGTAACGATAGCATTAGAAGACCGTTGTTATCAAACATATTAAAACAATGTTTCTGTCAAATAAAATATTTCTAGGCTAAATTCTTCTAACATTGGTTTAGCAGGTAAATCGTATTAAGCATTTGCTTTGAGACGAGTCCACATATAAGAACTTTGTAAAATATTATAGATAAAGCGAGTTTCCTGTGTATGAGTCGACTTCAACGCAGTAATGACACACTATGACGACATTTTTGCAATATAGTCATTCGATTCATAATGAATGAAACAAGGTTCGTTAGCTCAGCGGTTAGAGCACCCATCTGATTTGTAACAGAGGAGGTCGGGGGTTCAAATCCCTCACGAACTGTTCTACATTATTTTATTTTTTATTACAGGGGTCAAACGGGCAGGAGGCTAACCTGATGTTAAGTGTCACCTATAGACATTCTCAAAAGCAGAAGACTCAGAATTTTCTTTTAAGAAATCTTGACCTATGTTGAGCTGTGGATTCAAAAATTGATTTGCAAATAGTAGAAGAATAATCTATCAGCGCTAAACAATTCTTACTATCTTTTAATGCCTTTGTTTTGCGGTAAAAATTTAGTTTTTTCTTTTAAATATTAAGTATTGATTGTCGTTTGTTTAATGTTAAATTTGTTTTCTTATATTTTTTTTCTTTTCGTACATTAATGTACTTAATTATGTATTCTGTTTCATATATATTGGTTATCTATATAAGTGTTTTGTTTTATAATATATATGTTAGCTCTAAGATTACTAATAAATAAATAAAATTGTCATCGTCTAGCTTACCGTAGTTTTAATCTATTAAACACGATAAACTAAAATTGGTTACAATATATATAATAATAATCCTATCGCACCACAACCCCGTATAGGTCTTGGTCATAGATTGCATATGTTTATTTCTTATTTCGAGATTTGAGGTGTTACATGACAGGCTGGTGGGAACCGGGACAGATCACGCCGTCCTTACAAGTGCTATATGCGCGTATAAAAGAAAATTAAGAGTCGTATCTTTAGTCTTCAAAGTAAATATTAAACTTTTATCAAACCGATCTTTGGCAAGCTTTTATAAAACAGAAAAGCTTTGAAATTTAAGTTATCTTTTTTGTGAAAAGGATAAGCCACTATCCGACAAACTTGGGAAGAAAAGTTTGACTTTTGCTTAATGAATAAAAGGCTTTGGTAGAAACTCAAGATTTTAAACTTTACTTAAGAACTTTTTCTTTTGCATTAATCTTCAAAATATGGACGGGTTCGTACTTAAGTATATATCAAAATCCAGACTAAACGCGAAGTTATACTAATTGTACGCGCTTTAAGTTAAATAATAAACGAAACAAGTATAAAATGTAATAATATTTTCAACCTGTGAAAAAATAAAAAAGACAGCTCGTGAGGGATTTGAACCCCCGACCTCCTCTTTTGGTTTGCAATCGGGTGCTCTTACCGCTGAGCTAACGAACCTTGTATAACAATTTGCAATTGACCGATTATATTGCATCAAATGACGTCATGGGATGGCACAGACGTTTAAAAACAGGAAAATACGCATATATGCTAAGTATTATTATTTATATGTATTCTGCTTTATATTTTAGCCATAATAAAAAAAGGTGTAGGGGTAGTGGGGTTGCGACGCAAAACTTACAAAAACCTTTATTTATGGGTTCTTAAAACTAAGTGACCCACCTATAAAGATAATAGTGATGTCGACAATTCTTAAAAGGCTGACGACGTACTTGCGTATCCTTGTGCCACTTAACATCTGATGAGCCTCCTGCACTTGATATAAAAAATAAATAATAATTAGCTTGCTGAGATCGAAGCAAGATCACCACACGCCTGAACCGAGACCATCAATGTTATTCAAATTCATTCACTCATTCGAAAAATTTTACTTAGGACCTTTTGTTTTTGCATTAATTTTCAAAATATGGATGGGTTCGTACTTAAGTATATATCAAAATCCGTGGCATTAAGTGACAAGTGGCGTTAAGTTAAGTGAAATAATAAACGAAAAAAGTACAAAATTTAGTTATTTCAACCTGTGAATAAAATCAAAAAAGACAGCTCGTGAGGGATTTGAACCCCCGACCTCCTCTATTGGAAGTGCAATTGGGTGCTCTAACCGCTGAGCTAACGAACCTTGTATTACAATTTGCAATTGAACGATTATATTGCATCAAATGATGTCATGGGATGACGCAGACGTCGAATGTTTTAACATGAAAATACGCTAAGCATTATTATTCATATGTATACTGTTTTATATTTTAGGCGTAATATAAAAAGTGTTATCAAAAATAAAAGAAAGTCGGTTGATAATTTTTGAATTAATTTTACCTTGAAGTTCAAAAAGTTACTCGAAAAATACAATAGTAATCTAAACGTGTTGCCATCAACTCATAGTCGTTTATTAAAAGAGCATTTAGTTAATTATTGGTCACAATGTGTACGAGCTAAGGCTGTACATTTTGCTCGCTCAGGCTTTCTTAGTTTTATAAGCATGGCGATTTCCTAAATCATGGGAGTTCGCCCCGAGAGTATAGCCAGACGCAGGCACTATCTTCAACTGTTACTTTGCATGAATTCGTGTCATAGCAATTAACATTTCAATATTTCGCTTATATTCTATTGTTGTACGCGAGTGGTTAATATAGAGTAAATCCTTTTTAAAGCACCCCAATGACCCAGGAACCGTACACTATGATCAAATCAAAAGCTAAAAAATATTTCGTTGAACCTTAGTTGGTCATGCTTTATTTTATAGTTTTAATAAATGTATGACAATTATAGGCATTTGTTTTACAAAAGTAACGATTTAATGTACATCATTTATTACATTACAGTGATAATTAAATGGACTCATG